>NC_088357.1:11687500-12312500 GCF_036884655.1 Musa acuminata AAA Group | reverse complement strand
AAGAATAATAAGAAAGGTACTGAATTGGAGGGGAAAATGATGATACATACTTGTTAGCTGTTTCTGCAGTTCCCTTTGCCAATGGAAACCTAAGACACTAAATCATTGTTGCCCCTCTTGCTCGAAAGCCATTAATACTTTCTAGAATTATAGTAGTGGGAGTGACCACAGCATGAGGAGAGAACATGAGAGGATAGGGAGGAGGGGAGGAGAAAAGGTAGGTGGAAAGCGCAACAGATGAGAAAGGGAGAATTGTGTGTGAGAGAGAACATTTGAGTTTTTTTTATTCAAACAATCGTATTAATCACTCCAGTCAGGTCTGATTGGATGATACCTAAATGATTGCAATTTCAGGTGCTTCAAATTGCATATTTGATAGTGGTCCAACACTCCAACAGTCCAACTTCAACCAATCTACTATAGCTGTGCTGCTTCATAAATATCTCAAGCATGTTATAATTCAACTTCATCATTGTGTTGACTTCTTGAATCACTAAACTAAAATATAAATTTTCTTTAGTTTATTACTTACCTTTATGGATTCTCTTTAATCTCCTTTCTTGTAACAAAGGTTTGGGTGACTGGAGGATTTTCTTGTTCTTGAAACATAATGCAATGCTCGAAAAAGATATATTTTGATAGTTGCAATTGCATTAAGTAAATGATCTTTGGTCCTGGTGTAATTGTTCCAGTAAATTATAGGATAATACTAAAAGATATTACAAGTATTTTCAAAATAAACGATCTAAGAGGTCTGATTTCGGCAATAGCAAAGGATGGAAGTATTTGAGAGATAACAAAGTTTGATAGTAGGGAAGGGAAGATATATGATGAATAAAGGGGAGGACTGCAATGTACCAGCACATGAGAAGATTTTTATTTTTTATCTTTTAATATGTTCCAAATAACTATTGTTTTTTATTTCTGATGGACCCATGTTTATGTAGATTAAATCAAGGTTCGCCGTATCGTACCGTACCGGTGTTTCGACCCGGGCTCGGTATCGGTACGGTACGGTGTACCGAGCGGTACACACAGGTGTACCGAGCGGTACACTCAGCTACAGTGTAGCTACAGTATCGCTACAGTGTGCTACAGTATCGCTACAGTATCGGTACGGTACAGTGCGGTCCGCGTACCGCTGGTCTGTCGGACCGGTACGTACCGCCCGTACCGGGCGGTACAGTCCGGTATGGCAAACCTTGGATTAAACTACTCAAAACATTGTATTGTGATCACAGAAGCCAGTATTTATTCTTGGCTTACTGATTTTTTTTATTTACCATATCCTAGGAGCCAGAATTTCACTTCTATTAGAGTAAACTTAGATTCTGATAATAGACTTGGAATTTGTAAATTTTCAGTACTTTAAATTTCTTGCTTTGGCTAAAAGAAGCATTCAAACATTTTGGAACATTTCAAAGTCGATAAAAGTTTTAGCATGAAGATAGTGGAAGCTAAAACAATATCAAGATTTTTGAGGATCAGTTTCAGATGGCTTAAGCTAGTGCATCATGTGGCTAATGCATATGTTCTCCGCAAAATTTATATTTGATACATCTAGAAAATCCTACTCATGGTGCTCCTAACCTTGCTGATCTGGGTTCCCTCAATTTTCTGTATACAGAACTTGCATGAAACCTAAAAAAAATTTACATAATTAGATCCAATACCATCATTTGTATCTCTCTTTTCTGTTATCATAGGCCAGATAATGTGACTTTTGCTTTGGCTCGTGTTATGAATTCTCTCTCTATGTGATAATTTAGAAACTTGTCAATGTTTGATAAGTCATAATGAGGAGAAAATAATGATTTTTATCTGACAGTTAACATGATATATGTTGCAACTTGCTCATGTGTAAGCCGGATTAGGCTTGACACATGAATTGAACCCAAGTACATAGTGCAAGTTAAATTACATAAATATTAATTAAATATTACACAAAATGAAGAGGAGTTGATACATGATTTAAACTTACGTACCATGATGAAAATTTATAATGGTAACCACTTATCCAAAAACTTAAGCTATAAGGAAAGGTCCAATGTATTTTAGTTATAACACCTTGTCTAGCGATTAGCATCTGTTGGAACGTCAAGCTAGTAGACAATTGAGCAATACTTTCTGTTTCTTTTCCTCTAGTATTCTTGTCTTGTTTAGTCCAATTTATATGAGCATTTTCACATAACAGTTTAGTTGACTTTCAGATACTCAGGACCTTGTTTGAGATAGTCCTATTTGAAGACTGTGGCAACCAATGGAGTCTTAGCAGACCAATGCTGAGCTTGATTTTGATAAATGAGCAGGTGACATGCTTAATTTCATGCCAAGTAACTATATCATTCCACTGTATAACTGGTCGTGGAAATATTTTTTCCATGGAAAATGAGTTATGGATTTGTTGTTGAAATGCATTTATCTCATAAAATGGAATAAAGTTTATGGTAATTGTTTTTGTTACAATTTCCCTTGATATCTAATCTAAAGGTAGACATGTAAATTATGTTATCTAGCTAAAGATACTACATAGAATTCTCAATTTCTTGCTTATTTTTGTGAGTCAGAATGCACCATCTTTGACTAAAACTGTCAAGTAGCATATCTGTTTCGTTTCGGTATTCTTTTCCTTGTTGTAATAGTATATTAATATTTACTGAGATTGAGGCATCGAATAGTTGGAGCAAAAGTGACACAAATGACTGTGCTCCTTTAAAATGAGCAGTACGTTTTGTATGGATGGCTCAAACGATCATGAAACACCAGGTTCTACTGAATTTATAGGTTTTGCCACTTCCTATGATACACTAGATCAATATGCATGAGATACAGTTTCCTGACATTCTAATACATAAAGGTTCTTATGGTAACGGTGTGCAAGTGGACTGGTAAGTGGTAAGTGGTGAGTAATCTTTGTCAAGTCAGGAGTGTCCCAAGTTTTGCATTGTGTATCTTATGAGTAGGATAGATAGTTCAAGGCTTCAAGCATCATGTGGATGCTTGTGTGCATGTTCTCCAGTATTAGTTTCACATCTGGTTTATAAATAATCCGTGAAACAAATTTGTCATGATATCATCTCAAATAAAGTTTCATGTAACCTTGTATTGGATGAGATAATGGTGAACTTGAATATGAACTTTTTGTACTGGCTGAGTCGTGAGACTATAAATCTGCTGTTTGGTTGACTGGGAGCTGAGTGCAATGTACATAAGTTTTGCCAAGCACTTATACCCTTTTGGGTTTGTCATGATCTGATTGCAAAACCCAAAGTTTAGATCTAACTCTTATTACATAGTTAGAAGCAAGGATTACGATACTTTTACCTGTACCTGTACCAGAATTCTCAGGCCATTACATATGATATAATACAATATGCCTTATTACACAGCAGAAAAAATAATTAAAATGTCCACATTTATCACTATAATTGGTACACAAGCATACCTCTACAACATGGGACCAGTATGGTCAGTGTGTCACGATATTTGATTCCATCATTATAACTATGGACATATATTAGATTGTGGGCGCATACTGCAATTTAGCCGGAACAGTATGTGGTGATTGGCATGGTATAGCAAAAGAGCTATGCTGGCTCATAGACCTAGAAATTGCTCTAGGTCCATTATATTAGTGAGTACGTATTTAAATATTTTTTACCCATCAAAGTATGTGTACTTTCCAGCATAGGTTGCCAGAACTAGTGTAGGTAATGCTTTGTCAGATCACTGCTAGTGAGGGGATAAGGTAATCAAACAAGAGAGTGAAAAATAGAGTAGAGGAGGCTACATTATGAGCCCTTGCAAACCATCATATATTATGTTATACCCACATATTTCAGAGCAGGTATTTTACTGTGTGCTATGATCTAAATTAACCATTGTCCATGGTAGATCATCTGTCTCATCATTCTCCAAATGTTCGTTAGGTAAAAACACATTCCAAGTTAGGATACCTAAGCAATAATAGTTGACTCCTTATTCATCAAGTTCCTAGTGTAATGTCTTGTGAGTTTTTAGAATCTTAGATGGCTTCTACCATCTCTACCATATTTTGTAACAAGGATCGCTATTTCGGGTATTGGATCCATTTTGGTTTTGGTGATCTGATTGGATCGGTATGCATCGTACATTGGTAGGTACCGGTGTTTCAGAGAGGAAGAAAAAGAGGGAGAAGAGGAAGGGGCAGTGGAGGAAGGAGGGAGAAGAAGGAAGAAGGGGAAGCAGTGGAAGAGGAAGGAAGAAGATGGAGTAGTGGAGGAGAAAGAAGGAAGAAAATGGAGCGGTGGAGAAGGAAAAGGAGAAGAAGAGGAGGGCGTGTACCAGAGAGATAAACACTGGCGAACGGGCGAGCGACATCCAACAGCAATGGCAGCGGCATCATGGTTTGGGCTGGTCTGCCCAAAATGGTAGCGGTTCGCGTATCGGTCCATGCCCAACCCGGTGGATACAGCCTGTTTCATACTATTTTAGGCGGTACAGCAGTCCTTGTTTTGGAATCCTTCAGGAAGTGGATTTAGATCTTCCATAAGTGGGCCACTTCAAGGTCAATTTCTAGGATCTTTGTTCATTATTTCCTTGGCCATCAATCTTGCCAATTTATTGAAGGCATGATGTTTCATCCAAGGGAGCGCTGTTTTTGTTCCAAGGGATTTGCCAGGTCTCTGCAATTCTTGATGGTTTTATCACTGTTTCCTATTTCATCTTCCATACAATTGCTATCACAGTAACCTATTAATGAGATCCATTTTGTTTGCTGTTTCATTCTTGTTCTTTTTCTTCAACCAGCAATAGTGAAATTTTAAAAAATCAGGCATGACCTTATTTTATTTTCGCATCATACAGTCCATCGCATTTCTCATGCAGAAACTATTTTGCATCGGTTCTCTATGATATTTCATGGAAAAATAGATGTACTTATTTTTGGACAAATTAAACTCTGCACAACTCTCTGTGCTTTGTAGTAAATTTGATTCTGAAATAAACAATTCTAAGATATCTTATTATTCTGCATCTCAAAGTGCTTAGATTTGTTGTTGCATTGAGATGTTTCTCAGATTTTACATTGCTTCTATCTGCAGATGTTTACAAATTTGAGAATACAGATGTTGGCATCACAGGTTAGTGCTAACATTGAGCTTTCTTCTAATGTATGTCTTTACTCCTGTTGTCATTACTACCCCATCCTAAATAAGTGCTTAAAACATTGTCATTGACTGTTGATTTTGCCCTTGGGCTTTCTAACATGGTTGATTGTCTCTTTTCTTTCTCTGCTGTTGTCTTTTAATATGTCTAGTTTGGCATTTCAGCATTGTTCCTATAGAGATAGTGGACTTGGGACTTACCTATTCTGATAAGACATTTTGAACTATTTAGTGTGTATCTATATTCTTATTTTTCCAGCAACTATATGATTCAATACCTGTGATCCTATGATTGGATTTCCTTGCATATGCAGCCTATGGATCAACAGCAACGTCTTTCACTGTGTTTTGAGAAGCTGATGGCTGATGTGACGAGGAGTTTGGATTCGAAGAACAGGGACAAGTTCACCCAAAATCTGACGATTTTTAGACGTGAATTCCGTGTCTAGTAGCTGATAATTTTTCATAGACTTCTACTCTGAAGTAACCTTTCAACCATTGTTGTGTATATGCCCCATCATTGATTCTTTTGCAGTGATGCTCTCCAACAAGGGAATGCAGCCATGAGAAAATAACAGTGGTGCCTACAGTTTCCAAATTCTCTTTCTTTTTATTTAGTGGGACTGCCCATGAATTTCTGATATCAAGGACAATCATTCCTGGAGATATTTGCTTTTATATCAGAGCTTTGTCCATGTAAATTCTGTGGTGCTTTGCTTGTGGTCCATTTTATACCGGGGATGATAATGTGGGGAACTTTGAAGGGTTGGTTTGTACAGTAAAATTTGACAGTTGCTGTATATGGATAGTGGATTTCCATTTGTTGTTTTACCAATATTGTTGTTCCAAATTATTATTTTTTGTTTGATATTAAAGCAAAAAATGTATGTTAATGCCCTCTGTTAATGGTGCTCTGGTGGACATTAATTCTTTCATTGTATTTGTTGTTGACTGATATACATCCATGGTTTTATGGAGTTTTTCCTTGAGTCATCTTATGCACCTGCATCTTTTGCACCTGCTATTTAGAATATTTTATATGGTATGATATCAAGATATTCTACTTCAATATCTATCTATTTTTTCATGTACTCTATGGGAGGTAGGTTTTGTTAAATGATTGTTGTAAGAATGATGCATGGTTTCTGCTACAGCTCATCTACGCCTGCCCAACTGACATTGTTTAAGCTGTCATATAGGGCGCTGTACTTTCTTTGTTGTTACATGATGGTCAAAATTTTTTTGTTTCATGAACATTAACTTTTTGCATATTATGAAATAATGGATATATTACGTCAATTTCCTCTAGGTGTTCTCTGTAAGTTCAATTTTCTTTTCTTTTGAATGAATGTGAAACTTTATTTTTCGTGTTAGGTGTGCATCCCTGATTCTCATCATTTACTGGCCTAAATTGTCGTCACATTAGCATTGGAAAGTTGGAAGTGTCTACGATGGTGATTATAGTCTGCTGATTAACGGATTTCTTTTCCTCATTTGTTTTATTTAAGATCTAACATGCAGAATAGGGTAGCTGAGTTTTGTTTTCTGAATGGACATGATTTCTCTACATTATGTCGGGTTTTTGCTAAAATGTGGCATTCTACATTTGTATCATTTTGTGTGAAGGAGAAAGTTTTCATTTTCTTGGTTCTGCTGGAACCTTGACATTTTGTAACCCTAAACCCTATGTCTTGCAGCTCTTTCATTTTGTAACCTTGACATTGTGTGGTCTCCTTCTGGTGCCCTTTGAAATTCTGGTGGGGTGTCTTGCAATTATGGTTATCATCCATCTTTTACCTGAGTATGTTAGAGTTAGTCCTAGAAAATTTACCAAAGGATAATTTTGGCAACCCAACAAAGATAATAAAGCGAAAAAGATAAAAATGACAAGAACACCAGATTTACGTGGTTTGATCAACGGACGAAGGAGTAAATACTAGAGGGATTATTACAAATACCTTAGAGGGACTATTACAAAGACCTTAAGAAGATGTTCATAGGTTATAAAACATCCGAATCTATTAAACAAGAAAAACTCAAACTATAAGCTCAAACTATTTAACTGAGTGTGGACTTAAACCCAATGCAAATACTTAGGTTTTTCTTGTGGTGCCTCTTATGGTGAATCTGACTTCAAGCCGAGACCCTTATTTATAGTTCCAATAGGAGATAACAAGTTTGATTTTCTCGATGTGAGACTATGAGACTTGCCAAACTAATAAATCTCTATCTTGGCATGTCCCAATAAAACTTGCTCCACCTTCTTCATAAAAGCTCTAACAGGCAATCACTAACAATGAACACCAATCAATTCCAAGCACTGCTTGAACTTGTAAACCGGAAGAAGTTTTGTAAACATATCAGTTGGATTGTTCTTCGTATGAATTTTCTAAACAAGGATCTTTCTTTCGGCAATAGTATCCCATTTGCATCCAACAATTTTCTTATCCGAAGGCGGCTTCACAAGATCCCAAGTTCTATTCTGATGGAGAGATTCAATTTCTTCATTCATCGCGATCAACCACTTAGCGAAATTATCACAAGAAACTGTATCTGAGTAGGAAGTAAGCTCACCAACTTCTGCAACAGACAAAGTATATGTAACCAAATTTGCATATCTTTGTGGTTGTCGAATATTTCTCCGTGGTCTATCCTTGGCTATGGAATATTGCTCTTCCTCTGGATCATCTGCGTCAGTAGACTCGGGACCATCTACTGGCATTCTTTGAGTAAAAGAGTTTGACTTAAAAGAATTAGAAATACCAATCTCAACCTCCACCTGCTTCTACGCACTATCATTTGTACAACTAGTTGATTCCTCTTTAGAAGATAACATAAACAATTCATCAAAAGTAACATCTCTACTGATTACAAATTTTAGAGATTTGGGATCAGAACACCATAATCTATATCCTTTCACCCCAGAAGCATACCCAAGGAAAATGCATTTTTTAGCTCGAGGCTCTAATTTTCCTTCATTTATATGCATGTATGCTAGATGTTAGGATCAAGAGCACTAAGAGGGGGGGGGGGGTGAATTAGTGCAGCGGAAATCTTACTACGATTAAAACGAAAGCTGCCTTCGTTTTAATAAAAAACGATTTCGATATAAAAGCCGATTCTAAGATTACTTTAACTTAAGATTAAGCGAGATGACATTAAAGTAAATCTATGAAAGCAGTTTGCAGTTTATGATGGAAATCAGAATGCAAGCGCAAACTGAAATGCGACGTTCGTACGGAAAAACTGATTTACGTTTAAACGCAGATTTTGATGTAAATGCCGATTCTAAAGATACTAAACTTTGAGATACGTTTTATAAATGAGCATAAGGCAGTTTACAGTTATGATTGAAATCAAAACATAAACGTAAACTGAAATGTGATGATCGTACGAAAAGGCCGATTTACGTCTAAACGCAGATTTGGAAAGTTTTGAACTTAGAAACTCGTTCGTAAAAGCGCAGAAGGCAGTAGCTATTTAGGAGGTTTGTAGTAATGATAAAATGCTCAAAGTAAATGCAAACCGAGATTTAGAGTGGTTCGGTCAGTCTTGACCTACTCCACTTTTGGCTTCCTCCACCGACGAGGTCACCGACGTCAACTAGAGGCCTTCCTTTAATAGGCGAAGGCCAACTTCCCTTTTACAGTTTCACTCCTTTTGACGGGCTCAGAAGATAACCCTTACAGAACTTTTCTCTCCTCTCTTTACAACTCAAAACTTTGAAGAACAGAAGGAGGAGAACTTTTGGCCTTTACAACAATTTTGAGCTCTAAGAATCACAGAAAGAAATCAAGATTTCGAGTATCTCTTCTTCTCTTCAGTGCTGAATGGGTGGGGTATTTATAGGCTCCAACCCAGTTCAAATTCGGAGCTCAAAACTATTAAATCCCAGAATTTCGGGATCAAGCGGTTGCACCTCCTGACTGGAGCGGTTGCACCGCCTGGCAGAGCTCGAAGACTGAGCCCAAGCGGTTGCACCTCTCTATTAGGGGCGGTTGCACCGCCTCAGTCTGGCTCGGAGACTGAGCCCAGGCGGTTGCACCTCCTGATTGAGGCGGTTGCACCGCCTGTCGGAGCTCGAAGACGGAGCTCAGGCGGTGCTACCTCTCTGTCATGGGAGGTTGCACCACCCAGTCTCGCTCGGAGACTGAGCCCAGGCGGTGCCACCTCCTGGCTGGGGCGGTTGCACCGCTAGTCTCCTTGGGAGACTTAGCCCAGGCAGTGCTACCTCCTGGCTTGGGCGGTTGCACCTCCCACAGCAATCAGGGTCCGAATGGGTAGCTCCATTCGGCCCAATTTCGGTTTTTCAGGGGCCCAATTGCCCCAAGATTAAGCTAATGGGATCACCTCCCATTTCCAACTTAATCAATGTGCTAACTACGATAAATCCTAGAACAATCTCTGCTGCTTGCTCCGGTGCGTCAATCGCTTCTTCCGGCGAGTTTCCGGCGAACTTCCGTCGATCATCCGATGAACCCTCGGTGATGCTCCTACGGACTTCCGGCAAACTCCTGGACTTGCGACGATCCACTTGGCGAGTTCCGACGAGCTTCTTTGGCAAGCTCATGGACTTCTCGGATTTGTTCCCGTAGAACCTCCGACGACTGTCCGAACTTCCGTCGAACTCTCAAACTCCCAACGTGATCATTGTCTTGACTCCGGCACAACTCCTACTGCATGTCTTTCTTCCATCGTAGTTAATCCTGCACACTTAAAACAAAAATTCGATCGAGACAATTAATCCTAAGCAATTAACCAAGTTGTCTGGTATGTCATTGGTCCCTTGACGCTTCGTCCGATTCTTCGGCGCATCGTCCTCTCCGGCAGCCTATTGCCCAATCGACCAGTTGACTCCGCAACTCCGATATCCTTGGTACAATACCCGCTCTTCTTGGCCCGATGCCCGAGTCCTCGACCCGAAGCCTTCTGTCGATACGTCGACCGATCCACCGGCCCGACGTCCAATCTTCTAACATGTTCCTTCGGCACAACATGATTTTCCTGCTTTAATTGTCTCATCCTGATCGAAGCATCCTGCGTCACTCAAAACGCAGATTAAATCATAAACATATATCAAGTAGTTTCATCATCAAAATACGAGATTCAACACTGGACACCCAAAAAATTTTAAATCAGAGTAATCAGCATGAGTACCTGACCAAACTTCCTCCGGAGTTTTAAAGTTAAGTGTTGTAGAAGGAGCGCGATTGACAATGTAACATGCCATATTAATCACCTTTACTCAAAAGTCCTTTGTCAACCCTGCATTTGAGATCATACACCTTGCTCTCTCCAAGAGTATTTTGTTCATATGTTCGGCTATACCATTTTGTTGAGGCGTCATCCTAACAGTGCGATGCCGAACTATTCCTTCATTTTTGCAGAATTCATCAAAGTCACCTTCACAAAATTCCATGCCATTATCTGTTCGAAGCCACTTAATCTGTTTACCCGTTTGCTTCTCAATCAAAGCCTTCCATTGTTTAAAGATTATAAAAACATCATTTTTATGCTTCAAAAAATAAACACAAACTTTCCTAGAATAATCGTCAATGAAGGTCAACATATACCTAGCACCACCCTTGGACTGAACATGAGTTGGACCCCAAAGGTCTGAATGAATATAGTCAAGAGTACCTTTGGTTTTGTGAACTGTCGAAGAATTGAAGCTGACTCTTTTCTACTTTCCAAAAATACAGTGTTCACAAAAATCCAGTGGCCCAGTACTCTGTCAACAAAGTAGACCACTTTTGCTCAATGTGCTCAAACCTTTTTTACTCATATGACCTAAACGTATATGTCATAATTTGGTGATGTCAGAATCAGACAATGATGATGACGAGACTGCAACCGAGCCTGTGACAGTAGTTCTCTGCAAAATATATAAGCTATCAGACCTACAAGCTTTCATAACAACAAGAGCACTTCTAGAAACTTTCATAACTACATATTCAGCTGTGTATTTACACCCAAGGGCCTCTAGGGTGCCTAAAGAGATGAGATTCTTTTTTAAATCAGGAACATGTCTAACATTAGTGAGCGTCCTCACAATACCATCATGCATTTTAATTCGGATTGTTCCTCTACCAACAACATCACATGCTGCATTATTGCCCATCAAAACAATCCCACAATTACAAGATTCATATGTGAAAAATAAATCTCTATTAGGACACATGTGATAAAAACAACCAGAATCTAAAATTCATTCATTTTTAGACCTCGTCCTGTCATTAGTAGCAAAGAAAATATTTTCATCATTCTCATCAACTGCTACACTAGTTTTAGCAAACTCAGTAGTTTTCTCAATAATTTTTTCCTTTTGTTTTAATTTATTTTTCAATTTAAAGCAATCAGCCTTAATGTGTCCCATTTTATGACAATATCTGCATTTCAAATTTCTATGTTTGGATTTAGATCTACTATTATCAAATTCCCTTTTATTTGTTCTCCCCCTAACAACCAAACCTTCAGCCTAATTCTCTCTACTTTCCCCAATGATATCTCTATCTATCTACTCCTTAGATTTTAGTGCAGATTTAATCTCCTGATACAAAATTGTTTCTTTTTTATAAATCATAGTATAACGAAAATGCTTAAAAGATTATGGAAGAGAACACAAAAGTAACAATGCCTTATCCTCATCATCAATTTTTGCATCTATATTCTCCAAATCCATAATCAAGGAATCAAATTTATCAAGATGTGAGAGTATAGATGTACCTTCAGTCATCCGAAGCATATACAAATTCTGTTTTAAGTAGAGATGATTCTCTACTGTCCTCTTCATATACAAGGCTTTAAGCTTGTCCCACATGTTCTTAGCCGTAGTCTCCGTAGCTACCTCTCATAAAACCTCATCAGATAGATTTAGAATAATGCTGGATCGGGCCTTCTTATCCATACCCGCAAGATCTTCCTTTGACGTATCATCTAGAATGTTCTCAACTCCCTATAGTGCTAAATCAACTCCGTCTTAAACTAGAATGGTCTCCATCTTGAGTTGCCACATGCTGAAGTTGACATTTCTGTCGAATTTCTCGACAATGATCTTTGTTATTGTCATTGTTGCCAAAAGATCCCGAAACCAAGCTTTGATACCAGTTTGTTAAAGTTAGCCCCAAGAAATTTACCAAAGGGTAATTTTGGTAACCCAACAAAAATAATAAAACGGAAAAGATAAAAGCGACAAGAACATCAGATTTATGTGGTTCGGCCAATTGACCTACATCCACGGACGAAGGAGGAGCAAATCACTATTATAAAAAAGGGACTATTACAAATGCCTTAAGAAGATGTTCGTAGGCCATAAAACATCCGAATCTATTAAACAAAAAAAATTCAAACTATAAGCCCAAACTGTTTAACTGAGTGTGGACTTAAACCCAAAATAAATTCTTAGGTTTTTCTTGTGGTGCCTCTTGTGGTATATTTGACTTCAAAGCTCAGATCCTTATTTATAGTTCTAATGGGAGATAACAAATCTAATTTTTTTCGAATGGGAGATAACAAATCTAATTTTTTTCGATGCGAGACTATGAGACTTGCCAAAATAACATATCCTACCACATAAATGTGGGTGGAGTTGTCATGCGCATGACAGTCTAGCATCTCTAGCATTAACAATTAATTCCAAATGCCTTTATGAGGTGATAAGGTGCTGTGAGTTCTTAAGATTTCTAACTTCCAGAAATGATTAGATTTATAAGCTCATACGGGTAACAGGATTCTTACAGTGCCCCATCCATGATCTCCTCGAACAATGGAAGTAGTACTTCAGCAGTTTCAATTCAATGTCACTCCTCTGTTTGCAGCCAGAGATCACGGATTCAGCACAGCAATCTTTAATTAGAGGATGGATTTTTTATCCATTTGAGTACGTGATTTTACAATATGAGACATTTACTGCAGATCATTGCTGAAAACCAGGTTTAAGCTCGTATGATGCGGAATAAAAATAAATACATAGAGAAAAAAAAAAAAGTAACTATTATTAAAGCATCAACATTAAATTAGATAAATATGTTGATTTTACATAGTATTTGTGCTTTAACATTAAAGTATACATATCAATAACCGAAACCTTAAATCTATATAGAACTCCTACTGCCTGGTGGCTTTTATCCTCTCTCTCTCTCTCTCTCTCTCTCTCTCTCTCTCTCTCTCTCTCATGCAGTGTGAGTGAATTCTGCTGCTGGAATCAAGCTATGAGCACCTACTTCTCAGCTGAAAACATCAACAAGCGCTTGCCATGCTCATCATCACCACACTCATCAGCCCCACCATCATCAAGCAGGTAATTCTTGCACACAACACTCTTCCCTGTGTTGACCCTCTTCTCGACCCACCTCCTCCAAGCTCGAACACTTTTATGGACTCCCTCGGAGACCTTGCTCCTCACAGAACCCAAGATTGGCCATGGCATCACGTCTTCCACCACCCCTTGCAGCTCCCTCACAACCTCCCCCATCAAAGGCCTCCCCTCCACCTTCTCCGAGACACACTTCTCGGCTATGCTTAGCATCCGACGGATTGGCCTCTTCATGCGGCCCGGCAACGCTACTCTCCCGTCGCAGACTTCCGCAAGCCGGTTTGCTCTCAGAATCGGCAGAGCCCACGAGACGATGGAGGATGGATCGCGCTCCATGTCCATCGCCTTCCTGCAGCTGACGAGCTCCAACAACACCACCCCGAAGCTGAACACGTCGTTCCTGGGGCCTAACTCGCCCGACTCGTCGTAGCACGGATCCAAGTAACCGATGGTGCCCGCCGGAATCGGTGAGTCGAGTGGCTGCATGCGGTCGTCTCTTCGAACCGCGATGCTGAAGTCGGCCAGCTTCGCGTTCCACCTGCTGTCCAGCAACACGTTGGCGGACTTGATGTCGCGGTGGATGATCGCCGGCGCGGCCTCGTGGAGGGAGAGGACGGCGCGGGCGAGCTGGAGTGCCATGGCGAAGCGGCGAGGCCACGCAGGGGAGTTGGAAGACGAGTGGAGGAGGTCATGGAGGGAGCCGCGGTGCATGAACTCCATGACGAGCAGCGGACCGCCGGTTGGGCCTCGGCTGACGCCTACAAGATCGACGACGCCCGAATTCTTGACGGAGGCGAGCATGTCGATCTCATTGCTGAGTTTGTCGTCGTTCAAAAGTCGTGATGGCTTCTTCACCGCCACGATCCGTCCGTCGGTAAGCCTGCCTCTGTAGACGCTTCCATGGCTTCCCTTCCCGATCAACTGCTCGGAAGCGAAGCTTTTGGTGGCAGCTTCGATGTCCTCGTAGCTGAACTCCCTCATTCTCTCTCTCTCTCTCTCTCTCTTCTCCGTTTCAACTTTCTGATGGTCCCCGGAGAGACCAACTATAAAGGAGGAGAAGAGTAAAAGATGTGGAAAGCAAAAGCAAATGGAACCAATCTGTGGAGCTGCCAAAGGTGGAGGAGATGCCACATTTCCCTTCTTTAGGTCCTCGAGGAATGACAACATTATTTAGCATGCAACAGTACACATTGATGGCTGCTTGCAAGCTGTCATTCCTACACAAAGTTTCTTCGTAGAAGCAACTTCATGGAGGTACATTTTACTCCCAAATTTGACTAAGTCTGTGTCATGGTGGCACAAGTTCAAGACATACAACACTTGGACTGTCCTATCATGAGCACTTTTGTGGCTCATCTTCTGTGTAGATCTACTAGCTATGCCAAACGTTGGGCAGATTAAAGAAGGGTATGCAATATGCTAGAAATATTCTTTCAATGAATTCTCCATCATGACCACTCTGCTCCACTTTGTGACCTCTAAAGTAATGTAAAATCTGTGTATATGAGACAGAGACACACCAAGTGTGTTAACAAGCTCAGAGACTGTAAGTATATTGGAGGCCAACAAAGATTGAAGTGGATTTATCAGGATTCTTCATGTAACGATGGCAAACTTTTGGACCCACAAAGGCTCAAAGTTTCAAGCTTTAATTCCAAGGTGACCCATAGATCATCGTCATCGAGAAAACAAGCATGGCTGAAACATCGGAGGAGATGGAGAGCATTGAGATAGGGTTGTTAGGTTTGATGAACAATGACCTCCCAAATGTGTACCATCACCATTAAGGATGTGAAAATTATTGGTTAAGACAAGACAGTTAGGGAGTCAGTGGATTAGGTTGGCTGAATCAATCACTCCATGAAATCATATATTTTACTTTTTTTCCTTTTTTTTTTTTTTTTTCAGTGGAGGACATAGAGTTAGCTCTTCCTATCACTATCCAAATAAATTTGAATGTCTTTGATCCACCATTTCCTTTAGATCCCCAAAGAAAAAGAAGGAAGAAAAAGATTAAACAAACAGGGGGGGGGGCATGATGATTGATGTCTCATTTAATATGTGGCCAATGGATAAGAGCTAGAGATAACAGATAATGGTTCCTCCTAATCCTCAATAAATAATTCTATGGGAATCCATCCTCCCTTGAAAGTTTCTCCAGTGATTGCAGTCTTCTTTTGACCAATGTTTGCTTTTATTGCCCTTCTGCTACTTCCTTGAAGCACCAAAATTGGCAGTAGTTTGTAGCACTTGATCTTACTAGGTCATATTTACACACTTCTTAAACAAGAATTCTTTGCTGTGGTAACAAGTTTGCAATTTGGTTAGCTGCATATTTAGGCACATATTGTTTGCACAGATTTGTCAAGGGATTCTAGCATGGGAATACTTAGTGAGGCAGAATGAATATATGCAATATGATGGCCGAGCAAACACTGGGTAAAGGTTATATCTCCATCACTTTGCTCGGAGCCAAAGAATCTATTCCATTTGTAGAAAAGTCAATGCATTTGTAGAAAAGTCTTTTACCAGTACACAATACAAGAAATGCAAAGTCAATGCTTGCACCCCGTCGTATTGTCGATCATACATTCTTAAGCTTCTTCATCTTTGAAGGCGGCCATCGTACCTTCTTCCTCATCCTCCGCTTCCGCAAAAGCCTCTTCCTCCGAAGCCTAATCTTCTTGGCAAGCTTCATCCTCAGCTTCTGCTCAAGTTTTAGCTTCATCTTCGACTCGAGAGGAAGATTCTCCACCGACATAGCCGTTTCAGAGGCCTCTGGTGGAGAAGCCTCGGCTTCACTTCCCTCGTTCCCATCGGTCTCCGAAGATGCATGAACAATCGTCAACCTCCTCTCCGCGAATGCACAAGGCAAGGAAACAGTCAGTCCATCGAAGGATCTTGGTTGAAGAATGAGGTTCCTTTGCAACCTCAAGGCTGAAAGAAGTGCAATCAAAGCTCATCTGAACCAAATTAGTCCATTCCAATGACGAGCGAGAAACAAAAAATCAAAATGATTTGACTAGGAAAACTGAATAAAGACTAGAATTACGAAATCGTTATTTCGTATAAAGGCGCAAAATTGGAACTTGTTGGACACAGAAATTAAGGAGCTCCAAGAAAGAATACGACACAGCAAACCAAATCAAGTCACATATTTCAGCTCAACCTAGTGCAGGAAAGAACCCTCCGAGGTTAGAATCAATGCGAATCCGTACAGAGCAAAGTAAGTTATAATGACAAACGCATTACAGAACCTAATTTTTCTCACAGCTAAAGCTGTTATTTTGATACAACTCCCCATGAAATCCACGGTCAATCACACATCAGAATCACCAAGAGGCAAGACCAGAACAGCCGAAAACATTCCCCAAAACGAAAAGAAAGGGGAACAGAGAACAAGTGAAAACTCGAAATCCGCCAGGTGCTTGTAGAAATGCCCAGACGAAGAAAGAGGACAACCAAAGCGAGCATAGAAGAGAAAATAGACGAAAGCGAATTCACCTCATAGAAGGAGACTTCACTAAAGAGAGCTTGCAATGAATAGATCACAGAGACACGTGCAAAGATCACTTACAGAGACGAGCTGAAACGGGAAGGTAAACCGTCGGAGGAGAGGAGGGGAGGGAGGAGAAGAGCCATGTGAGCTTCCCGACACGGTGGAGCGGCCTCGTGGATAAGCCGCTCTCGTTGCGCTATCGTCTCCTATTTCTTACCGGGCATAGAGGCCAGCCAATATGGATCCATTTAGAGCATGACCCGACTGGGACCCGATTTATTCTGGTTCGGATCTTTCTGTGATTTGCATCCCTAGTTAATACTGGCTGGTTAATTATTCTTAATAAATTCTAAACAAAATCTGCTGCAAATAAACATTTAATTATGCTATTGTGCCGTAAAAATATCAGATTAATAAACTGATTTCCCAGTTCATGATTCAGCAAGCAAATAGGTTAATTTAATGAGTAAATCAATTTTCTTAAAAAAATATAAACAAACAAAAAAGAGATTTGAAGTCACATAATGACTGCTCATGAAAAAGCAGCAAAAAAAAAAAAAGAAGAAAAGTTATCATTTTAATCTGTTATGGAGAATTCATTTTCCTCAAGAAAACTATTATTGGGAATAATAATATTATTATATCTAATTAATACTGAAGAAAGCTTCACAGTGATATAAGAGCCTAAAGTGGAGTTAAAATTGAAGGAAGATTAGTGATGGAAGGATTTAAAGAGGTTTTGATATATGAAAATTAAAAAGGCAATCAATCTGATTAGACATTTGAAGTAATATATACTGATAATTTCAGTAAGCTTTTCTTCCCTTTGGGGGATCACTGCATAAACCTGCAATCATCCATGCTTTCATCTGATTATATTAATGTTAGAAAAGAATCATTTAGTGGAAGAAACTTCATCCTAAAATGATATTGTCATTTTGCCTCACACAAACTATACAGTGTGAATAGAAGAGGTCATTGCTCCTACCAAAAAATATACATTGCGTTGGAATCAACTAAATGTGGACAGAGTTGGTGACAAACTAAGCTCTTATCATGACTTTTAAGATAGAAAAATGAGGGGAAAGAAAGGCTACAAGTAGAGCAATCTGCTGTGGAGTGATCTGAAAGCAAACAAATTGCACACATGAACATGAAAACTCACCAGTAGCAATCTGATCATTCCTGCTCTCGTCTATCCTGCTAAAGAAATACCTAATCCTTGAGAAAAATATTTCCAAACCATCAGATGCATCAATCTTTTATACAAGCAAATAACATAGCAGAATGGTAGGATCCAACAACTATGCATGCACAAGTCATAGAATATTATTATATTACAGGAAATTTACACAAGGTTGTGAAACAAGCCAACCAAGTTCTCATCAACCTTCAAGTCCTCACTGGACAGCGAGATTGAAGATTGAAGAGAAAGTATAATTAATGATAGAAGACTGTATCCACTTTTTTTTTCCACTGATTAAGCAACACCAGAATCTCAGATCAGAGCTGTCATATTGAGGAGGAACTCAATTTGCTTTCTCATCCAATGTTTACTTTTGTTGTAACCTAATGTGTTTTTCTTTTCAGAGAAATGACCCTCAATTAAAATACAAATTAAATAGGGCATACTCTTTACCTGAGATTTTTTTTATTTGGACGAAAATATCCTCAGTATTTTATTAAATTAATTTGATCACTTATATTATTAAAAATTAATTATTGATTTATCGTAATTTATAAAATGATATTAATCGTCTTAGAATCATTAGATCATGATTCTAAGATGATTAATATTATTTTTTATCTAAAAAATTATAATGGTTAATTATCAAAACTACAAATTTTGTAAATAATATTAAGTCATTTGAGTAAAAATATAAAAATATTTTCATTTAAGTGAAAAGAAAAAGACTTCCAAGTAAAAAGGAATATGGTGGGCGTAATAAAAGTCTTTCGCATGGCTTTTTCCAATAAAATACCTAAATATATAAAATTTTAATATATCCAACAATATTAAGATGGAAGTCGATGTCGAACGGACTGAACCGACGGGCGATGTTGTGCTTGGGGCGGCGGTGGTTGCGCGGCCGCCTCCCATTCATGGCAGAGCAGCGGGCGACCCTGGTGAACGTGAAGGTGAAGTGGGTGAAGGACCGGCCTCTCGATTGGGCCGTCTCCCGCGAGCGCCACCTCCGCCCCGCCCTCCACCTCGTCCACCTTATCTCGTCGCAGCCCCGCGGCCGGGCTGCCCTACGGGACCTCGCTCCGTGCCGCCGTCAGTTGGCCCTTCCCCACGCCAACATCGGCGCCTTCCTACGCCGCTTCCCTACCGTCTTCCGCGAGTCTGCCGACTTTGGCGGCATGGACGGCCCTTGGTTCTCCCTCTCTGACGACGCCCTCCGCCTCCGTCGGATGGAGCTCGGGGCCCTCGCGGACGCGGAGCAGGACCTCGTCGACCGCCTCCGCCGTCTCCTCATGCTGACCGCCGACAGGTCGCTCCCGCTCCACGCCGTCGACCATCTGCGGTGGGACATGGGCTTGCCCTCGGACTACCACCTCTCCTTCGTCCCACGCCATCCGGACTTCTTCGAGCTCGTCCGCCGTCCCGGCGACGAGCGCATCTGGCTCAAGCTCGTCTCTTGGGACCCTCGCCTCGCTGTCTCCGAGCTCCGGAAGAGCGCGTCCTCAGCCGACGGCGACTGCTTGGCGTTCCCGGTGAGTTTCACCAGGGGATTCGGGCTGAAGAAGAAGTGTATGGCGTGGCTGCGGGAGTGGCAGACGCTGCCCTATACTAGCCCGTACGCGGATGCCTCCGGCCTCGATTCCCGGACCGACGTCTCGGAGAAGAGAATCGTAGGGGTCTTCCACGAGCTCCTCCACCTCACCATCGCAAAGAAGACGGGGCGGAGGAACGTGAGCAACCTTCGGAAGCCGCTCGGTCTGCCATTCAAGTTCACCAAGGTGTTCGAGCGCCACCCAGGCATCTTCTACCTGTCGCAAAAGCTGGCCATACAGACAGTCGTGCTCAGGGAGGCCTACGGTGGCAGCGATCTCCTAATTAAGCATCCCCTACAGGAGATCAGAGAGAAGTATTTGGCTCTGTTGTTGGCGTCTCAGCAGGAGAGGACCAAGGGAGATCTCAAGAAGGAGATTGAGGTGGCAGGGCACACAGGCTGTGAACTCTAATCCAAGGTATATGGAAGAAGATAAGGATTCAGATGGGTGCATTGGGGTGTGGTCTTCGTTCTAGCATGCTTTTGGATGATGATGATGCTGGTGATGCTCTGGATGCTTCCTGACCATGGTCTTCTACCCGTGGTCGCCAATGCTCAACCTTCAAAAGGTATAGTGGAGTAGAATAGCAACATGGATTGATGATGCTGTTTGTGGCATGCCATTCATCTTGCATTTCATTGAAAACCAGATTCGTGTCTATTGTCAGTAAGTGAAAATCTTTATCTTTTATGCTTGAAGCATCTCAATTAATTTGGTAGAGATGTTTCTTGACCTTTGGCTTGTATCCACAACTACAAATGTTCAATCTTTGAGAGGTATAGTGAAGTGGAATAGCAACATGGATCGAGGATGATGTCTGCAGCATGCCATTCATTTTGCATTTCATTGTAATCTAGTAGACCCAGTAAGTGAACAGAATGTTGATCTTTTGTCTGGAAGCATCTCAATTGATTTGGTAAATGCTTCTTGACCTTTGCCCTCTGTCCATGTTTGGAAATGCTCGATCTTCAAAAGTTACTTAAGGAAGGATGGTGCTTGTGCCATGCTATCCATCTTGTGTTTCATCAAAAACTAGATTTATGTCTATTGCCAGAAAGCGACAAAATCTTGAGCTTTTGCCCTTGAAGCATCTCATTTGGTCTGATGGATGCTTCTTGAACATTGCCTTCTATTTCATGATCAGGAAAGGTATAGTGAAGTAGAATAGCAACATGGATCAAGGATAATGCTTGTAGTATGTAATCTATCTTCCATTTCACCGAAAACTAGCTCCACATCTATTGCCAGTTAGCGAACAAAATCTGAACCTTTTGCCTTTGAAGTATCCCAATTGATTTAATGAATGCTTCTTGACCATTGCCTTCTATCCTTGGTTAAAAATGCTCAATCTTCAAAATCTATAGTGAAGTAGAATAGCATCATGGATCGAGGATGATGTTTCTAGCATGTCATTGAAAACTAGATTCTACCCTTGAAGGATCTCCTCAGTTGATTTGATTGATGCTTGCTTTATCTTTGCCTTCTATCCATGGTTACAAATGCTCAATCTTTGGAAGGTACAGTGAAGTAGAATAGCATCATGGATCGAGGGTGATGTTTGTAGCATGTTGTCCATGCCTATTGACGGGAGTGAACAAATTCTTGACAGTTTGCCCTTGAAGCATCTCTATTGACTTAATAGATGCTTCTTGACCTTTTCCTTTTATCCATGGTTACAAATGCTCAATCTTCGAATGTATAGCGAAGTAGAATAGCAACATGGATTGAGGGTGATCTTTGTAGCTTATCATTCATCTGGCATTTCATTGAGAGCTAGATCCAGCCTTTTCTTATCATTTTCATTGATTTCCTCTTTGATGCAGTCACTTGAAGGATGTTGTCTCCAAATCTCAAGATAATGAGCATGATGACAAGCCCAAATGGCCACACTTGAAGACTTAAAAGGTGCTGTTTGTCTAATTGACTAATATTGTTTCTCTTCTAATCTGCAAGTAAGTTACCTATTTGTTGCTATTGTTTCTCTCAGTCTTTTGTTTTATCTGCTGTATTGCATTTCCTTCGAAAATAGAATAAATCAATGCACATGAATTTTGCTTGGGATCTCCATTTATATTCTCATTCCAAAGGCAATTTTAGTTTGATATTTGTTCTATTATTATGAATTCATCCCCATTTATATTATCATTCCAAAGGCAATTGTTTTTAATATTTGTTCTGTTATTATGAATTCCTACAGAACAGTATTGTCTTACATCTGCAATTGCCTGTTTAGTAAACATAAAAAAGATAAAAGGGTATCAAACTTTAAGCAACACTAGAAAACAGGTTTAAGATTGACAAAACAAATATATTACTAGAAATTTCGAACAATCATAAACATTGAAATATTTCTAAAATATCAAAAGATCAGAGAACAAATATAAAAGAAAAAACAAGATGGAGGGATAAATGGCGACCAAGATAAAGTATGCAGGTAATCAGAGAGGAAGCCAGAGGATAGGAGAAGGAAAGACCATCACACACACACACACACTCTCTCTCTCTCTCTCTATATATATATATATAGGACTGTTTTCCTTTTTTCTTTCTCATCTGACTCCCATTAAGTTGACATAGATGTTCTTAAAGATCAAACAAAAGGAAATTGAAGCTTCAGCAGAGTGATGATACATGTTTGTCCAAAGTGCACACTTATGGCTAATCTGGTTTCTTTTTGTGCAAGTCCTTATCAGACTGCACGAGAAGTAATTAGGGGTAATTCCAAGGACCAAAAGAAAAACAAATTGCTGGAAAAAAAACACGAAGTAAAGCTAGTCATTCATGTTTGGTCAAACAAAAATATATCGTAATTGTTCCAAACTTACAGAAGTTGGAAAGAAAGACCCAAGAAAACAAACGTTCCTGAATCCAAAGATCCAAGCAAAAATCATGGGGGCGGATGCACAGAAGAAACACTCTTAACACAACCAGACCACTCAAGCCAACCAAGAGAGAGCCGGAAAGACCCAGAGTTAAACTTCGGCTATTCAATAGCTACCATTTTACAACTCATCCATCCAACTCACTTGGCCATCAACTCACTTGGCCATCATGACTTTAACAAATTCGTCGTAGTTGATTTGGCCATCACCATCGACATCAGCCTCACGTATCATTTCATCGACTTCCTCGTCCGTAAGCTTCTCTCCGAGGTTGGTCATGACATGGCGAAGTTCAGCGGCAGATATGAAGCCGTTTTGGTCTTTGTCAAACACTCGGAAAGCCTCCTTCAGCTCCTCCTCTGAATCTGTATCCTTCATCTTGCGAGCCATCAAGTTAAGAAACTCTGGGAAGTCAATTGTACCATTGCCATCAGCATCCACCTCATTTATCATGTCTTGCAGTTCTGCTTCTGTAGGGTTCTGACCCAATGAGCGCATCACCGTACCAAGCTCCTTGGTCGTGATGCAACCTGTAAAGAGTGCGCTTCAAATATTTGTAACATAATATGGCACTTTCTTCGCAACAGTTTGAAATTGGTAAGTAAAATCTATTTATTTAAAGAGATTTCCATACTTATCCATCAAGCCAAAATTCGGTGAGAAAAATCTCTACTCAAAATGGCAGAGTTTCATTCATGACCTATTTATCTGTAAAGTTGAACTTTTCAAATCATGGACAAACCTTCAATTCTACAAAGATGTTGGTAAGGTTGAAAAAAGGCATGGACTACTTAGATACAACCCAACTATCTGTAAATATTCAAGTCCCCTTGTCTTTGATCTGTAGTGTCTGTAGTGAATAAATATGTCACAGTAGCAGAATGAATCATATACCATTTTAAATGACAGAACAATTGTTCTACAAATTCAAAATCCCAAATGAAGCATACATAGTCCGTGAATGATTTTAACAGGTAGAAAGGTCCCAAAATTAGCATGAAGTAAACTTAGGCGTCGCCATCTCTATCAAATGCTAAAAAAATCCTGATGCTTAGAAATGGGGCACAATTAACGGATCATAAATTTCAATGCAGGTATTTATATGCTGTTTGCCATAAACATCAACCATTAGTGAAGCATCCGAGTATTGATTGACAGAGTTCAAACAAGAAGCAAACAGAACTTTTTTGTGACATAAATAGCAAATAGGTTTAGTTGTAGGCAACTCTCATCAAAACTTCCCCCGACTTATCTACAAATCTTCCACAATGGCGAGAAATGTAGCACCTCCTTTAGACATGACAAACTGCCCTAAACTTCCCTCCTGACTCCAGTATGCAGCTTTTAACTGAGTTCTCTGTATCAACTAATACAAGTACTCATCTTTTCAGTTTTTTTGCATGTGCAAGGAATTCCAATAGTAAGAACGACACTATATGCATAAAGTGAATCAAATAGATTATATAGTGCTCAGTATTAAGAAGTAACAGAACATAAGCAAATCAACTGTCGATATCTTCAGGTTCCCTTTATACTTTGTCAGGAATCCACCTAAAATTCCGTATTCAACTCTGTTCCTTTCTTGAAGCAGTTCTTGCTACCAACGAAAAGATAACATTGCAATATTTCTATCTACTCACATGTTTATGAATGCAAGAGAATACACCTCTAGAGTTGAATATAATGTCAATCAAATATCACAAACAACAACATGACATTACTATTATGTGAGGCAGACTTCATATTGTATTGACCTTTCTTTGACTTTGTTGACAAAATCAACATGATTAATACCCTAAGATCAGAGGCTTCCATCTAGCAAAGGATGTCATCCGCATTCTTGTTCAGCATATCACAAGTTAGACTATGATCAAGTTGGCTACTTGAGCATTTTGAAATGTTCATGCTTGTTGGATAATCAAGCACCCTCATTATGTCACCATATATGTGTATACATATGCATATCTATCTTAACTATAGCTTTATATTCCGGTAGCAGATAAACTAACTTCCCCATTTGCCCTTTTCATTTTCAAATAAAAAGCTAAGTTACCAAGACCAACCATCCAGTCCTGAAGCTGCATCCAGGATTTCAAGACTGTCTTGATCCAATTCTTTATAAAGCAGCCAAAAAAACAAGTTAAAAAGAACAGTACCAGATTGTATTCCTTCAAATCATTCACATTTTATATCTGCAGAATTAAGACAAATGGCATGATGGATTGTAAAGTAAGATCTTCAGGCTACTAAATGTCGTTTTAGATCAAGCTGAGATGTGAAGGTTTTTGCTGACACGATCATATTGTACATTCACTTATCTACTCAAATTCGTAATCATATGGAAAATTCTTCTCCGAAATCAGGCCTTCTGCATAACTTTTTGAATACTTCAATTGACTATTTTAGCATGTAAATAAAGAAAAAAACAAACAACCACCTTTTTTTTTGTTGCAGTCTTAACTCTGTCACTAAATCCTCTTCTTAAAATAAATGAAAGGCTTGGGTGATCTATAAATATCTTTGAAGCAGATCTAGAAAAATCAATCAATCATGGATTCACGTAATAACATATCCAAATGCTTGTGGCGATCATCTATCTATCTAAAAGGATAATAGATCGAGAGGGTTAAATGGGACACTATTGTCTTGATATCTGTCTAAAATTTAAGAGAAAGTGAAATAACCATACAAGCCTTTATCCATTTTATCAACCATCAAGAAAACCCCAAACTCGAGCCGTTTATTGGAATAAACCTAACCCGTGATCGTGGGATCAAACACCAGATCCGATCGAAGAAATGTGGAAACCAAGTAAAGGAAGACCATCAAAGCACAACAGCTGCACAGATCTAGCGGTAACAAAGGATGACAACAGAATGGGATCGAGAGGATCAGACCATCGCCGTCCTTGTCGAACAAGCTAAAGGCTTCCTTGAACTCGGCGATCTGGTCGTCCGTAAGCTGCTCCGCCATGCCTCCTCCGCAATCGACCTCACAAAGACGAGAAGGAAGAGAGGAGAGAAAGAGAGATCCGTGAAGGAATGGGAGGAGGAAAAGGGAGCGTGACTTCGCCGGCGATGGCATACTTCCCACACGCTCTTATAACCGGACGTGACATCTTCCTTCTGCCGAACGCACCCTCTTCGTGTTGCCAAATATGCGAAATGACGATTATAACTCCAAAGCAGCTCAAGCCTTATCCACTCGTGATATTGCACGACACGGTGTTTACCCACGAAAACTACCCGGTCCCATCTTACGGATGTCCGGACTTCGAGGCCCACACGAACCTCCAAATTGAGAGACAGGTTCGGCGGGTAACCTGTGAACTGGTAGAATAGGTCGTTTATATCGCAGGGAGCCCTTCGCGATGGCCACATCCCAGACAAGGGTAAAATAGTCATTAAGGGCGAGAGCACAATAGGGATTATATCGTAATTTGGTGCTCCTCTTTCTTCCCACAATATTCTTACGGTCTCACTTTATCTGGGCATTTGATGGATAAAATACCCGTTCTACCCTCAACGCGGATTGAACGCGGAGAGGGTCCAGAACGGGAGTGACGGTGCCATGTCAAGTGCCGTTCCACGTTCCGTTCCCCGGATGCCAGCTAAATAGCCATCCGGAGATAAGACCAAATCTGACCGTTGATCGCAGAACGAACATGGCATCCTCTCCGTCCAATGTACCTTGCCTCATATCTTAATTATCCCAATCACCATAAAATAACAAACTTAAATTGTTGTTGTTATTATTATTATTATTATTATTATTATTATTATTATTATTATTATTATTATATTTTACTTTAAATGAACCCAATAAATATTAAGCTAATGTAATGATGAAGTTGAGATTCAACTTGAGGGCATTAATAATGTCACTCTCCGAAAGGAAAAAGGTCACTTCAACCCCTCTTTAACTTCACATTATTAAATGGATGGCAAATGGTTTGGGTTCTTTGACAATTTTAAATCTTGGAAAAAAAAGAAAAAGAAAGCCACTAGATATTATAGATTGTTAAGTAGATATAGAAGCGCCTAAGTCTCCGCAAGAAATAAAAACTATTGTAATAGATTTATGTTGATCTTAATTGATTAACTTAATCAAATTTAGTTTAACAGGGAGAAATCCAATTTCTTCCATGTGCAAGCTGAATTCTACATAGAAATATGAATTTTCTTTCTTCCTATGATTTGGATTAACTAAAGTTGAAACTATGTTATCATAAAATATATTAAAGGAATAATTTGAGTAATATAAATTACATTTATTGTTTACAAGGAGAACAACTTCGTGTATAAAGTTTATAACATATATTTGTCCTCTAATTATCATAAATTACCTGAACCTTTAATTATTGGTAGGATGTATTAGTAATAAATAGTAATTCATAAAAAAAGATGTTTAATTGTGACTTTTTTTTTTCTGGTCATTGGATTACAATTTCAGTCATGAGTTTTTGAAATTGATGTTTTGATGTTCTGTCTTAATTCAAATATAATAAAAAAGTATTTTTTTGCATATTATGTGTAGAAATTAGAATAATCTTTGGGAGAGAAAATTTATAATTATTTTATGTTTATCGTAAGTCGTATATTCTCTTTGAAAAATTCTTTTTTGTGCGTCGGACGAGGCTTTTAGCATGCTAAAATTAAAACATCGATTAAGCAAAACAATCAGGAGACATAACAATGTGGCTTGCACATCTATCTACAATAACATAGTGGTCATCATTATTTTTCTCTATCAATAGTATATCTTTGCCTATCTGTGTATGTGAGTGCATGTGATACCTCTGCAATTTTTCAGTCCAAATAAAGTGGTGCACCATTAGCAATTTGTAATAATTTAGGTAAGTTTGGTGGTGGTAATGAAAATGATGATACTTTAATCCAAAAGATTATTATTTGATATTAAGAATTGATCAAATCTATCTGTTTTACAAGTTTCAGATTTATTTTTATTCATATTTAATTAAGTTCCCTGTCACAAATTTAAAACCATCTTTTTATTTTTTCTTGTTCTTTCATTCACACAGTTTTCATTATCATTTTCAATGAAGTTGGATAGGTATATAATTGAAATTGACTACCACCATGCCATTTACCATCTTACTCTCTATCATGGAAATCAAGAAAACTAGTACACCGGGGAAGCTTGTTTCCTTATGATATGAGAATCCATGATTTAAATTTCAAAGAGTCTTCCTAAATCTAAAGATAAAATTACATACATTCATCATCTCTAAATCTCATATGGGTCATCCTTAGTAATATTCTCCAACACATCTTAATTGCCAATCTATCTACAATGAATTTGCGCCAGAAAAGTTGCCCTTTACTTTTCCCATGTTTAGATTATGTGATTCTGTTTATTAAACATAATATATGACTGAAAGGCTGGCGGCGAGCTTTTGGATGGTCCTCGTGAAAAGAGGGTTTTAATATTAACTTATAATATGAAGTACGGAAGAAATATTGGATGATGCTTTTACTATACTTCAACGTACGTTTGCTTGTGATTCTATTTAATTGAATAAGATATATTATAAATTTAATTTTATTTAATTGAATTAGATATATTATAAATCAGATTAGATTCTGATTATAATTATTGATAAATAGAGATAAAATCTATCTATACTCTCACCTATAAATATATAAGATATCCTAAGAACTCAATATATATGATAACATAATACGACATGATCTATTTTTATTTTCCTCTGATATCTATTCTATCATTATAGTGATAATATAAAAAATGAGATGAGAGAAGAAGATTTGTCTAAAACTCTTTACAGATTGATGTTGTTATGTTATATCGGTAAAGATTGATGTTGTTATGTTCTAACTATAGAATGTGTTTTATGAATCAAATATAAGTATTTCTAAATGATATCAAAAGATATGCACGATTAATATTTGATATATGATTATTTGATTTCATGGTATTAAAGTTATCTTATATAATAGTAGTATGAGTATAATTTTTATGTCTACAATTGATATTAAAATCTATTATTTTTATGTTTAATGAAATAATGCTTGATGATTTAATGAATTAATTATGCATGATGATTTGAAGTCTTAATGATTTTTGTGATGAATCTTATTTTTCAGTTTTAAACATAATGCATGATTTTGACATAAAAAAAAACTTGGGCATGTATGAAATCATTAACATGAATTGAAACACATATGAATTGAAACACATAAAAATCAAATGTATTTTTTTTAATAATTTATTTATCATTGTCTTATCTATTTTTTAATAAGAGATTGATAAATTTATTTATATCATTTTGAATATCCTGAAAGTGATTTTGATGATTTGATAATTTGAATTTGAATGAGTTTTATTTATATCATGATATTAAATTCTCGGAATCATAACTTAAGATTTTCTTTACATGAATCAAGATCTCTTACTTTTTATTTTCGTATGATTCTTATATTTTATTAAAGAAAATATTTATCTAAATGAATCATGATTTTTCTCTTCATTTGTCAGAATTCATGACTTATAAATTTTTTTGAAGATCTTTTACTATTTGAACTCCTAAGATTTCGTTTTGATTATTTAAAAGAAGATTTGTCAAAATAAATCATGTTTTTTTGTATTCACATGATCTTTGATATTATCTTTTATAACATAATTTTTATTTTGTATAATTCCTTTATATTCATAAATTATATACCTCATCACCAAATTTATTTTTCTTGATATTTTTCATGTGATGACTTGAACATTTACACCATTGTGTTCTTCCTTTCTTCTTTTTGACAATAACAAAGTGTCACGGATAAAATTCTAAACATGATGTTTACTATAATACTTATGTATGTCCATATTTTTTGGTTTGTTCTTTGCATAGCATATAGAGAGATAATTGAAGGCTTCACAACCCTATTTTAGTTGGGTTTGGTGGTCGTTTTAGGTTTATAAATAAAGGTTGTGTCATATGGACACTTGTGAGAGATATTCGGTCTGTAGTGGACCTTTTTGACTATTTATTATGTAACTGTTCAGAGCTTGTAAAGTCTATTTGTAATTTGCATTGTCTATGAAGTGTCTCCTAAAATGTTTACTTGTGGATCCCAAGTGAGGCGTTGTCTCTAACCCATTTTCTCTTTTGTAAGTTCCTAAGGGACCATGGGAGGTTTTAGGGAGGTTGACCTTTGTGAACGGACATGCAAGGGTGCCGCATGACTTAGGCAAAACTAGCTAAGTCCATGTCAGATGGTATCAAAGCGGGACAAGCACTCATTAAAACACTTGGCATGCAAATATGGGGGACCTACCGGGGCTGCGTTGAGGCCAGTTAACACATGCGCGACCATTTGAGGGAAAATAGGCATGGAGATGTAGGAAAAATGAGTCGCTCGGGGGGAGCAAGCATATGAGATTGACATTCAAAAGAATGACTAACCCTTCATGCAAGAGGTACCACAAGAATAAGCAAGCTTGGAAGAATGCGTAGCGTACAAATGTTGGGATGGCTGAATTCGAGCTACAGCTCGATGTTGACAACTATACTTGATGGTGTTCAAGGCAAGCGAGGCGCTTGATAAAGGATGAGATCATGCAAGGTGGAATAGGTTGCTCAGCGACCGAAAGAGTTGTGCAAAGCTCATGGTGGTGAGAGGAATTGCTAACTCGAAGAATTCAGTACTCATGTAAGGGTTTGTATCCGAACGATGGAATGTTCATGGCCATCCCAAGATGACCAAAACTCGATGCCATGAAGCATTGAAACTTTCTCTTCGGCATGAGAAGGATACGTCTAGAGGAGGCTGAAGTGTGCATCGAGTTCTGCATATTGTTAGGCCTTGAGTGGTGCAGCGAGGGCTATATTGATGTGGAGTCACAATCTAACAAGTGCATTTGTAGGAGACAAAATAATGCACAGTTTGTTCAGCAAGTCAGAGTAGTCCAAGGGGATTGGTGGTCTCTGAAACTTTCAAAGGGAAGGAAACAAAGAGAGATGTTGCTCCAACGGGATAGATATCTAGGAGGGATAAGTCTCGGTTCTCTAGAGGGAGAATCAGTGCAATAGACCGCACATGTTGAGGAAGAGTACCTAAAAAACAATAGCTCCACGAAGCTCAATAGACCAAGTGAGCGACGAGGAGTCGTCACATGATCTCGCTTGAGAGAATGCATTGGTGGATGCATTACATGATCAAGTGGGGGAGTGACCCAACGCAATACAAATGAAGGCACACTTGGAGTTGATATGGAGATCAGACTCAAGGGAGGGCGCAAGGGTCACCATCAACTCAATGCAAAATGAGGAGCGGAGCAACTTGGGTGTAACTTGGCGAAGTACCCAAGCTATATGAAGGGAGCCGACATAGAAGATGAAACATAGAGTGGAGGTATAGAGCTTTCCTTGAACAGAGGTCAAGGACATGAACTCTTGCAGAAGTAAGAGCAGGATCATATTGTTCTATGGGTCCTTCATTCTGATGGAGCAGACTCATCTTGCATGGTGCCAAAGACGAAGAGAACTTCTAGGCACATGCACCTTATCTCGTAAAAGCATTTGACGGAGGAACTAAGGCGACTTAACTTGCGGAGGCGAAGTTGGGTTCAAAAGACCTTAGCATGGGGTAAGAGGATGCAGAAGTGAGTACTCTTGAAGAATATACCACAATGTTGCCATTCAAGTTGCCATGAAGGAAGTGGTGCATAGCGGAGATTGTGCTGGTAGGGGCAGAGGCCCAAGATCCAAACAATGGTGCACCATTTTCAACAAAGTCCGTGGACTTCGAGAGCTACTAGGCGATGGATTGTCTTAGAGTTGTGTTTCATCTGAGTGTGACCCGAGAGTGGGTGGACGAATATCAATTGCCAAAGGAGCGAACAAAATTGAAGGTGGAAGAGACCCTACGATGTATTGGCTGAGATCACACATGAAGAGATCACAATTCGAGTTCATCCCACAAGATCAGAATGTAATGGAGATTTCACTAGGAGGTGACATGGTGTAGTGGATCATGGTGGAATAGTTCGTGACAATGCGATACACACAAATCTAGTCCTATGAAGGACTATATCATACGGAGGTATGATCAGGAGCTATTGGGAGCTCCACTTCGGTGAACAACACGATGGCAAGAAGGGCTATGGATTCAAAGAGTGCAGGTCATGGTATCATAGAGGCGGGTCTATTAGGATTAAGAGCGTCACCAAGAGGGGGGGGGGGGGGGGTGAATTAGTACAGCAAAAAATTCTTCAATTTCGTAAAAGATTTCGTATGTTCAATGGAAATCGATTCCGAAAAATAGTAACTTAAAACGTAAGAGAGTGAAAGTGTAGTGAAAGCAAGATGAGGAGGAGAAGCAGTTTGCTATGAGATGATTTGCAATTAAAGTAAATTGCTTAAAACAAAATGCAAACCAGAATTTAGAGTGGTTTGGTCAATATGACCTACATCCACTTTCGGATCCCTCCTCCATTGAGGTCATCAGTGTTCACTAAAGGCCTTCCTTCAATCGGTGAAGATCAATCACCTTTTATACCTCTTTCTCCTTTCGTCAGGTTTAGGAGATAACCCTTACAAGTCCCACACCTCTCTTGAATGATCTCAAAAACTTAGAAAGGGAGGAGGACTCTAGCACTTGTTTACAATACTTTTATACCCAATAACTCAAGATTATAATCACACTTTAGTGCCTTTTCATGCTGAAAAGGGTGGGGTATATATAGGCTCCAATGACTTTCAAAAATGGAGCCAAAAAGTGTCTCATCTTGGATTTTTGGGGTACTAGCGGTACCACCGCCATTATTGGGCGGTACCACCACTTGACTCCTGACACTAGGTGGTACCACCGCTGGCAGCAATAACTACCGGCGGTACCACCACTCAGTCTAGGCGGTACCACTGTCTAGACTATCTGGGGTGCTATTTTCTAGGCGGTGCCATCGTCGGCCAGGAATTCAACATCTTGGTTGGGCCTTGACTCTGGCATAAACCGACCTAACTCCTAGCCCAATTGGCCCCTAATAGAGTTGATGGGATTACCTCCCAAATCAACTTGTTCTAACTACGATTTAAGGCAACCATGGTCTGATACGTCGATTTTTCACTCAGCGATCTTCCGACGAACTTTTTGGCGAGTCTTCTGGTGAGCTTTCGGCAAACTCCCAACCAACTTTCGGCTAGTCTTCTGGCAATCTTTCGACAAGCTTTCGACGAGTCTTCCAACGTGCTTCCGATGATCTCTCGATGAACTCTCGGTGAGCGCCCGATATATCGTCCGAGTCTTTGACTCTGGCCCATCATCTGCTTTATACATTACTACTATCGTAGTTAATCCTGCACGCTTATCTCAACACATGGATTAGATCAAATAATTGATCAATTGATTTCATCATCAAAATCTGAGATTTAACAATCTTCTCCTTTTTTATGATGATAACCAATTGGTGATGGAGTTAATCTTAACTCCTCCTATCTATATGCCATAATTGAGAAAATGTACTCTTGAATTCAACGTTTTTGAATTCAAGCATCAAATTGATAATTTAGACTTATTATCATCATGCATATCATGATTCATCGATAGAAATGATGTCAAGACATGACATCCATTTTTGAGTCAAAATCATAGAAATTTTTAGCATCAAAGTGAGCATGATATCGAAAGAAATTTTCAGCATCTAGGTAAGCATGATATCATACTAATCATTTGAAGAGATAACATGGAAATCAAAGCATAGAATTGTAATCATCAAAGTAACATTTTGAGTTTACAACATTAAGGTAAACAACATAGGATTACAACATCAAAGTAAGCAGAATAAAAAAAGCGAATTTCATCCATTTCTCCCCCTTTGTCATCAGCAAAAAGTCACAATTAATTATTTAGATGGTGGCCAGTCAAAATGTCTAAACAGAGTATTGAGTTGTTGATGAATATGCTACAGCTCAGTCAAAATTTGGTCTTAGCGTTGTTCAAGTCGATCTTGCCATGGTTCAAATCGATCCATCCGAGTTCCTATGTCGTCGATAGATGAGGGAGGTGCTTGCTCTACTGGAGGTGATTCCTCAAAGGGACCAGTTGGAGGAGATAGATTACCCCTAAAAATTGGTATTTCAGGTTCTAGTTCGGTTTGGAGGGGATCAGTCATCTAGGTAGTCTAGTCCATATACCATTTCTAAATGTATATCTCATCTGTCAAAGTAGATTTCTATTTATGATACTAAATTTGTCTAGTTTTATAACTTCATCGTCAGGTGAAATGGCAATATCATAGGCATGGATTAGTCTTATGATTAAGCCACCATATGGAAGCATCATGTCCTTTTTTGATAGTTCTATCATGTTTTGTTGGATTAGGTAACCAAAACAATTATTATATCTCTTCATAATCCAATACATGGTACCTAGTTCCATTTGGCTTATTTCATCATGATAATATTGCTTCGGGAGAATGATACTTATCAAGATGTGATGAAGTATTTTGGTGCTTAAAGGTAGTAAATGTTCGTAGCTTTTTGGAAGAATCGTTAAGTTAGGATTGCCAAAAATTGTTCCTAAGGTATCATTGTAAGTAGTCCCAACTGTTTTATTATCCCATTGTCCTCTAAAATAACACTATCTTTCTTTTACTGGAATTCTTATGATGTTGCAAATGGTTCTATCTGTAATAGGTATATGATTTCCTAATAGATAGGTAAATACCCTTTCATCTTCATCTACATGTAAATTATTGTAAAATAGTCTAACAAGTCTGGGGTAGATAGGTTCATTCATTTGAAGGATTGGGAGAATGTCTAGATTAGCAAACCATTGAATAGGTTCCAAATCACTTAATTCATCTAAATCAACATATTTACCCTTATGAATATGTCTAGACTCTATTGATGGAAATTTTAGGGTATGTTGATTAGAATTAAAAAGTAAGAAGTCATAATTTTCATCTAATCTCCTATTCCCTTTGTCCCTAGAGGATCTTCTAGAGGCCATGAGACTAAACACATAAATGAAGAGAGAACTACACATAAGAGGCAAGATCTATTAATAAATTGAGAGAAAAGGTTTGAGAATTACCTTTGTAGTAATCTAATTTACAAGTTTAGGAGATAACCTTTTACAATCCTCTTTTACAAGGTATCCGTCATACACCTCTCTTAGAATTCTCTCTAAGTTTTAGAACGAGGGAACTCAACTTTCTAATAAGGTTTACAACTTTAGAATTATAGAGTTTTGCTCACTTTCTTGCTACTCCTTATAAGAATAGCTGAGGTATTTATAGACTCCAAATGGCTTCAAAACTTGGAGTCAAAATTCAAATCCCCAAGATTTAGGGGTACGAGTGCTACCACCGCCTGCACTGGGCAGTACCACCGCCTAGAAGGGTACCGCCTAGAAGATTGTATCTAGGCAGTACCACCGCCCAGATTGGTGGTACCATCATTTGATAGTCTCTCAAAGACTGTGTCTGGGCGGTGGTTACCGCCCAGACTAGCGATACCACCGCTTGACATAGTCTCACAGATTGTTCCATGACAGTTTCACATATTGGGTCACTGTTTGGACCTTTTCACTTAGCCCAACATAGCTTAAACTTGAGCCCAATTGGCCCCTAATTGAGTTGGCCCAATTCCAACCCAATTACGCCTAATATCTACTTCGATCTTGACAACTATTACAAAGCTAATCAAATGTTGTTTGGCATGTCATTGATTCATCGATGCCTCATCCAATTCTTCGGCGCATCATCCTCTCTTGCAGCCTATTGCCCAATCGGCCAATTGACCTCCGTAACTCTGATTTCCTTGGCATAATTTTCGCTCTTCTTGGCTCGATGCGCAATCCCATGTCCTGAGGCCTTCTGTCGATACGTCGACCGATCCTTCGGCTCGACGTACAATCTTCTGACATGTTCTACTCTAGCCCAACATGATTCTTCTTGCTTTAATTATCTTTTCTAATCGAAGCTAGTCCTGCATCACTCAAAATGCAAATTAGATCATTAACACATCAAATTGTTTCATCATCAAAATTCGAGATTTAACATGGTCGACATGCCGGAAGGACTTCGTGACATAAGTTCAAGCATTGGGCCAAAAGATCAGACATTACACTAAAGGAGATCGGATGTTACAGAAGGTCAATATGCTGATTGGGCAATACGCCAAGGCGATGACGATGTGTCGAAGGATCATATGAATCAATGATATATCGGACAACATAGGATTCATGCTTCTAATCATGTGTGTCTAGATCAAAGTAGTCTAGGTATAATTAAGTTAGTTTCAGGTGTAACTAGGCTAACTCAATTAGGGGCTTATTAGACCTGATTTGGGGTTGAGTTGGGCCCATTGGGAGGCTGATTCAGTGACCCATAGATGGGTCAAGTGGTGGCACCGCCAGAACAAGTGGTGGTACCACCAAGATACAATCTCTCAAATTGTATCAAGCAGTGATACCACCCAATGTCAGTTTGGCAAGCAGTAGTATCACCCAGATTGGACAATAGTACCACCAGTTGTCAAGGGTGCAAGTGGTAGTGCCACCCAATACTAACGGTGGGACCGCCAATACCACTGAAATCGAGGATGTGATATATTTTTGCTCCACTTTTGAAGTCATTTGGGGTCTATAAATACCCCACTCTTTTCTACTTGAGGCAGCAATAAATTGAGTAGAAAGAGAAAATAATACTTGAGTGAAAAAGTATTATAATCTCTTTTAAAATTTAGAGTATCTGAGTGAGGTCTAAGTGTGAAAGAGAAGTGTAAAGGTTCTCTCCTGAGCCTGTGAAAAGGAGAAAGAGTTGTAAGAGGGTAGTTGATCTTATCGAAAGAAAATCAATAATGAATGTCGATGGCCTTGACGGAAGAAGAATCAGGAGTGGACGTAGGTCGGGGCAACCGAACCACTATAAAATCGGTTTGCATTTCTATTTATACTTTTTATTCATATTGCTTACTAATTTAGTTGCTCACTATTTTTATGCATGTTGTAAGTTAAACATCTTTTTGATACGGGTTTGATTGAACGATATTTTTGATTCGTCGTAATTTTTACGAAAGCACTAATTCACCCCCTCTTAGTACCGAAATGGTCTTAACAGAAGAGAGTATGATATTGATGACATATAACCATTATGACTTGTATTGGTAGTCAGATTTAATAAAATATTATTATATTTATTTGACTTGTTGACTTATTTTAAAATTCATGACCATGCATAAAATATTTTTTAATTTTTCTAAAATTGAATTGATAAAATTATTTTTAAATAAACTTTGGATTTATTTACTTTGATTTTAATTATTTTATATCTTATAAATTAATGAGTAAGTGAAAAAATATTAGATAAGATATATTAGAAATATGAGTAGATTTTGATTATGGTTATTAACCAATAAAAAGAAAGTCATAGGATTTTTTAGGATATGACCTCTCTTGCCTATAATATATAGGATATCCTAAAGACTTAATACACCGTATAACATAATATATCTATTCTCATCTCTCCCTAATTTCTATTTCATCACTCATGATGGTTCTTTAAGAGATAAAAAGAGAGGAGATTGATATTGCTATGTTTTATGGATCAAACTATGAATGATATTCTGAATAGCATTGAAAGGTAGTGACATTCGATATATGATTATTTGGCTTTAGATTTGATATTAAAATTATTCTGTATAATAACAATAATATGAATACAGTTAAATTAACACAATTAACTACCTAAAACTATACTAAGTGTATGGACACCCATAAGAAAGTTCATGATAGCTGACTTGGCTACCTGGTTGATAAAAGAACACAATTGCCTTAACTATGATAGCTCACTTGGCTACGTGGTTGATAGCATCATCTTATCTATCTAACCTATCAATTATGAAAGCAAGTGAACTACCATAAGTGTTTTATGAATAGTGGACAGCAAAGCAAAAGAACGGAACATCAATGAGCATTAACTCAACCTTATAACACTGGTTTTAATTAAACATGTATAGATCAGGAGAAGATTAATGGAAACATAAGAAATTAGAAAAAAAAAAAAAAGATGTTTTATTTTTTCTTAAATAAGGAGAATATCAATATTGAGAAGACTTAACATATATTAATAGATGGTGTCCCAAATACTGATAGAGAATACTAGTGTTATATGTTTTGTTACCTACAAGAATTTTATTGTATAAAAGGAATTTTTAGTTACTAGGGATGTAGTGAGAAGGTAATTAAGTAGAGGTCTTGTGCAAAAATGTTGTTCATTTTTGTAAGAAAAATCACTTCCTTTTCATAAATCCCAACTTTTATTTGGAAGATATATAATTTATGTGGCCAGGATGCATAATATATGGGTAAAAGAATTGTTTATGAAGGAATTCCATGAGATGCTACTCCACTTCATTCACCACTACACATAAAATCTTATATACATCTCCTATATTTCTATCATCCCAATGCCTTCCAATAACCCATGGCCAAGCATGTTTGATCTTTTCATAAGAAGATCACACTCAAATAAGAGTTTACTTGCAAGTGCAATGGAAAGAACAGTAATACTACCAAAGGAGGAATATATACAGAATCCTTGGGAGAACACCACCATGATGGAGTCACACTTGTTAAACTCCCAACGTCCTCTTACTTGAGGATTGGAGCTAGTACAGCGTCGGCTACATGAATCCAGAAAAGCTCTCCAGCATTCGTGCAACAAACGCCTCATCAAACGCTTCGATCGGAGCCACCAAGCTGTTCTCCTGCTCCACGTTGCAGCTGACGCCATGATTCGACGGGGTCGAGCTCGCCGCCGAGGGAGATGCAGACGCTGTCGAGGAGTCATCCGTCGTTTCGAGCACCGAGTCCCGGCCGGTGAGCCTCTGAACGAGGGAGCGGAAGGTGGCTGCGGTGGCGGTCACCCTCATGGGGTCCGAGATGTACACCACCTTGATCGGGGTCTTCTTGGCCGCCTTGGACCGCTTGAGGCACTTGGGGTGGACGCCCAGTCTCTCCATCGCCAGGAACTCCGAAGGATGAAGCGGAGGAGATTTTTATGGTGCAGAGTCGTGGTTTTGGGAGAGGAGGGTATGCGGTTTCTGGGAAGAGACGGAGGGAGGATAAAGAAATGTTATCAGAGCAGGGCGTGGTTACTGTGCATCCAATAAAGATTCGTGCACACACCTATATATACAGAGAGAGAGAAAGAAAGAGAGAGAGAGAGAGAGAGAGAGAGAGGGAGAGGTGTAGAGGAGCAATCAATGGGGCAATAATATTCTGGTATTTGGCTTTCGAGAAAGATATTGGTAGGACATAATGACGTAGTAGTTGGGTTGAAGATGACGACGATTAGATCCTGAAGGGAAGTTATTGTTGGATTTGATGTCGGGTGGTTCACATGGATTGCAGCGTAGTTAGCAATAGAAAGAAAGGGAACCACAAATCATACTTTGTGAATCCGAATTCAATATATGCGTCAAAATAATCCGTATCAGAAACACACACGTATATATATATATATATATATATATATATATATATATATATATATATATATATATATATATATATATATCACATGATCATCTTTTATTTGCACTTCATTTGACCTACTAAGTTGAACTTTATACATGGATATATGATTAAAGTAGTATAAATTATGTTTTCACCAACTACCATGACTAAATCATAATAAATCTGATGATTATGAAACCTGAAAGGTGGGGCTACACTGATCCATTGTTTTTTTGTATTGCATTCAATCATGTTATAATAACATTCAATAAGTTTAAACATAATAACTTTTTCAATGTGTTAGATAGTTTAGTTGGTAAAAAAATTGTTGTTTTTTTTTTAGGGTCTTGAGTTGCTTTCGTCACTTATCTTATTTAAAAAAAATGTAAACATGATAAACTTCATCTTTTAAAATTGAGAGTTTGATATTTGCATTCGATAACGAAGTTAAAACTATCATAATCAACATTAGGCGAAGAAGATATAGTTTGTTCATATTGTTTAAGTTTTTCTTGTATTTGGAAGTATAAGTGGGTTATGATCATTATTTATAAACTCCATTATGTCGGAATAGATAGAACATATATGCTTAGATTGCCGCTGAGAAGATACTTAAAACTAGTGGTTAACAATTTATATATATATAATTTTATTATAAATATTTTATGTTCATAATTAGATAATATATATATATATATATATATAATAATAATAATAATGAAAAACCTTTGACTTGGGTCAGTCCACCACTTGTTAGGTTGATTAGGGATAATTCTTTTTTTTTGTAGAACTGCTTAAGATTTCAGCTAAAAAAAGGAAATAATTTTTCATTAAATCAATTGAATGGATCAGTCTTCCCATATGAGAAGCTCATCAGTTCAACTGTAATGGGTTTCAATCATAAATTGGACATGGGTCATATTGAGTAATGATCAGATTAATATGATTGGACCGATCTGTTGTTTTCTTGGTCCATGCTCAATCCAATTAAATGAAGACTTAAAATAAACCCCATTCTAGTTCCCAATTTTTAGGGTTTTGGACTCAGACCAACCCACCCCATTCCAAACCCTACTAAAAAATTATAGGGAATAAAAATTAGTAGGTACAACACCAAGAATTGCAGCCAAACACTGATGACCTTTGGATGTGATCCACTGTGCTACGTTTAAGCTGCTTCAATGAGGTCACCATCAATTTCTCTCTCTGCATCCCACATTTGTTAGTCTCTCCAATGATTCCTCTCCTTGATAGTACTATTTCACCGGTTTTTTAATGCCACTACATGAAGGCAAACCTCCTCCCATATGATGTTAAGATTAATTCAAATAATTAAAATTAAATAAAATTAAAAATTAAGATTTAGATTTAAAATAAATAGATTATGATGAAAAGATTTATTTGAGATATGATAGATTTTTTTATTATTTTAAAAAACTAATGTTTTATCTTTTAGTCAATATAAATAGGTACCTTGGATCAATTAAAAAACACCATAGATTTGAAGTACTTTTAGTTTTTTCTATTATTCTCTTCCTCTTCTTCTTGAAATTTTGTAGAAAAGCCAAAAGTGTAGTATCAGAGCCAACAATATGGTTTCAAATAAGATCAATAGTATGATATTAGAGCCAAAGAAGATCAATAGGAGTATATCGATTAAAAAAAAGAATATGGCAAGCATCGGAGTTTGTTCTTAATTTACTTCTTCCTATCTTTAAAGGTAATTATCAATTTTGAACTATTAATATGAAAACCCTATTTATTTCATAAGAATTATGAAATTTGATAAAAAATGATAATGTTAAGTATAATTTACAAGATCCCAATATTACTAAAGATAAAAAAAAAATCAGATGAATGAGAATATACAAAAAGATATACGAGCCCTCTACATGCTACAACAATCAATAGATGATTCTGTATTTTTCATGATGGCATCAATATTAATAGAAACTTAAAAAAATATTAAAAAATATATTTAGAGGCACAGATAAAGTAAAAAATTTTAAAACTTCAAATTTTTTAGTTTGAATTCGAAGCTCTTATGGTGAAAGATTATGAATCTATTATTGATTTCTTTTCCAAAGTATCTTTTCTTGTGAACCGATAAGATCTTATGATGAAAATCTAACAAATCAAACTATAGTAAAAAAAGGTTTTACGGAGTTTATCTCCAAAATTTGATATGATTTCTACCGAAGAAGCTAAAGATACAAATATATTATCTATTGATAAATTAATGGGCTCCCTTTTAGTTCATAAACAAAGGTAAATAGATCTTCAAAAGAAACTTCATAACATAATCAAAATAGGTCAAAAGAAGGATTAAAAGAAAAATTCAGAAATCGAATGGGAGAGATCAAAATAGCAGAGGTCATGACCGAAAATGAAGGTAATAAAGAAACTCATCAATATTTTTGTTACAAAAATATTAGACATTTTAAAAAAAATTGTTGGTACAAAACTAAAAATCCAAATGTTTCTCTCTACTCTTACTATGATCATCTTGAAAAAGATTGTTAGAATTAAAATTAAACAAAATATCATAAGAAAAATAATAATGAAAAATGAGATAAAAATATTTTTTTATAGTATCTAATAAAGAATATTCTAGATCTATTTGGTTTTTAAATAGTGGATGCAGTAATCGTATCATAGGGGATAAAAATTTATTCCAAATGCTAGGTGATTCATTCAAATCTATAGTACAAGATGGGAAATGACAATACAATTCAAGTAGAAGAAAAAGAAATAATTATTGTGAACACTAAATTTGATAAAAAAAATATTGATGATGTAATATTTATTCTTAATTTAAAATAAAATCTTATCAATATAGGATAACTTATGAGAAAAGGATATTATACTATTTTTAATGATGCAAAATACTTGATTTATGATAAAAAAAAAACATTTGAAAAATTAATAGCAACCGTGAGAATGACAAAAAATAAAATGTTTCCTTTATTGTTTTCGGATTTCTCTTTACATGCTAGTACAAAGGCTATGATTATCTGAATTTTTGTTGGTCTATATAAATTATCTCATATGATAAATTTTATAAAATTTAAATTGCTAGGAAGATATCTCAAAATAAGACTAAAGTTGATAAAAGTTTTGATGAGAGCGATGGGAAGCCACAATACAAGAAGCAAAAAATTTCGGATTATATTTCATCTACCGTTAGTAAACCTGTTATAAAGACTATAAAAAAGAAGAGTACCAAATGAAGATAAAGATAACAACTCTAAAGAAAATTCCGATGATGAATATTCAAAATGGCAACAAGCTAAGAAGTCTCAAGTATCAAAAGCTTATAACGAATCTTCTAAAGAAAGTGAAAATAAGCAACTACTAAATATTTTAAAAAATATTAAATATGTAAAAATAGTAGATGCAACACTGAAGACCAGCTTTGGCGCAAAAAACAAAATTATTTTGTAGATAACTTCAACTTACAACTATTTGAATTAAGAAAGTGTATTAAGATTAATTCAAATAATATAGGTTAGATAAAGAAAAAAATAAAGATTTAGATTTAAATAAATAGATTAGGATAAAAAGATTCATTTGGGATATGGTAGAATTTTTCATTGCTTTAAAAGAAACTTATAATTTACCTATATTTTAGTCAATATAAATAGATACTATTGAATCAATCCAAAAATCCTATGGATTGGCTCGGAAAGACTCCTAATTTTATCTACTATTCTCTTCCCCTTATCCTCGAAGTTGTGCAAGAAAAATCAACAGAGCGCTTTTCTTTGTGCAGTGTCAAATATAGATGAAATGAGATTGCATGCATTGCATGTCCCACTTCATTCATTGGTATGGACTTGAGCTTTTCTTGTGGGCGCTTTGTGCCTGCGGTTGGGAGACCATAAAGCATTTCTGATGTAGTGACTGGGGATTTTTTCTGCAAATGATTGTCGAAATACACAAAATAAAGGGGAATTTTCTTTTAAACCTTACAATGTAGTAAAATCTTGATCCTCATTCATGTTTTACACATTTTCTCTCTATTATTTTCATTTGCATCGAACATTTTGACCTAAATTTCGATTAAAAGTGGTTTTTCTATGAATATAAGCAAGATTAAAAAAGGATTGTAATTTTTAATAAAACTCGACATGTGGCTAATAATTAAGACTCTAAGTAACCAATTATGTTTATACATGGTATCCAATTGGCCATTGATAGTCCACTTAACCAAATGATTACGTGGCTTCATTTCATATGATGATACGATACTATATAAGCATTATATCTAAAAGAGAATATTTATATTTGATGAACTTATTAAGCTTTAGTCGAGATCTAATATCACGATTTGATCAAATGAGATAATTTTATTTGATATAAATCATCCATCAAAATATTAAAATTAAAATTAAAATTAGTGCACTCATCGAATCCTTATAAAAGTACCTAAATTTTAGTTCACTATTGATGTGAGAATAATTAATATATTATAAATATATTCGAAAATACGTGATAAAAAAAAAAACTAAGCTCTGAAGAAGTCGTCAGCTCAAATACTTCTGAAAGATCATTTGATTTGTTAACTTAATATGTTTCAAATTAGTGATCAAGTCAATCGATTGATGTCCATTTTAACAGTAACAAATATCTAGAAGAGTAATAAATTATTATTTGAGTTTCACATATATATATATATATATATATATATATATATATATATATATATATATATATATATATATATATATATAGAAAAAAAAAGAAAAAGAAATAAGACAACGATTTGTTTGCAATTTAGTTGCAGGTTGACGCAGGAAGATGATCCATCACCAACCTGGGAGAAATAATCGAGAAACTTGGGTGACTGTTGCTATCTTGCATGATATTGTCGTGTTCTCGACGTCCCATGAGTGCTTTCGAGGCCAAACAAGGATGTGAACTCAGAGATGACGGCTTTGGCACGAAGCGAGAGTAAGGACGGAATTGAGAGAGCAGAGTTCATATGCTGACAGGAGACTTGCCCTTGCAGCGAAGCAATCAAGAAAAATAGAAGCAAACAAACGGCGACCACAACAGTTCATGGTGAGGCTTGTGTACGAGAAAATGCTACAATAATATATTTCTGAAAGGAATAATACATGATGAGCAGATGAAAGAGCCAATTGTATTCCCTCTATGATCCTTACAATTCCCACTCGTCATCTTATCCTCACGGGATGTGGACCATGGCGTCTTTCTTTCTTTTTTGCTGCTTTGTTCTCCGAGCTAATCCTCCAGATTGTGTTTTGGTCACATCTGACCTCTATCGCTGCAATAAAGGCATAAGTCACAGCTGACTCTCGCACCATGTTCTTCTTCTCTGATATGGAACAAAAGAGTATTTAGTTTTTGGTTCAAATCGCAGGGGAAGAAGAGACTGTTTTGCTTCTGTCGTTTAAAGAGAGGCAATTAATTGTTGGAACCATCCACTTCTATCAGAGACAGTCAGTCTCTGATCCTTTTTATTTTGAAGTGCTGTTGCTTTTATACTTTCAAGCACTGAACCAGTCATTCCTATATGCATCCATGTTCAAGCGGTAATATGCTGCATCTGAATTATTTTTATGGAATAAGATTTAGAGTAATTCTCCCATGTCTTGCGTTCAGTTTGCATAGTGTTCATCAAACCCAACTTTTTTGGGGTGGGAAAAGTTATCTATGGATTGTTAAAGCATTTATGATCTTTAAGATAATATTAAAATATGTCATGAGTTCTCAAATCTTATATCGATCATATCAAGCCTAAACCGATTTGCTTATTAAGTCATTTCCTAACTCCTTAAACTTGTAGGATTTGTGATCCCCAATTCAATCTTTAAAAATGATGAACAAGTCCAGTGATCCTAAAGCATCAGATTTAAGATTCAGCCGGTGGCCAACTCTGGGGCGAGACTGTCACAACTCGAATGCAGTGTTCAGGCCTCAGCCCATCTTAATCTACAGCAACAATCACCAAAGCTTGTTTAGCTGCCAACGTTTGTGTCTTGTGAGACATTAATTAGGAGAGGGAGAGAATGCTCTTGTAATTAGACAGCTTATCGGAGTATTATGATTGATTAATGAATCAGAGAGCTCAGAGTATTATGATTTATAGATATTTTGAGATTTTTTTAAATACCCTTAAACTAGTTGATATTTAGCTATTGGAAAGGATAAATTTATCTTTTCTTCATAATTTAAATTACAAAATAATCAAAATACTCTTGATTGATGTTTGATCGGGAAAATTGGTTATTTGCCACCCTCGATCCGATGATCAACGTTGGGACCAAAGGATCGGTCGATTTTAATGTTGACTATTTATTTTATTTATTTATTTTTAAATTTATCAGTTTGAATTGGAATCGAAATAATCGATTATGGTCTTAATTTTAGTTTTATTTCTACCTACTTAGTGTTCATCAAAACCAATTCACTCAACTGACTCTCTCTCTCTCTCTCTCCCTCCCCCTTTTTGGGTTTAAGAAGTTCTCCCTCTTTCTTGAAGAATGATTGCTGAAGCATATGTTGGATTTATGATGTTTAAGATGACATTAGAATATCTATTTTGAGATCTTTATTAATATATTGTTACACAAGTGATATTTTCAATTAATTTTTTAAGAACGATGATCAAGTCGCCAGTAATCCTAATGTTCTCAAGCATGCCAAAAGCCAATGCAGCCAGTGGTCAATTCTGGGACTGAAACTGGCCAATCCTGTTGAGGCCTCAGTCCATCTTGATCTACAACAACAACATGATGATTGTCATCAAAGCATATCTAGCTGCCAACATCTGTCGTGTAACGATGCAGGTGTATTCATTCATATTCTATGGTTCTTCAAGCCATCCCAGTCTCAGTCTTTTGATGTAGCTACACAAATCGACAATAGTTTTGCCGGCAATCGTATCACAGGTAGAGAAGCTACGTTCTTGTACAGCTAGCTACCTTTCAATTTCTGAGCTGAGAGAACGAGAGATAGATAGATAGATAGATAGATAGATAGATAGAGAGGGAGGGAGATCAGGCGTAGGCCGCCGGCGACAGGCGCGGGCGCAGAAAAACTTTGAGAGGCACAGCCTTGGGAAGAGCCAGGCCAAACTTCTCGTCCATGTTGAGCTCCTCGCCGTCGGGGAGGCTCCAGTCGAAGGCGTGCACCAGCATGCCCAACAGGTACTGGACGAACACCATGCCCACCAGCTTCCCCGCGCACACCCTTCTCCCCGCCCCGAAGGGGATGAACTCGAAGTCGTTCCCCTGCGGATCGTACCTCGCGCCCTTGCCGGTGATGAAGCGGTCGGGGTCGAACACCAGCGGCTCCTCCCACACCTCCGGGTCCCGCCCGATGGCCCAGATGTTGACGAGGAGCCGGGTGTTCTTGGGGATGTAGTAGCCGTTCACCTCGCAGTCCTCGTGGGAGAAGTGGGGGAGGCTGAGAGGGGTGGACGGGTGCAGCCGCATCGCCTCCTTGCATACCGCCTGCAGGTATGCGAGCTTCGGCAGGTCGGTTTCCTCCAGCAGGCGGTCGCGGCCGACCACATCGTCCAACTCCGCCTGCGCGCGGCTGAGGATCGCCGGGTTCTTGAGCATTTCCGCCATGGCCCACTCGACGATGATGGCGGAGGTATCGGTGCCGGCCGTGAACAGGTCCTGCATCAACACAGCTTGTTATGCACACTGTTCGAGTCAGATCAACTCAGAGAAATGCATTACATGGAATGGAATCAAGAGAGCCTCAAAACAGACACCCATATGATCCAAGCTGTCAATCTTATCATATCTATCTACCCTGCCACCAACATCGTATTGAAAACTAAGTCATTGGCTAAATCACTCCCTTACTTTCTGCTCGTTTTGCTCAATCTTGCCCGGACAAGTGTACGCAGAAGAGCCTGACTTCATTAATAGGCTAAGTATTGAACAGGACAAAAGTCGTATCAAACACTTCATTACGGCGTTGACATGCCACTACCATCTTCATTCTTGATGTGTATACGACGAGACACAGCCGATAAGTGTCCAAGAAAGCCCAAAGCACGAGCGTGGAAAGGTGAAAAAGTTGCTATCAAACGAAGATATAGGAGGCGGCCGGAATCTGGTGGTGGTCATATTGTTATGAACTCGACAAACAATGGATAATACCGTTGACCTTGAGACACTGTTCATTGAAGATAACAAAGCAGTAATTTGAAGAGATGATTCCCATCGGAAAACTTACGAAGATGAGTGCTTTAACGTTGACTTCCGAGATGGTCTCCCCGTCCTCCGTCACCTTGTTGGCCATGACCTTGTCGATGAAGTCCAGCCTCCCCTGCCGCTCCCCCTTGGCCGCCTCGTGCTCGTCGAACAGCTTCGTCACCATGGCGTCGAACCTCAAGTGCACGCTCAACATCTTCTTCTGTATCCCCTGCAGGTCCATCCACGCGATCGACGGGAAGAAGTCGCCGATGTTGAACTGCGCGCCGCCGGTCAGCATGTCCACCAGTATGTCCTTGAACTTGTTGGACTCCTCCCCGTGGGCGTCGAACACCCGCCTGCTCACCAAGATCAACCCGACGACGTTGGCCAGCGTGCACACCAGCACGTCCATCAGCTCCACCGGCTCGCCGGCCTCGGCCAGGCCGTGCAGGGAGCGGGCCATGCGCCGGAACTCGTCCCGGCGGACGGGGGCCCAGTCGGCGAAGGCCTTGCCGCCGAGGAGGTGCAGGCTGCACATCTTGCGGAGGAGCTTCCACGTCGGGGTGTAGTCGGCCATCACCAGGTTCTGGCGCTGGTAGCTGACGTCGCGGGCGCTGATGGGGTCGGGGCGGTTGGCGAACTGGGCGTCGACTGTCTTGAGGAAGGCGCGTGCAGCGTCGGCGTTGGAGGCCACGACGCAGCCATGAGAGCCCAGCCGGAGGAACATGATGGGGCCGTAGCGCTCGGCGAGGCGGGCGAGGCTGGAGTGCGCGCTGGCCCCGACGAGGAGAAGCGAGCCGAGGATGGGGAGCCCCCGGGGGCCCGGCGGGTAGGGGAAGCGGGAAGGCGACTTGCGGAGGAAGCGGTGGAGGAGGAGGTGGACGAGGAGGCAGAGCGCGGTGGCGGCCACGAGGTAGGGATCGATCGCCATACTGCTGCCGATGGTGCAATCTATGAGAGTCTTCTCCTCGTGATGAAGCCCGGAAGTGCTACAAATAGCCGCTAAGAGAGTAAAAAAATGTGAACATCAATTTTTTACTTTTCTGCGCCCATAGCAATCTTTAACATTAAACTATACAAGAAATAAAATGTACAGACATGAAACGGAAGCTATAAAATTTTGTTCAAAATACGATCACGTTTTCGTTGGTAGGTTTATGTTAACTGCAGCATGAAACAAGCATAAAAAAGATGAAGAGGTGCCAGTCTGTTCTCTAAATCAATCCTCCATCCAGATTGCCAGTGTTAATGTATCAAAAAGCATGTAAGTTAATATCAATTGTTATTTCTATGATTCATTCAACATGAAAGACAAATTTTGCTTCATCCATAAGAAATGGTCTAAAAGAAAAAGATTTGGTCGTTTTCATTCTTTTTTTTTTATTTCACATAACATGGTGGAAGTAAATGGAAAAAGGTGAAAATGATTGTGCTGAATTTGTGATGGAAACTCTCACTCTCTCTCTCTCAATGGGATGAAAACTTGGAGGATAAGACGAGATGCAGTAGATAAAGGAAGTTGAAACTTTTGCTGGACGATCAAATGAATCCATTTTGCAAACCTAGTGAATGGCCCCCCCTAAGAATGCACAACAGTTGGGATTTAACTGTAGGAAAGCAGAAGAGAGACGAAGAACAGCAACAAACATGGCAGATTTGGTGGGAACGGGAGCAGATTGCTGTGACTTGTTGGCATTTAGCATCTGTTCCATGTTATCTTGCTGATTCCATGTTTCAACCAGATCTGTAACACCCGAGTGAATCAACTCAACACTTCCCCACACAGCCTTCACCTAAACAATGCTTTGACTGACATCAGGCTGGCATAAGGAATGAAACAGATGTGGCATCTGAAAGCTACAGTTCATCTACTCTCTTATGTGGCCTCTGAAAGCTACACTTTCTTTTAATGAAACTTCCAATACAGGAGGCTTCAGAAAAATCATGAACTACCCAAATCAAACGAACGGGTGTTACTTCTTGAGGTCCATAATTGCTGTGGGATTTGTTGAAACAGAGAGGGATGTTAAGCTCCACGAAAAGAAGTCCCGAAAAGCTCAATCGCATGTATAGCACCACTTCTTTGACTATTTCTACGTTTGATGATGTTTATGTATTCACACTGTTCTTGTTGAGAATATCTGTGCTGCTATAAGGTTAAGGCTCCATGAACTAATAATCCAAGATGAGAAACAAATATGCAGGAATCCAATTGAAAGAATCAAAATGCTCTATCATGCTATCTGACTTCACAGTGGCCTTCAATAATTTGATCAAAACCAAAAGTGATGGCCCTCGAGCGAGCTATTATAATATAGTTAAAGCAAAGAGTAAGTCTTGTTATAGCTATATAATAAGGTCATTTAGTCTTATATTAATTAAGGAGTAGGAGTCCGTCGAATCTTCTTTACCCTTAAAAATTCTTTTTAGAGTTAATGTGCTCTAAAAAGTAAAATCGTATGAGTACACTCATATATCTAAAATGGATAATTCAACGCAAGCCCAATAACCACTAAGTGATTTATCACCATGAGATTCTATATTTTTTTCTCGACATTAATTGTTAGGACCTTGAGACAAAGACATGTATGGATGTGCAGTTTCGTGGATTTAGCCTACTTGCTCAATAAAAACAAGAAAAAAAAGACTGCCAAAAAAAATGATTGACTCTTTTTTAATATTTAATTATGGATTTGCCTTCAAAATATAGGCTAATTGGTACGCCAAAAACCCTAACCACACTACATATTGTAATTTTTCGATTGACGTATGCATATTACTTGTGCGTTCTTTAATGGTTGATTCGGATACCGTGTGTCCTCTATGATTTGTGACTGATATCGAGTTATGTAATTAGAAGTTGAAGTAATTAAGAGCCATCCTTAGTTGATGTGAATCACTTTTTCTTCCCTGACCTCTTCTAATATATGTATGAATAGTATCTGTAAGCGCTTAATGGAATTATACTACTTTTAGTGAAGCGAGTTGCCTAAAATCTAAAGATGCATTTTAATGTAATAATATTTGCCTTAAAGGACGACAATGATGCCATAACAACTTGTACTTGATTTAGAAAGGATAAAGGACATCGCTCTCTTAGAAATTGATTGATTGACATTGAAAAACTCTAGTAGATGCATTTATTCTAATTGATCTTGGAAAACTAAATGTAAATAAGTTAAACTTTTATTAGTAATTCTTATAAAAGAAATTTTAATGATTTGTATACTCGTCTACTTTTAGAGATTCAGTTGTTTTTTATTTTTCTTTCCGTGCATTATATACACTTAGTTTTCTTCTAATATACTCTTCTAGAATGAGGAGTCATGTCTCATAATTTGAGAATCAAATGTGAAATATTCATGGTATGATGCGTCATCTTCTCTATAATGATGATGTTATTGTTGTGATGCAAATCAATACTTAGCGGAACTAAATATGCTGTAAATATGAAATTGTACCATACATAATGGAGGTTAATTTGCACCAAATATGCAATCAAAACAAGATTGGAGATAATATTAGAGAAGCAGGAAGAAGAATCGAGTAACTATTTCAGTTGTTATATTTGAGAAAACTCTAAAATGTAATCATCTGTTACATCTACAATATTCTTACACCAAAAGGTTCCCCACAGTTCATCTAACGTAAATGAATATATAAAAGAATCAGTAATACTTGACATAACATGTTCTTTCTTTTCTTACACTCTATATACATTGTGATGTAGAGAGAGACTGCATTACGTTCCCTGTGGATTAGAAAAATCGATGTGGCTTGGACTGCATGCTATGTCATCGTTACGTAATAAAGAGGAGCTGTGTCATCATCCGTAGAAATTTCAAGAGCTTCTTGTCGACAGTCCAATCGATCACCAGCGGTTTTGCTCGTCTACCTCAATAGTCTCAAGGTTTTCTAGTTGCGGACATCACGGAGTTGAATTTCTAATGTATCTCTATTGTATCTCTGAATAGTCAACTGACTTTGCATACAACTTTTCCAAGATCAGACTTTGCATACAACTGACTTTGCATACGTCAAGACTCGAGAGTTTGACTTTATGGATGTAAGCAGCACAGCGAGATCTTTAGGTTACATGAATTCAGGTAAGTCGAAGCAACTTCCAACAGCAGCCTAAAAACTGAAGAACTACATGATATTTTGCATCTGGTGCAGGTGCTGATCATAATATAGGAGCTTTGTGCATGGATCCTAGTTTTGGTTTGTATCTGCACTGCATAAACTAAAAGCTAGATGACAGTGAGGGCAGACAAGTCGAAATGACACCTCCGAGATATGTAATCTTTTCTTGACATCACTGCTTGCTTCTGTGTTCCACGATGCCTTGTTTTCTTGTCCATGGAAAGTTTTGCTAGCTCATCACGCTGTATTCATGCAATTGACGTCCTCTTTTTGATGATGAATGCTCTTCTTCCTCCGAACTATTCGATTGTGGAGAGAAAAAGAAGAGCGGTGAGGCTTTTGTCAAAATAGATAAAAAGATAAACCCTTTTTACATGTTAGTTCGATGTTGTATGCTGTAGTCACTACAAGATTTACAACTCCAATTTGAATCACAAATATAAAAATTATGCGCATGTCCAAGGATTAGAACTTCGGTGTCCCTATAGATGTTTAGGATTTGCCATGGTTATTGACACAATTGTTTAAAACATTCACCAACAAGACAACATGGACGTGAATCAAAAGATCAAGATGAGAAGGTCAATCTCTCCTCAAACAACAAGGCGACTATTGTCACCCTATTATCTTCATGTTATACATATATATATTCCAAAGACTATTACATAGAAACCGGTAAGCATAACGAATGAGATTTTCCTAACTGCATAGCATATGATATTTCTTCAACTGCATGAGGATACTTAAAAGTTTTAAGAGTCAGAGCCTCCCTGTTGTACAGAGTCTTCGAGTCTATTTCCACAATTATATGCATAATGCCGGAATACAGTTCCCGCAATATATCAACAGTTTCACAATAAAAGATATCTGGAAACAATTAAGCAGTGGTAACCTGAAAAGACACAAGAAGCATCAAACATTTAGAAGATTTATTACCATTGTATGTGCAATGTCACCCTACTCCATGCTCAACATATGATGTTATTTTTAAAATTTGAAATAATCTTTTTTTTAATTAGAAGTATTAAAACTTCAAAAAAATTTGTACAATCAATAAAGTGATATCATCTATGTACATGAAAACAGAATGGCACTTCATGATTGTCCCTAGACATTCATGTGACTGAATACAATGTATCAATTTAAAAATTAAAAGTATTGAATTTTGAAATAATTTCATACAACCAAGGAAGTGATAGCATCTACAATCCCTTAAAAAGATTTTTTACTTTACAATTGTTAAAACCTGTTTTCGGGTAAATAATCAGTATTTAAACTAAGAATTAATGTATGATTATCGTAAAAGAAAATAGAGAAACTATTTTCTTAATCCAACTTTACCATCTATGAATGTGCTAGCTAGTTTGATTGGTAAATATATTGTCAAATCACTGCAAAGTCTTAAAATCAAATCCTCAAAATCTGTCTTTCTGCTTCTTACCCAAGTGTTCACTAGTTTACTTGGGATTTTATTGAACCAACTTGTCCCCTCCTCCAAACTAACTATTAGTTGAAACTTTAATTTGCATTGATATATTTTAAAAGTTATTATGATACCAATATTGTGATTAATCTCATAGGCAACTTTTGCATGCACTAAAATTTAAATGCTAATTAAAAGAGAAAGCTTTGCTACCTTCCATAATTGTTGATTCTGGAATGCGTGACACTAGATGCCTTCCCTCTTTTTTTTGAATTGTTTCCCCAAGATTGGAATCGTTACGGATTGGAGGCCGGAGAGATATTGGCACAAATCTTGGGGTAATGATTTAAGCTTCGGGCAATCCTCGATATACACCCGATGAAGCATCGTGAGGTGTTGCAGTTCAAGTGGCAAGGACAGTAGGTTTGGACAATCATCAATAAATAAACTCTCGAGAGAGGTGAGCTGACCAATGTCTTCTGTTAATGAAGTTAGACTTATGCAATCAAGAATATTGAGTCTTTTGAGGGACGTGGGGCACCTAGGCATTTTTTTCAATCCCCCACATTCAATGATGCAAAGATCTTCTAGCTCCGGTGGGAGTCCAATTGGTATTGTTGTTGATGATGATGGAAGTGCAGGCGAGAAATCAATCAGGTTGCCACAATCCATTACAACTAATGATTTCAAGGACTTCAAGCCTTGAAACTCCTCAGGGAACGTCCTCAGATCTTCACAAGAATCGATTGTCAGAGCGTGAATGGAAACGAGGCTTTTCCAAAACATGGACCGCCTTGATGAGAACAACCAGTCGCAGTCACTGGTATACAATTGTCGAAGCCCTATGCTCCATGATGCCTTCGTGTCCTCTCCCTGTATCTCGATCTCGTTGCGTCCAACGATACGTAATTCTTCAAGGAACTGTAGATCACGAGGAAAGGTAAAACGTGTCTCGGCATCTACAGTTGCACTATCAGCGTAAATCAAGAGGACAGGCTAATGTGCTCAGGTTCTCAATCGATCCCAACAACATCCTGTTGCCGCTCGGCATACCCAGAAATTTGAGGGAAGGCAACCGTGGCATTGATCCCAACTTCGAGCACTCTGAGATTCTTAGCTCAACAAGGTGCGGGAAGCACTTCCCCTCCTCCACTGCTCCGCCACCCTCCACCTCCCACCATTGCTCCAAGCTTGGCATCCCCTCCAGAACCAGCCTTTTCAATGCCGGGAATGTTTGTTCTCTGCAATCACCTCCACCTTCACCACGGATGATATGCTTCAGGGAATACATATGTTTTAAACAGAGCACCTCGAGCGAGGGCAGCTGCCAAAACGAAGGGAGATGCTGGCAATGTCTGCATCCACCGAGATGAATCTCCACCAGCAGCTGGTACCGACTCAACAATTGCTCATCTGATGTCCACGTCGGAAACCTGACTCCTCCGTAGCCCCAGATCGATAGAGCCTTTATGCCGTCGGGTGGTGCCAGTGCTTCCAATAACACCTCGCTATTCTCAGCTCTCGTCTCAACATTCTCGGAAAGTGATTCTTTCTCAGTCCATTCGACAACTCCCCAACATAGTGACAAAGAGTGTAGGTCTCGTTTAGAATGGAGATTAGCTTCTCTTGCATTTGCAGCATCTCTCACTTTTCCCAGGCCATATATCTCTAGTTTGCCTGAAAGGTTTAACTCCTTTAGCTGTCCTATTCCTCTCCCAGCACCAACACCCACGATGTATTTTGACAATGTGTGCAAGCAGCTTAATCTCCCCAGGCCTTCGGGCATGTCCCTCAGCTCCGTACATTCATCGAGATAGAGATGCCTGAGATCACTCATATTCTTCATCTTACTTGGCAACTTACGTAGTAGTTGACATCCAGAAAGCTTCAACGTCTGCAAGTTGAGCAGCGTGGTGATAGCTTCAGGTAACTCCGCTATTTTAGAGTAAGAAATGTCCAGGAATCTGACATGCTTGAGATGTTGTGCTAGATTTAGCAACATCGTAGCATTTAAATTATGGAATCCTAACACTCTTAATTTGGCCGGTCTTGAAATGTTGTCCACAGCTTTTCCAAAATATGCATCTCGTACCAGTAGCGTCCGCAGCGCAGGAAATTTCCCCAGCGTCTCGTGGATTTTGTAAGACGAGGAGGTGCCTGGTAAGGACAAGTGATGCACATTTTTCTTTGGTGCTGTGGCGGTGCATGGCTCTAGCAACGCAACACCTTCTTCCCCTGATATATGTTGTGCAAGGTCACGAATGAGGTCGTGCATCTTGCATGTCCTCAAACTGCAATATCCTTTGGCTTCTGACTCATACCGTCTCCAACTAAAATAAGCATGCACGATATTACCCAAGAAGTCTACGTTCTTTAACTCGGCATACATCTTGAAAGAAGCATCTCTTGTGTAGCTCCATGAAAATTCGGTGGCCTTTAACCTCCGGTTCTGCTGTTCCTTTCGATGGAATAAACCCCTGAGCCATCCACAGTTGAATCAACATGTCCACTTCTATCTCGTAATCTTTGGGGAATATGGCACAGAAGGCGAAGCATCACTTCAGGTGCGAAGGCAAGTCATTTGTAACTCAGAAGCAATGCAGGCAGGATATCAACTTCACCAACTTTGGTAGCCCAGATGTTACTTTCCTTTATAGCAGACCACTCCCTTTCATCATTCTGGTAGCTCAGCATGCTGCCCAGGGCCTTTACTGCGAGAGGCAATCCCCCACACTTTGTTACAATGGCTTTTCCAATCTCCACCAGATTTTGATGCTGCTGCTTATCATCATCTTGTCCGCTTGGAAATGCTCTTCTCCTGAACAAATCCCATGAATCTTCTTCAGATAGGAATGCCAGCTTGTGAGTGGTGAGCGTGCCCATCATGGACGACACTCCATCACTACGCGTGGTCACGACAACTCTGCTTCCGTCTCCTCCGCAGGCTAACAGCGCTTTTAAGTCGTCCCACTTCGATGAGTCTTCATTCCACACGTCGTCTAACACAAGCAGATATCTTTTCCCGGCCAATACATCTCGAACACTGCATTGTAACATGTCCATAAATTTCAGGTCGCTCTGTCTCCCAGTGGCGGAACTGATGATCGCTTTAAGAATCTCTCCCAGATCAAAAACAGAGCCCACACAAACCCAAATACGCAATTGGAAATGCCTCTCCACCCGCTTGTCTTGGTAGATCAGTTTAGCTAAGGTAGTCTTTCCTAATCCTCCCATGCCAACTATAGGGAGGACTGCAATCTTCTCATTCTCGTCCTGTTGTTCTATTAGCAGCTTTACTATCTCATCCTTCTCCTCGCCTCTACCAATAACATCCGATTCCACGACATAAGAGTGTGTTTGTCGTACAGTTGGGGGGGTTTGCTCTTGTGTGCGAACTGCAAAATTGAACTTACGACTCTCTGCTGCAATCTTATCTATACTCTTTACTACTTCATTCAATTTCCTTGCCATTTTGAATCGAAAACAAAGTGGATTATGGGATGAAAAGAAGTCACTGACCTTGCCCATCATCTTGTTCTCGATTGCTCTGTTACTCTTCCTGAGGGTTTCGAGATTAAATTCGTCGAGAACGTCCTCTGCAGCGTAGGCCGCATCCCTGAGTGCCGTCAACCAATTTTTGACGGCAGTGTCCTTAATCTGCTGCTCCTCTGCATCTCCAACGATGGATTGAATCCGCAACAACGTCCTCTCAAGCTTTTCCAGGTCCTCCTCCAGACCCCAGACAGCACCTATCTGCCGGACTACGCTCTTCTTCGTTGAGTCGATCAGAATTTCCAAGAAGGACGAGAGAAGTGCCTCGACAACCATGATTATTGTTGTCAGAATATGGTGGTGCTGGAGGTTCAATGGACGATGTATCTCAGGTTGCATACGAGTCTTTTGCACCTCTCCGACCTTATTTTTCTTTCTCGCTTGGATGGGATGGAATTTGTTAGCTGCGGATGCAAGCTACTAACGAAAAAGTTTCTGCTTCCGTGGATTGCACGCAGCATACGATACTATTCCTTTCTTCTTCTTCCTCTTCTTACAAAGCGGTTAACGAAAAAGTTTCTGCTTCCCTGGATCGCACGCAGCATACGATACAATTCCTTTCTTCTTCTTCTTCTTCTTCTTCTTCTTACATAGCGGTTTTCTTTAACTATGCAACCCGAGAGGAGTTGCTATCTCCTGACCGCTATCTCCTGCTGTCTCATAAACTTTCTATTCATCGGAAGAAACTGCTTACGCATATTGACTTGGTGTCAATGGAGTGCAGACATATTACTTCACATCCAATGGAGACAGACAGCATCAGGAATCTGATAATATGCTCTACTTAAAGCGAAAAATGCACCATCAATCTTCTGCTTTTTCGACAATAATCCACCGTTCCAGCCTCGGCAAGTTCATCTTTTCGGCACAAGGCAAAGCAAGAACATGAAGCAAATCATTACGTACACCCAACCAAGAAGCAAAGAACCTCTCGTTCTGTGAGTCCAGGGGAAACCTGCCCTCTTCTCCATTACACAGGATCAGCATACCTTCCTTTTTTCCACACAAAAATGAGATGTTTTGGTAGCTCGAGCAAAAGACGGCAACCATTTTTGCTCTACTTCTATAGCTCTCTGCTAATATCAATTTCCCTCCTCGCTTACACCGTCTCTCTAGTTTTGGGCATCCCGAGGTTGTCGAAGCTTCAAGGCTGGTGAAATATCACCATAAACCACCATCGGCGTCGATTTTAGCTTATGGAATCTCTCGAATTCCTTATCTGAAGGCGAAGATGATATGTTTGGACAACAACTAATGGATGAACTTTGCAGAGATACGAGCTGAGTAATGTATTCCATTAACGATATTAAACATGGGGAGTTTTGAGAGAAGAAGTCTTTTGAGGGATGCAGGGCAATCTGCGACAGCTCATCATGGAGGGAGGCGAGGCTTTTCCAGAAGTTGGATTGCTCCGATGAGAACAACCAGTCGCAGTGACGGACGTGCAGTTCCCGAATGCCTAAGCTCCATGATATGTCCTCTCCTCGAACCAGCCGCAGATGGATTCCTTTGATAGACGCCTCGAGGACACCGTTTTCCCAAGGAATGGCATGTCTCACCAACTCTACTACTTCACCTCCTCGGCTGCTCCTCCATCCTCGTCAAAAAAATAAATACCTCTGGGATCAATTGAGAAATTGGATAATTTAAAATTTTAGTGCATGCAAAATTTGCCTACATAAATCAATCATCATTGTGTTTGAATCTAACTAATACCAATTCCATCAAAAAGCACTTGAGCTTCTAAGTTATAAGTCAAACATAGTACATATAACTCAATTCTTCTGATTAGAACATATAAGTCAAACACAAACTTAAGTCAAAGGGTTAATCTTTTAAATTATGGGTCAAGGCTATTATATATAATCCGATTATTTCAATCATTATCGATATGAAAATATAATCTCTTACACATGAATATATTTCCAGCAAAGACATTATGAAGATAGGAACATTTTTACCTGACAATTAATTGCTCAAATTTTTTATATTTTGATACTGTTATCATATTTCTTAATTTTGCATGAAATTAGAAGTTATATCATTATGTAAATTTAAATGCACCACAACGAGATCAATTTTGAAGATATCATCTGTTAGAGCTAGCCCCAGGATATTTACCAAAGGGTAATTTTGGCAACACAACAAAGACAATAAAGCGGAATTAAAAAAAGCGACAAGAACAAACAAAACACCATAACACCAGATATACGTGGTTCGGTCAAATGACTTTGACCTACATCCACGGAAGAAAGAGGAGCAAATTACTATTATAAAAGAGGGACACTTACAAATGCCTTAGGAAATGTTCCTAGGCCATAAAACACCTTCAGCTTCCTAAACAAGAAGACTTCAAACCATAAGCAGGTTTTCTTGTGATGCCTGCTGTACTTCTTGTGGTGTCTGTGGTACTTCTCGTGGTGTGTCTAAAATCAAAGCTCAGGCCCTTATTTATAGTTCCAAGACGAGACAACAAGTCTAATTTTCCCGATGTGGGACTATGGGACTTGCCAAACTAACAAATCTCCACCTTGGCATGTCCCAACAAAACTTGCTCCACCTTCTTCACAAAAGCCCCAACGGGCAATCACCAACAATGAACACCAACCAAGTCCAAACACTGCTTGAACTTGTAAACCGGAAGAGGCTTCGTAAACATATCAGCTGGATTGTCCTTCGTATGAATTTTCTAAACAAGGACTTTTCCTTCAGCAATCAACCACTTAGCGGAATTATCACAAGAAACTGCATCTGAGTAGGAAGTAGGCTCATCAACTTCACTTGTCTCTTCTGCAACAGACAAAGCATATGCAACCAAATTTGCATACCTTTGTGGTGGTCGAATATTTCTCATATGACGCATATGCCATAATTTGGTGATGTTAGAATCAGACAATGATGATGACGAAACTGCAACTGAACCTGTGATAGTAGTTCCCTGCAGAATATACAAGCTACCAGACCTACAAGCTTTCATAACAACAAGGGCATTTCTAGAAACTTTCATAACTCCACCTTCAGCTGTGTATTTACACCCAAGGGCCTCTAGGGTGCCTAAAGAGATGAGATTCTTTTTCAAATCAGGAACATGTCTAACATTAGTGAGCGTCCTCACAATACCATCATGCATTTTAATTCGGATTGTTCCTCTACCAACAACATCACATGCGGCATTATTGCCCATCAAAACAATTCCACCATTACAAGATTCATATGTAGAAAACAAATCCCTATTGGGACACATGTGATAAGAACAACCTGAATCTAAAATCCATTCATTTTTAGACTTTGTCCTGTCATCAATAGCAAAGAAAATATTTCCAAAATTCTCATCGGATGCTACACTAGCTTCAGCGGATTCAATAGTTTTCTCAACAAAATTTTTCTTTTGCTTTAATTTATTTTTCAATTTAAAGCAATCAGATTTAATGTGCCCCATTTTATGACAATATCTGCATTCCAAATTTCTATGTCTGGATTTAGATCTAGATTTAGATCTACTACTATCAAATTCTCTTTTATCCATTCTCCCCCTAACAACCAGACCCTCAGCCTGATTCTCTCTACTTTCCCCAGTGATATTCTTGTCTATCTGCTCCTTAGATTTCAGTGCAGATTTAATTTCTTGATAAGAAACTATTTCTTTTCGATAAATCAAAGTATCACGGAAATGCTTAAAAGATTGGGGAAGAGAACACAAGAGCAACAAAGCCTTATCCTCATCATCAATTTTTGCATCTATATTCTCCAAATCCATAACCAAAGAATCAAACTTATCAAGATGCGAGAGTATAGATGTACCTTCAATCATCTGAAGCATATATAGTCTCTGCTTCAAGTAGAGACGATTCTCCACTGTCCTCTTCATGTACAAGGCTTTAAGCTTGTCCCACATGCTCTTAGCCGTAGTCTCTGTAGCTACCTCCCGTAAAACCTCGTCAGAGAGATTTAGAATGATGCTGGATCGGGCCTTCTTATCCATACCCGCAAGATCTTCCTTTGACGTACCATCTGGAATATTCTCAGCACCCTGAAGTGCCAAATCAACTCCGTCTTGAACCAGAATGGCCTCCATCTTGAGTTGCCACATGCCGAAGTTGACATTTCTGTCGAATTTCTCGACAACAATCTTTGTTATTGTCATCGTTGCCAAAAGATCCCAAAATCAGGCTCTGATACCAGTTTGTTAGAGCTAGCCCCAGGATATTTACCAAAGGGTAATTTTGGCAACACAACAAAGACAATAAAGCGGAAATAAAAAAAGCGACAAGAACAAACAAAACACCAGAACACCAGATATACGTGGTTCGGTCAAATGACTTTGACCTACATCCACGGAAGAAAGAGGAGCAAATTACTATTATAAAAGAGGGACACTTACAAATGCCTTAGGAAATGTTCCTAGGCCATAAAACACCTTCAGCTTCCTAAACAAGAAGACTTCAAACCATAAACAGGTTTTCTTGTGATGCCTGCTGTACTTCTTGTGGTGTCTGTGGTACTTCTCGTGGTGTGTCTAACATCAAAGCTCAGGCCCTTATTTATAGTTCCAAGACGAGACAACAAGTCTAATTTTCTCAATGTGGGACTATGAGACTTGCCAAACTACCATCATCACCTTTTTATTAACTTCTGAAGCTCTCTCTCTCTCTCTCTCTCTCTCTCTCCAGATTGTGTATATCACACAGAGTCAACCTTTAATTGCTTGACAAGCAACCACCTGGTGTCCCAACTGCTTGTTTTGTGTATGTTCAATGGCAAGAGATACTCCAATATGCCTACATTTCGATCCCGTGGGTTTGAGTTGCAGAGGCCCATCCAGCATTATGCTCTTTGGGACTGTTGAGGATTAAATAGTTAGACATTGGGCTTCTTAACCCACACTTGATCTGCATTGGAAATGGTAGCCAACTTGATGAATTCATGCTGTGGATGCACAGAAGCTGTTCGATGAAATGCCTGTAAGGAGTGATTCCTTTGCATGTTATTTTTTTTCTTTTTGTCCTTTAGAGTGTTTTATTGAAATATTTCATGTGATGACGAACAAAAGGTGTTCATTTAAATTTCACTATTCTGTTCAGTTTAGGATACAAAGTTGAGGGATCCATTGAAACTGGAATCTGAAGATCATAGATGTTAAATTTGTTTTGCAGAGCTCAACTCCAGAAGAAGCACAGAAGCATTTGCCAGAATAACATCTATAATAATGAATTTATCACCAGGAGAGTATTCAAGAGAAAGTTTTGCCCAGTTTTATTGGTTAAGATGAAGGATGCCCTTTGAAGCACTTCAGATTCAATGAAAGAAATTCGAGGTCATTAAGAACTCACAAAGAAAGCAACAGTAACAGGAGGCTGAAATCTATTCATAAATTTCAATGGTGAAGCAAGCTCTTCTGTTGATCATTGGTTAAGATGGAAGACATGCATAGTTAAACCCGTAAAAGTAGAGGTTATTGGTAATTGGTGAAGTGAGCAGAAGATTTACCTCCACTCTACACGGTTCTAATTCATTGTAAGTGTAACTTCGCCTCTTAATAATTACAATACTGGTTGTTATCTAAATTGTTTGGAATTCAGAAGCATTGCAATTGAAATAGCTTTTGCACAATCCAGGAAGTGACAGCATATATAAACGGGAAAATAGTTTATTACTTCACAATTGTTATCTGACATCCATATGACTTTGTGTAGCTGTTTGAAATTTAAAACTATTGGACTTTGATATAATTTTGCTCAATCAATGAAGTGATAGCATCTATAATTTTCACAATTTCTCTGAGAATAAAGGTTATCATTTGAATTTATCATAAACATGCTACTTGCCAAAACAAATCAATCATGAATTCTAAAATTAGTGAATATTAAAATAAGTAAAAAAGAATGATATTCTGAATACATAAATGAAACATTTATCATAAACACAAGCTATAGTATGTTAAGAGCTTTTAAGTTTCTTAAAAATGCTTCTCCTATGTGGGAACCGCACTTTACAAACACAGCTGGGTGGCCAATGGGAGCATCAACCCAGGCTTCAAATCCTTGATTATGCCCCGGGTGATTGAAAGGCCTGGTGAAGATCTTTCCTGTCCAAATGTGTTGCCAGGAACACCCACCTGCCATAGGGAAATAGGCCTTGACCTCCTTTTTGGCTTTGTCAAGGACAGGAACTACCAGTATATCTGTCCCAACTAAGAACTGCTGGTATGTCAAGCTATGTACATGCTTGTCATCTGGATAGTGGAGGAAAAGATGCCTAGCAACAGGCAAGCCTCTCTGAGCTGCCTCCTGAGAAAAATAAATCAACAAAAGAAGCACATCAGAAAAATGAAAAGATGATTTCTTGCATATAGATATTATTTTTTTTTGAAACAAAATCTAATATCCATATACATTTATGAAAATGTACCTTTACAAGTTGGATTCGGTAGAATTTCCAAGCTTTGTATATCTTGGCACAGCGTGCAAAATGAGCTAATGTGTTTCTGTTAGAGTAAAACTGGCAATTGGACGATGGCTTGTTTCCCTGTAGATGCTACAAATGTTAGTGATGCTTCCACTTAGGGAAGTATGGAAATCAAACTTTGCTACTAGCTGAATTTTTTTGGTGCTTACTTCATGTGTCCGGAATACTACATTGAATGCATTTAATTCCATCCAGCGCATGAGAAGTTCTTCGCTTCGACAGTACCTGATGATAGGCATGTCTACTGTACAGTAGCCTCCAATATCACTATGGTTGAAGGCAAAACCTGAGAGGCCACTGCTCAGCAAACCTGTTACGCTACTCTTTATTCCATCATTAGCCTGCCAACTTACCATTTGATCACCCTCCCAAAACAACATAGACCACTTAGGGCTACCTCTGAAGCCAGCCCTCATGAAAAAGACTAAGTTTTCTTCTGGATCTTCCTTCTCCTTTCCATGACAGGTTGCTGCCCAATCATCTACAAATTCCCTGTTGACCTTAGCCCAAAGTTCAGGGTATCTGTTATGAGCTTCAAAGGGGTCTTCATCTATGTGAAAATATAAATACTGTGTTAGTGTTTCCAACATGTTAAAACATCATACTAATATTACAATAGAGAATTTTATTGAGTACCTGAATAGAGGTGAGCATCTAAAGGTAATCCTTCACCAAAATCGGCCATCCAACCTCTTACTCCAGTATCCACCATTTCGCGTAGAATTTTCTTGAACCAACTACTTGTTGCGGGATGTGTAAAATCCAGCATTCCCACATCAAAAGCCGTATTTGGTATCATGTATGTTCCTTGTGTTTTATCTTTTACTAAGATGCCTAAACTCTTAGCTTCTTCAAACAGATTCTTGTATTTGTTTGGCTTGTCATCAGTCTGCAAGTGACAATGATCTCTTTTTCAGTTAAAACTGATGACTGAATGAAATTGACCCATCTAATTAAACTGGAAAGGGCTCCACTGAGGGAAAGTTATTTACTGGAACAAGGCAGGGGTTGCAGTAGGTCATCACTCTAATATCATGAGTACGAAGATCGTTGACTAGCTCTCTCCATCCAGCATAATGGCAGGTATCAACTTCCCAGTTCCACCATAATTGTGACCCAATTACTGTTTCCCTCTTGCCAACCCAGTCCTGCAAGGTTATCACCTAGATTTTAATAAAGATTATAGAAAACATGCATTCATGTGTTGCAGGATGTCGTAACAGGTTGTCATGAATTCACACCACTAATTTTGCAAAGTGGTGGCTTCTATTTCTTCATGACTTCCCTTCTAGTTTTGAAGATCTTAGATCTGTGGTTAGCCATTTGCTATTTATTCTAAGGCCACGCACACTTGAACAAACACAAATGACATGATTGAACTTGTTGGTAGTGGTAACTTCATTTCATATAATTATTTGATGTGACTTACCGAGCTTATCTTGTATTTATCATAATTTTTCTTCTTTGAAATATTGTTCATATCATGATATTAGCATCAGTTTCAATCACCTGCAACCAAAATGCCGAAATAGGAATGTCATGATCCTGTAATTGATCCCACACTCTGCGGACAGCTTCTGTGCCTCCCTGCATCCCGACAACAGCACCAGAAATAATCCAGTTTGGAAGTACTGGAGGTCTCCCTATGGTTTCTGTATAGGTTTCAATTAGTTCAACAGGTGAATATCCATTCAGTATTCTTCCTTGAGCATAATTTCCATATATCTGTAAGAAGAATTTGCATTAGTTGTTTGTCATGCGGCTAGAAGTTTGATATGTACCCTTTCAGAAATACAAGTCACATCATGAAGAAGAAAAGATTAAGAGTTGAAGCGACTCAAAACTGTGCTGTCGAAGACAACAGTGCCACAAGACATGAGGTTGTCGATTGTCTTAGTATCAGGTTTGTCTCTTTTTTCCTAACTATGTAATTATGGATATACAAAAAATAGCCATTTAAGTGAGCTAATGTGTAGTATTTCATTTTCCCACAACTTTATTTTGTTTTCTGATGAAGATAAAACTATTTCACTCTGTCATGGTAAGTAAGATTCAGAGTTGGAAGATTTCATAAATCTTTTATGCTCTTCCATGTTAAGAAGTGAAAAGGCAATGTGTTCCACAAAGAGTCCATTCTAATTCCATTAGCAAAAATTGTAGAACTCAAATGTCACTTTTGAAAATTCAACTAAAAATCAAATAAATCATAGCTTTTGTCAGATTCAAGTACCTGAATCTGTACTCTATCAGGCTTTGTGAGATCAAAAGCTGAATAATTGTATCCTTCAAGATAAAGGGATCTCATTTTGGAGGTCATGTAGAATGGTGAAGGGGCATATGTCGTACTCCAATCACCTCCTGATCTGTCAATTGCGAAGCAGGAGAATTTACAATTTTGATTCTAAAAGAACCCTAATAAATAATGATTACCTGTAACTAATCAGATTGGCTGCGAAGGTGATGGGTTGATCTCCTCTTCCAATACCTTGCTCTTGGACAATTATAGGCACCCTCTTTCCTTTGAACTCCATATGGGAGAACTGCTCCCCAAAACCATAGAACTTTTCATCTTTGTCACTCGCATATGTGATGAAAACTTTATTGAATTCTGTAACCACTTGCTCTTCTCCTTGCTCATCCTGTGATGAGAGTGCAACAAAACCTCTTTGCCTTGAGATGTATGCAATGCATTGACGCTGCATTCGGATTAGTTTCCAGCTTGAGCCCTGTAGAATTCTTCTTTTTGTTACACTTGGGCTCAATTTCTTATCATATTCACCAAACTTTACAGAAAAACCAATTTGATTGCTGCTCCTCTGTTCAAACAAAAACCAGTATCTAGCAACAAATGAAGGTTTCCTAGCCCATCCAAATCTGATTTTTTTCTTCCCCAGGTACAAGCTTTTCTTAGGAAGTATGTTAGTCTTCTTACTGAAGAGCCTTCCTGTGATCATCAGAATCGGGGAGTAAGACTTATTGAATGATTCAGGAGTTCCTTTATTGTTTGAATTTGAAAACCCAGATAAGAGATTATCATCTTCAGCATTCTCTTCAATGTCCGCCTCATAAAGAACCCTTATTTCTTCCACAGACTGGTGCTTGCAGATGAAAAGGACATCACCATCCTTAATAGCAAAAGAGCCTCTGCTCTCCTCCACCTGAGTCTGGACAGCTGCAGCAGATATGAAGGCCTCTCCTGGGATTGTAGACCATATGCTCCTGTTAGGCTGAGATCGGTGCGAGATCGAAAGGCAGCCACCATTTCTACAGCTCCAAGCAAGCTGGAAATCCTCCCCAATCTGATAATTCTGGTCTTGTGAAATCTTGTGTGGATTGAAGGAGAGTCCTCCATGGATGAAAGGCAGGCACTTTGGGGTGGAAGGAAAGGGATTGTTGATGTGCTTGTGGTGCTTCTTGGAGATCCTCAACTCTGGCATGGTTGGCTAATTGGGAAGTGATGCTCTCCTCCTGTAGGTTGAAAGATTCAGAGATCCAACTGCCTCTATATATACAAATAGCAAATTAATCCTGAATATTCTGGTGGAGCCCAGATCATCACTATCTTGAGCAAATTCACCATAGAGACCTTTTCTTGTGTCAGATGCATTTACAGTTGTCCTATTTCTTCTTTTCCTTAATTGTATTTCTTTTATATAAAGCATCTATTATCATTATGTATTTGACAAATTCCCAACTATTTTCATGTTCTTTGTCATGTAGAAAAGTGTTGTATTTTGTTCATTCATGTGGTTTTCTACCCTTGAAATTAAAAGTGAGAGAGACAGAGAGAGTGGAAAGAAAAGAAATCTGTCCATGGGGTCCAGGAGAGATTTCATATGCAGTGAACACAAAGATATCCTTTTTGTTTTTTTTTTTGGTGGTTTGACAAAGTTCAAGTTACAGATCAAGGACTTGGTCAATTGATCATTTTCATGATATAGATGGAAATAAAAACATGTATATCAGGACCATAGATTCTGAGTGACCTTAAAGTCTGAAATTTTGAAAAGAAAAAAGTGAATATGGACATCTACTTTCACATTTCTTTTACTTGAAAACTGGAACTTTGAGTATGATGCTAGAGAAGTTTGACTCTTACATCATTCATACCTAATCTTTCATATCCAAAGACCTACTCTACTCAGTGAAAATTGACCAGATTGTTAAATTGTTTGCCAAAATAGTAAGTTTTTTTATTTGCAAATAGTGAAAATTAATAGCTATATGTAAATTTAATGTATCAACTATATACACATATTATATATATATATATATATATATATATATATATATATATATATATATATGCCAGTGAAAGTTTCTATTAATAGTCAAACATGGGGTTTAAGTATAAGAAAAAAATTGCAAGTTTATGAGTTTTGTTAATACACTAAAATACAGAAATCACTGATGGAATACATATGCAATTTTTATAGATATCCACATGTTGGACAGATTGGATGTATCTAGATGAGTTTCTGGTCTCCTGCATTGCCGGATGAATGCCGCCAACCCAACCTGCTTGGAACAAATTCTTCAAAAGAATATTGAATAGGAAACATTGCCATGTTTCCGGATCTATTCGTTGAGTATGTGTTGTGTATCTACCCACTTTAAGAAAGGAATTCTGCCTGGTGCACCTTCCCGTGATTGCGGGAGCATACACAACTTACATACGCACATTAGTCATTTTGCATATTATGTTCGGTTTGATGGGGACTAAAAATTTCGACACCGTTTCATTAAATTTAAATAAATTAATTTAACATGTAATAGATTTAATCTACCGTTAGATTTTCAACTCTTTCACAAGTTATAAATCATCATATATAATAAATTCACTTCTTATTTTTAGCCTACTTAGACATAATTATAAACTAAGCCGCAGTCAGAGTCTACACGAGGAAAAAGCTAACAATTCTTATACGCATTGGGGAAGCCGACAGTAGTAAGTTTTCCAAAGTTAGATGGTGTTTTGAACGATGATGTCCATCTCGTATTCATTTCCGTAAGTTATTCGTTTTCATTAGTTATCTTTAATATTTTAGTTTCTATATTTTTAAATATTATATTAAGATATTTATATTTGTGAGAGTAAACTATTTAATCTCATTATTTTAATATTATTTTTTTAATCCTATATAGTGATCTCAATATTTTACTTTTAAAAGTATAAAAATCTTTATTTAAAATTTAAAATATAAAAATCAAAATATTAAATATAATTAATTATAAGAATAATTTATAATTCGCCCTAAGTATCAAGGATACAGATTACTTTTGAGAGAGCTTATGTCTTCAGTTTCTTACTCTCTCTTTTAAATATTTTTTTTCCTAGCAGATTTAATTCGTATAGTTATTTTTATTTAAAAAATAATAATAAAGATTGAAGTACGTAAAGTCAAGAAATCCTTGCCATTATTTTGGGTCTCATTTGTGGGTTTTGCTTCCACGTTTCATCAAATAACTATGGCAAGGCAAGCAACCTATTATTTATTTATTTATTTATTTATTTATGACCTCAGTCAATCTGGAAAGTGACAGTGGGGCCCGATGTAGACCCGGATGTCTCAATCGATGGTGTTTGGCAGCACCTGTCTTTTGTATTTTTATCACTCCCAGATTTATCTTTGAAAATATTATATATATATATATATATATATATATTTATGTTACAACATAATTTGGTGGGGTAATTTTATTTATGTTAAACATGAGAATATTTGACTCTGTCATCGATGGGGACTGCTTCAGTGGGATGTGACTTGAAGTTTGTCATCGGCGAAATCCAAATCAGATTGATCAGCATTAATATACATCAGATTCGTTATAAGTCAAATATTGACTTTGATATATAAACTATCACGTAAAATTTAAAAGTTAACATTTACTGAATTATGAGTTTACCTCTACCAAGAACTTGACAATTATAGATAAATAGCTTAAATTTTTAGAATTATAGGAACATCGTCTCTAAGTATTCGTGATAACTACCGACTACTATTACATTACTTTTGAGATGATTTCATGAATGAATATTTTTTATATTATTTTAATTTTTATATTAAAATAAATCTTTATTATTGGTAATATAAGCCGAAACATTAGTATCAATCTACCATATACAAAATCATATTTATACCTTTTGAACCAAGGCTTATAATCTATCTTTAAATGACCATTATAACCGTAGAAGTAATACTTTACTATAAAATTTTTTCTTTTATGAGTTTATATAACATTTATAAACCTAAGTGATTTATGTTTCAACCCTTTTTTTTATTATCATCCGCTCCTTGAGTAATACCTTAAATATTATGAGTCTTTTATATTTTAATCTTAATTCTTTCTAGACATATATACTCTTTAACTTATTTAAGTTTTACTTATCCATATTCTTCTTATAGTGAATTTTAAATAAATTAAACTAAGAAGATATAGAATTAAGAATAAATTATATAAGAAAAAATCCAACTCAAAGTTCTTAAGGTTACACCTTTGTCCAGCATATTAAGGATGTAATATTAAATTTATCAAATACTATTATTTTAAATTTTAATCAGTCCTTTCATCAAGGTGTTAACTAATGACTTATCAATAATTTTAAAATAATTTTTAAATATTTTATTATGTTAATTATATATTATAATGAAGTCTAAATATTATTAACAATTATCATAAAACTAAGTCTATTAAAATTTTTCCAATCATTTATCATAATTATTTGTTCCACATACCTTTCAACTAGTATGATCAAGGTCTAATACACCAAGGTAAACATGCTCAAGCTATTTTATAATAATTTAATTTAAAAATAAAGATATTTATAAAAATATAATAAAAATAATATAATATTAATGCTTTGAGTCTATTAGTAAATATTGAATTATTGATATATCTTTATTTTACCTTTGGATGAAATATTTAATCTTCATTTTGACAAATCTATTATTCTTATAGAAATATTTATGGATTATTAATGTCATCTTTACGGAACGCTACCATTTGGTATATAACCCTAAACTATAAGGATATTCAAAACAATATCATTCTACTCTATCACGTATTATTCAAAGTAGATTCTCCTTTACGATTATTTGTCTCGTAATCATGTGTATCATTATAAATATTTATTTTTATTAATATCATTTAAGACTAATTCTTTAATATAATTTTATAAATGATTGATATAGGCCAAGCGACTATAAGACCAATATAATAATATAAAATATAATTTTAAAAAATTATAAATAATAAATTTTTTATTATAAATCATATCCCATAAGCCTACCATCCTACGCTTTGACAACTACTAATCAGATAAAATTTAGGAATATGAGTTACAAATAATATTTATTAAATTTATTTAATATAATTTATGCCAAAATAGCTCAATAATAATAAAATAATAATTATAATAATTATCAAATATTAATTAGTATTAAAAAAACTTATATGATAATTATAACCATAAATCATGTATTTATGTAAAAAATAAATATTATTTTATAATTTTAAATATATACATGTGAATAACCAAACAAATATCTAAGAACAATAATTATATTTTTCATTATCACATGTAAAATTTTATTAATATGCTATATGAGAAAAGTTTAAAAGAAAATAATAATTTTAAGTCAACCATATTTGATTGGGTAAACATAAAATTTAGCTAAACATCAACCCAAATAAGATAATTAAAAATTAAAATTTATCAAAAGTCAAAAATCAAGATTTGATTTTTTTCGAATTCGATCAAAACTTAGTTGATCGAATCTAAATCCAATCAAGTAATTAAAATATAGTTATTTTAAAGATATTTGATTAAAATAAGTTTAATTAATTAATTTTATAATTAAGAACAAAAGTAAAAAAAATAATTTCTCAAGGATAAAATTATAATTTTATTTAGGATATATAATGATAATATTTGATTTCTGAAGGGTATAACTATAAAAATAAATTTAAGAACACTGATTTTTTTAGAGATAAAAATATTTTTTAGTTAAAAAAGAAAAAAAAAACCCTAAAACCTCTCTCAACTGTCGCCACTGCGTTCCACCACTCTTACGCGTGGGCGGTGCACGGTTGGAAGAGCTGGATTTATATTAAAGCATGATAACAGGAAGTTGCTACGTGCTCCTTTTAAACAAAACTATCTTACAAAGTGAGGCTAAACAGTAATGATGGGAGGACAATTTGCAATTGACCGATACTATTCCAGCAGATTTGCTAACAAACAATAAGGATTCACGGCACATATTGTTACAGATATCAGGAATCTCCTCCTATAACTCATGCACGTTTTCGTGAATATAATCAAGCGATAAATCGAGTTGCTAGAAAAGCTACATAAATGTAATATTGTATGAGAGGATTCATTTTGTTGGAAATAACTTACACAAATCTTTTGGTACAGCTTTGAGATCTTAATAAATTTATATTTGAAAAAAATATTATACCATTTATTATAGTTAAAATTTAAAATCGTTCAGTATTTAAACTATTTGAGCTTTAAAAATAAAATCAAAACATTTTTTAATGTTTTATTCACTATTAATTTATTTGAATTTTTAAAAGTACATATAAGCCTCTGGATTCAAAGATAAATATGTTTATATTACTTAACGCTACTTTCCTTTAGAAACTATTTAATTACTTTATGTTGCTGTCACGTCACCAATATTAAGATTAACGGCCCCTTTTTCTAATTAAATCGACCTTCCTACTTCACCAAGAAATGAACAGTGACGGAATGCGTTCCACCGCCACTAAAGCCGTTCTCCGTCGCTTTCTTTCACCCCTTTCAAACCCTCTCCAAACCCCGCCCGCCTCATCCGTCCATGGATGAGCAGGAGGAGCAGCAACTCTGGCGTCGATTAATCGACGACGACGACTACGATGCCGCCGCCTCCGACTCCCAGGAGCATCCCTCCGACGCCGTCCTCGTCGGCTTCGTCATCGCCAACATCGTCGGCCTTCGTTATTATACCGGCACCATCAGCGGCCGCGAGATGGTCGGCCTCGTCCGCGAGCCCCTCAATCCCTACGACCCCAACGCTATCAAGGTCCTCAACACCCGCACCGTCCAGGTTGGCCACATCGAGCGCGCTGCTGCCGCCGCCCTCGCCCCGCTTCTCGACTCCTGCCTCGTCTCCGTTGAGGCCATCGTCCCCAAGCCCCCCTCCAAGAACCGCAACCCTTACCGCCTTCCCTGCCAGATCCACCTCTTTGCCCGCCCCGACGCGATCCCCGTCGTCCGTGCCGCCGTGTTCGAAGGAGGGCTTCAGCTCATCGAGTACGATGACCATGAGTTCGGCCTCTCGGAGGCCGCCATCGTACAGGAGGAGAATTCCAAGAAATCCAAGTCGGGGAAGCACGGGAAGAGCGTCGATAAGATCTTCGCTCTTGTCGGGAAGGGTGATGAGGGAAAAATTGCACCTTTGAAGCCACCGAAGGAGGTAATCGTGTCGGAACTTTTTGAGCACCAGAAGGAAGGGCTGGGATGGTTGGTCGGGAGGGAGAATTCATGTGACCTGCCGCCATTTTGGGAGATGCGAGATGGAAGTTATGTGAATGTGTTGACGAATCACCAGACTTCGGAGAGGCCGGAGCCGCTGAAAGGTGGGATCTTTGCTGATGATATGGGCTTGGGAAAGACCCTCACTCTGCTTTCTTTGATTGCCACTAACAAGCCTGGTGGATTTCCTAGTTCTTCCACCAGCAATCTGCAGGGAGAAGATGAAAGGATAAATTCTTCGAGTGGTAGAAAGTCAAGATCTGGTAAGACAGTCGTCAAATCATGTAAAAGACGTAAACTTGATGGCGGAGAAGTTCAGAAGAACGAAGCTTTAGGACTGAAAACAACATTGGTTGTTTGTCCACTTTCTGTATTAACATCATGGATTACTCAACTGGAAGAACATACTAGGCCCAGGAGCATGAAGGTATATTTGTATCACGGAGAACGCACAAGGGAACCGGAGGAGCTTTTGAAATATGACATTGTTATGACAACCTATACCACTCTGTCTGCTGAGTTTGGTGATCCGAGCTCACCTATGAAGGAAACAGAGTGGTTTAGAGTCATTCTTGACGAAGCCCACGTGATTAAAAACTTTGGAGCTCAGCAGACAAAGGCTGTCATAGCTCTGAAGGCCGAGAGAAGGTGGGTGGTGACAGGGACGCCCATTCAGAACAGTTCGTTTGATTTGTTCTCGCTTATGGCCTTCTTGAGATTTCAACCATTTTCCATCAAGAGCTACTGGCAAAACTTGGTGCAACGCCCACTAGATCAGGGGTCTAAGAGTGGGTTGTCACGTTTGCAGGTACTTTTCATTTTGTAACTTTAATATGATTTGATTTTCAATTTTTATAAATTGGTTAGCTTTTTTCTTTTCCTTGCATTGTTTTGAGGCACAAAAGAGATCACCAAAGATTTCATACTCTATTGATAAGTTTACAAACTCAACCTTTTTGAAGTTCAGTGTGTCTTCACTAAACAAAATGGTGTAGCAATATTTACTTTAAACTAAACTTCAACAAGATTGTCTAGCCTAAATGTCATTTCCATATATCTAAAAGAGCAGCAAGCAATGACAAACAATAAGGCAGGTTTGCTACAGATAACAAAATGATTTCTCATGCCTCCCTAGCTAAACCAGGCAATTTGTAATGCTTATGTTACACACACTAAGGGCATGATTTATTGTTTTACTTCAAACAAGTGAGGAGACATGACATAGTTGACGTTCAATTGGTTAAAACAAAAACTATTTGCAAAGGAATTATGAGTTTCTACAGATCTATATCCTAGAAGCAAAATATTTATCCAAGAAAGAGATCGCTGTGCCATTGCTCACTTTTCTACATTTGTTGTTAACAACGCAAAAGCAATTATTTGCTTCTTTGCTGTTAATTAATTCCTTATTTTGGAAGTTCTAATAAACCTAACATCCAGGTAGGAGTTTAAACTTCCTTGACTAATGTTTTTAAAATTCTCTAGGGCAGGTCTCTTCCGTTGCTATCTTTGCAGTTTATGATCAACAGTATTACCCTTTTAATTTAATTTTTCCAAAGACTATGTAGCGTTTCTTTTGTAGTCTGTAGGAAAATTCCTTCATTCAATTCAATATTGTTTGGATTTTGGATGTGACACTTCTAACTCTTTGTTGATTAATGTTTAATGATGCAAGTATTTTTGAGAAAAATATATGATACTAACACACATATTAATTCAGCTTTAGCAGATAATAAATAGAGTGAGGTATTAAATAACATTCATGGCAATCTCCTACTGAGGAAACTAAATAATGGACGACTGATAATTTATAACTTTGTAGTTGAAGAGAAATACACAGTTCTTGTTGAGTAAGAGTAAGACGTGCTTTAACAACTTCTTGTTCTTCTTATCAAGGTATGTATGGGAACCATGCTTTATCCTTTTCATCCTGCATTGTGATATAATACTTTTAATAGTATTGCAAGTTCTTTTTTCTTCCTTTTTTTTTTAATTCTCCTAGAGCCATCCAATCATAGATTATGTTTCATGATTTTACATGGAACAATTTCTTGGTCTAGAAACTTTTTAGCTATTGGCATTGCACTTGTTGTTTGACATGAAATGAATTGTTTAAAATGAGGCCTCAAAAATGAATTGATATATAGTATTTATTACCATTGACCAATTAGCAAAGAAGACCACAGTTAGGCGGTCATAGAGAAGATATAAAATTTAAGATTTCAGTACTTTACACTTGTAAAGTTATGGTTCATATACTTTAATTGTCTTTTACGAGACCTTATTTTCCTTCAAGGAATTAAATATTTCTAGATAGACATCCAAATTCATGCAACACAGGTTAGTAATCAATGTAAACTATATGCAAATATATAATTATCCTACGTTCACTATATATATTCTTTAGCCACAAACTGATCTTTGTGTATAAGAACCTTTTAGTCCTAGGTTATAATATGATTAATGAGTTCCTTATGAGAAAGAAAAAAAAGAAGAAAACAAGATGTGACAGTTGGTGAATGCTTAGTTGACCTTGATCATGACCTTTTATCTTTCTTTCTGGCACCTTGGAATTTGGGATTCTAAAGTCCAAAATAGTCCTTAAAGCTCTTTAGTGATTTTATTTGAAGTCCCTGGTTGATGATAGTCAGTGAGAGTTCAGCAGGAAGGGCTTGTTTAATGATGGTACTACCATGTCAACGGAAGGATGGAAGTATCTTCGTTTCCAAGAAAAGGTCATATACATAGATCAAAAAGAGTGATTGTTTTATCATATGAATATATGACATTAAAACCTGGCTAAATAAATAACCTTGTAACTGTGATGTGTCTATAAATTTTCATAGTTCTTCTAATGATTGAATTATTAATGTTGCATAAATGAATTTGGTATGGAATATACACTATTTACCTTTTTGTTGGTTCTGTTATTTTTCCATGTGTTAACTTGTTCTCTGCAAATAAGACTGGATTATCTGAATTTGGGTTTCTGTTTACTGAGCCCTTTTTAATCCTCCGAATCTGTCAGGCCCTAGTTGGAACTATATCATTGCGGAGGACAAAAGCTGCAGAAAATGGAAGTAAAGGTTTGGTAGGGCTGCCATCTAAAACTATTGAAAGCTGTTTTGTGGAGCTCTCTGCTGAGGAAAGAGAACAGTATGATCGATTGGAATCAGAAGCTCAAAACACCATTAGGGAGTACATTGATGCAGACACTGTATTACACAATTATTCCACTGTGCTTCATATAATATTACGACTCCGGCAGATCTGCAATGATGTGGCGTTGTGCCCTTCAGACATCAAATCATTCCTTCCATCTAATGCTCTTGAAGGTAAGGCCATGTTCACATTAATTTTAAGTCTTCAATGGGCACCTGATTTGCTACCTTTTGGCATTTTGCCAAATCATGTGCTGCTTATGAAGTTCTTTAGTTTCATCTAGATGGCAAAGGCTTTCTAGTTCCTTTTAGTGCTAATCGTGAGGAAGGTGATATATTTTGTATATAACTATATATATGTATGAACATATGTGGTGTTTATGCATGTATATTTTTAAATATTCCCGCTTAATTTAAAGTATTTTTAGATGTAATAAACAAAACCAGTTTCATCTTTTGTCCAACCTGTTGTATTTTCGGGATAATTACAAATAACCTCCTATAGTTAATTGAGTAACGTCCCAGTCCCTATACTTTAAGTATACTTTAAGTAGCATTGGGGTCCTTATACTTACTAAGGTGAAATATTTAATCACAATTCTTCTTACATTGTTAATTTTCTCAATGGAAAAAATCACACGTGCAAAAGGGCATGAATGAGGAGGATGAAAACGTAATTTTATTTTTTAATTATTAAATACATATTCTTTAAAATATCCTAATCGTTCTTTCTCCTCCCCTCTTTCCCACGCTTGGCCTGCGCTCTCGACCATCATTGCTCCTGCACCGCTCGACAACCACCTCTCCTGCATCGCTCGTCGTTGTCGCTTTTGCACCGCTCGTCGTTGCCACATTGGAATGCAAGAGCAGCGGGTCCGGTGCGATGGTGAGCGGTGTAGGAGAGGCGGCAGTCAAGTGGTGCAGGAGCGGTGGTGGTCGAGAGTGCAGGTCGAACATGAGAAAGAGAGGAGAAAGAATGGTTAAAGTGTTTTAAAGAATATGTATTTAATAATTAAAAAATAAAATTATATTTTTATCCTTGTCATTCACACCTTTTTGCACGTGACAACATGTGCGATTTTTTCCGTCGAGAAAATTAATGAAGTAAGAAGAATTTGGGTTAAATGTTTTACATTCATAATTATAGAGACCCCAATGCTATTTTTTAAAGTATAAGGACCGGGATACTAATCATAGTTAACTATAGAGGGTTATTTGTAATTACCCATGTATTTTATTTTATAGCATATTTATATTCATTATATCAATGTTGATGGTAATTTAAGTCTACTATTAATGTATATCAGGAATTAATTTTTATAAAAGGGGCTTGTGTATGATCACTTTCTTTTTGTCCAAGGAGGATTTCTTTACCTTCTTCTTGTTAGGTCAACCTTGTAGAATCATATAGGAGATTGAATTGATTTTTGTTGTACTACATTTTAGTTGAGTTATTTGCAGGAAATTCTTTAGCTTCTAACTTGTTATTTTTATTGCAACAATTGTTTGTACTTTATAGTTTAGACTATATCACCCTGATGGCCTCACCAAATTTGGAAATCCGAACTAACAGACTATTGTTTGTTATAGAGTATGTCATTGGAAACCAAAAGTTTTATTCGAACTGTTGAATCCCAGATTTTAATGATGAAATCAATTGATGAGTTTACGATCTAATTTGTAGTTTGAGAAAAGTGATACAAGATTAACTTCGATCATGAAAAGGCAAAACGATTGAAGAAGAAGAATTAGATGTTGGGCCGGAGTTGGAGATCGGTTATCAGGCCGAAAGAATCGAACATTGTGCCAAGATCGAATGTTGCGGGAGTCAATATGCCGATAGATCGAGCGATACGCCGAAGGTTTGAACGAAGTTCGGATGAATCAATGACATGCCGGACAACACAGATTTCTTGTCTTGTTATCGTTTAGGTCTTTATCGTCGTAGTTAGGTCTTAAATTGAGTTAGTTTTGGGTGTAACCTTACTAACTCAATTCGAGGCCCATTGGGCCTGATCTGAGGTTGAGTTGGGCCTATTGGGAGGCCCATTCAGTGACCCACAGTTGGGTCAGGCAGTGGCACCGCCAAACCAAGTAGTGGAACCGCTTGTGAGTTGGAACGTATTAAGTCTACATTTTCCGAAAGACCCAGTGATTTAAAAAGCGCTAGGCGCCAAGGTCCAAAAACGCTTGAGGCGCTAAGCGCATGCCTGAGCGAAGCGAGACGCTAAAATATAAAAATATATAATATAATTAATAAATATAATTATTTAAATAAAAATATAATATTAAATTAAGAAAATATTGTAAAATTACAATATCACATTAACAAAAAATCTCAAATTTCAAAACAATAACAATAAATTTAAATAAATAAAAATTAATGGTATTAAAATCAAAATAATATATTATTAATCTAATAAGTAAAAATACTATTACTAGTATACAGTTAGTAGTATACTGTTAATATGCTGTTAATAATATATGAAGTGAGAAGAGTGTGAGTAAGAGGAAGATCGAGGCTGCTGACTGAGAGCAGCGGGAGTGACGAGCAATGACGGTGGCAGCGACAGCGGTAGCAGCGAGCAGTAGCGAGAGCGGCGAGCGACGATAGTGGCAGTGGCAGCAGCAGTAGGAGAGGGAGCGACGACAGTGGTAGCGGTAGCAATAAGCAGCGGCAGTGGAAGCAGCGAGCGACAACAATGGCAGCGACAGTGGTAGAAGCGAGCAGCGACGAGCGGCGATAATGGCAGTGGGAGCGGCGACGGTGGCAACGGTAGCAATAAGCAGCGATAGCGGGAGCGGCGAGCGACGACAATGGCAACGATAGCGGTAGAAGCGAGCAGCGACGAGCGACGACAGTGGTAGCGAGAGCGGTGACGGTGGCAGCGACAGCGGCGAGTAGTGGCAATAAGAGCAAGAGTGGCGAGCAGGGTTAGGGTTAGGAAGTCGTGAGAGGAAGGCTGATATGAACCAACTAAAGCACCGGAGACTGAACCAGACGTAAAATGCTGGTTCGGTCGCCTGGTTTAACCCGAGCGCTCGCCCGAAGTGCCTGGTGCTTGGGCTCAGGCGAGCGCCCAGGCAGTGCCTCTTTGAAGTGCGTTGCCTGGAAATGAAGCGAGGCGCTCGGGCCTCGCTTCACCTCGCCTGAGCGCTTAGGCGAACACCCGAGCGCCTATTGAAATCATTGGGAAGACCCGACGATGGTATCGCCAGAGACTGGCGGTGGTACTGCCTAGACTGGCGGTAATACCACCAGTAGATGGTCTCCCATGTGCCAGGTGGTAGTATTGCCTAGACTAGGTGATAGTATCGCCAGTGGTTAGTCCTGCAAGCGGTGGTACCATCCAGTACTAGCGTTACTAGGACCCTGGAAACCCAGGATGAGACTTTTTTTTGCTCCATTTTTAAAGCCATTTGGGGCATATAAATACTCCACTCATTCTTGCTTGAGTTAGTAAGAAAAGTAAACGAAAAGGCTTGTAATTCTGAGTTGTAAAGTCTTAAAAAGTGCTTAGTGTCCCCCTCCTCCTCTTTAAAGTTTTAAGTTTATTTTAAGAGAAGTGTGAGACTTGTAAAGGTTCTCTCCTAAACCTGTGAAAAAGAGAAAGAGTTATAAAGAGGGTAGATGGTCTTCGTCCATTGAAAAAAGATCGTTAGTGAACGTCAGTGGCCTCGATGGAAGAGGAATCGGGAGTGGACGTAAGTCGCGACGACCGAACCACTATAAATTCGGTGTGCATTTTCTTTCTGCTCTTCATTTCTATTGCTTTTTGATTTTACTGCTTATTACATTTATTCTAAGTCAAGCACACTTTCGATATCGGTTTTCATCAAACGAAAATTTTAAACCGAGGTTTTTACGAAAGCACTAATTTACCCTCTCCTCTTAGTGCCGATACGGTCCTAACAGTTGGTATCAAAGCTAAGTTTCTCTCAGTTGGTCGAACACCCAAGAGAGATTAAATGACTTTTACCGGCAATCAAGAGGGTCATTCTATCACTCGTCCTCCTATGTTCAATGGGATAAACTACACGTATTGGAAAATATGAATGAGGATTTTTCTGATTTTTATGGACTTTGATTTATAGAATATTGTCGAATGTGGTTTTTAAAAATCCTCCAGACCAATGAATAAATGGAATGATCTAGAGAAAAAATTGTTTTCCTTAAATGCTAAAACTATGAATGCTTTATTTTATGCTTTAGACAAAAATGAGTTTAATTGTGTCTCTATATGCGAAACTGCATATAATATTTGACATACACTCGAAGTTACACATGAAGGTACTAGTAGAGTTAAAGAGTCTAAGATTAATCTTTTGGTGCATAATTATGAATTGTTTCGAATGAAGCCAAGCGAAATCATTGGTGACATATACACTCGATTTACGGATGTTGTCAATGGTTTGAAAGCACTTGGTAAAAGTTTTACTAATCTTGAACTTGTTAATAAAATTTTACGATCTTTTCCTAAAAATTGGGATCCAAAAGTAACTGCTGTTCAAGAAGCAAATGACTTAAACTACTTTCCTCTTGAAGAACTCATAGGATCATTAATGACCTATGAAATGACTTGCAAGGCACATGATAAATATGGGAACAACTTTCCAAAGAGCAGTAAGGATGTGACACTTAGAACCAAAGAAGACCCTTTGAGCAAAAGCTCAAGTGATGATGATGATGATTTAGCACTCATAACAAGAAATTTTAAAAAATTCATAAAAAAAAACAAAACAAAATTTGTAAAACAAAATACTAAGAACAAAAACGAACTCAAAAAGGATATAATCATTTGTTACGAATGCAAGAAGCCGGGGCACTTCAAAAGTGAATGTCTTTAATTGAAGAAGAAGAAGCTACTAAAGAAGAAGAAAGCATTCAAGGCGACTTGGGACGAATCGAGTGCATCCGAAGACGATGAGCAAACCAATGAAGATGAGGTGGTAAACTATGCTCTAATGGCCCTCAATGACAAGGTATATGACTCAAATAAATCATTTTTATCTTATAATGAATTACTTGATGCATTTCATAATTTGTATGATAAGTTTAAAATAGTTGGTAAGAAATATAAATTGTTAAAAAAGGATCATGCATCCCTCTATAATGAATTTGATAAATTAAAAAATAAGTATGATAAATGTTTGTTAACTCCTTGCATTAAGTGTGAAGAGTTAGATTCACTTAAGAAGGAAAATGCATTACTATAACAAACATTAGAAAAATTTAAAATTGGTAACAAATCATTAAACTTAATTTTTGGTAATAAGGGTCATGTTCGTTGAAAAGAATGAATTCATTTTGTGAGTAGTAACACTAAAAAAAGTCGATTATATTTGTTAAAGGACCCATATTACATGTTTTCCTTGAAAATAAATGTAATTTTTATGGTAGATATAGACATTATGCTTATAAATGTTTCTTTAAAAAATATAACTCACACAAATTAGTTTAGATTCCTAAAGGAACCATAAATAAATTAATGTCATTAGTCAAGATAGGTAGATCATTTCACGAGGGATCTAAAGCTAAATGGGTACCTAAAGCAAACCCCCATTTCTTATAGATATATCTATAATCAAAAGCTAGGAGCAAGAGATGGTACCTTAATAGTGGACGCTCAAAGCACATGACCAGAGATTCAATACATTTCTCTAAGCTCACTAGCCAAGACGAAGGATATGTCACCTTTGGAGACAACAACAAAAGAAAAATTATTTGCAAAGGAAATATAGGTAACAAATCAAACCTCTTAATTAAAAATGTTTTATTAGTAGATGGTTTAAAACATAACTTGCTTAGTCAATTGTGTGATCAGAGTTTTAACATCAAATTTGAATCTAATGCTTACATTATAGAGATATCTCACAAAAATATATCTATGATTGTCTTAATGACTAATAATATGTATACTATTGATCTTGATGATTTTTGTAATGAAACTTATTTTTCTGTTTTAAATGATGATGCATGGTTTTGGCATAGGAGATTAGGTCATACAAGTATGAAACTAATTTCACAAATTATAACTAAATAACTTGTAAAAGGTATGCCTAAAATTAAATTTATCCAAGATAAAGTTTGTGATGCATGACAACTAGGTAAACAAATAAAGAGTAGCTTTGAATCTAAAAATCAAGTACTTCTAGACCACTACAATTAATCCATATGGATTTATTTAGACCAATTAAGACCACAAGTCTATGAGGTAGTAAATACTCTTTTGTGATTGTTGATGATTATTGTAGATATACCTGGACATATTTCTTGGCATATAAAAGTGATTGCTTTAAATGTTTTTCGAAATTTTGTAAACTAGTTCAAAATAAAAAGGGTTTTATGATTTCTTCTATCTGTAGTGATCATGTTGGTGAATTTAAAAACCATGATTTTCAAGATTTTTGTGAGTTAAATGGGTATGATTATAATTTTTCTATTCCAAGAAATCCACAACAAAATGAAGTTGTTGAGAGAAAAAATAAGAGTTTACAAAAGATGACAAGAACAATGCTTAATGAACATAGCCTATCCAAATACTTTTGGGCCGAAGTCGTTAACACGGCATGTTATGTCATGAACAGGGTTCTCGTAAGACCACTACTTTCTAAAACTCCTTATGAATTGTGGAATAATAAAAGACTCAATATTTCGTATTTTAAAGTTTTTTATTGTAAATGTTTTATTTTAAATGAAAAAGATACCTTAGGAAAATTTGATGCAAAATTCGATGATGGTGTATTTCTTAGATATTTATCTATTTCTAAAGCTTATCGTGTCTTTGATAAAAGAATTTTAGTTATTAAGGAATTCATCCATGTTGTTTTTAATGAGTTTCTCGAATTTAAGAAAAATAATTTTAATGATGATTTTAATTTTGATACTTTAAATTTAAATGAAAATTCTCTTCTCCCAAACAACTTGGATGTATCTACTTCCGAAGAATTCTTACCCAAGGAATAGAAATATGTAGATTCTCATCCTAAGGAGCTAATCATTGGAGATACATCAAAAGGTGTTTAAACTCGTTTTTTGTTTAAAAATTTCTGTGTTAATGCTACCTTTTTGTCTCAAATTGAATCGAAATGCATTAAAGATGCTCTAAAAGTTGATTCATGGGTTTTTGCAATGCATGAGGAGCTAAATCAATTTGAGAGAAATGAGGTGTGAAAGCTTATTCCTAGACCTAGTGATCATCTTGTAATTGGTACTAAATAAGTCTTTAGGAATAAATAAGATGAACTTAGTATCATGGTTCGAAATAAGACTAGATTAGTGGCCAAAGGTTTCAACCAAGAAGAAGGTACCGACTATAAAGAAACATTCGCTCTTGTGGTAAGACTTAAAGCTATAAGAATATTCCTAGCCTATGCATATTGTAATAATTTTAAGTTATTTCAAATAGATATTAAAAGTGTTTTTCTTAATGGTTTTATTTCCGAAGAAATTTATGCTGAACAATCACTCGGATTTGAGAATGTTTTTTTTTCGAACCATGTTTTTAAGTTATCTAATGCTTTCTATGGATTGAAACAAGCCCCAAGGGCTTGGTACGAGAGACTAAGTTCATTTTTTATTAAGAATGATTTTTTGAAATACAAGGTCGATACCACATTATTTATTAAATATTTTGAAAAAAAATTTCTTATTATTCAAATTTATGTTAATGATATTTTTTTTAGTTCTACAAATGAGTCTTTGTGTGAGTCTTTTGCTAAAAGTATGAGCCAAGAATTCGAAATAAGTTTAATTGGTGAATTAATATTTTTTTAGATTGCAAATTAAGCAACTAAGTGATGGATCTATTAAAACGATTTAATATGGATAAGGCTAAGGCTATTAACATACCATTGAGCATTTTTACAAAATTAAATATGGATCATGATAGAGAATGTTTTGATCAAAAGAATTACAAGGGTATGATAGATAGTTTACTATATCTCACAATAACTAAACCTGATATTATGCTTAGTGTTGGATTTTATGTTAGATTTTAATCTAATCCTAAATAATCTCATTACAAAACAGTTAAAAAGATTTTTAGATACTTAAAAGGAATTCCTAATTTAGGATTATGGTATCTAAAATCTAGAAATTTTAAATTAATTACCTATGCTAATGTTGATTTTGTTGGATGTAGAATAGATAGAAAAAACACATTTGGAACATGTCAACTCTTTAAGTTGTGTACTTATTTCTTGATTTTCCAAGAAACAAAATTTTGTTGCATTATCTACAGTCGAGACTGAATATGTAGCAACAGGTGCATGTTATACACAAGTTATTTGGATGAAAAATACGTTAGAAGACTATGGACTTTACTTGAAAAATATTTCTATAAAATGTGATAATACTAGTGCAATATGTTTAACAAAGAATCTCATTCAACACTAGAATTAAACATATTGATATTAGACATCATTTTATTAGAGATTATGTTAATAATCATTATATATCTTTAGATTTTATTGATACAAAACATCAATTAGTAGATATTTTTACAAAACCATTGAATGAGGAACAATTCGATTTTATTAGAAGAGAATTAAACATGTTAAATCTTCATAATGTATGAATTCTTCTTATATATTTTTCGGATCATTATCTTTTTGAATCAAAATCATTTCGTATGATTCCCTCTTTTCACTATTCACAAAAGAAGATTTGTCAAAATGATTCATGATCTTTCGGATTCATGACTTGATCTTTTATTTGTTCTTGTGATGATTGAAATATTTGTACCATTGAATCCTTCCCTTTTTTTTTTTTTTTTTTTATAATAACAAAGGGGAGAAAGAAAATTGCTAGTATGCTCATCTCAAGAGAAGTAAAAGTGTTAGCTTGCATATCTCAAGAGAAGCAAAATTGCTAACTTATACATCTCAAAAACTTACTAGCTTGTTGCACTTTTTTTCTTTTTGTTGATGACAAAGGTGGAGAAGTAATGATGGTTTGAAAATATTAATGTTTTGGTATCATGCATGTTATGCCCAAAGAAATGATGGTTTGAAAATGTTAATGTTTTGGTATCATGCATGTTATACTCAAAGTAATGATGATTTTATATTTTGAAATGATGCATGATGATGTCGAATTATACGTGCAATACTTCCAACTTATGATGATGATGTAAGTAATGATGTCTTGCATATGATCAATTATGTATGCAATACTTCAACTTATGATGATGTAAGTAATAATTATGCTGATATGTTGTCTTGCATATGATCATGATTAAAATCATTTCAACTTGGATTAGAAGGTTATCATTTTTCTAAATTCAAGTTTATTTCAATATTACGTATAGATAAGGGGAGTTTAGTTAAAACTCCATCATCAATTTGTTGTCATCATAAAAAAGGGAGAGATTGTTGAATCTCGGATTTTGATGATGAAATCAATTGATGAATTTACTACATAATCTATGGTTTAAGAAAAGTGATACAGGACTAACTTCGATCATGAAAAGGCAAAACGATTGAAGCAGAAGAATTAGATGTTGGGCGGGAGTTAGAGATCAGGTATCGGGTTGGAAGAATCGGACATTGTGCCAAGATCGGAGATTGCGGGCATTACCATGTCGATGTATCGAGTGATACGCCGAAGGTTCGGACGACACGTCGAAAGTTCGAACGAAGTTCGGATGAACTAATGACATGCCGGACAATATTGATTTTTTGTCTTGTAATCGTTTAGGTCTTTATCGTCATAGTTAGGTCTTAAATTAAGTTAGTTTTGAGTGTAACCTTACTAACTCAATTAGGGGCCCATTGGGCCTAATCTGGGGCTGAGTTGGGCCTATTAGGAGGTCCATTCAGTGACGCACAGGTAGGTCAGGTGGTGGCACCGCCAGACCAGGCGGTGGAACCGCCTATGAGCTGGAACGTACGAAGTGTACATTTTCTGGAAAACCTGGCAGTGGTATCGCCATTGTCAGGCGATGGTACCGCCCAAATTGGCGATAGTATCGCTAGTACACGGTCTCCCATGTGTCAAGCAGTAGTACCACCAGTGGTCAGTCCTACAAGCGGTGGTACTGCCCAATACTGGTGGTAGTACCGCCAGGACCTCCAAAACCCGAGATGAGACTTTTTTTTTTGCTCCATTTTTAAAGTTATTTGGGGCCTATAAATATCTCATTCTTTTTTGCTTGAGTTAGTAAAAAAAGTGATTGAAAAGGCTAGTGATTCTGAGTTGTAAAGCCTTGAACAGTGTTAAGTGTCCCTCACCTCCTCTTTAAACTTCTGAGTTTATTCTAAGAGAGGTGTGAGACATGTTAAGGTTCTCTCCTAAATTTGTGAAAAGAAGAAAGAGTTGTATTGAGGGTAATTGGTCTTCGTCCATTGAAAGAAGATCATTAGTGAATGCCAGTGGTCTCGACGGAAGAGGAATAGGGGAGTGGATGTAGGTCGCGACGATTGAACTATAAATTCGGTGTGCATTTTCTTTCTACTCTTTATCGCTATTGCTTTCTGATTTAACTGCTTATTCGATATCGGTTTTTACGAACGAAATTTTCAAACCGAGGTTTTTACAAAAGCATTAATTCACCCCCCTCCCGTTTCTCATAGCGTCGATATGGTCCTAACACGAACAGCTACTGATACTTCTTTGCATTACCTAGTTACAGTAAAGGAGAATATGAAATTCAGACATAAAATGTAGTTGCTGCTATAACATTTATGGATGTTTCAAGTAATAGATTCATGAACTGCCTATCTATCTACAGTTAGTAGTCAGTTTAGTAATAGGCTGAATGCCTGGATCTCTAATGAGATTATGGTTCTAGAGCTAGCCTAATATTTTCAGGTTTGTCGTCTTATTAAAATGGTCGAACGTCAAACATAAGTAGCATGGAACTTGGCTGTATGTTGATCGGTGTTGGGTGACTTTCACATCACATGAACATTGTCTAGGGGTTCAATTTTTCACTGTAAATATTTTTGTTAATATGATCTTGAAGTGGAAGAGAAATTTGATTTTGGTGTTCAGAATAGGGCTCTGCAATATCTCATGATTTAACATGGAATTTTGTGGATTGATGCATCACCTTTACATTGAGATTCTTTTCAGGACTGATTTCAGGATCAGATTCATTAGATTGAATTATAAACAACACAAGAAAATGAAAGCTACTTTGATGAGTTGTTGATGTGTAAGAGTAAATGGCTGGTGTAGCCTCTAGATCTGTCATGAGATGAACATTTAATGATCTGTAGGCAGGACTTGAGTCATAGCTGATCTAGAATTAAAAACAAAGCTGCTTGAATTATTAGGATCAGAGATAGTATCAGAATCGTAATTCCTCTTATTTGGATATATATTCTACCCAGATTTTATAATTGAAATATTTCACATCCAACTTGGATAATCATGGATGTGTAGGATCTTAAAATGCTGCATTGGGATTTTAACAACATTATCTTATCCAGTAGATCAAGTAAATTTATGAGTTAGGAACTTCACCGTTGAATAGCAAACCAAGCTTTTCCCTTGCCATATTGTGCAGTACTTATTCTTTTCTTATCAAAATTGTAGAGTGCAGATGTCTATACTCATTTCATTTTCACCAATTAAAGTTTCTGACACACCGATCAACGGTTACTGGTTTCAAGTGTTGTTGGCATGCTTTGTTGTCTTTGTTGTATTACTGATTTGAGGGATGTCACTTCTCGTGGCAGATGTGTCTCAGAACCCAGAATTGCTTAAGAAATTGGCATCATTGGTAGAAGACGGAGATGATTTTGACTGTCCAGTTTGCCTCTCTCCACCTCTGAAGACAGTGATTACATGCTGTGCTCATATATTTTGTCAAGCCTGCATACTGAAAACCCTGAAACACCTTAATGCTTCATGTCCTATCTGTCGTCATCCCTTATCAAAAACAGACCTTTATGTGGTCCCACCAACAAAATCTACCAATGATGATGGGTCAAAAACTTGCTTATCAAATAGACCATTATCTTCTAAAGTTTCATTCTTGTTGAAACTTCTATTAGCATCCAAGGAGCAGAACCCTTCAACAAAGTCGGTTGTCTTCTCACAGTTCAGGAAGATGCTTATTTTGCTTCAAGAGCCACTTAAGGATGCTGGTTTTGTGATCTTGCGATTGGATGGCACAATGAGCACGAAGAGGAGGGCTGAGGTGATAAAGAGATTTGGAAAATGTGGCCCCGGGGAACCGACAGTGTTGCTCGCCAGCCTTAAGGCTGCAGGCACAGGAATCAATCTCACAGCAGCATCTAGAGTTTACCTCATGGAGCCATGGTGGAACCCAGCAGTCGAGGAGCAGGCAATGGACAGGGTGCACAGGATTGGGCAGAAGGAAGAGGTGAAGGTGGTGAGACTGATAGTAAGGGCCAGCATAGAGGAGAGGATTCTGAAGTTGCAGGAAAGGAAGAAGAAACTAGCGAGCGGAGCCTTTGGGAGGAAAGCAGCAAACGAACAAAAGCAAGTTCGTCTTGAAGACCTACGCATCATGATGCACCTGTGAGTTCTTAGCTCAAAATTTTGAACAATTTCCTGTGGCCAAGCACATATAAGACATGTATGCATGTGTACATGAACGTGTGTGCATGAAATTTTGTCATCATGCCTGATTGTGCATACCTACCCTGTATACATCAGTTTTCCAGCTGGTTTTTGAATCCATAGGAAACTTGGATGTGTTGTTATTGAGATGTAGGAGCATCAAGCATGTATGGTTCAACCATAGCCTGTTGCTTCCCTTGTGGTGTAACTATCATTTGATGGCCATCAGATATCTCCTGAGCAATCTTGATTTATGTCTTCTTCACCAGAAGTGGCATAGAGCTAATGATTCTGTAAGGTCAAATTTTCGCTCTTTTTGAAGTAAATGTTTCTGTGATATGATATTTGAGATTGTAGTTGTTTACATACTACGTCAAATACATGCATTATGCTATTTCATTGAGACATGTAGGCACCTAATTCTTGTATGCTATTTCATTGAGACATGTAGTCACCTAATTCTTGTATGCTATTTCATTGAGACATGTAGGTACCTAATTCTTGAGTCAATCGCATTGAACTAATCGAGTCAACTAGGGAGGTTCTATTGTTGATATATTATATGATTAGGTTGAATTGGAATGACACCAATTATTTGATTTCATAATTATTTGACATGAATTATTTGAAAACCTATAAGAAGCTTGTTAATTAAGATTGGTAGATACTTGAACTAATTGGAGCTTAGTTATAATGTTGTAGATATGATTACAATGCTTTGATTCAATAATAAAAAATATTATAATTCCATTTTGAAACACTGGTATTAACTAATACCATATTTTTTTAATGTCATTTCTTCACAATACATAAAAATAAATATTTTAAGTTTTTTAAAACATGTAAACCTAAAGTTAATGCTAAGTGAAAAGAAATGAATATGTCATCCTTTGTTTTGAATATACCAACATATTCTTAATTTCCATCCAAAACTATCAAAAACACTCATAAATTATTTTTGTGATGGGGTAATACATATAGTGAATGGGAATTTGAACTAATTAAGGTTAGCTTACAATATATATATATATATATATATATATATATATATATATATATATATATATATATATATATATATATATATATAATGTTTTCTGTTTAGTATCTGTATTATTACATTATAATATGACTACATAGAAGTAAATGGTGTCTAGTGATCCATTTCCCTCAAAGTTTATCACTGAGAGAATCTATTTATGTACTTTCATTTTTATGAAGAACAATTTAAGCCTGTTAATGAGGAAATCTGAATGTAATAATAATTTTTTGATGAAACACAATCTAAGGATGCATACCCAAAGCTTCTGCTATGAAAAATCCCACATGTACCGTCATTTCTTTCACATAAATCTAAAAGGTTAAACCTGTAAGTCATCAGTTCTCACATGTATTTCTGAAAGAAAATGCTCTTGTACATATGATGATAGAGCCTATTGTGCAAGTAATGGCTGGCTCTTTGCATGCACTGATCAAGAAACAAATGCCCATCTTAATCAACTGCTGCTATGATCACAACACATTTCTTATGTCCTGCTGTTTAGGCCTGTCCAAGGGAAGAGGGAGAACAATCCTTTTTCGATTATGCTCGATGTAATTAATCGATCGAAAAAAAAAGTAGTAATGTTTAAAAGGTTCTTAAGTCTCCAATCAGATAGAATTTAGAATAACGATGCTGCATACCAAGAAAGAGGCATGAAGTAGCTCAGAAATTTCCACATCAACCGGAATCAGATGTTTGTGCCGCATAGCATCGAAGGTGAATGTATAAGGTCCAATTTATCTACTAGGATAAATTTGTTTCTGCAATGTAGTTGCATCTCAAACTTCTCTTAATTCCTTTTATCAGCTTCAACAAACAAATACCGCAATCAGTAATCCTTTGTCAGTATCACCTCTTTGTTCATCTTAAACTGAAATCTACAGAGAAAAAAAAGATGAAGGTTGAGAAGCTATGCATTCTCCACTATTTTCTCTGGTACATCATTAGAGAACTTGCCAAAATTGTTCCCTCATCAAATTTTCAGAATTTGCAAAAAATATATGATGTTTTAGTAGGATCATAAAACCTAATAAAAGGGCAATAATCTGCTGCTGTTCATTTCTTGGACTCCCATCTACTCTAAACATTGCAAGTGCAAGATCATAAACGACTTGAGAAGTAGTGCAATTTGCTTGTTCTATTCATGAAAAGCTAAATTTTAGATAGGTAATGAATGTTTAGCTTCTGCACATCTTTCTCTCTGCTCATTCAGCATATCATTCTTGTATGTGCCACTCTGCTTCCAGAAATAAATCTTATTATATAGCCATCAAAAGCTCGAGTAAGCTTAAACATGCAATGCAGGAGGACATTAGAAGAAATTCTTAGGGAAGCGAACTGAATGGATCATAAACTTTACAACACCATTATCATCTCTCAGTGATGAATTGAGCATCAGTGCGATCGGTGTTGCCCTCCATGAGCATTTGTTTACTCCTACGATCGAATCACTCAAAGAAAGGTTCATCATTCTTGTTTTCCTTTTCCGAAAGCAGCAAGTGCATGATTCAAGTATCTCGTTCATAACAACAAGTGTAGGTTTGGAGACTTTGAATCTGAAGCAGACACATTAAACTTCAGTACACTACATGCAAGTCTAACCAAGTGATACCTTCACATCCTGACATACCACCTTCTAAGATAGTCTTATCTTGCTTGAATCTGCACTGTGTTGTACATCATTCATCATAATCAAATCTTATTAAATAATTATTCTATTAAATTCAAACTACTGATTCAAAATATTTAACTCTAAGTTAATGATAATATACCAATCGAATCTTTATCGGTCCAAGTTCCCTAGGTGTGTTACAACAAATTAATGGCTGGCAGGAAGACTTGAAGATCTGCGTTTTAGAGTGAATGTTGAGCATCCAATTCTCTTCGTCCTCCTTTTCCCACCCCCAACATTCCAACTGGGATCTATGACCACACCTGCATCAGCAGAGAACATGTAAACCCTGCCATGACCCCACTCTCCAAACAGCTCCTTTGTAGAACAGTGCACAGCCTCTCATGATTCATCTTCAATGCTCATTCTATTTCTCGTTGTTCTGAGTCCACCACTATCACCTTCCATGGAGACATGTCACTTGTAGTTCGTGGACATGAGGATGAAGTATTCACGATGACTCGATGCCCATAACTCTGTGCTCCATTTCGGGCATGCAGGATTCAGGATCATATGGAAGACAAGATTGTTTATAGAACTCTGTTTAAGAACTAACATAGAACTGTGTAACACTATATACATCTTGGATTAGTGGTTGAGGCTTATTAACCTAATGCATCAATTATTCATTCAATTAAGTTGAAATATTACAAATAGTACTTATGAATGCTAGAGAATGTTATCATGATAATATTAGATTTTGAAGTTATGTTTTTTTTTAATGAGAATGTTATCGATCAATAATGATATTATAATACTCTCGATTTAGTCTCCTATTAGAAGTGAAAAAAATGATCGAGAAGGATATACTATCATTAATAACTTGAGCCATTTTTGCACTAAGGTTTAGTTCCGATAAGTTAATGGATATGATAGTTAACTTAGTATTAGAATAGAAAACCCTTATATGTATATAAGGTTGTGACTAAAGGGAGAGAATCAAAAATTTTAAAAACTAAAAAAAAATTCAAAGATCAATAATAAAAAATATATATTAAAAAAACTGATAACTTTCATTTATATATTTATAGAGAAAATTAAAATTTTCATCATATGATATCAATTACAAGATTCTCGAGTTATTCCCACTCAAACGTAAATTTCTTAACATACCATCTCACATGATTGTCGAAGAATTTATTTTTTTTATCTCGTCCTTTCTAAAAATCCTAAAGAGCATCTATCTGGACTAGAGAGAAATCTAAAGCATCAAAAAGTATTTCTCACATCTTATTCTTTTCCCATCAAAATATGATATTTATAAAACAATCAAATCCTAATTATCAAAGTTTTCTTCGTTTACAAAAAAAACTTCTTATACTAAGATTTCTTATCCTACACTAACTTTAAAAATTTTAAAATACTTATTATCAATTCCATTGTGCTGGAAGTCACCATAAGGTCAAATCTCACATATACCGTAAGATTTAACACCTCATACTATCATTCAAGAATTTAAACCTTCAAGTCCATGATACAATCTCTAGCTTCATAGGCCAATATTTTTTTTCCGATTCTCAGTCGACTGAGCTTTTGGTTTTTAATGAGAATTCATACAGGTTTCCACAGGGGAAGTACCAAAGGCCATGCGGTAGGCCAATGAAAATATCAGAAGACATTTATTTTCTGATAGGAAAAGGAAAGATATTTGCCTCAGTCTACTTTGTGAGGAGGTCTTGCTGGTTGAGTCATTAGATTAGGATTTGTTTAATGCCATTATTAAGGATATGTAGTTGATAATGGGAAGACACCACCACCAAAAGAGCACTTGAGATTGGAGGCTGCCCAAATAAATGACACTCACTGCAAAAGCACAGTCATTCATTCTTCCATGGAACATCTCCTGACTTCTCTGCCTACCGAACTCCCCCTCTCAAGTATCGATGCCCTAATTTGGGTGTATCACACTTGTGAATTCAGCATAATGATCTCTTCTTTCCTGGGTTGAGTTCATAGCTCAGCCTTCTGCAAGTTTAGTTTGTCGACAACTTATGACAACAGGATCCAGTAGCAGTGCAGGTTGATCTTCCATTCTGAGCAATACTGGTAAGTTATTGTTATTATTACTATTATCACTCTTAGTAAAAGGAGCTCTTTTAAGTCACAGCCTCATGATAAGATCATCATTTCTTTAATTTTCTCTATTTAAATGGTTAAAATTATATCGATTGACCCTTTGAAATCTTTCATCATCAAGGGTAGAACTAAACATTCTGCTGCCATGCCAAATATGCAAGTGTGTGCCAGCGTTCTTGAGCTTCACGCCAAGTATGGCATCCATCAAATGGTCCTATGAAAGGGACCAGGGTGGTGTGGAAGGCCCCACCAGAATCCCAGTGGCGATGCACGCCTCCCTCTCCTCCTCAGCAGTTTTCTGCTAAGATAAGACGTCGAATTCTGATAACCTTTTTCTCTTATTGTTTCAAGAACAGTGCAGATGATAACAGTGACACTCCACTGAAAGCATGCCATGATGACTGGAGCAAGCGAATGAGATCGCGGTCAGCAATTTGGCTGATGAATCCAAATCAAGTTGGTGATGCATCTCACATCCCGGAAATCCAAGTGGAAACATTGCAGGCACCAATATGGGGGTGCATTTGTTCCTGATGCTCCACAAAAAATTGTTCCCTCACCGTGAGAGAAGATCCAAGGAAGAAGCAGGTGATTTGCTCCATATAAGAAATTGCCTACAGCATCAAATTTTCATGCTATTCTTCTAATTTTTATGGAGAAAAAACAAAGATAAGGATTTATATAATATTATCAGTTTAAATTTAAGTATTTTAGACTAATGATTTAGACTTAATAAATTAATTATTTCACCGAACGATAACGTAGTAACTAATATCAGAATTAATATAATATTGGAAAAGATTACCCGCAGAAAAAAAAGTCTTATTGGACTAAGTCTCACATATATATCAATTTAATTTTAAATTATATTAGTCTTTATTAAGTATATTAACTGTATTAACTTCCGATTGTAATAACTGGCATAAAGGTACTATTATCAACTTACGGTTAAATATATTTTGAGCCTATGATTCAATTTAAGTTAGAATGTATTTTGTAGAGCTTATAGGAGGAGAAAAAGCTTTAGAAATACTACCAAATTAAATAAGATTTTAATTTTTTTTTTTATGAAGATGTTAACTAACTTTAACGGTCCTACTTTTCCCGCGTATCTTTTTCGTCACGGATCCCACCCAGCATGTTCATAAATGGGCTCCCATCCTCAGGAGAATCGAGTCGTCCCCTCTCGTCTTCTTGCTCCCCTCAACACACACACACACACACACACACACACACACACACACTATTCTCTCTCCTCTTCCTCCGAGCTCTCTCCACCACCACCCGGGATGGCGGGAAGCAGCAAGCTGTTCCAGAAGTGCATGCCCTACTTGGCCATGATCCTTCTGCAGTTCGGCTACGCCGGCATGAACATCATCACCAAGGTCTCCCTCAACCACGGCATGAGTCACTACGTCCTCGTCGTCTACCGCCACTTCTTCGCCACCATCTCCATCGCCCCCTTCGCCCTCGTCCTCGAGAGGTAAACAACCCCCGCCCCGCCCACCACCAACTCCTCAGTGACTCACCTTCTCACCTCACTCCTCTGTCCCCCGACAGGAAGGTGCGCCCCAAGATGTCCTTCTTCGTCTTCATGCAGATCTTCGTGCTCGCTCTCCTCGGGTTCGTCTCCGGCGCTGTGGCATGCACTCTTTTGGTTGCTCAGATGTTGTCTCACTAGCTTTCTTGCCATGTCTGCAGGCCGGTCATCGACCAGAACTTCTACTACGCTGGACTCAAATTCACCTCCCCGACCTTCTCCTGCGCCATGAGCAACATGCTGCCCGCAATGACCTTCGTGTTGGCGGTCATATGCAGGTCGATTAATTAGATCGGACGAGCTCATGATTTCCACCATTACATTCTCGGATTGCTGCTGATTGTGGAACTGATCGGTAATGATAGGATGGAGAAGGTGCATCTGAAGAAGGTGAGATGCCAAGCCAAGGTGGTGGGAACTCTTGTGACAGTGGCAGGAGCCATGTTGCTGACCCTGTACAAGGGACCCATCATGGACATGGCCTGGACCAAGCACGCACACCCGCCCCACTCTAACGCGCCCACGGCCGCCGCCGGTGATGACTCGACCGACGAGGACTGGCTCAAAGGCTGCATCTGCCTCATCATTGCAACTCTAGCTTGGGCTTCTCTCTTCATCCTTCAGGTAGAACTTGGCTGCATCGAACCCTCAGCTCATGTACTCTACCTTGTGGAAACTGACTTGAGAGCCTGGTCTCATGCTCCACAGGCAGCGACCTTAAAGAAATATGATGCACCCCTCTCCCTCACCTCCTTGATATGCTTTGTGGGTACTCTGCAAGCCATTGCTGTGACCTTGATCATGGAGCACAAGCCCTCTGCTTGGAGAATCGGCTTCGACATGAACCTCCTTGCCGCTGCTTATGCTGTAAGCCTCTTTCATCTCTCTCTCTTCTCTCGAATCATCTCTTTCTAGCTAGAAAGAAGCTAATGAGATTTCTCCTTCGATTGGAACATGCAGGGGATTGTGACATCAAGCATTGCCTACTATGTCCAGGGTCTGGTGATGCAGGACAAGGGGCCGGTGTTTGCCTCTGCCTTCAGCCCTCTGATGATGATCATAGTAGCCATAATGGGCTCCTTCATCCTTGCTGAGAAGATCTACTTGGGAGGGTGAGACCACTATCTCAACTTGTGTCTTTGAAGGACTGAGACCAAGTAATTTGGAAGGTCTTTGAGACTTGTCATCTGCATGCAGAGTGATCGGAGCTGTCCTTATAGTTGTTGGCCTCTACTCCGTTCTCTGGGGCAAGAACAGGGAGAGCAAGGAGATGGAAGCCATGGACATACCAGTAGCAGTGGGTCGAGGAGATCATGGAACAGGATGAAGCTGAGACGGAGAAGGCCAAAGCTAACAACTGGATGATCTCCTCCATCCCCAATAGCAGAGAATTCCATGAAGGCCAAGAAGGAAGAGTCAGAAGCTAGTTTGCTTCTGACACTTGAAAGGAAGACTCGGAGGACCAAAAAAAAAAAGAAAGAGGAGATTTATATATATCTCTCTCTCCTCTTTTCGTTTTCTTCTCGTGATTATGTAATTAGGACTTCACGAAGGAATGACAGTGAAGACTTTGTTTCCTCTTCAAAATTTCTGCTCACCAAATTATGTTCAGATTCTAAACCATTAAAAACTCAAAAGAAAAACAGATTACATGATTAATGAGCATGCATAAATTCAATTAAATGTTGATATGGAATAAATCCAATGTACATGAGATCTCGAAAGGATCAATACATGTCATCTTAAGTCACAAAGGAGCAACCTTACGTTATACCAAGATATACTGTCGCATTAAAAAGACTAATATGTGTTTTCTTTAGTACTTCCAAGTTAACATCTGTAGCAATACATTTAATATGCATCAATTAATCACTTTGAGCATACATTTCATCTGCTTTCAATTTGATCTCAGCCTACATTTATTTTATATTATGTAATTGACCTTTTTCTCTTTAGAGGAAAAGCTGAAGAGTTTCTCCATGTTTCACTCTAAACTATGTGCTTTGAGATTGCTACTACTGAGTTGTTTCCAAGTCCTACAAAGATTGGTTACTGATAAATAAACTTGTGACCTTAAGGTTTAACTTAATCAGAAGGAACAAATAGAAGTTGACAAGCAATCTCATCATCTTCATAATTGTCCAGCCATGAGAAGCTTTTCTGGGTGATCATCCGAGAAGACACTTGAGAAAGAATAACTACTCAGCCACAACTTGGAGACAAAAGGCATGTTTGTGGGATTAGAGCAATCTGCATAGTGGATAATGACAAGTTTAAGACACCCCTAAGGAACTTCTAATGGCAAGGAATCGGTGAATGTGGAATGGAAATACATAATTAGATGTGGAATAAAGAACGAAAACCGCAGACAAAAAATGAGATATGTTTCAGCTCAAGCAGACAACTTTTTTAACTGAATAAAATTATATTCTGAGGTCCATTTCCTACATTATGTGGGCAACTTGTGACGCAAAGTTCATGGAGGAAGAATATGAGACATCTTCCACTACTAGAATCCAAATACTTTTTCTGCATTCTTAATTCAAAACGTGGTGCTGATTGATGTAGTATCAAAACCTTTCGTATGTTGGGAATCCTGAATGGATTACAACGAGACTTTTGCTGATTAACCATTTTAGCTGCCGATGTCCATGGAGAATCTCATGGTAAATTGGCATCACTTATTTTTTAGCTTAGAGAATAAACGTTCAAGAATTCTGGTATGCAAGAATTCTGGCAGTTGATGTTGTTTTATCCTGTATGAAAGATAATGGATTTGTAGATTCTATCAAAAGATAAGATATAATTAACATAAGTAGCACTGAATCATATCCATAAAGTGATGTAGGATCTATGTTCTTGGCTTTCTTTTTTTTGCTCATTTTCTAATGCCCATAACAACACAAAAGGATCGGTTCTTCCAGAAACATTCTTAGATTTCAATATTCAGTACAAAGCTAACACAAAACCATCTGTTGTGATGAAGAGGAACATCAAACTTTGAGTTTGTGAAATAAATGATTAGCATGGGATTACGTGATGAAGAGTGACTTACAACTCTTGTTCATTCATCTCCAAGGATCGAATCTCTAGTTTGCTTTGTCACTCCAACAGTAACATCAGAGAATAATGATAAGCTGAATTAGTGGAGAATAGGACAATTTATAAGATCATTTTCAGATGCAGAACTCTAAAGTGGCTTATATCTTGAGAAGGAATTATTCCAACTGAGAGCAGTTGGTGAATAAATATTTGAAATGGTGCTTGTCGTTCTCACTAAATGGATAAGATCATTCATTCATTAACCCACTAGCCAGATAAAGTTCATACATGCATGGAAGTCACTGTGGAAATAAGGACTGCATGATTAACTCAACAACAGTTTCCAGCATATCTTTATAAACAAATGCTGTTTAATGAATCCGTACATATGTTCTTATAATCCGATGACAACAATGCCTAATCGATTCTTAGTGCTCCTGCCTAATTAATTATGCACTCCTTTTCAGCACATCATCTTGATGTGACTTCAGCAATGGCTTGTGAATGGATCAAGTGATATACCGCTATATTATGCAGAAGATAGAACTGTCTAACAAATCAAGATGCAGGGCATGGTTTTAGACAAAACAAGGATTTTGCTATTTGGGCATAACAAGTTGTCCAAGAGTTACAAGTTTTCTCACTTGTGCAATCCCAAGGGAAGCACCTACAGAACTAAACTATTGTTTCATTGGACTGAGATCACAACACCTCATAAGTTCTTTTCAGCATAGTGGAAGAATTGTTTGGTTGCTCTGCATGTTGGACTAGCAATAAGGAGAATTGCAGAGCCTAAAAAGGGGCTAATAAGCTTTTAGACAGTGCAAATGACCAGGCATACAACAGTGTGAGATTTATTCTAAAGTAATCCTGATTGTTCCAGGTTTGGGATAGGGAACATGGAAGGCATGTTGTACTATTCAAGGTAGGCAAATCATTCTGAAACAAATCCTAAAAATCTATAAGTCCTAAATCTCTTAATTGTTGATAGTACAATCCTGGAATCAAATGCATTGTTTTGGAAAGATTTATGTGATGGCAATATTTTCTAATTGTCTCACATATTGCTAAGATGTTCTATCATTTCTCAGACTTAAAAATGGACACAAAGTATGGTTTTTATTCTGGCAGACCTTGTTGCATGAAAAAATGGTGCAAGGTGCAGTGTAAGAAATAGACACAGGGAGGCTTGGGATTCATGGTCTGCAGCCTTCATGTGTGTCATATATAGAGAAAGGAATGGCATGAACTTCTAGTTTAAAGTCTAATTCTACATCTGTGTTGCAGGAGTGGATTAGATTCTACTCATTGCAGGTAGTAGACAGGCTAAAATTGGTGTCATTAATCCCTGGGGAGTCTGCATCAAACCCTTTGGGTGGTGGTTGTCCTGTGAATGTTGCATGACACATGGAGTGATATTTTATTATTCACATCTTCTTAGAAAAGCACCAAAAACTAAGATATAAAGAAAATTTCCTAATATATTTAGCCGAAGAGATGCACCAAAAACCAATTGGCTTCTTCTTAGAAACATCCTGGAATTCAACAAGCAAAAAATAAATCACTGATTTCGTAGGATGGGTGTGGAAACAGTACAGAACAGTAGAATCCAAAGGCAGTAATCACAATAAAAGTGTTAGTCAAGAACATTAACACTCAAACAGTCATACAACGTCTATCTTAAATTTTCAGCACCAGGATTCTCGGAGGCTACTACTTTCAAGGTCATAAGATTGATGAGTTGTGAGACACAGAATCATCCTTTTGAAGGGAAACATAGTTATCTGGTGTAACTACGCTCCCCTTTCCACCTTTTTTCTCCTTACCTGATGATACGATCCCCTGCCGTCCAAATGGTGTTGAGACACGGCGACCGGTCGGCGTTCCGCAAGCAATGTTCGCACTCGAGCTTTGGCCCAAGGGCTTCTTAGTTGGAAACTGCCTCATTGGGCTTGGCTTACTCCCAAAAAGAGCTTCCTGCTCTGTTGCAAATTGTTCCTGCAGCTTCTTCCTTTCCTGCAGAAAAATGAAGGCCACAGAGAGCATAAGAACAAGTACTGGTATTGTCTAATAGATTTCAGAACAATTGAGCTGCCTAATTTCTTAATGAAAGCTTCAATTATGAATGTTGCTAGAGTATATGCAGAAAATAGGCAGCTTGTCATAAAAAATGAATGAACATAAGTGTGTCACACAAAAAGAAATGTTCTGGAGTGACATAAAGTGAAAAAAACCAAAAAGATAATGAAACCAACCCGGAATCGTCGTTTCTCCTCTTCTCTTTGCTGCCTGAGTTTGACATAATTTTCTAAGCTATCTAGCATTCGCACCTGGAGATCAAAATAACAGATCAGCTATTCAAATAAAACTTTAAGAAACATATTTGATTATGAAGAAATGTTTTTCAGCAATAAAATAATACCTTGTCATACATAAATGGCAATCCCTTTTCGTTCTCCCAGGTTTTTATTTTTGAAGCCAGATTCTCTACCAGAGCTACAGAAGAATAGTTAAGTGATTGTTAGGAAATAATAGAAACCAAAATATGTGCATCACTTGAAAGAAAATTCTCATATTTGTAATTAAGAGACAGATTAAGCAAAAGTATACGGTTAATTCAAAATTTACAGTAGTGTCATGAGAGAAATCATATCACTTTTGTCTCAAGTACAAGAGATTTTTAAAAAATTAACAAAAACAATCCACATTGGCAAATACATTTTGTTTACGATGAAACATACATGCCATGGCTAGGTGGCCACTCTTATGTGAAGGAAAGCACATGCAATAAAATCTGCATGTGTAAGCTTCGATCATTATGGTATTATGAAAAAAAATAAAAAGTATCCTTTAGCAAAGAATAATTTTTATTTTCTCATATTCTGTTTTATGTTTCTTCTATCGAACTATTATATTCACATTTTTTGTAATTTTTAAATTCTAAAAATATTTATTGGATGATTCCGATCTTGCTGATCAAATCCAAATATCAATCTTGTGCAATATGGCCAAATACATGTTTCTATGTATGTCCAGTGACGGTCACCAGAAAGGTAAAGAATGATACTCACTTTACTGCCTATAATCTCGCAACCCTCATGACCAACAAAGGGTAGTAAAGATGATGATCATGTAGTTTTCTACATTGGAAAGTATATTATACATTACACCAATTAGAATACAGTAGACTTTTTAAAAGATTCAATTTAAAACTGAGAGCACCCCATATGCCTAAAGATTGCAACTAAGAATTGAACCTACCATTCATGAATGTGAAGGAATGCAATCACTAAATTACTTAAAATTCTAAAAATCTAGGCAACCACTTTCTCCTGCTTATTGGGGATGTTACAAGAAAACAAGAGGTCAACATAAACAAATAAAAGGTCGGTGTCTAACAAGATAAACATAGAATACATCATAGAAAGAAAATCATACAATACATCATAGAATATAGCTCACATGGTATTTTGTTGACCAGTATCCGGGCTTTTTCTGCACGTTTAAGATTCTTATGCACTCCTCGACCAGCAGCATAACGATTTTCATCCTGTTCAATATGTCAAAGTAAGTAAACAGAAGAATATTCCCAGTAAGTTAGCATTTTTATCATGACCAAGATTAATACAAGGACATATAGGAACAACAGACTGCCCTCAAAAAGGATAAAGCAGTTCAATGAATCAAAGTTCAGCTGAGAATGGACAGATAAACTTTGCACTATCTCACCATGCCTTTAACACGGATAAGTCATGACATTACTGGTAAAATTTGGTCAATTTTATTACCTTCTCATAATCATCGAGCCAATTCTCCTCCTCGGATGCAAATGTCCATTTCTCCACCTTTTCTAAAATGTCTTTTCTGCTTAGAGCTTGCTCTTTAGCCTTCACAGTCTGATTATCCATTCTTGAGAGAAGTTCTGCGAGATCTACTTTCCCTATAAATCAATTATGAAAGTAAAGTAGTTTACGTATATTTATTACCACTGTGATGATGATCGTGACTGACAGCAAATAAACAAGAAGCTACAATAACACAAGCAAAGATGATATTGAACTGAAACAGATACACGAATTCATAATGAATTTGTTATTCTTTAGAGACATAACTATTCTGAAAATAATGTCATGTGGAGGTCAATACCAGATAAATTCCAATATTTAATTTTATAAAAGACAACCAATGCAACAGCTACAACTGTTTAGGCAAACATGCAGAATAACCAAAATCTCCTTGTAGTTACTTTGAGTCACCAAATTCATCATTATATTTCGTTGGTGCTTGAAAGCAGGGTTAAAAATATAGGTATAGTGCTGATTCCTAAATTCCATCGAACCAATATTTACTCATCACAGAAATGTAGGTATATTTCTAAATATGCCTTATAATAATATTTAAATGTCATCACAGAAATGATGCCTCTGCTCAAGGATGTGTTAACAAACCCCCATGAAAATTCCACACTGCCTAATGCCTCTTGCATGAGGCCATTATTTTTATTATTGTCATGGTAAACTGCATATGAGATCTGGTAGGATAGGTACGTATGAGTAGTACACTCATCGGTAGTGATATCCAATACCAAGCTTGAGAAAAATTGAATTTATGCAAATCTAACATCAGTATAAAAATATCGATATGTGTGTGTACATGTTCGATAAACTTAAACCTAGCCTGAAGAGTAGTAGTTGACCTTCCACTAATAAAGTGTATTGGTATATGTATAGAGAATGAAAAACATATATATGTAAAAGTCAAAATGTAACATTATGGGCAAAGTGCACCAGAAGGAAGCCATATGATTGTTGAACATTCAAGTACCTTCATTAGGAACAAAAACACAAAAATGTCCATGCCATAAATGTGATATGATTGAACATCACTAAAGCTTAATAAATCATGAGTTCAAACAAACCAGAATCTATGAGACCAATAAGTGTTTCTCTTGCTCCTTCACCATCAACATCCATGTGAACACTTCTGTAAATTTTGTCAAGCTCATTTTGCTTCTTTAAAACAAGTTCCTTCATCTTGCTAGCTTTTAGAACATTCAATCTTTCAACTTCATGTTCAGCCTAATGAAAGTAAAATTACATAAGACACAATGATAGAATATCTGAAAAAGTTAACGACCAACAAAAAGATTTTCTCAACATATATATTTATATATATATACATATAGATGTATATATATGTATATATATGTTTATATATATATGTATATGTATATATATATATGTATATGTATGTATGTATGTATGTATGTATGTATGTATGTATGTATGTATGTATGTATGTATGTATGTATGTATGTATGTATGTATATATATATGTATATAAATACATACATACATACATACATACATACATACATACATACATACATACATACATACATACATACATATATATATATATATATATATATATATATATATATATATATATAAAGGATCTTGTGTGGACAGAGAAATACAGGAGTGAATTACCTGATCAATTAATTCAAGTGCAAGGCAACCTTTCCCAAGTACCGAATCGACAGATGATGATGTCAAGCAGGTTACATGGTCAAATCTTTTTTGTTCATCCATAGGCATATCCATGAGATTCCATAACTCAACAAGTGTACTCCCCAAGTTTTGTAGCTAGAGAGCAAAAGAATTTTCATTTGTCATTAGCAAAAATTATAAAAATATATAATCAGATATCAAACAACCACAAATCTAAACTTCATGATACAAATTCAGAAGTGTTGGGAGTTTATAAGACCCTAGAAAATGTTCTTATTCAGGTACTAGCAGGTCTCACCAGAAACCTCAAAAAGCTCAAAGCTTTCATGAATTTAAGTATAATTTTTACGTTGCAAGCCTTATGAACTACTCAAATTTTATAAGTTTCAACTTCACCTTCTTATCTAACAGTCACAGAGGAAACCATAAATAAGGGCTGGGGATTTTGTAGACAACTAGAAGCAATATTTTGAAAGTGAATGTACATTACAGTAGACATCTTCAGTATATCACATGAAATATATTTCAGGAAAGAGGAAACTCTGGCGAGATTAGATATGAGTTTGTTAGTCGTACTAAAATATGTTGGTTGTAAAAAAATATAGAAGATATAAATTTCAGCTATCAAGATTAAGAAAAAAAAATGATAGCCTACAGACAAAATTTTAGCATACATGACATGCAAAAGTAATATTGCTCTTAACCACACCTTTTGTAGCCTTTGTAGTTTCTCTTGCTCTAGTGAATGAACAATTCCTGCAAGTCTAGCAAGAGTTTCATTACTTATGCTTTCTGTCAGGTTGTTTGAAGAATCACCAAAACTAGGATGGACTCCAGATATCATTTTATAGAAGTCGACTGACAACACCAACGACAGATCTTGAATCAATTTGATGTAAGCACCAACCTTCTGCAAGCGTAGGTTCTGCAAGTTCCAAACAAAATAAGTTACAAAATATGATTTTCCATATTTGGAATAACATTATATTTCGATTACCAATACTAGACCTTATCTTTTTGAAGCTCATGAAGTTGGCACTTCAGCTCTCCCAGTCTTTTAAGAGTTAAGTCCCGTTCGTCTACCTGAGCAGAAGTAGAACTTCTTTGATGGATGTTACCAGCTATTTCTGCACATATCCTAACAATTTGCAATTGAACATCCAGGAATTCCTTGATCCTTTGTTCCTTCTTTTGTCCCAGATCATCCAACAATGGTTTAATCATGGCCGACTGTTCCTTAAGTGTGCCTGCTTTTTTCTCTAACTAGGAGTAGAAACAAGAGAGCATAAAGAGAGTGAATAGGAACATAAAGAGACTGTAAAAGTGGCAATATCGTAACTAACCCGAACAAAGGTTTCTCGCTCTCCGAGTATGGAAATTAGATTAGATACTTCAGCTTCACCATCAGCCAGCATCTGGTGTAATTCTGCCTTGTGTTTTCTAGTTTGGTCTACTTTTCTTCTGTACAAGTCAAGACATTCCTGTTCAAGCTGTAGTATTGTCCTGTCCCTTTCACGATCATTCTCCCCTATTTCATCCCATAAATCCTGAATCAACATAATTGCCATCTTTTACTGCACAGTAAGTATTAGACAGTAGAAAGCATGCAAGTTCATGTTAACACGGTGTCACATCCAATTGATGAAGTCACTATTTATGTATTCTTTTCTCATCAAGATCTCGTGATTAAAATATTGTTATTTTTATCACATTCAGTTTTACAGATAGCTAGACCTACTATATAGCCAAATTAAGCACCAATCGTAAGCAGATGTACTTTCAAAACCCAAACATTTTTATTCGAAGTGTATCAGAAACCTTCAATTTCTTAAACAGACTCAAATGAAAACATAGAACAATGGTGCAGACCAGTAGGACATCCACTATTTCTTGCCAGAATGAGAGAATCACATCACATGTTCAGAAGGAGAAGCACCCTTTACACTTCTTCCCTCACAAAGTATAACTTAATATATAGATGAAAATAATTAAGAAATTCGTGTAATAGGCTGTCACATGCAGGAAATGTAACCTTTTTAATGTGACGGCACCATCATTTCCATCACAAATGTCCACTATTGAAACTTCATAGACCCAACTCATAATATAATGCACGAACTTGAAACAAACTAATCGAGGCATCACAAGCTGAAGCCACGACATCTAAAAGAACTATGGACAAAAGGCAATTCTGACACAGACGGCAAAAACTCGATCAAAGGCAAAAACCGCTTCAAGAAAACAGACAAAACCAAAAAAGAAATGGTTCCAGAGAGGGATAATTCACGCAGCTTTACCCTAGCATGCAGGGAAGCAGACTCTGTGACTCGCCCCGGAAGAAAAAGAAGCGGCCTTTCCACAGTGTCAAAACTCGCCCACAGCCACAAGAAAACGCAAAACTGAACCACGCAAAGGGAAGATTTCGAATTTCGTCATCTGTCAGACTCATCTATTAAAAACGCCAACGATCAAGCAACCCCCAAACCACGGACGCAAAGAACGACCCTCGCAAAATCTAAAAGAGCGCAAGCCGTTGCAAGCACCGCAACTAGAGCAAGAAGCAAGACGAAGTACGCAAACGAAGAACCCAAGAAAACGTCGAGATAAAACGGCAATTGACAAGAAAGGAGCAAAAACGAGCAGAGAATTTTGGTGGGGAAGGGGGACCTGCAGTTCTTGGAGCAAAGATCCGCAGGTGGTGGCCTCCGTGCGAGCCGGGGAAGGCAGCGGGAGACGAGACATCTCTCCTTGGAATGCCGAAGACAGCAGAGCAGAAGGGGGGGGGGGGGGGGGGGGGGGAGGAATGCGGATGGAGGAGGGAGTAAAGGCGAGAGGAAGAGGACAAAATTTGAATCTGTGAGGGCGCCAAAACCGAAGAGGATTTAGGGGAAGGTAACGCGTCCTTCGCCTCCGCCCGACCCATTTATAGATCCTGGGTAAATGAGGAAGACTCGGTGTCTTCGCCGAGGCAGGAGACACTGTTATCGTTTCAAAGCTTGGTGCGTCAATGTTCCTATGCGAAAGAGACCTGCGTCGGCACCCTCAGACACACTGCAGGGAATCGGACGGCCTCAGATGGCCGAACGACGTGGGCTCCGCCAGAACGGACGGTCTCTGTCGAGTACAAACTTATGGAATTGAATTAGAGATCTCTTAAATTTGATGGTGGCCACTTTGTGTATGTCTGTCTGTGTTGAGATAGATTTATCTATCCCATTCAAATAGGAGTGTTGATAGGAAAGCCTCATGTGGGGTTGTTCTTCAAGGCTATCTATCTCGTATAAGAATCTTACTATTATTTATTTTCAATATGATTGTATTAAATATAAAATAATTATTTGCTCGTTAAAATAGTTGATTTAAGTCATTGAGATAAGGCTTTAGTAAAATATCCTATGAGATTATATATTTATTGTTTTTTATTTTTAAAAATTATTATATATATATATATTTATATGATTATATATTTATTTATTATATATCTAGGTCATACAAAATTTTTGGCAAGATTACATACATTCATTTATTTATTTAATTTATGTATTTTTTTAATTTAAATAAAAAAATATATATTTATCTTTAAATAAATATTAAAATATTAAAAATAAAATAAATTTATCACATAATATTCAATAAACTTTTAAAACATAATATTTTTAAACAATACTCGAATCAATATATATTTAAAATATAATCATCATCTATTGTTTATTAAATACTTTAATATCTTTCATAGTTATACATCCATTCAAATTTTTGAAGGGACACTTAATTAAAAGCAAAAAAAATAAAGCTTTTCTCCTCAAGTTTACTTCTTTCGAGACGACATCCGCAGCAGGTGGACCATGCGGCTATCCACCAATCGAAAGCAGGTACTCAGATCGGGTACGAGTCAATACAGGTAGCTTAACAAAAGCAGCGACCTTTTGTCGATAACTCCTACCTTAATCCTATCCCAAAAGGTCTGCTAGGTGGCAATCCACTAATCACAAGGCAGGTAGAAAAAAGGTAAGCTCAAACCAAGTAGCAATAATAACAAAAAATCCCTTAAAGACACTAATCGGAGCTTTATTCCTTCCCAGTTAGCTAACTTACCCGATCTAATGATGTCTTTACAGATATCCACGTGGTCACCACTTGCCAATTACTAGGAAGGTAGTAAGAGCGGGTAGTTGTCGCAAGATAAGGATATGCCCAATAAAAAAGCAATTTGGTCCAAGACCCATCCAAATGTGGAGCCCAAACCAAGTCTCAAACGCCACGTCTCACGACAAGTCAACTCTTGCTGGCACTGAAGTCAAAAGCCACAGGCACAGAAATCCATCAGCTTCCGATCTCTCCTCCTCATTCGTGCTCTCTCTCGAACGCTACCGGGTGCGCATCTGCTTCTGTAACACCGGCGGGATTTATCCACGCAATTAGGCGGACCGGTGGAGCATGGAATCCTGCGACGCTGCTCTTCCGTACACGCTGATCGGGCTCGTCCTCCGGCAGCCGTCGCCGCCCCATCCCGGCGCGGCCTCCTGCCCCAGCCGCTTTCTTCGGGACTACGCCTCCAGGGCCACCAACACCCTCCTCTGGATATGCCTCATCTCCGTCACCTCCCTCCTCTGCCGCAGGCTCGCTAGGCTGGTGCGGCTATGGGTCCAGGGCAGCCGGATCCCCGGTCCGCCCTCCAACCCCTTCCTCGCCCGTTCCAAGCTGATCCCCGGGTGTGGTTCCCTGGGGAGTCTCACCGGTGGGCGCCGATGCTTTATCGAATCTTGTTTTTGTTCTTTCGAGATGCTTTTGTCTTGTAGCTGAAATTTTGGATCCTATGGCGGTCTTGATTTATTGGAAAGATTTTGCTTTGTCATTCAGCTTGTAATGATTGTTTTTTGCTAATTTTCTTATAGATTATTATTTTTTGGTTAGTTTTACTATCTTGGATTTATTAACTCTAAGTTGTTATTATCATGTTTTTCTTTAGGGAATTTGGTTACCCTTTTATTCATGCTTAATAAAAAGATTACATTTTGCAGACAACTGATTGAATTTGGTTGTGTAGTGATTAGAACAACTTATGTTTCTCATGTCATGAAACCTAAATGTGATAAGGTGATATAGCAACCTTTTTCCTTTTATTTTTGGTTGGGTATCTCTGTGTCTGTGAGTCAATCCTGATCATATAATGTTGCTCTTTCGGTATATAATAAAAGGGCCAGAATATTCTAAAAGGGAGATAGATAAATTGGAATGACTTGAGATGATGCTAAATTATAGACTCAAAACTCTATTTAAGAGGAACTCTATTGATATCGAACTATATCTTCAATCGTGATTATATTGCATCAGTCTCACTGTGAGCTTAAAATTCAACTAGCATGGCTGCTCGATCTTAGTTGATTTCCAAGCTTGATTTGTCTATTTTAATTTCTGTGTTTTTTTTTCTGAGTTATGACATCATCCCATCGTTCTCAATATCAACTTTTCTGAGCTCAACAGAATCAACAACATGATTAGGATCAGTGTTTTGACTTATGAGCAGTTTAGTTTATGTGTAGTTTCTTTGATGATAACCTTTTAATTTCGTAATCACAAAGATAAAAAATGGAAACATTTTTTCTATATGAAGGCAATAATTGTTTGATATAATGGTTTCTTTTTCTTTTCATGGTTTGTGATATTGACTGTCCAGATATCCCTTGGGGATTTGAAGGCCAGCTGAACTCTCTGATCCATCTGGAAGTCCCATGATTTGATTCGATTGATCTTAGTGGATTCTGATCATAATTCCTACAACCAATCCTAATCTTCTGCAGTTTTTACTATTATCTGGAAATAAATTAAATTAAACAACCTGACTAACTTAAGTACCAAGTCTAGTTTTGGGAACCCATCTAATCATTGTTTAAATAACTTGGATAAATGCGGTTATGAGAGTACAACTACTTGAATTAATTTAAGTAATTTTCTTATTTATATGCATGTCTGAGCTTGCTGTGTTGCAGGCTATCTTGCTGAGTTGCATGAGAAATATGGACCAATTGTCAGACTTTGGTTGAGCCCGACTCAGCTTCTTGTCTCTGTCAAAGATACTATGCTCATTAAAGAGGTGCTTATAAAGGCAGAGGATAAATTGCCATTGACTGGACGGGCATTTCATTTGGCTTTTGGTAGATCAAGCCTGTTTGTTTCATCCTTTGAGAAGGTATTTCTAATTAAAGAGCATAGTATTTGATACAAATTTCACCATTTTATCACATTTTCTACTCTTTCCAAATGCTAGCTTCACTTGTGACTTTGAGGTAAGCACCCAGATATCGACTGACCGTTTTGGTTCATATACCTTTTCCTTTTCCTGATACTTGCTTCCGATTGTGTTATCTTTTAGCAAAATCTGTTTCTGAGAAGTTGTTCTACAATATTTTACATAGTCCATTTCATTTGTACATAGACTATGAGAAGACATCTCATATATTTACTTATATGGTATTGTTGACTAGTCTTATGAATGGAAACTTTATTTGTTTGCTCTTTGTTAAAGATTATAATTATTCTTGTCTTGATCACTAAACTGTGGAGAGCCTCTTTTTTTTTACTTCATATGTTATTTTTTCACTGGTTCCAGGTACAAAAGAGAAGAGAATCTTTAGCAGAATACATGAACGGGAGAATAGCTGTGAGAGCAAATATTATTCCTTCTGAGATTGTTGAATGTGCCATGGGCAGAGTTGACACTATAATGGCTAAAGGTACCCTTGATTGTGGATCGGTTTCTCAACAGTTGGCATTTTACATCCTTGGGAGCACACTCTTTGGAGATGCATTTTTGGATTGGCCTAAAGCTAGCATTTATGAGAAGCTCCTTATAACAATTTCTAAAGATGGTTGCTTCTGGGCCTCTTATACAATCCCTCCTTTCTGGAGTAGAGAATACTGGAAGTACAAGCACATGTGCAAGAGGTTAAAACACTTAACCGAAGACATTATTCAGCATTGTGTGGAAAAATATGACTTGTTAAGCAAAATTGGTCACAGTTCTTACAAAGATAACAAGGATATTGAAGATGAAGCCAGGTTCAATGATTCTGTTCTGCTTGATAATATGCCTTCAGGTGTTCTCCTCCAGGAAGAGATGGCAGAGTATCTCAATTCCAAAGAAGAACTATGTGGGAACATATTGGGCCTGATGTTTCATGGATGTCTAGCTACTTCTAGCTTGATTAGTAGCATTCTGACAAGGCTTGCTTTACATCCTGAATTGCAGCAGAAGGTAGATCTTACTTTAATTATATGCATATTTCAGATTTGTTATCTGTTGGTGTTTCTTCATATGATCTTGTTTTACTCTCAAAGTGATTGAAAATGACAATCTTCATTGTTGAAGGTTGGTGGTGCTAACTGCTAATGAATTGTCAACTTTGTATGATCGGGCTAGACCATAAATTTGGTCTCAGCCAAAGGACCTTTTGATGCAGAACTCTAGTAACTTGATAAAGCAATATGTGAAACAAATTTTTGTGTATTCCATCCTTCTTAGGTTGAGGAGCTGAATTTGAAAGCTAAAACTAATGAACATTCTAGAGCAAAATAATTTTAATCACTGAACATGTATTCTAGAAATGCTCGGCTAACTATATATGATCTCTTATCTATCTTCTCTGCCACAGTTATATGCAGAGATCATTGCAGTTCAGGAGAAAACCTGCAAGTTGGACTCTGATGATGTACAAAAGATGAATTTACTTATGGCTACAGTCTACGAATCAGCTCGGTTATTGCCAGCTGGACCTTTGCTTCAAAGATGCTCTCTTGAACATGGTAATGAACCCTTCCAAGTCTAATTTTTTTCAATTTAATCAAACTTTCTGAAATATTCATTTGACTATGAAGTATGAACCATCGTTGTACTAATTGATTGCTTGCTATCTCTGAGAATTATGGTTAGAAAATCAATTTATGGGGACAGTCAACTGGAGATATCTGATTTAGTTGACATGATGATCACCATGTGATTTAGAAGCTTGGTTTTTAACTTTACACTATGTTTCCTAATTTGGATTAAGAATGAGAGCTTAGTGATTTGGATGACTTAGGTTACATGGTGCAACTTTACACCATGTGATTTATAAAATTGGTTATTAACTTTACAACATGTGATTTATAAACAGGAACTTCTTTTGAAATTTATGATCAGATATTTGATTATTCAATGGTTACATGGTAACGTGTTTCTCATTTTAAGACATTCATGGATGACTTAGGTTTTAGCTTCTTCTCTACAACTGTTAGTTGAAGATCGTAACTTTTTTGTTTATAGTTTGCTTCTTACAAAGAATGGTATATATCAAGGATGTAACTTTGTACCGTACCAAAGTTTCGAACGTAGCTCGATACAATACGAGAGTATTGAGCGGTACACCGAGGTGTACCGCTCGGGCGAGGAGGAGGCGACATCTCATCTGCGACATCCGGCGAGGGAGGGCGGCGATGGATCAGGATCGTCGAGAAAGAGCGGCGTCGGATCTCTAGGTTCTCCTTTTTCTTCTCCCTCTTCTTTCTTCTCCCTCGGCTAATACCACCCGGTAGCGGGCGGCGACGGTTGAAATCGACCGTCATCAACCGATTTAGGGTGGTAACGGGGCCGAAGCAGCCCCAATCAATGGTACCGTCCGGTACAGGTGGTATTATTCAAAATTAAAATCTTTACTATATATTGAGCAATGTTAACTGAAATATGATATTGTCATAAATATTTATATTGTCCAAATAAGTTTTTTCATGTCACTAATGTGCTAGGCATAATATTTCTTATTAATAGTAACAGGTCAGACTTTTATGGACTAATCTTGAGTTTCCAAGGAGTTTAGAACTTGGATAAGGTATATAATAATGATTGAATAAAGTAATTTTCTGTCCTGTAGGGTTTATGATGGAAATGCTTTCCCACTGGATGGAACCCATGATAACTTCCCCTTTTTTGAGAATGACTTACTTCCATTTCAGGCATCTTGGAAGCTTGGGTCGGGAAGTTGATCATGTGTTTGGAAAAGAGTAGCTTATGTAATTGGACCAGGACTACTGTGAATCCTTTAAGATTCAGCGGTAGTTGTTGACAAAGCTTTTTAACACTTTGATGTATCAAGTGAATTATCATGTCAGTTTGTTACCTTGATCCATGGTATTCAAAAAATTAATTCTACTTATCATGGTTTGTCATAGTTGATACTACAATTATAGAAACCTAGAATCTTTATGTCTTCTCTGACAAGATACTTAAGTTTTTATTTTCAACCTATTCAATCAGCATTCCATGTGTGCTTTACACAGTTGTACTCAGTTGATGTCACATGGTTGCTTGAATGTGATTGTTAATCAGGCTGTTTAATTGGAGATTTCTTTTTGTGATAGCAAAACAATGCAGTTAAAGAATATGGCTGACTTAAATTCTTGACATGCTAATCTTGAAAAGAATGTTGCATTAATTTCTCATCTTTATTGGAAATTTTTTAATGTCTTTTAATTCTGAATTGCAGATATTTATCTTTGTTCTGGCGTAAATGTACCAGCAGGAGCAATTATGGTTGTTCCTTTACAGTTGGTGCAGATGGATAGCTATATCTGGGGCAAGGATGCCGGTCGTTTTAATCCATTGCGCTTCTTGTCGGAGGCCACAGACCATATAGGTACTGCTGCCATAGCATAATTGGATTTCTTTTATGCTCCTTGTGAACTTTCTTGCATCTCTTTGTGCTTAACTTTTTCTTTTCCCATGTGTAGCAGTAAAACAAGTTTACTATGTTTAATACACAGTGTAGTTTAATCCTAGTATCCTGGTAGCCTAATATCTTGTGCACAAACATTTTAAGGCCCATTCTAGTGAAATTAATTGAACAAATGAATGTTAGTGCAATTAGATTTCTACTCCCGGAAAACTAAATTTCTGTACTATGACGATTTGTTTAAAGTTTTCATGATGATTTTTTAATAATTTTCACCTATCCAAACTTGGTCAAATCAATTGAATCAATCACTCATCTAATCTAAATATTCTGTTGAGTGTTATAATTTAATATTTATCCTCTCAATACTTCTTTGAATTAATATGTAACATATTCTCATCTTTACTATTTTTTGGCTTTACCTTTTATTCTGAGCTTATATTTTAATCTGATGGAAATAAGAACTATGGGAAGGGCTTAACAGAGCTTGATGACTGGAACAGACCTATGTAGCTAAGTTGTAAGTTTTACAAGGGATTTTGTGGCATTATGCCTGATTAGGCTAATCTGGTGTTCTGTTAGTCTTTTGACATATCATTACCAAATTTACATGAGAGTTGGCATATACAAAGTGCACAAAATCTTGTTGCTCACTAAAAATCATTTTTGTTATTGGAGTCCATATAATTGACGATGCAAGACAAATGGAAAATGAAATCTGGGTGTAGCATTAATGTTGTCTAGTAACCTGAACTGTAGCTTCAACTTGTTTATGGTTGCATGAAGCTAACATGTCTCTTCAGTCAAAGTGTACCTTAGGTTGAGAACATTAATTGACCATGCAGATGTAATTAATATTATCAAAACTTTGTATAATGCTTAAGGTAGAATATCTCAACATAGTCATAAAATAATTAGTGAATGTCATTGGCTTTGTTTCATTGGCTGTTTTTGGATGAAGGTTTGTGATTTGCAAGTTCAGTTCAGTTATGTTGATTGTGAAAAATGCTCTCATGTGATTTTTACTGTATATGCAAGTTAAATTGACCTAATATTCTTTTTTAATAGCACTTAGGCACCCCATATTGAGCAATACTATGTCATTGTGTTTTTTATTTACTTTTCTATTTTTGGTGTTAAAACAAGGCCTTGTTGTCCATCTAGAACCAAATATGAATTGATGGTTGATTTTAGGTTAATTCAGTAGTTGTCTTCCTATCATTTTTGGAGGCCTATTCTCCTCTTTGAACTGCAGAATTCCCTGATAGAAGAGATATACATAATTGTCAAGTAATGAAAATAATATAATTGTAGATGCCTCTCACATGTTATTTTAATGAAGTTGTAAATATATCAAGTTCATTACTACTAAAAGAAAGCATGATGGATGAAGTAAATTAGCACCTTTGAAACCATAGAATGATATAAAATGAATCTTGATGGACACTCGTTTAAAACATTAGTACTAAAGGATTTCTTTTACAAAGAACACATGTTTTACTTTAGGAATTCAGGTGTTTTGTGGCTGCTCAATTCAAGAATTGGTATTTGGACTAAAGGTTTTCATTTTGTTTCTGCAATATCGATCTTCATGTCCTTCGACATGCTCGACATTTATGGTAGGTACCTTGATGGGAGGGAAGTTTGTAAATTAGGGTATAGAGTAGAGTTGGTCTTTATTTTTTTAAGGTTGAGGTTCAAACCCTCAATAGAACTTGAGTGAGTCTAGTACATTACCACCAGACTAATAGTTTAGGTGTAGGGTAACTTCAAGAATTTGCATCACCGATACCATTGCCATAACTCAACATATGTGATGATATCTTCCAACATGGCACACATTTGCTTATGCCGACATGATAATTCTTGTTTAAAAGTGGAAACGAGCATAAAATAATCCTCCATTCATGTGATTGCTTATACAATTGAAAGAGAAGGAACCTATGTTGAAAACCAGATGAAGATCCATGCGTTTATGGAACCAAGAGGCAAAGCTAAATAATGCAAAGATTGAAGTCTCATGTGCCTGTCTTAACTGGTATTCTTTGGGCATGAAATTTGCATCATGACTCATTTCTAGATTCTAGTATTGTAAGGGTTATACAGGTTCTTCTTTACCAAAACTCACAAGAATAACATACAAAAGCATCAAAACCACTGCTTCTAGCCATTATGGTTGGCTGATTTTATCAAGAGCAAGGCATTTATGCAAATAACAAGATTACTTGTTTTGCTTCATGGTCTTATTTTATTTATTCTGATATATTTAGTCTCCTTGTCCTGTCTCATGCATTTGAGTAATTCATACCATTTTACTGTTGTATTTGTTTTGTCTGGTTTAATGCACTTCTATAATGCAATTTTCACTTGCATCAACCTTGTTATATATAGAAATGAGCTTCTTGTATTTCAATTTCACTGTTTGTTCCTACTCTCTTAGCTGCTTATTATTATTTACAATCACTGATTGAAGTTGTCTTCTGTCACATCTCCAGGAACACACAAGAAATATGAAGACTTCGAGAAAAGTGCTTTCCTTAGTGAACCAAAGAGAAAGGCAGCTTTTCTTCCTTTTGGATATGGGACACGAGCATGCATTGGCGAGAAATTTGCAACTCTTGGAATTTCAACACTGATTGCATCTTTGCTTCAGAACTATGAGGTTATGATCTTCATTATATTTTATTCATGAATATGCAGTGGAATTTTTCATAAATATGCATTTATGCCCTTTATTAGTATTTTGATAAATGTTGATGCCGCAAACGACTCTCAACTATTTTATGCTAAATCCATTTTTTTGTGGACTGCATAGGAAATGATTTTACACAAACATAAAACAAATTATCAATAATTTCTTTTAGTGCTCATACATATGGACTCAATAATTGGGTCTGAACTCTTTTGCGTCTTATTAAGGAAGACAAATAAAAAGCACATCCTTACAATACAAATAATCAAAGCGGATCGTGCTATTATATTTATTGTTCACATCCATAGAATTTGATAAGTGTCCACTAGCAGATGCATATCCAGCAATCACACAATTCTAAAATTATTTTTCCCCAATTAGGGTTGAAATCTCAATTGAGAATAGGTTCAGTTCCAATGGGCAACTTTTCTCACTATTATAACCTGTTTCTTCTTTTATTGTTTGAGAGGTGAATGGTCCTTTCTTATTTTAGTAGATACCGATAATGATAAATTGGTCATAGGCTTTGAAGGCAGATAGGCAAAGAAGGGTGATCCAGTGCAATCGGCTCCCCCTAATTTGGACTCTGGGAAGGTCAATGTATGTAGTGCCTCCACAAGCAAATGAGCTAGAAACAATTTATGTAGGGCCTTTCAGATAAAAACAATAGGAAACTACTTATAGATTTTGATCAGTGTAAGATGTGTTTTCTATTTCCTCTTGCTGCGTCTTTCTATTGAAAATAGTACAGTGTTTCTTCTTCCTTGGTATGTTTAGTAAAGAAATAATCCCTGGAGGATGTTGTTAACAGTAATTTCTGCATAATCTGAACGTGGCAATCAACTGCAAGATGGTGTTTTCTGTGTTTAGTGATCTGAATCAACAAAGTTGCCTGCAGATAAAATTACAGCCAGGTTCGGAGAATGATCCAAAACCAATAATGAGTGACTGCCTCCTTCAGCAGCTTCTATCGAGCCCGGAGGTTGTGTTTGCGAAAAGAAGCAAGCGAAAGACATGGAAAAGTAAAGGTTCCTCATGAGCCTTTCTTACTGTCATATTACCAAGGTTATGAACTCAGGAAGACCAACGAAGATCAAGTTTTTAGCCCCTCCGCAGTTTTTGACAGCTCCGGTGGCTACTACTATCATGTGGAAGCACTTGGGGAGCTGTTGACTCCGGATGGTACACAATCATGTGCAGTTGTTTGATGTCTTATTTTTCCTCTGAAAGGAGTTAGTTGTAGCATTGTGGTAATGCACTGTTGATCACAGACACATTATATGTACTAAATGGCAAGACAAGCAGGGCGTATCGTTACACCCTAATAAACATCATGTGATTTCATTTGTGAGTATGTGCTCATCATTTCTCCCTGCAAAACCATCAGGTGGATTGACATGTTAGTGATATAGCATTCAATCTGGAGAGGTTCTTCCACATTTCTTGTGATACGGCCTGACCATATACATTTCGATGTCAGTGGTCCAATTAGGAGACGACTTCATCTCAAATATTATGATAAACGTCAACCTGAAATGAAGAGTTGAACCAACTTGATAAGATTCATTTTCGATAGATGTCACTTGTTGAAAACAGTGGAATAGTTTATATCAAAAATATAAGAAACACGATCGATGAAACCCCTCGATCCGAGATGCGTAAAATTCTCGATCTCAGAGTCACCATGGATGGTTACAGGAGAGTCGATGAACCCGACAGGGTCGCAAAAGGTTCTTCGCTGACAAGAGTCTCACAGACACAAGAAATATGACTAATGAGAGATATATTCTTTTCAGATTGAATAAATAACTTGATTTGCTCTCAAATGCAAGTCCATAGATCTTTTAAAGAATCCACAGGGTCAAATGATGCTGAGAAATCCTTTGTTTTCCATCCACTGCTCTAAAAACATGCAAATGGGGCAGAGTTCAAGCATGTCCAAATTTACTTTTGATGAATCTTGATGATTAAATTAATTAATAAATTATTGATCTAATCCTTATAGGATTAACTAGGATAATGGATAAGACATAAAGCATATATTGGGTTGGAGTCGAAGATCAAACGATATGACGAAGATTCAGACGATGCGTCGGGAGTTCGCTGAAAGGTCGTCGGGAGTTCGCCTAGAGTTTATCGGGAGTTAACCGAGAGTTTGTCGGGAGCTCACCGAGAGTTCATCAGGAGTTCGCTGAGAGTTCATTGGGAGCACACCGAGAGTTCGTTGGGAGTTCGCCAAAAACGTGTCGAAAGTTTACCGGAAGTTCGTTGAGACTTCACCGAAAGAACAATTGATATACCGAACAAAAATTACTTAGTTAATACCTTAATTGTCATAGTTAGAACCTAGATTACATTAGGATTGGGAGGCAATCCCACTAACTCAGTTAGGAGCCAATTGGGCCCAATTCAGGGCTGGTTTGGGCCAGACTGATGGCTCAAATAATGACCTGGAGCCACGTTAAGCGGTGGCACCGTCGGAGCTGGCGGTGGAACCGCTTGAGGCTCAGCCTCCCAAGTGGTTTGGGCGATGGTACCGCCAGAGCCCAATCTCCAAGGCTTTATCAAACAGTAGTACCGCTAGACTAGGTGGTGGTACCGCCCAATGTTAGTTTGTCAAGCGATAGTACCGCTAGACTAGGCGGTGGTACTGCCCAGTATCAGTCTGCAGGCGGTGGTATCGCCCAATAATGATGGTGGTACCACTAATACCCCAGAAACCGGGGATAAGATACTTTTTTACTCCAATTTTGAAGTCATTGGGGCCTATAAATACCTCACTCCTTTCTGCATGAAAGAACAACAAAAGTAGCAACAAAGTATGAAAAAATCTTTAAGTGTTGGAGTGTAAAAGTGTTGTAAAAGTACAAAGAGTCCTCCTCCTCCTCTCTCTTTAGCTTTGTAATCATTCAAGAAAAGGTGTGAGTTTTGTAAGGATTGTCTCCTAAGCCTGTGAAAAGAACAAAGCACTATAAAAAGGTAGTTGATCTTTGCCTATTGAAGGAAGACCATTAGTAGACGCCGATGACCTTGACGGAGGAGGAATCGAAAGTGGACGTAGGTCACAACGACCGAACCACTATAAATCTGGTGTGTTCTTTCCTTACTGCTTACCTTCTTTACTTAGCTGCTCACTTCACTTTACATTTACTTTAAGTCGTTATTCTCATTACTTTCCAATACGGGCTTTGTCGAAACGATTTTATCGAACGATATTTAAATTTAAATCGACGTTATTGGTAGTAAGCACTAATTCACCCCATCCTCTTAGTGTCGTATTGATCTTAATAATTGGTTTGAGAGCGAGGTTAACTCTTAATTTAGTTTAAAACCCAAGAGAGATGAATTTTATCGATAATCAAGAGGGTCATTCTATCACACGTCCTCCCATGTTTAATAGAACAGATTACTTAGAAAAGAGGATTTTTTTTATTTTTATGGATTTCGAGTTATGAAATATTGTTGAAAACAGATTTCAAAAGTTTTCTCTTCTAATGAATGATTGGAATGATTTGGAGAAGAAAATTTTCTCTTTGAACACCAAAGCTATGAATGCTTTATTTTGTGCTTTGGATAAAAATGAATTAAATCGAGTTTCTATTTATGAAACGACTTATAACATTTGACATATACTTGAAGTCACACACGAAGGTACAAGTAAGGTTAAAGAGTCAAAAATCAATCTTTTAGTTCATAGTTATAAATTGTTTCGTATGAAACTAAGTAAGACCATTGGAGACATGTACACCCGGTTTACGGATGTCGTCAATGGTTTAAAAGCACTTGGTAAAAGTTTTCCTAATTTTGAACTTGTTAACAAGATATTAAGATCATTTCCAAAGAGTTGGGATCCTAAAGTAACTGTAATTTATGAAGCTAAGGTCTTGAACAACTTTCGGCTCGAAAAACTTATCGGGTCTTTGATGACCTACAAAATAACTTGTAATGCACATGAAGAATTTGAGAACAACCTTCCAAAGAACAGGAAAGATTTGACACTAAGAACTCAAGAAGACTACTTAAAAGAAAACTTAAGTGATGATGATGATGACGATGATAACTTGGCACTTCTAACAAGAAAATTTAAAAAATTCATAAAAAGGAATAAAAATAAATATGATATTAAAAATAAAAATAAACTTAAAAAGAACCAAATAATTTGCTACGAATGCAAGAAGTCGGGGCACTTCAAAAGTGAATGTTCCCAAGTGAAGAAGAAGCAACCAAAGAAGAAGAAAGTGTTAAAAGCTACTTGAGATGATTCAAGTGCATCCGAAGGCAAGGAGCTAACCAATAAAGAAGTTGCTAACTACGCTTTAATGGCACTTTGGCAACGAGGTAAGTAATTCAATCGAAGCCCATTTATCCTTCGATGAACTGTTAAATACTTTTCATGATTTATTTGATGAACATAAATTAATTAGCAAAAAGTATAAATTATTAAAAAAAGAGCATGCCTCTATTGTTAGTAAATTCAATAGATTAAATATTAAGCATGATAATGAAATATTATCTCCTTGCACAAAATGTAAGGAATTGGAGATGCTTAAAAGGAAAATTTTGTTACTACATGAGACCTTAGAAAAATTTGAAATATGAAGTAAATCCTTAAACATGATCCTTGCTAAAAAGGATTATGTTTATAGAAAATATGGAATCGACTTTGTGAATAACACTCACCAAAAGCTAACCATCTTTGTTAAAGGTTCAATTTTGCATGTTTCACCTCGAAACAAATACAACTTTTGTTACAGATTTAGACATTATGCTCATAAATATCCATTTAAGAGGTATAGTCTACACAAGTTAATTTGGGTCCCTAAATGAATCTTAAATGACTCAATACAAAATGATAAGTCAGGTAGATCTATTTATAAGGAACCCAAGGTTAAATTAATATATAAAAGAAAACCCCTTTTCTTGTAAATATATCTACAATCACAAGCTAGGAGTAAAAATAATATTTTAAGAGCGAATGCTTAAGGCTTATGATCGAAAATCTAAAATATTTCATAAAAACTCTCTAGCCAAAACAATAAAGGAAAGATCATTAGAATTTGAACTATCGGTAACAAAATGATTTTAATTGAATATGCTTTATATTCAATGAAATCATACTTGATGATTTAATAATGTAATAATTATTTGAAATCTTATGTTTTAGAATTATGTGTTACACATTTGATCTTGATGATTTTTGTGATAAATCTTGTTTTTCAGTTTTAAACGATGATGCATATTTTTATTCGACATAAAAGACAAAAGCATGAAATAAATCACATAAATTGAAACTCATAAAAATAAAGGGGAATGCATTATTCTTGAAAATGTCTCTATCCCTAAAATCTTATCAAGCTTTCAATAAGAAATTAATGAATATATTTATGTCATTTTGAATCTCTTAAAAATGATTTTGATGATTTGATGATTTGAATTTAAATAAGTTTTATCCTAATCATGATCTTGATTTTTCGATATTTGATACCCTTCAATTAAAGATGGTTTATGTAGTGTCTTTCGGTTTTAAATAATGATGCATGATTTTTTATGAAATACTAGAGCATACTTAGCTATCCTTAATCTTATAGAAAACTATCTACATTGCTTCCATTGGGTTTCCAAAAAACATAGATCTAGAAGAATTGTTCATAAGAAAAAATATGTAGATCTAGAAGAATTGAATAATTTAGAACCAATTTAACGGTTTACCAACTTAGATATCCTTCTAATTCTTCAAATAAGTGAACCCATTAATCCTAAACTTGTTCACTTGTTTTACAACAACTTGCATGTGGATGAAAACGATAAAGTATCCACTTATCTCTTAGGGTATCATATACCCATTACAGATAGTGTAATTTGTAATCTTATAGGAATTTCAAAAAAAGAAGAGGTTGCTACTTTAGAGGACAATGGGACATTGAATCTGTTGGGGTTACATATTCTGGGGCGTTAGGCACTATCTTTAATAACTTAAATTTGTCTATCGTTCCAAAAAGTTACGAACATTTGTTGTCCTTCAGCACGAAATTGTTTCATTACATCGTGATAAGTATTCTACTTCCAATACAACATCATCACGATGAAGTTAGTCAAATGGAATCAGGAACAATGTATTAGATTATGGTAGAACATAATAATTATTTTGGATATCTGATACAACAAAACATGATTGAACTCTCAACAAAAGATATGATGCTTCCATATAGTGGTTTGATTACTAGACTAATGCATGCGCATGACATAATCATTCCACCAAATGAAGAAACCTTGAAATTAGATCAATTTAATGTCATAAATAGAAATATGTTAAGAAGATTGAGATGTATAGTAAGAAATGAGGTTTGGATTAGATTAACTAGGAGGACTGATCCTCCCCCACCTGAACCAGAACCAAAAATACATATATATAGAGAAAGTCAATCTCCTCATACCAGTCCTTTTGAGGCAACACCTCCAACAAAGCCAGCACCCTTCTCATCTACTGATTCCATAGTAACTCGACTGAATCGAATTGAACTACGTCAAGATCAAATCTTAATCGGGATGTAGCAAATTCATCAACAACTTGATACTCTGTTTAGACATTTTAATTTACCACTACCTGAATAGTTTGTATATTTCTCCTTTCTTTAAGTTAATGAAGGAGAAAACTCAATAGTATCTATGATGTACCTTTTGATGTTATGTGCTTTTCAATATTATGATGCACCTCTTGATGATGTTATAATGCATGTAATACTCTAAGACTTAGGCATGTTAAATCTTCCAAATACATGAATTCTTTTATAAGTTTTTCGCACTTCTCGATTTTCGTAACTTGAATTTATCTTTTAAATCGACATCGTCTCAAATGAATCCTTCCTCTTGCTATTTACAAAAAAAAAGATTCGATACATTGACTTTTGATATTCACAACTTGATTCCTTATTTTTTATGTGATGATCATGAGTCCTTCCTCCTAAAGGAAGAGTCTTGATTCATGGATTTTTGGATTAATGACTTGATCTTCTATATGATAATCAATTCCTATGAATCCTTCTTCATTCAATTTACAAGAAAAAGGATTTGATCTTTTATGATGAATCCTTTGTTTTTGCAAAAGTAGAAGCTTGATTCAATTTACAAGAAACTTAGTATTCTTGGATTTGGTTAGTGATTTTTTTTCTTGATGAATGAATTTCTTCTCTTCTTCTTATTTTTATGACAAAAGAAAGAAAGAAACTTGAAAAAAAAAAAAAAAACTCTTGCACATCTAAAGCAAAAATGCTAGCTTGTCCATTTCAAAAAGCAAAAATAGTTATCATGCAAAGTTATTGCTTAACTTCTCATTTTTGTTAGCTTGGATAAATTGGTGTAAAACTCACTTGAATAGTTGTTGAATGATTATCCTTTTTATTGATGATAAAAGGGGAGAAATGATGAATGTTTGGTATCATGAAATGATGATTGGTATCATGATCGAGAAATGATGAATGTTTATTATCATGAAATGATAAATGATATCATAATAAAAAAATTCATTTAATGCATGAAGTTTTAATGCCTTAGCATCATGCATGATATGGAAATAACAAATGTTTAGTATCATGATCAAAATATTGATTTAATGCATGAAGTGATAATTGCTTCAAATTTCAATATCTTAGCATCATGTATATTATACCTAAAGTGATGTTGATTTATTTTTGGTATCATGCATGAAGTAAGGATGATATGAAATGTTTTGAAATTATGCATGTTACATTTTGATAATTTGAAACTAGAAATGATGCCCAACATATTGAAAGTTTGATATGATCACTATGATCGAAAGTATTTAACTTGAATTCAAAGGTTGTGACTCATTTTGAATTCAAGTTTGTTTTATCTCAATATGACATATAGATAGGGGAGTTAAGGTTAACTCCATTATCAATTGGTTATCATCATAAAAAAGGGGAAGATTATTGAATCTCGAATTTTGATGATGAAATCAATTGATAAATTATTGATCTAATCCATATGTTGAGAAATGTGTTGCAGGATTAACTATGATAATGGATAAGGCATAAAGCAGATATTGGGCCGGATTCGAAGATCAGACGATATGACGAAGATTCGGACGATGCGTCGGGAGTTCACCGAAAGGTCATCGGGAGTTCATCGAGATTTCATCGGGAGTTAGCCGAGAGTTCATCGAGAGCTCATCGAGAGTTCATTGGGAGTTTGCCGAAAGCATGCCGAAAGTTCACTGGATGTTTATCGAGACTTCACTGGAAGAACAATTGACATACCGGACAAAGATTACTTAGTTAATACCTTAATTATTGTAGTTAGAACCTAGATTGAGTTAGGATTAGAGGTAATCCCACTAACTTAGTTAGGGGCCAATTGGGCCTAATTCAAGGTTGGTTTGGGCCGAACCGATGACCCAAACAATGACCTGGAGCCACGTTAGGCGGTGGAACCGCTTGAGACTCAACCTCCCAAGTGGTTTGGGCAGTGGTATCACCCAAACTAGGCGGTGGTACCGCTAGAGCCTAGTCTCCGAGACTCTGTCAAGCGGTAGTATCGCCAAACTAGGCGGTGGTACCACCCAGTGTTAGTCTGTCAGGCGATAGTACCACCAGATTGGGGGGTGGTACTGTCCAGTGTTAGTCTGTAGGCGGTGGTACCATCAGTACCCCGGAAACCGAGGATAAGACACTTTTTTGCTCTAATTTTGAAGCCATTGGGACATATAAATATCCCACTCCTTTCTGCATGAAAGAACAACAAAAGTGGCAACAAAGTGTGAAAAAATCTTTTAAGTGTTGAGGTGTAAAAGTGTTATAAAAGTACAAAAAGTCCTCCTCTCTCTTTAGCTTTATAATCATTTGGTTTGGGCCGAACCGATGGCCCAAACAATGACCTGGAGCCACGTTAGGCGGTGGAACCGCTTGAGGCTCAACCTCCCAAGTGGTTTGGGCAGTGGTATCACCCAAACTAGGCAATGGTACCGCTAGAGCCTAGTCTCCGAGACTCTGTCAAGCGGTAGTATCGCCAAACTAGGTGGTGGTACCACCCAGTGTTAGTCTGTCAGGCGATAGTTGCTAGTCATAAGTGCCCAGCAAGCCAATCACGTGAGTGATGGCACGTGTGACTTGATACAGAATCTTTTTACTTATTATATTTTTTTGGCGTATATCACTTTATAACTATTGCATAAATGCATATGTATTGTGATGTCCTTGGATTTGTGCAATGGGAATCGGATCGTAATGAGATCACGATAATGAGATCGATTCACCTTTAAACACATATCCTAAATAATCCCGGTCATAGGTTACTCGAGAGGGACATCGTGATAACCGGATAGACTGGTGTGCTGTATACCCGTCCATATGATGGATGCAGCTGGTCTCATAGCTGCTCGTGTAGGGACACTAGGGATACAGTACAGGTGCTCATTGGAGAATGAGTTCACTGATTGATCCGCTTACGGAATGCTGGATGGTTGATGATGCCTTATTGTCAGACAACGATTCCGTAGTCCTAGTGGTGTATCTGGTTCTTAGACTTGAGACACCAAGGATGTCCTGTATGAGTGCTCCACTCTTTGATACCAGACTTATAGGTTTGGCTGTTCCCAGATCTAGTACAGCTGGTCATTGGGAGTGGTAGTCGACCTTACGAGGGCTATTGAGTGTCGATAGAGGATCATCCACTCTCGGTATCATGAGAGGAATATCCCATGTGTTCTTGCTCAGACAAATCCCTGGCCAGGGTCATTCGGGTTGAGAGAGAAAGAGTTCTCCGGGAGAATCCGATTAGAGCGAGACTCAAGTAGAAACCGTATGGGTCTGACAGCACCATGCTCGATATACGGTCTCTGGGATATTAGATGGATGAGGGACTATAGGTACATGGTAACTGAGGACAGACAGGTCCAATGGATTGGATTCCCCTGTATCGTCTGGGGACTACGGCGTAGTGGCCTAGTACTTCCGTAGTCGATGAGTCGAGTGAATTATTACAGAGATAATAATTCACTTAGTTAGAAGGAGTTCTGACAGGTATGACTCACGGCCAGCTCGATATTGGGCCTAGAGGGTCACACACATATGGTAGGCATTGCAATGAGTAGAGGTTCGGATATGAGATATCCGACGGAGCCCTTGTCTTATTGGATGCAGATCCAATACCCACTAGGGAAAGGACCCATTAGGGTTTTGACACGGGATCTCTATAAATAGGAGGGATTCACAGCCTCATAGGCTAGAGTCTTTGCTTGCCCTTCCTATTCTCCTCTCCCTCTCCACCTCAGAGTAGGCCTGGAGTTTTGAGGAGCGTCGTCGCAACCCTGCTGTGTGGATCACCGCTAGAGAGGAGGACGCTTGACCTCCTTCACCCTCTCCTGAGGATCTGCAAGGAAACAGGGATATATGATCTCCCTAGGTAACACAATCTCTATACGCAGTTTTGTGTTTTGCGGATTTTGCGCACCAATCTTCGCACGACGACGAACATCTTTTTGGGAATCGGGGATTTTTGTTTTCTTGTTCTTCCGCTGCGCATATGATGTCGCCCCCCATGATTTCCCAACAGTGGTATCAGAGCCAGGTTGTTCGTGCGAATGATTGGTTTTTGAACTGCGTGTGTTGTGTTTAGGAAGAATATTGACGTCAAAATCGTTGACGCAAAAGCAAGGAAGGGCAGCAACAGTTGCTGCCCTCGATCTGCATGCCTGCAGCCAGCCGCAGCCGCAGCCAGGCAGCACAGCGCCGGCGCATGCGCAAGCGCTGTGCCTGCAGTAGCCGGCCGGCGATCTGCTTGCAGCAGGCTTGCGGCCGGCGGGGCTGGGAGCCCGCTCGGTAGAAGCGCTTGCGGCCACTGAGCCCGCGGGCAGAGGCGCCGCGGGGCAGCAGCGCGGGCTGAGGCACCGCAGGGCAGCGGCGCCTGTGGCCGCTGCTCCCACGGGCAAAAACCCCGCAGGGGCGGCCGCCAGCGAGGCAGCACCGCCTGCGGGCGCTGCCTCGCCGGCAGAACTGCCCGCGGAGGCGGCGACGCCCGCGGGGGCGCTCACCTGCAGCGGCAGCGCCGCCAGCGGGCGTGTCGCCCGCAGGCGAGGGCAGCGCCCCGCCCCTCGCCGCACAGGCCGCCGCCGGCAGGGTGGCGGCGGCGGCAGCAGCGAAAAGGGGAAAGGGTATTAGGGTTTTCTACGCAAAAGACAGTTTTGCCCCTCGGAATTTGAGAAATTCCAATGTCTGTCTTTTGTCCAAATTACGAAAATACCCTTAGGAATTGAGAAATTCCCTACATGTCCCTGATTTCAGAAAAATATTAATTAATTAAAAGGTTTAGTTGATTATTATTTTTATTATCTAGTAGTCCTACATAATGACGATTATTTATACATGTGATGTATGATGAGTGGACGGATGATCATGGACCGTGTGATGTGTGTACTTGTGATTATTATTATTGAGGTCTGCGAACCTCCATTATATTTCTCGTTTATTGTCGGGCCTGCGTGCCTATGATTAAGTTGTAATCACATGAGGAGGCGCAGCGGGAGCGTGGATGCGATAGCGGGACCCACGAGACGAACGATCGTGATGCATGGAGATGCATCAAGATGTCGACGAAACCGACGAGGACGAGATGGACGATCACAGGGCATGGAGATGCACCGTTGCACACATAGATCTTGATGTGAGTGATTAGGCCTACTGGCTCGGGCCTAATCATATTAGGTTGTGGTCCATGATCATCTGGTGTGATTGCTTATACACATACTAGATATGTATATATATTTGCATGCGATGTAGATATATATTAAATATGTACATGTGTGACATGTCATAATAGGAGACCAAATCATAGAAACATCTCTCGATAATATTAAGTCGGTAAACGTGAGGCAATTAGATTGACCCACGTGGCCTTCCATCGTTATGAGTAGGAACCGAATCCCGGTGTATGTTGAGTTGGTCGAGTCCCTCGAGACTCACCTATATCGCGATTCGCTATCTTGCTTACGACATAGAGATGTCACCGGTGACCTGAGGGTATGGTATGCTTGGTCGAGTCCCTCGAGGGTATATCATCAAATCAGACTCATCTTGTAACGAAGGTGTTGACTTAACCGAGCATCATGGTTGGTCGAGTCCCTCGAGGCCATGGTGATTCGGAGGCCGAACAGGACGGGAATCACAAGGAGTTGTGATCGGCAAGAGTTGTCTACCTTTTAGGCTTAGTGTGATTGGTCGAGTCCCTCGAGGTTACACTAAGACGCTGATTGGATCCTGATCCCCACTAGAAGTCTGCCGGAGACTTCCGTTTCACGTGCTGAGGGTGTCGCGTGACTCGTTAGTAAAATAGTGGGAGCATATTAAGATAGAAGTCCATATCTTGATAGTTTATTTCTTGCAAAATCTGCATGTTATTCATTTTTGCTACATCTTTATTTTCAGAAAATGTCGCTTTCAAATCCCTTACGTGGCATACTTGATGTCAACCGCCTCACTGGTCCAAATTATACGGATTGGCTCCGTAACTTGAGAATTGTTCTCACAGCGGAGAAAATCGTGTACGTCCTTGATACAGTGATGCCTACGCCCGAAGAAGGGGCAAGCGAGGATGAGATCGCTCGCTACGTGAAGTACATTGATGACTCCACTCTTGCTCAGTGCTATATGTTGGGCTCTATGACTCCAGAGTTACAGAGACAACATGAAAAGATGGATGTCAGATCCATTCTCCTACATGTCCACAAATTGTTTGAGGAACAGGGAAGGACTCAACGATATAAGATATCCAAGAGCCTTTTCCACGCTAGGATGACTGAGGGGACACCGGTTCAGAACCATGTCCTAAAGATGATTGAGTGGATAGAGAAACTCACAGGTCTAGGAATGGTCCTAGAGGATAACTTGTGTGTGGACATTGTGCTTCAGTCCCTACCAGATTCCTTTTCACAGTTCATAATAAACTTTAATATGAACAAGCTTGAGGTGACTCTCCCAGAGCTCCTCAATATGTTGAGGGAGGCAGAGAGTACTATTAAGAAAGAGAAGCCAGTTCTCTACACTGGTGAGACCAGAAAGAAAAGGAAAGCAGAAAGGTCCCTTAAGAAGGGAAAGGGCAAGGGCAAACAAGGTAAAACAAAGGTTGCTAAGAAAGACCCAACAAAGGACAAAGGCCAGTGCTTCCACTGTGGTAAAGATGGGCACTGGAAGAGAAACTGCAAAGAGTACCTTGCAGAAAGGGCGAAACAAAAGCTTGATGAAGCTTCAGGTACATTCATGATCGGTCTCCATTTGTCAGACTCTTATGATAACACATGGGTATTAGATACCGGTAGTGCTTATCATATATGTAATTCGTTGCAGGTTCTGGCAAGGCCTAGGAGACTAGAGAGAGGCGAGATGGACCTCAAGATGGGTAATGGAGCAAAAGTTGCTGTTTTAGCTGTTGGCGAGGTCGCCCTACATCTGCCTAGTGGAGCTTTTATTGCATTAGATGCATGTTATTTTGTTCCTTCTATTATCAAAAACATTATCTCCATTTCATGTTTAACAGTTAGTGGATATAAATTTGTTTTTGAGAACAATGGTTGTTCGATATTATTAGATGATAAGATCATCACGAAAGGAACATTGCATAATGGTTTATTTATGTTAGACACCACTCCACATATCATGAATATAAATATGTCCAAAAGGAAACGAGATGAGTTGAACAGTGCATACCTGTGGCATTGTAGGCTAGGTCACATCCATGAAAGAAGGATTCAAAAGTTGCTAAATGATGGATATCTAGATCCATTCGACTATGTGTCATATGCAACTTGTGAGCCTTGCATTCGTGGAAAACTGACCAACTCTCCATTTAGTGGAACTGGAGAGAGAGCCACTGAGTTGTTGGAACTCATACATAGTGATGTATGTGGACCCATGTCAACTCATGCCATTGGAGGTTACTCCTACTTCATTACATTTACTGATGATTTCTCAAGGTATGGATATGTGTACTTAATGAAGTACAAGTCCGAGGCCTTTGAGAAATTCAGAGAGTATAAGAATGAGGTGGAGAACCAGACTGGAAAGAGTATCAAAACTCTTCGATCAGATCGAGGAGGTGAGTACTTAAGTACAGAGTTTACTCACTTCCTCAAGGACCATGGGATATTATCCCAATGGACACCTCCTTATACACCTCAGCTCAATGGTGTCTCTGAAAGGAGAAATCGTACATTATTAGATATGGTACGGTCCATGATGAGTTTCGCTGACCTACCCATCTCATTCTGGGGATATGCCCTAGAAACCGCAGCTTACCTTCTGAACAGAGTTCCAACTAAGTCGGTGGTGTCTACACCATATGAGATATGGAAAGGGAAGAAGCCTGATCTTAAAGTAGTTAAGATTTGGGGCTGCTCTGCCCATGTTAAAAGACACAACCCCGATAAGTTAGAATCAAGGACAAGGCGATGTAAATTTGTGGGATACCCCAAGGAAACTTGTGGGTATTACTTCTATCATCTCGAGGACCAAAAGGTCTTTGTAGCTAAGAGAGCAGTGTTCCTTGAGAAGGAACACATTCTTGACGGAGACAGTGGGAGAATGATAGAATTGAGCGAGGTTGGAGAACCAAGCTCAAGCACCACTCTACAGCCCGAGTCTGTTCAGGTATCTAATACACAAGTTTGAACTTTACGCAGGTCTGATAGAGTATCCCATCCTCCTGAGAGATATGTGGGACATATTAGAGCAGAGGATGTAGAGGATATTGATCCTCAGACCTACGAGGAGGCTATTATGAGTATAGACTCCGGGAAGTGGAAAGAAGCCATGAATTCTGAGATGGATTCTATGTACTCCAATAAGGTTTGGAACCTAGTTGATGCACCCGAAGGTATTGTACCCATCGGTTGCAAGTGGATCTTTAAGAAAAAGATCGGAGTAGATGGAAAGGTAGAGACCTATAAAGCAAGGCTAGTGGCTAAGGGGTATCGTCAAAGGCAAGGTGTTGACTACGACGAAACTTTCTCACCCGTAGCAATGCTAAAATCCATCAGAATTCTATTGGCTATTGCAGCACACTATGATTATGAGATCTGGCAGATGGATGTGAAAACCGCATTCCTCAACGGGAACCTGGAGGAGGAGGTGTATATGATGCAACCTGAGGGATTCGTGTCCAAGAACTGCCCAGATAAGGTGTGTAGGTTGCTTAGATCCATTTATGGACTAAAGCAAGCTTCCCGAAGTTGGAACATAAGATTTGATGAGGCAATCAGATCTTATGACTTCGTTAAGAACGAAGATGAGCCTTGTGTATACAGAAAGGTAAGTGGGAGCGCTATTAGCTTTTTGGTGTTATATGTGGATGACATCCTCATCATTGGGAATGACATAGGAATGCTATCCACAATAAAGGCTTGGTTATCTAGACACTTCTCCATGAAGGACTTAGGAGAAGCATCTTATATCTTGGGGATTAGAATCTATAGAGATAGATCCAAAAGGATGCTTGGCTTGTCCCAGTCCAGGTACATAGAAACTATTGTCAAAAGGTTTGGCATGGAAAATTCCAAAAGAGGTCTCATACCGATGAGACATGGGATATCGCTTTCTACGAGTATGTCCCCAAAGACTCCAGAAGAAAGGGCGAACATGGATATGATACCTTATGCCTCAGCAATAGGGTCTATCATGTATGCCATGCTATGTACTAGGCCTGATATAGCGCATGCTCTGAGTGTCACGAGCAGGTATCAGGCGGATCCAGGCTTGGAGCACTGGAAAGCAGTAAAGTGTATCCTTAAGTACTTAAGAAGGACTAAGGATCTTTACTAGTATATGGAGGTAATAGCCTTAAGGTTGAAGGCTACACTGACTCAAGTTTTCAGTCTGATGTCGATGATAGCAAGTCGAATTCAGGGTATGTGTACACCTTGAATGGAGGAGCAGTGTGCTGGAAGAGTTCCAAGCAAGATACCACTGCTGACTCGACCACAGAGGCGGAGTACATTGCTGCATCAGATGCAGCAAAGGAGGGAGTCTGGTTGAAGAAGTTCATCACAGATTTGGGAGTCGAGCCGAGTAGCGAGGAGCCGACTTCCTTATATTGCGACAACTATGGGGTGATTACTCAAATAAGGGAACCCGGGTCTCATCAGAAGTGTTCTGAGGAGGTTCTAGCTTATAAGAGAGATCGTGACCCGAGGAGATGTAGCAGTGGAAAGAGTTCCATCCGAAGATAACATTGCAGATCCACTAACAAAGCCATTGTCTCAGATTGTCTTTGAGCGTCACAGGGGTCTGATGGGGATCAGACACATAGGTGATTGGCTTTAGGTCAAGTGGGAGATTGCTAGTCATAAGTGCCCAGCAAGCCAATCACGTGAGTGATGGCACGTGTGACTTGATACAGAATCTTTTTGCTTATTATATTTTTTTGGCGTATATCACTTTATAACTATTGCATAAATGCATATGTATTGTGATGTCCTTGGATTTGTGCAATGGGAATCGGATCGTGATGAGATCACGATAATAAGATCGATTCACCTTTAAACACATATCCTAAATAATCCCGGTCATAGGTTACTCGAGAGGGACATCGTGATAACCGGATAGACTGGTGTGCTGTATACCCGTCCATATGATGGATGCAGCTGGTCTCATAGCTGCTCGTGTAGGGACACTAGGGATACAGTACAGGTGCTCATTGGAGAATGAGTTCACTGATTGATCCGCTTACGGAATGCTGGATGGTTGATGATGCCTTATTGTCAGACAACGATTCCGTAGTCCTAGTGGTGTATCTGGTTCTTAGACTTGAGACACCAAGGATGTCCTGTATGAGTGCTCCACTCTTTGATACCAGACTTATAGGTTTGGCTGTTCCCAGATCTAGTACAACTGGTCATTGGGAGTGGTAGTCGACCTTACGAGGGCTATTGAGTGTCGATAGAGGATCATCCACTCTCGGTATCATGAGAGGAATATCCCATGTGTTCTTGCTCAGACAAATCCCTGGCCAGGGTCATTCGGGTTGAGAGAGAAAGAGTTCTCCGGGAGAATCCGATTAGAGCGAGACTCAAGTAGAAACCGTATGGGTCTGACAGCACCATGCTCGATATACGGTCTCTGGGATATTAGATGGATGAGGGACTATAGGTACATGGTAACTGAGGACAGACAGGTCCAATGGATTGGATTCCCCTGTATCGTCTGGGGACTACGGCGTAGTGGCCTAGTACTTCCGTAGTCGATGAGTCGAGTGAATTATTACAGAGATAATAATTCACTTAGTTAGAAGGAGTTCTGACAGGTATGACTCACGGCCAGCTCGATATTGGGCCTAGAGGGTCACACACATATGGTAGGCATTGCGATGAGTAGAGGTTCGGATATGAGATATCCGACGGAGCCCTTGTCTTATTGGATGCAGATCCAATACCCACTAGGGAAAGGACCCATTAGGGTTTTGACACGGGATCTCTATAAATAGGAGGGATTCACAGCCTCATAGGCTAGAGTCTTTGCTTGCCCTTCCTATTCTCCTCTCCCTCTCCACCTCAGAGTAGGCCTGGAGTTTTGAGGAGCGTCGTCGCAACCCTGCTGTGTGGATCACCGCTAGAGAGGAGGACGCTTGACCTCCTTCACCCTCTCCTGAGGATCTGCAAGGAAACAGGGATATACGATCTCCCTAGGTAACACAATCTCTATACGCAGTTTTGTGTTTTGCGGATTTTGCGCACCAATCTTCGCACGACGACGAACATCTTTTTGGGAATCGGGGATTTTTGTTTTCTTGTTCTTCCGCTGCGCATATGATGTCGCCCCCCATGATTTCCCAACAATAGTACCACCAGATTGGGGGGTGGTACTATCTAGTGTTAGTCTGTAGGCGGTGGTACCATCAGTACCTCGGAAACCGAGGATAAGACACTTTTTTGCTCTAATTTTGAAGCCATTGGGACATATAAATATCTCACTCCTTTCTGCATGAAAGAACAACAAAAGTGGCAACAAAGTATGAAAAAATCTTTTAAGTGTTGAGGTGTAAAAGTGTTATAAAAGTACAAAGAGTCCTCCTTTCTCTTTAGCTTTATAATCATTTAAGGTGTGAGGCTTGTAAGAGTTATCTTCTAAGCCCATGAAAAGGGAAAAACGTTGCAAGAAGATGGTTGATCTTAACCTATTGAAGGAAAACCATTAATAGACGTTGATAATCTCGACAGGGAAAGAATCAGAAGTGGACATACGTCACAACGACTGAACCACTATAAATCTAATGTGTTCTTTTCTTACTGCATACTTTTTTTACTTAGCTGCTCACTTCACTTTATATTTACTCTAAGTCATTATTCTTATTACTTATAAATACATGTTTTATCGAAACGGTAAACACTAATTCACCACTCTCTTTGTGCCTAATTGATTGTAACAACTTTGAGCCATGAGGTTCAATAATGTAAATTATATATAACCAAACATCCACATATATATCAGATGGAATCTAAATGATTCTGCCGCATCTGCTTCATATTATCTTGAAAGTCCCAACTCTTTTAACAACCTGTGAATAGGAGAACTACATAAAATATTTAGCACCATAAACATGACCTACTTCAATAAATAACAGTAAATTGTGAAGTAAAAAGAAGTACAAAGGTCGCCACCATCTGTTTACAGGATAAGGATGCAGTTCAGAAGATCAAGTGTTCAATCCCATGTATTGGTTGGCATCTTCTGTTGTCATCAATCTACTCGGGCATGGACAGCGGAGGAACTCCAAGAAATGTTCTACTGTTGTCAATCAAATGTAAAAAAAAAGACAGCATGAAACATGCAAAACTGCAGCCTCTTGACGGTCAAAATCTGTTTGAGACAACACAAGATAAACACCATATCTCTACTCCTAGAGACAGTGCTATTGCAGGACTTCATGAGAGGGACATGGTAAGCTACTATCAGAATCCTCTTATTATCGTTGAGAGATCTTGCATGTTTTTTTTTTTAATCTTTTATAGATCTTACTACATCATTCCTTTACAATTCCTTTTGTAAAGGTTAAGTGGTGAAAAAGAGTTTTGACCCCAGGACCTTACAGTGATCTAACAAAGTCTTCATGACTAAATTAATTATAGATAATGTTTCCAACCCTCAAAATATGACAAATGAGTCTAGTACACCATCATCACTTGAAGTTCTGAGACCCATCAGATGATTTTTAAGATATAAATTGAGTTGGGTAAGCAAATCTCCAATTTTCAGCTGGGAGAAAGGTCAAAAGATAGGATGGAATTCTTATCTTTAGGGTCTCTACAGAATGCATAGTAATCAATCAAGTCTTCAACTGATTCTGAACCAATTGAATGCAGCTTCGAGTTCCTCTAATTAACTCTCCTTTCACTTCCTTCTTTAACCTCTAAATAATTTAGTTCTGTTATCATTTCCCTTTGGTATGCTGTGACTAGTCTGCTATCTGGTCCTACCCCCTTCAGTGGACCAGACATATGTTGCCAATTTACTTCACTACAGAAAATTTATTTTTCTCAAACTTTTTGATGGTCACAAAAAAATCTACACGTATTTTCATTCGTAAAACCGTTTCTCAGATCTAAACAGCAGATGATGTTAATCTTAGGACTGATAAGCATCAGGATATATGTCCTAGAAGTCACAAGTTTAATTTAAATATTATAACAATTTCCTTCTGCTTTCTAGATCTTCACTACTAGCCAACCTTTGACCTAACCCTTTGTTAAAAGTATCTACAGATAGATTAGGATCGAAATACTCTGAAAGGCAGTCCATAAGCGGTCTTGCATTAATCTTCAATCATGTATGAGACATTTTGAGAGGTAGGAGCAGCTGAAAGATCATGAGATATTGCATTTTGAAAGAGAGATCCCTAGAATCAGAGATTTGATACTTGATGGATTTTCTAGTCATACTCCAGTGGTGCTTGCTAATTGATATCTACTCTTATGATGACCATAACAGTTTCAAGTTTCTAAATTATGACAACTCATGGAAAAATCAGGTTCTGATTAATTTGTCAATTCTTTTTTCAGTTCAAGTAATTTGGATCAGAACACATACCTTTGGGCCCTATAATGTCTGCTAGACTTTATAACAAAAATAATGCAACTTGCAAACTTAACAATTTGATAGAATATCAATATCATATTCAATAAGACAATTTCAAGACGATAAATTTTAAACTTAAGAAGCTCCATGAATTGCTGATAGCTATGCTAGAACTTGAGCAAAGGTTTTCAAAATCTAAAAAAGCATTTGTCAGCATACCTAGCATACGAACCTGTAGGCAGAAAGAGACATAAGCCATGGAATTGTTCACAAAAAAATTGATGAACCTGTAGGCAGTAACGAACTTCTGAGGGATTCGTAAAAACAAAATTCTGATAAAGAAAAACAATCTCATTAGTCAGCTGAACCAGGAACCCAACTCCAATATATCTCATCAAATGGTCCATTTTTGTAACAAGTTCGGGTCATTGTACAAAATCTAGTTCTAGTTATCATTCTCACAATTGACATCATCATTAATTATTCTGAGAAACAAGAGGAAATGTGAAGCAAAGTACAAAAGTCTCACTTGGAAGCTTAGCAGAACACCGTAGTATGTCCAGTGCATTTTATGTAATATGGCAATGGATTAGTTTCCCTATTCATATGCCCAGGGATCCATGCTCTGCCATCATAACATCAGTAAGATTGACAAGTAATTCGTTTTCAGTAAGGCATTGGTCACTTTTCTTCTGTCTTATCCTCACTAAATCAATCCATTCCAACCCTATTTCTTTGTTTGTCTCTCCCTCTTCCAATATGCCTCCTTTTACAACACTCTATCCTTAATCTTGTCAAGACTTCAAAATGAACAGAAAGTTGATGGTATATAGATTTCTACACAACGCATCCGTCATTCATTCAAAAACTTAACGAGGAATTCAAAATACACAGGAAAAAAAATGCTTACTTGCAAATAATTTATCGTCTCAGACCCTCATATTACCTCATACATAGAATAAAAAGAAGCCTAACAGCATGTAGACTGCAGTCTCATGGCGTGACATTGCCTCACTCGAGGCCAGGATCCTTAGGAGTCGCCGGCATGCCTGAACTCCTGCAGCTCCTTGAAGTTGAGCCATGGCTTGATCCACACCTTGGCCTCGTATATCTTCTTCTTCCCGGCGTCGATGACCTCGATGGTCAGGTGGTGAAGAGTCCCCACAACCACCTGCTCCCTCGCCTTGACCACACGCGCGAACTCCAACAGGGCATTCTTCGCCACAAAAGACACAAGATTTAAGCACCAAGCACAGAAAGATCAGCGGGATCACCAACTACATGATCTAGGGTTAGCGATTACTCAATACAGTAAGCAAATCGAACGATAACAAAAAAGCAGATAAGCATCAAAGATATATGTAAGACCATATGTCTCAAAAAATAAAACTATAAAGGGAGAAGATATACAACCTTGGAATTCATACAATCACCTTAAAGATGACGCAGAGAATCCAGCGACAGAACGAAAAGGAGTTCGAAGACGATCCAATAACCGCAACAGAGGCGAAAAGGCGAAGAAGAGATCAAACAAGGACATGCTTCTTGTTGTCTTCGTCGACGGCGAAGCGGGCAAGCTGCTCGATCTCGGCGCCGACCGGAGCCCCCTCCGCGCCGCTGATCCCTCCGACGGTCACCGTCGCGTCCGGATCCGACGCCGTCGCCACGGACAGAGAGAAGCAGAGTAGAACGAGGAGGTCGACGAGCAGTGACGGCCGGGAACGAAGAGCTAACTAAGAATCCACCATTTCCACCCTCTCTCTCTCTCACTTTCCCTGTCTCCGGGGGTGATATGGCGAGGGCATCTCATGCTTAGTGACGCGGTTGATATCGGATTCGGGGAGTGGCCTCCGGAGCCGTCGGATCCGGGTGGGGTTGCAGCCGCCGCCGTTCTCTTGCACAATTCTTTCATTCCAAACAAGGTTCGAATAACGGGCACGAATTGAGACATTGAGAATCCAAAATCGACCCGATTTTGACCGAATTGAGACATTGAGTACCAAAACCGACCCGATTTTGACGGTCAAAATCGGGTCCGGGTTCACAATAAAGCATTAAGCACCGCTTTATAGAGTATAGTTGTATTCGAAGGTGGGAAAGTGTTGCCAAATAATTTATGATTTTTTTTATGGTTAAAATCAAATTTTTTAAAGGGTATTAATGCCTTTCAACTATGGTTATCGAAAAAAATATATTTATCTCAAATTAAAATAAATATATATCCATGACTAAAAATAGTTAATATTAACTAATTAAGATAAAACGTATTGTTCGTCAACCACAATGATAATTAGCGAATGAAGATTAACCACAATGGCAGCAATATATCTTGTAATAAATATATATATTCAACTAGAATCCTAAGGGATCAATATAATAAACTCATGACTAAATATAGTAAATGTAACTAATTGAGTTGAAAATAATTTAAATCTAATATTCATATAACCAAAATGAGATTGTAAAGGTTACTAATGTCTTTTAAATAACAGTTAGTGAAATGATAATTAGCTAAAGAAGATTAACCACAATGACTTGTTTATTTTGGTGGGGGATATATATATATATATATATATATATATAATTTTGCCCCTAAATTTATTTCTAGGAAAATCCGGACCCCAAACTTTCTCCCTGTAGTTGCGATTTACGTTCGTGCGTCGCCACCAACAGCGAAATAGGAGCGGGCGAGGAAGACGAGATCGAGAGAAGGAGCTTCGCTCGTCCCACCCAGTTGTCCCGCTCGTCGAAAACGCCTACCTTTGCTCCTCAGGCGATCGATCCCGTCGTCGGGCCCTGCCCCCAGGTTTGCCTCCACTCCTTTCTCCTACCCCGTTCCTATTGCGACGCATTGATATGCTCTTGTTTCTTTTGCTATGGAGCTCGTCTCGATTTCCGTTTAATTGCTCAGGGTTGTATTTGTTCTGCGTGGATTCTCGGTTCTATTTGGATGACGCCTTTTCTTCTATGTTTCTCGTGAGGTTCATCATGGCGGATCCTCTTGGGAAATCTCAATTAGGGTTTGGATTTTGGGGGCGTGGGGCTTTAATTTGATTAATTATGTTGATTTGGATTGTTGATTGCTCGAATTTGGATGGTGAATCACGGGAAGTGCCATTGTGTAACATTTATTTATGTTTTGTAGATAGAGTTTTTGGTCCTTCCGCAGCTACTCAAGTGCTCGGCCTATTGTCAGAGCTGGAATGGAGGGCATAAATGGTATATAAACTTGGTCTTGTTTTTCATTGTTTAGCTATAAGTTGTTGTCAACTTGTTGTCAAAGCTTTGGCTGTTAGAGATGCATTAAAGAGAGTTTGCAATTTTATTATAAGCAGTGATTGAAAAGGCGCAAGGTGCCAAAAGGTGCCATGGTCCAAAAATGTTCGAGGTGCTAGGCGTTCGCCCGAGTGAAGCGAGACTCTAAAATATAAAAATATATAATATAATTAATAAATATAATTATTTAAATAAAAATATATCATCTATCTTAAAATCTAATAATAATTTTAAATAAATAAAAATTAATAGTATTAAAATTAAAATAATATATTATTAATCTAATAAATAAAAATACTGTTACTAGTATACAGTTAGTAGTATACTGCTAATATATTGTTAACAGTGTATTATTAAAGTAAGAAAAGTGTAAGTAAGAGGAAGACCGAGGCTACTGACTGAGAGCAGCGGCAACGGTAGCAGCGAGAAGCGGCAGTGGCAGCGGCAGCGGCAGCGGTAGCGGCGAGCAATGGCAACGGGAGCGGCGACAGTGGCAACGACAGCGGTAGCAACGAGTAGCGGGAGTAGGAGCGGTGATAATGGCAGCGGCAGCGGTAGTAGCGAGCAGAGGTAGCGGGAGCGACGATAGTGGCACCGGGAGCAAGAGCGGCGAGCAACGATAGTGGCAACGACAACAGTAGCAGTAACAATGAGCAGTGGCAGCGGGAGCGGCGACAGTGGCAGCGGTAACAGCGAGTAGCGGGGAGCGAGAGCGGGAGCGGTGAGCGACGACAGTGGCAGCGGCAGCGAGAGCGACAAGTGACGATAGTGACAGCGACAGCGGTAGCAGTGGCAGCGGCAACGGGAGTAGAAGCGGCGAGCGGGGTTAGGGTTGGGGAAGTCGTGAGAGGAAGGCTGATATCGGTGTTTTAGTTGGTTCGATTGGACCAACTAAAGCACCGGAGATTGAACCAGACCTAAAACGTTGGTTCAGTTGCCGAAGCACCCGACCCCTGGGCTCGGGCGAGCGCCCAGGCGACGCGCTTCGGGCCTCTCCTTGCTTAGGAAGATGAACTTGACTTCGATATTTTCTGTTTCTATATCACTTTATTTCAATGCATGGCAACACTGATATATCTAAGCTTGCATGCTGCTTTACTTCACTAAGAGGTATATCTTTTAGAAAGCTTTAATCTGATTTTGGATTCCAATTTTAGGCTGCAGTACACTAGAAACTTGTTATGGACTGCTAACAATCTTGACATGTTTATGTTTTATCAATGAAATCAACCATAAAATTGCTTTTATTTTCATATACAACAGTTCTTAACTCTGAAAATAAAAAGTATGTAATGTCAGCAGTAGGTTGACATAAAGGAAAACTTGCATATACCTCAATAGTATAATAACAAGAAATAATGTGTGAAGAATAGAGTTTCAGTTTCCTCACCTTCTTAACCATTTGCATTTGCAAACATGGGATAATAGTGATGGACTATTCAACTCTACTATGCAACTCTTAACAATTGTGACTTGTCTGTATATATTGTGCAATTGTGACTTCACGCAAGATGCACAAGATGACATCTCTTCAAGAATGAAGATATAAAGATATCTTGATGTATTTTTTTTCGAGATGATGTGGAATTTATAATTGTCTCACTTTGATATTGATTTTTGGATAAAATAAATATTGTAATGTGAAGTTTCAAATATCAATAATTTTATCTTGAATTTATAAAAAAGTTTTGGTATGATTTTGAAATTATTAAAAATTGATAGGTAATTAATAAAATTATTATTGACAGGATAGTGACACTCAAATAATCTATCACTAATTTTTTTTATATTTTAGTGACAGGTCAAGCCATCACTAAATTATTATTATCTTTTCCATTTAATTAGTAAGAGTTAATTATATTGTCACTAAAATTGTTAGTCAATTCTTTTAGTGACAAGTGTTCATAACCAATTGTTGTCCCAGAAATATTAATTTATCAATTTATTTATTTTTAGTGATAGAATTTAATGTTTTGGCTACAAATATAAACTATCACTAAAAACTATAATTTAATGACAAATGTGTCTTTTTTTGTTACTAAAACTTTTAGCCACGAGATCTATGCTGACGGAAGCTAGTGATGGCTCATTTTGCACTAATTCTTTTAGTGACAACTTTTGTTCATGGTTAATAACTATTTTTCTTATAGTGTAGGGGGCATGTGACCTGTATGTGTGCCAATATCTCAAGGAGCAGAGGAAACCAATGGCCTCGATCGCTTCCTCGACATGGCACCACCCCACCCCCCTATTCCAATCGATTTCGATCAGCATTGGCTTGGCTGTGCCGACGACCAATCGGGCAACGCTTCTCAACTTTAATCCATGGACCAAAGAGGTCTAGCTCTAAGTGAGAAGACCCAACCTCCCTTAGGGCAATAGAGCCATCTAAATCGGAAGGGGGTTGCTCCACACCCTTTTGGGGGTCGGCCTTGTGAGAAGAGTCCAGAAAAACAAGGGAGGAAGTCAAAGAAGTCATCGAAACTAGAGGGCAAATCCACTTTATGACCCACACAACTATACTTGAAACACACCAAAGGTAAATTCTCATATGAAACCGTTTGGAAAATTCCTTTCTTTAGGTGACCCAACCAGACACCCTGCTTATGGGGTTTTGAAAGATCGATTTCTATACTAACCTTACATATCGACCCCTTTCAAACGAGAAAGAACATTCATCATTCTTTAGGGGACGACCTAGGAGAGAACCAAGATTAATAACACATTCTTTGTTCCAGTACTCCAAAGGAAGACTGACGAACTACACCTAGATAGGGACAGATGAGATCCTCTTCGTGAGAGGCTGGAAATTAGCTTTCTTGGGCATCAGATACAAAACCTCCCCTCGAATGGTCCATGGTCCCTCGGTGAGGATGCGAACAACCTCTGCTTTAGAAAAAAACTGAAAGCAAAAAAAAACCTTTAGCCAAATTGATCACTTGGGACACCAAAGAACATTTCCATAAGTGAGAAACCACATATTTCAGGAAATCCAAAGTCAAAGTCGGAGGAAACAATTGATCAAACAAGATATTCAAGGTTTTTGCCATTCATGAGGAGTTTTTTCCTCAAATTCGATGAAATCCTTAGAAGCATCATAGATCCGGTTAAACAAAGAAGAATATAGCAGTGAACTTGCATCTGGCCCATATGAAGGACCAACTAACATCAATGCCTAAGAGATGCTCTTTCCAGTGAAAGGGCCATCCAATTGGCTCTTCTTGGAAGGCGGAGGGGCATTGGAAGGATCCCGACGGAGTGGCCCATTTTTCTTGGTACTTGCCAACAGTGATTTCAATAGGCGCTCGCCTAGGTGCTCGGGCGAGGCGAGGCGAGGCCTGAGCGCCTCACTTCATGTCCAAGTGCCTCGCTTCAACGAGGCGCTCGCCTGAGCCCAGGCGCCGGGCGCTTCGGGCGAGCGCCCGGGTTAAACCAGGCGACCGAACCAGTGTTTTACGTCTGGTTCGGTCTCCAGTGCTTTAGTTGGTTCAATCGAACCAACTAAATCACCGATAGGCTCCCTCTCACGATTTCCCCGACTTCCCCAACCCTAACACTCGCGATTTTATCGTCAAGATTTCTTCTCCGTTGTCGTTGCTCTCTGCTGCCATTGTCGCTACTCGCCGCTACTAGAATCGTCGCTCATCGCTATTGTCGTCGCTCGCCGCTCCCGCTCCCACTCCCACTCCCGCTGCTACTCGCAGCTCCCGCTCTCACTCCCGTTATCGCTCGTCGCTCTCGCTACCGTTGTCGTTGCCTTAGCAGCCTCGGTCTTCTCACACTCTTCTTACTATATTGTTAACAGTATATTACCAGTATACTACTAACTGTATACTAATAATAGTATTTTTATTTATTAGATTAATAATATATTATTTTAATTTTAATACTATTATTTTTTATTTATTTAAAATTATTGTTAGGTTTCAGAATAAATGGCAAGTGTACAGAGCAACTCAATAGATTTGATTTAAAATTATATTGTTTTGATTTTTGAGACTTTTTATTAATATGACATTGTGATTTTGTACTCGATTTTCTTAATTTAATAGCATATTTTTTATTTAAATAATTATATTAATTATATTATATATTTTTATATTTTAGCGCCTCGCTTCACTCGGGCGAGCGCCTAGACGAGCGCCTAGTGCCTCAGGCGTTTTTGGACCTTGGCGCCTTTTGGCGCTTAGCGCTTTTTAAATCACTACTTGCCAAAGGAGAAAACCTTAGGGGTCTGGCTTGGCATCACTCCAGGAACCCTAACTGAAGGGATCGACACCACAGAAGAAGATGATGACACCCTAGGGAGGGGACCCTAAAGAAGATGCAGTGCAAGATTCTTTTCCGCCATCAATCTGGTCCTCGTGATTAATCTAGGACTATGTGTTTTTGCTGCTTATCGATCCGATTGATGTGATTCTCCCGATAAGCTCTAACTCTGATGGCTGCCTTCCCTCCGCAAGTGGACAACTTCTAGATCACCCTTGTTCTTTCCCTCAGTGAGCTTTTTTTTTCCTCATAAATTTGGTACTTTTGGTCATATTTTTATATGAAAAAGGTTTTCTTTGTCGAATTGGTGGCACCTGCTATTTCTATTCTTCTGTTTCTCTTTGGAACGATTTGATTTATTTGTAGGCCATTCTTAGATCATCACAAGAGGATGAAGGTAAAAAGTTTGCTATGAGGTTTGTTACCAATACTAGATATTTGCAAAGTTTTTAGCATTGTGGTGAGGCAATGCGGTTATATCTCTGAGACTTATGTGATGGTATATTTAATTTTGAAGTGTTCAATATTGGTTGGCATGTAGGGCGAGCAACAACAAATTACTTTCATAGTGGAGGAATAGAAAGAGAGAAGTGAAAGATAATAACTAAAAATAATAAGCAAATGTATAACTATCCAATTGGCTCAAAGATAACACTCCTAGGATAGAAGTCTTGCACCTTCACATGCCTCACAAGGTGGGAAAGGAAAATAACTTGATTCATGGATCCTTTTTTTATTCATACATTACAATGTTATAGCCCATTTTTATATGCTCAAGTATAAGAATAAAAAGAAAATTACAGAAATTTAAAAAATTACAATCGCATCAAATCAAATATATGATATCTTCTTCTTCATTTCTGATTTGATTTGAGAAAGTCTTCCTCTCTTCATGATATTTTTGATTGATAATCTTTCATCTTTGTAGAGATGAATCTTTAAGATATTCAATCAAGATTTGGAATTTTCAATAATATGATTTCTTTTTTGTTGTGTTTTTTCTTTCTTTTTCTCCTCGTTGAGTAGATATTTTCATGTTATTACATATGTAAAATATCTCTAAACAAATTAATTTTATTTTATTAATAAATTAATTTAATTGCTCATGCATCATATTGTTTTACTGTTTCTTTTTCATTTCTGCTATCGAGCGAGCATGCACGTGGAGATTTTGCAATCGAATGAATTGTTCCTTTAAAGTCAGAGACAATTGAATTTGATTGGCCTAGATGCATGCATAGCAATTCATGTGCAGAGTATAGTTTCATCAAAACTAAAATTTAAATTTCATTCTTCCTCAAATTAGTGACTATATTATGGATATATTAGATGACATTTTGGTCTCTTTGGTGTTTATGTAGCATTTACATGATGCCTTTTGTGGAAGTTGTATGATATACTGCCATGGTTGTTTTGACCAAATACAAAGTTTAATATGCTAATGAGTTAGTTTTAGTTCCAGAGCATGCTTCTGATGATTCTTGGTGTGATGATGGGCTTCTGAATGAAATCTCAGATGCTGACTTAAACAGAGAACAGAAGAGGCGTTATGATCAATTTTATACAGTATCCTTGCAATCTATAAATGATATGAAATCCTTTGTCCAAAACTCTTCATAGTAAAACTTTTAGGGCTTTAAACTTGAGGATGTATCATATGGAACCCTTGACAAAAGTTTATATGGGTTATCGAGATGGTATATCTGCAGGAAAGGAAGCTTCTGCCCAAGAGGGCTTCAACATTGGGTTTAAGCAATCTGCAAGCAGTGGTTACAAATGGGGAATTGTTAGAGGCATCACAAGGTGAAAAGTGATAGTATTTACTGATCTCTTTCTGCAGAAGAATTTTGGTATCTTATTTTTCCTACATTATTTCGTAGTGCATTTGTAAACCTCCCAGATCAATTCAAAGAAAAGTTAGTAATGGAGCTTGAAGACAGATGCACATTTCAAAGTCTTTACAAGCCCGTTCAAGAGATTTCCACGGACGATGCTCTGAGAATGTGTCACTTTCAACTACTACAAGAAAATAAACAATCTCATCAAAGTTCAAAAGCGACAGTATCATCAGCAATCGAAGATTTTGACTGCAATAAGTTAGACTTCTTTTTCAAGGAGCTTATGTTACTTGTACGTGAGTCTTCTGAAATCAAAGCAAGTGTTGATGTTGTAAAAGGAGAGGAAGAAGAATGACCTTGATGTTGAAGTACTTGGAGGGATCGTTCAAAGTCACTTACGTCTGAATTTTCTGGACAGATTGTAATTTTTTGATGGCCTCAGATTGCAATGAAAAGAACTGAACCATTGCTCCATTGCAGCATAATATATTTTGAGATTTTGCTTCAGAAAACTAGGTTCCAAATTTCACAGAGTTTTGACTATTCTTCCACTGGAACTGTGCTGTCATTTTTGGGAACTTTGAAAGCACTCATGGTTTGATAATAATCTCCTTCCACAACGCAATACTTTTTCATTGTGTTTGATGTTGAGCATGGCCTTTCTTTTTCCTCCTAGTTTTGGACACTGTAAATATAAGCATAAGATGCTTCTCCAACAATAACGATAGAATCTAATGAGAGGTTAATCAAATAGCACTATATTGAAAAGAATGAGATACTATTTTCAAACTAATACAAACAACTACACTTTTTTCTTTCCTTTTTTCTGAATAAATTTCTACTTTCAGAATGCATTTAGTTCAGCTTTAAATTAACATCGTATTTCATTAATTAGATTTTTTTTTACACTAAGTTAAAGTCATATGGTTGAGTTTTTCTGATCTTTCTTGTGTATTTAGCAAGTCAATTCAATAGCCATAAATTTTTTATTTGCCAAATAAATCAGCAATTACCAACTTAACTCTCTTTGACCTTTAACTAATTGTAATCTTAGATGTCTAAGCATATTATAACTATGTCATGCTCCACAATATAGTATTTGTATAAATAATAAATTATAAAATATAAGTCTCATTAAATGTATTCATGTGTATAATTCTAGATTAATTATATATTATTTTTATAATTAATTATTATTTTTGAACTTGTCGGAGAATATTAAATCATATTGTCTTAGTATCCGGTAAATATCCCATGACTCTTTTAGCTACATTCCAATGATTCATTCTAGGATTTCTTAAGTATCTACCTAACACTCCAACAATGTATACTATATCTGGACGCGTACAAACATGTGCATACATTAGACCCCCTAAAGCTAATGTATAAGAAATCTTCTACCTTTCTTAAGTTTCTAGATTTTCTTCAATGCACTGATTGAGATTGAACTTGTCTCCCTTTATGATAGGGGTGTCTCCTGGTTTATAATCCTACATGTCAAACCTTTTGAGTACTTTATCGATATAGTTTCTTTGTGATAATCCTATAATACCTCGAGATCTATCTCGGTGTATCTAGATTCCTAACACAAAAGAGGCATCACCAAGATCTTTCATCTAAAAATTTCTAGATAAAAATCTCTTGGTTTCGTGCAATATGTCTATATCATTAGTAGCAAGTAGAATGTCATCCATATAAAATATTAGTAAAATAAATTTGCTCCCACTCAATTTATGATATATGCAATCATCAACAACATTCATCTTAAAACCAAATGAGATAATTACTAGATGAAATTTGTGATACCACTAATAGGATGCTTGTTTTGTTATGACCGAAATCGACACTAAGAGGGGGGGTGGTCTGGGTGAATTAGTGTTTACGATAAAAATTATATCGATTCAAAATTTTCGTTAGATAAAATTATATTGGAAATATATTTAACTTGAAAATGTTCATAAGAATGTAATGAGCAGTTTGCAATAAAGGTAAACTAACAAAATATAAATACAAACTAAGTTTTATAGTGGTTCGGTCGTCGTGACTTGCATCAACTCCTGATTCCTCTTCACTCAAGGCCATCGGCTTCCACTATCGATCTTCTTTCAATGGACGAAGATCAACTACCCTTTTACACCCACTTTTTTCTTTTCACTGGTTTAGGAGATAATTTTTACAACCACTCACCCATCTCTTAAACTTCATATAATACTTAGAGCTTCAGAATAGTTTTTATAATATTATAATAGCATTTTTCTTCTTTTTTTTTGCTCTTAATTGATTTGTTTACTGTGTAAGGATGAGTAGGGTCTTTATAGGCCCCAAATGAATTTAAATTTAGGGAAAAAATGATCTCATCCTAAGTTTTTAGGGTACCAGCAATACCACTACTTGCTAGTTTGAGACTAGACGATACCACTGCCTGACACAGTCTGGGAGATTATATTTGAGTGATATTATCACCTAGACTGGCAGTGTCACAGCTTGGGCCAACTATGGGTCACTGATTGGGCCTTCCACTTGGCCCAAAATAACCTTAATTCAGGTCGAGTCGACCCCTAATTGAGTTGGTCTAATTACATTCTAAACCAACCCAATTAGAACTAAAACTACTTCGATCTAGATAAATTATTATAAGCAAGAATACTAATTGTCCAATATATCATTGGTTCATCCGATACTTCACTTGAACCTTCGTCACATCGTCCTCTCTTGTGATGTATTGCCCAATCGGCATGTTGATATCCGCAACACCCGATCTCCTTAGCGCAATGTCCGATCCTTCTGGCCCGATGCTCGAACTCATGGCACGAAACCTTCTGCTGACATGTTGACCATTCCTCCGATCCGACATCCAATCTTCTGACATGTTCCATTTCAACCTAACTTTTGATTCCACTGCTTTAATTGATTTATCTTCCTTGATTGAAGATAGTCCTACGTCACTTAAACGTTCATTAGATCGTAAACTCATTGATTTCATCATCAAAATCCAAGATTCAACATGTTTTAGCCCATAGATAGATTTTATCAATTTATATACTATTTTCTTTAGGTCTTTTGATACAAAGTATTCTGGTTATACCATATAAATTATTTCATCAATATTTCCATTAAGAAACGTTGTTTTGACATCCATCTAAAAAAGCTCCAAATCAGTTTTGACATCCATCTAAAAAAGCTCCAAATCAAAATATACAGCTAGAGTCATAATTGTTCTAAAAGAGTCATTTGTTAAAACCGCAGAGATCTATTTAAAGTCAATCCCTTCTTTTTTAGTATAGCCCTTTGCCATAAGATGTGCATTATACATCTCCACATTACTATTAGAATCTATTTTGGTTTTAAAAATTTATTTATAACTAATAGGTTTCACTCCTTCTGGGACAAGTTTCCAAACTTTATTGTCTTGTATGGACTTATACTATTGATTCATTGCTTCAATCCACTTATCCGAATTGGAATCCTCCATGGCTTGACAGAAGTTGATTGGATCATCTTCCATCATACCACTACTTTTTTCATGTTCCTAGAGAAATATCATATAATCATTTGAAATTACACTCCTCCTTACCCTAATAGATCATCGCAAAGGTGCTAGCTCTTGTGGCATATGTTCTTATGGATATTAAGTTTGTTCCTCATGAACAATTTTCTTATACTGTTTGAGAGTTGAAATGACTATATCCTTTTGAGGTATTGAATTTGCCACATCAGTGGGAACTATATAAATTGGATTAAACTGAACCAATTTTTCCTTAAAGGTAAAGTCTTTAACCTTATTTCTCCCCCCAAACTTAGTATCCTTTTAGCAATACTCATCTCAAAAATATTTATTAATTTGGAATCATAAAATTTGTACCCCTTATATCGTTCAAAATAACCAATAAAGTAATTGCTCACTATTTGGGATTCCAATTTCTTTTCATTAGGCATGTAAAGCCTTATCTTAGCTAGACAATCAAGTGTCTTGGACTAGGCTTTCTCCCGGTCCAAAGCTCATAAGATGTTTTTGTAGTTACTTTAATTGGTACTCTATAAGAATGTAAGCTATAGTTTTTATTGCTTCTCTCCATAGTGACTCTAGCAAAGTATATTAAGAAATCATATTTCTTACTGTGTCTTTAAGTGTGCAGTTTCATCTTTCAACTATACCATTTATGTTAGGTGACCCTGGCATTTTATACAGAGGGATAATTCCACACTCCTCTAGGTATAGAGCAAATAGTCCTGGACATTGTTCACCTGAGCCATCATTTCTATCATAATATTCCCCTCCACGATTAGATCTAATGCTTTTTATCCTTTTGCCAAGTTGATTTTCAACTTTAGGTTTAAATGATTTGAACACATTCAAAGACTTAGATTTTTCATATATTAGATATAAGTAATCATCTATGAATGATATAAAGTATTGTTGGTCATTCCATGAAGGTGTAGGAGATGGCCCACAAATATATGTATATATCAATTCTAAGACGTTTGTAGCTCTATATGCACCTGATCTCTTAGGTTTGGTTTGTTTACTTTGGATCAAGAATCTCTTCTGACATAAGTTTTTCAACTCTATTTCTAGATATGTGACACAAACGTTTGTGCTATAATACACTCGAATTTTTAATTTTACGTTTAGCACCTCGTAATTCCACGATTTATGATATGACACTATAATATCTAGCAAATATAGATTGTCATAAGCCATAAGTGAACCAGTTACAATCACATTTGAATTTAAAAATAAAGTAAACTGATTGTTTCCAAATGAACAAGAATAACCAGATTTGTTCAAATAAGAAATAAAAATTAAATTCCATCTAAACGACGGTACAATAAAAGTGTCTTTCAAATCTGAATAATATTCAGTACACAATAACAATCTAAATATGCCTATAGCTTTCGCATCTACTGGTTTTTCATCTCCCATATAAATGCATCTCTCAGCATCATTGGGCCTTTGGTAGCTCAAGCAACCCTGTATTGAAACACTGATGTTAGTAGTTGTATCGAAGTCTAACCACAAACTGTTTCTAAGTATTGAAGTTAAATTGACTTCAGAATAAACCTTAATTTGAATTAACAAATTAAGGTTAAGCCAATTTGATTAATATGATTCAAATTCAATTAATAATTATAAAGTTATTTAATATTAGATTGAGTAATTTGATGCATTAAGTTACCAAAGTGACCTCTCATGCGTGGCATTTCTCATGAAAATATTAAATGTAGTGTGTATTTACATCCATGGGAAATTTATCCAACTCAAAAAAAGGTTAATGACTTGTAGGATTATATACACACTAATAATGGTAAACATGTAGCAATTATAAAGTCGTACATATAAAAAATAAATCAATCCAAAGATGGATTTATCATTTGACATGCCTTATTATCAGTGTTATCATTACAACAAGACTATCACTAGCAATTAATATTGAAGTCCAAAGACAAGATATTAATGTTGCACTTGGTATCTTGAGATGGGTTATATCATTATTTGAATTTACTTAAGTTTATGGTAATATATATGAGCATAATTTGTGGTTGTTTATTGTTCTCTTGTTTAGTTCTCTTGCAACAATATCTACTAACCTCAATTTAGTACCGATTCTAAATGGAACCAACTTTAAGGATTGGAAGGAAAACATTCTGATCGTTTTGGGTTGCATAGATCTGAACCTTGCACTAAGGGAAGACCAACCCGCTTCTCTTACGAAAAATAGTACTCATGATGAAATGAGACTATATGAGAAGTGGGACAAGTCTAATCACATAAGTCTTGTAATTATTAAGCATGATATTCCAAAAGCCTTTAGGGGTGCGGTATCTGAAGGGATTACAAAGTACAAAGATTTCCTTATCAAAATAGAAAAATATTTTCTTAATAATGATAAGGTAGAAACAAGCACTCTGCTTCAAAGCTTGATTTCCATCGGGTACAACAGCAAAGGTAATATAAGAGAGTACATCATGGAGATGTCTAATTTTACTTCAAAGTTTAAAGCATTAAAATTTGGCTTATCAAAGGACTTATTTATCCATTTGGTTTTGAACTCATTTCATATTGTGTGCAAAAAAAGAAGAAAAGTTGAAGCAAGAAAAGATTGAAAGTGCGCCAGCACCTCTAAGGACAAGGGCAAGAAAAGAAAATACAAATATGAAAAGAATGAGGCTGATAAGGGTTCAGTACAGAAGAAACAAAATAAGGATGATATTTGTTTCTTCTATTAGAAATCTAGGCATTTGAAGGACTATGCCAAATATCACTTTAGCGTGCTAAAAAATGTACATTCCTTACTTTGGTTTATTCTGAAGTTAATTTAACTTCAGTACCTAGAAACACTTGATGGTTAGATTCCGGTGCAACTACTAATATTAGTGTTTCAATGCAAGGTTGCCTAAGCTATCGAAGGCCCTATGATGCTAAGAGATGCATTTATGTGGGGGATGAAAAATCGATAGATGTGGAAGCAATAGGCACATTTAGATTGTTTTTGTATACTAGATATTATTTGGATTTGAAAAATACTTTTGTTGCACCGTTATTTGACAAATCTAGTTATTCTCGTTCATTTGAAAATAATTAGTTTACTTTATCTTTAAATTCAAATGTGATTGGAATTGGTTCACTTATGGCTTATGATAATCTATATTTGCTTGATACTATAATATCCTATCATGAATCCCGAAATATAGAATTGCAAGTTACTAAACATAAAATAAAAAATTCATTCAATTAGTTTTTTTTGCTTTTCTTACCTTTTCCTCTTCACAATATGCACAACACGCAGTATTAGAGTTCCTATTGTTGTTTATTTTCATGTTGCAATGCATAAACCTCCTTACTGTAGTGTGTCTTCAAATTTATTTATTTTTTAACACCTTTGGATTTCATCCAATTAATTAAATTCATATAAATTTAATTAATTGGATAAAATCTAAAGGCGTTAAAAAAAATAAATTGGAAGATGCACTATGTTGAATCTAAAATTTTGATGATGAAATCAATTGATAAATTATTTGATCTAATCTATGCGTTGAGATAAGTGTGCAGGATTAACTACGATAGTGGTAAGGCATAAAGCAAATGATGGGCCGAAATCGAAGATTCGAATGATGTATCGGGAGTTTGCCGGAAGCTCGCCAAGAGTTTGTCGGAAGTTCGCCGAGAGTTCATCGGGAGTTTGATAAGAGTTCATTGGAGTTCACTAGAAGCTCGCCGAAAAACTCGCCGAGAAGTTCACCGGAGGATCGTCGAGAGAAAACTCAACATATCGGATAGAGATTGCTTGCCTTAATCGTAGTTAGTACATCAGTTAAAGGTCAATTGGGCCCTAAACAAGGTTGAATTGGGCTGGTTGAATAGCCTATTCAGCACCTGAAGTCATAACCGGTTGTGGCACCACTTGGGACTCGGTCTCCTAAGTGTTCTGGGTGGTGGTACCACCAGAGCTCAGTCTTCGAGCTCTATCAGGCAATGGTACTGCCCAAATTGGGTAGTGGTACAACCCAGTGTTAGTTTACAAGTGATAGTACCACTCAATAATGGCAGTGGTACCGCCAGTACCCCGAAATCCGAGGATGTGATACTTTTTTGCTCTAATTCTAAAGCCATTGGGGCCTATAAATATCCCACCATTTTTTGCATGAAAGGGCATGAAAGTGTGAATATAATCTTAAATTCTTAGGGTGCTAAAAGTGTTGTAAAAGTATAAAGAGTCCTCCTCCTCCCTTTCTAAGTGTTGAGATCATTCAAGAGAAGTGTGAGGCTTGTAAGGGTTATCTCCTAAACCCGTGAAAAAAATAAATCATCATAAAGAGGTGGTTGGTCTTCGCCTATTGAATGAAGACCATTAGTAGACGTCGGTGACCTCGACGGAGGAGAAATCAGAAGTGGATGTAGGTCACAACGACCGAACTACTATAAATTTCGGTGTGCTCATTTCCCTTCTGCTTTTCATTACTGTCTTTACTTTCTTAGATAACTACTAGTTCTTTCGTTCTAAAGCCAAGCACTTTCCAAAATTAGTTTTCAACGAACGAAATATTTTATAAACTAATAATTTTCTCCGCTTCACTAATTCACCCCCTCTTTTAGTATCGCTCTTGATCCTAACACACTATAACAAGGAGGTTTATGTTATGATCAAAATCAGCACTAAGAAGAGGGGGGTGGGGGGTGGGGGTGAATTAGTACTTTTGTAAAAATAATGATTTAGGAAAACCTCGTTCAATAAAGCGCATATCGAAGACATGCTTAACTTGAAAACATTCATAGAATGTAATGAGTAATAAAATTAATAAGCAATAAAGGTAAATAGCAAAAGAAAAGAGCACACTGGATTTATAGTGGTTCGGTTGTCATGACCTACTATCATGGACTTAGCTAGTTTTGCCTAAGTCGTGCGGTACCCTTGTGTGTTCATCCGCAAAGGTTAGCTTCTCCGAAACCTCATATGATCCCTTAGAACCACGAAAGAGAAAACGAGTTAGAGAAAGCACCTTACTCGGGATACATAAGCAATCATTCCAAGAAATACTTCATAAACAATGTAAATTACAAAAATACTTCATAAGCTCTGAACAGTCATACAACAAAGGATCTAAAATGGTCCACTATAAACCAAAATCTCTCATAAGTGTCCACATGACATAACCTTTATTTATAAACCTAAAATGATCACCAAACCCAACTAAATTAGGGCTGTTAAGCTTTCAACCGTCTCTCTACATGCTGTACAAAGCATGAACAAACCAAAAGACATGGACATATATGAAAATTATATAAACACCCAGTTTATAATTTTGTCCGTGACATTCTCCCCTACTTATTCCTTTGACATCCTCGTCGAAGCCTTTGCCGACACTACAACTCCTTGCTTTTGATAAGTCTTTAATCTTTTACTCCAGTTGCAATGCGCCTTTTGGCTAATAGCAATTCTCTGCTGTTGTTGTTGAGTAGTCAAATTTTTGATCCGTCATACTGCTTCAACTCGCCAAAGATTCTGACTCTAGTGTGGGGTTGGCTGAGTTGTATTAATCCCTATTGGTTCTTGCAAATCCTTTGGATGAAGGAAAAGACTATCCTTATTATGCGCTAGTCTCTCAAATGCCGCTTGAACTTGGTGGATACTTGTTGGAGCTTTAACGAGCATCACCTTGCAAACTTTTGAAGTTTTTGGGTCCTTCCTCCATAAAATTTGTCGATCAACTTTTCTTTCACTTAGTTGCCACTTCCAAGTAGGTTTGTATCACTTCCGCTTTCGATTGGCATTCTGTTGGGACATGAAGCGGATAATCTACTCTCAGTAGCACAGATCACCATTGGTGAGGATTTGACAAATATTTTCTTCCATTTGGTTTCTTCGAAGGGTCTTTGAACATGTGCAAAGCTCCTTTACTGGATAAATAAGAGAATTGGGGTACTCAGTTTCGCCCATTCTCTTAAGAGCAAAGAAGACAAAGGTTACTTGATTTCGCTTGCCTCCTTGAGGGTTGTACTCCATGCATCGAGCTGGTTACTAACCTTCACTTGCTCTTTACTCAAACTTCTAAAGTACTCAAAGTGTTTGCACTCCTTGCGTTGAGTTAGCTACTGTGATTCACCTTCTCAATGTCATCGAACTTCTGGGATGCAAGAAGTTTTTACCCCAACTTGGAGTAAGTCTCTAATAGTTTTGGCCACCTTTGGGATTGTTCCGTATCTCCATCAACCCTGCCACCTACTCCATTGAGTAGCAAAGGTACAACATCACATACTACCTACTTCATTCCTTTATCGTGCACTCTTGCATGACCCGAAATTATTCACTTTTGACTATCTTGATGAGAAGCTCATTGACACCGGTCTTACAAAGTTTCTTTGTCTCTGCCCTTCAGCCTTGTCTTGGTACTTGAAGTTTGCCTCCGCATGCTCTACCTCCTCGGCCCCTTTCATGACCAAGCCCTCTCCCTCTATGAGAGTAATGAATCAATGACTTCATGAAAATCTCGCCTCTGCAATATCATAGCACTGCCATGCCCATGGCCCTACTATCCATCGCCTCACATCTGCATCCATTTCTTCATGATTAATAGATATGTCTCTGTAGCACTCTTTCGAGTCCATCTCTATTCTAATCGATGCTTAGTTTTAGGTAGCTAAGTCTCGATGGACTCATCGTCTCTTCTTCACCCCTTTCTACCCCCTGCTTTAATACCTCTATGTTCTCCAAGTCCTTAATCAATAGAAAGATATACTGCAACTCCTATATATGGCCTTTGCCATCATGTTATATGGTTTGCACTGATTCTATTTTTCTTAGTATCCTTGGTAGCAACGTTCGTTTACTCGGCCTTGTCCTTTGACTTGCCAGGCTCCCTTAAGTGAATATGAGCTATAGAGTAGTCCAACTCTCCAGTTGCTCTAATCATACCTCTATATGATCAAGTTCCTCATATGGGACTCACTGGTACTTGCATTCGAACTTTTCTCTCAGTGATACATAACCCACATATACTGATGACCAAGGCTTTCATCTAATGCAAAATTTGATGCACGCATGGAAGACCCGCCTCTACAATACCATGGCTTTTACTCATTGAATCCATTGCCCTTCTTGTCATCATACTGTTCATCGAAGTAGAGCTCCCAATAGCTCCCGATCATATCTCTATATGATATAGTCTTTTACGAGACTATATTTGTGTGTATCGCATTGTCACGAACTGTTCCACCATGATCTGTTGTACCGTGTCGCCTCCTGGTGACATCTTCATTGCATTCTGATCATCATGGGATAAATTCAGATTATGATCCCTCCATGTGTGGCCTTTACCAACACATTGCAGGGCCTTTTTCATCTTCAATTATATTTGCTCATTTGGCAATCGACCTTCGTCCACCCGCTCTCGGGTCACACCTAGACGAAATACTGCTCTAGGACAATCCATCACCTAGTAGCTCCCGAAGTCCACCGACTTCGCTAAAATTGGTGCACCATTGTTTGGATCCTGGGTCTCTATCCCTACCAACACAATCTCCGCTGTCCATCGCATCCTTCATGGCAACTTGAATGGTAGCATTGTGACATATTCTTCAAGAGTACATACCTCCGTGTCCTCTTGCCTCGTGACAAGATCTTTTGAACCCAACTTCGCCTCTACAAGTTGAGTCACCTCAGTTCCTCTATCAAATGCTTCTATGAGGTAAGGTGCATATGCCTCGAGGCTCCCTTCATCTTTGGCACCATGCAGGATGGGCCCGCTTCATCAGAATGAGAAACCCATGGAATGATATGATCCCGCTCTTGCCTCTATAAGAGTTCATGTCTTTAACTTCTGTCCAAGGAAAGCTCTGTACCTCCGCTCCATATTTCATCTTCTATGTCAGCTCCCTTCATGCAGCTTGGGTACTTCACCAAGTTATACCCTAGTTGCTCCACTCCTTGATTTGCATTAAATTGATGATGGTCCTCATGCCCACCATTCCACAAGTCAGCCCTTCATTGAGTCAGATCTCTATATCGACTCCAAGTATACCTTCATTTGTATTGTCTTAAATCGCTCCCCCACTTGATCTCGCAATGCATCCCCCTAATGCACTATCTCAAGCGAGATCATGTGATGACTCCTCGCCGCTCGCTCGGTATGTTGAACTTTGTGAAGTTATTTTTTAGGTACTCCTTCTCAACATATGCAATCCATTGCACATGGTTCTCCCTTTGGAGAACCGGGACTTATCCCTCCTAGATATATATCCTATTAGAGCAACTTCTCTCTTCGCTTTCTTCTCTTTGAAAATTTCAAAGACTACCATCCCCTTGGACTACTCCGCCTTGCTGAACAAATTATGTATTGTTCTACCTCCCGCAAACGCACTTGCTAAATTACAACTCCACGTCAATACAACCCCTACTGCACCCCTCAAGGCTTAGCACATACTGAACTCGCTACACACTTTAGTCTCCTATGGACGTATCCTTCTCATGCTGAAGAGAAAGTTTCAATGCTCCATAGAGCCAAGTTTCGGTCACTTTGGGATGACCACGAACACTCCATCGTTCGCATACAAGTCTTTGCATGAGTACCAAATTCTTCAAGTTAGCAATTTCCCTCGCCTCTGTGAGCTTTGCATAATTCTTTCGATCGCTGAACAACTCATTCCACCTTATATGGTCTTATCCTTTACCAAGTCCCTCGCTTGTCTTGAGCACCATCAAGTATGGTTGCCAACGTTGAGCCGTAGCTTAAACTCAGCCATCGCAACCTTTATGCGCTATGCATTCTTCCCAGCTTACTTGTCCTCATGGTGTTTCTTGTGCGAAGGGTTGGTCATTCTTCTGAATGTCAATCTCAAATGTCTGTTCCTATAACCGACTCCTTTTTCCTTATATCTCCATATCTGTTTTCCCCCAAACAGTCATGCGTGCTGACTGCCCTCAATGCAACCCCACTAGATCTCTCATATTTATATGTCAAGTATTTTTATAAATAATATTTACTTTTTATTCAAGATGGTGTGATCTATATCTTTTTGTTAGCCAAAAATTTTATTTTACAATTGTATCTTTGAAGATGTGAAAGTGTTGCCAAATAATAATCACGAGTAGAGTTTATTCGAAGGTGGGAAAGTGTTGCCAAATAATTTATGATTTTTCTAGGGTTAAAATCAAATTTTTTAAAGGGTATTAATGCCTTTCATCTATGGTTATCGAAAAAATATATTTATCTTAAATTTATATATATATATATATATATATATATATATCCATGACTAAAAATAGTTAATATTAACTAATTAAGATAAAACGTAATGTCCGTCAACCACAATGATAGTTAGATGAAGATTAACTACAATGGCAGCAATATATCTTGTAATAAATATATATTCAACTAGAATCCTAAGGGATGAATATAATAAACTCATGACTAAATATAGTAAATGTAACTAATTGAGTTGAAAATAATTTAAATCTAATATTCATATAACCAAAATGAGATTGTAAAGGTTACTAATGTCTTTTAAATAACAGTTAGTGAAATGATAATTAGCTAAAGAAGATTAACCACAATGACTTGTTTATTTTGGTGGGGATATATATATATATATATATATATATATATATATATATATATATATATATATATATATATATAATTTTGCCCCTAAATTTATTTCAAGGAAAAATCCGGACCCCAAACTTTCTCCTTGTAGTTGCGATTTAATGATCCCCTCACGTCCGTGCGTCGCCACCAACAGCGAAATAGGAGCGGGCGAGGAAGACGAGATCGAGAGAAGGAGCTTCGCTCGTCCCACCCAGTTGTCCCGTTCGTCGAAAGCCCCTACCTTTGCTCCTCAGGCGATCGATCCCGTCGTCAGACCCTGCCCGCAGGTTTGCGTCCACTCCTTTCTCGTACCCCGTTCCTATTGCGACGCATTGATCTGCTCTTGTTTCTTTTGCTATGGATCTTGTCTCGATTTCCGTTTAATTGCTAAGGGTTGTATTTGTTCTGCGTAGATTCTCGGTTCCATTTGAATTACGCCTTTTCTTCTATGTTTCTCGTGAGGTTCATCGTGGCGGATCCTCTTGGGGAATCTCAATTAGGGTTTGGATTGTGGGGGCGTGGGGCTTTAATTTGATTAATTATGTTGATTTGAATTGTTGATTGCTCGAATTTGGATGGTGAATCACGGGAAGAAAATTTCCATTTAGACGTTGTTTTCTTGACGTTTCGTGGTGTTTGGTCTTTTGGGTGTGACTGTGAAATCTCGTGGCTTTTGCTAAAGAGGTTCCTTTTCCTGTGTCAAATGGTTAAGTGGGGATGTGTCTGCATCTACGCTTAAAATATGGTGTTCAGGGCTCTATAAAATCCTTTCTGTTTGTGATAATTTTTTGCTTGTTTGAATCATAAAGATTTGTCTATTGGTGTGTACACATGCTTCATTGTTTCGTCCAGAGTGGTTGTTAGATGCCGTTCAGCTCTTTGTGCTTAGATTTCCGTTCAAATTATGTGTATCCGACATAGAATCTTTACAGCTGGATATTTTGCATTTCGTAATGACCACTTAGTGTATCTGTTTATTTAACTTCACTGAATTGTTACTGATTGATGATGGCTGTGGAGTTTGATATCATAACTTATGATTTAGCATCTCTCTTTTGTTTTTCTTCTTAAATACCTTGCTTTCTCGGTGCTCATGCTTTGATGTGGAATAGTGATTGATTGACACTCATGACATGCACAATGAAGCTTTGGCAATCTATAGATGTAACCATTTAGTAAAATAATTCTGTTAAATATCTTTTAAACTTTTGCTTTTACTAGGGAAATTGGAGATTCCAATATATATAGTGAACAATTAAGAAATCTTGACTCTTTATTTGTTGATGCAGTACAACTTGATTTTGAAAGAAATGACATTTTTTTTATGTTAGCCATTTGAATTAAAACGTACATTGTTTGTGGATTTGTCTGTTTTTTTCTCACAAATTATTCATTTCTTGTGCAAGTACTTTTAGTTCTTGATTCAAAAAGTAAAATGTGGAGAAGTATGTTCATAGAAAATAAGCATTTTTAGTTCAACATGGCTTCAAAATATCCAAAGTCCCTTTGCTCCTTTGCGAATATATTACAAAGTAGGTAGATATATGTTCGTGAAACATTCAGCATACTTAAACATTATCTACATAATTGCTATCCATTTACAAAGCTGCTTATTGATCGCCTTTGGTGTCATTCATGTATGATTCTGTACATATATTTCTTTTTCTCTGTCCACTTATTATATCCTTTCTTTACATGAATGGGATCATTTGAAGAAAGTATCTGTCATCTTTGAGATGCAAATAGTTGTTTCTTCAAAAAATTTTGGATCTCTTCTCCAACTAGTTTATATGACCAAGGAAATGCTAAGACCCCAAATGAAAAAGAATGATTAATTATTTTTCTAAGACTTGTCTGAGCACATTGCTTCAACTCTTGGACTGTCACTATAAGTGCTTCTGTGGCAATAACCAATTGCTTTGGGTATATTCTTCTTTGCTGTAAGTATTATTCCAATCCAATCATGAATCTGTGTGGATCCCAATTGTCCACAGTTCATTTTGTTTTAAATGTACAAATGCTTTGAGTTTATCTATGCATGTGTTGTGTCTGCCGGTGACTCAATTTTTCCAAACCTATTTATCCACATTTAATCTCATTCTTATCAAAAAGAATGTACCTAGTGCACAAGGCTTTCACCAACATGGGATATGCTATTTTTGTGACTCAAACCTTAAGTCTTTCCGGTCGAAAATGAACGACTTTACCATTGTACCAAAGCATGTCCTCTAATTCAGTCATTTAAATAGGGGCTTGGGCGCTCAAGCAAGGCGAGGCCCGAGTGCCTCGTGTGTGGACTAGGCAGTGCGCTTCAATGCGGCACTGCTAGGGCGCTCACCCGAACCCAAGTGTTGGGCGCGTCAGGCGAGCACTCGGTTCAAATAAGGCCACCGAACCAGACTTTTTAAGTTTGGTTCAGTTCAACAGTAGTTAGTAACGCAGTTCTTACCCTCAAAAGCCACCCTTCATGCTCGCGACCCTGAGCCAACCCTAGCATTGCTTCTACCTCCGCCGCCGACACTTTCTATCATTGCCTCCGTTGCATACACAGCAGATCGAGCCTTCCTCTGTCGCTGATGGACGCGTTCGACGGCCTAGCAAGAGCCCGTAACTTTCTTCCGCTGTCACTCCGTGTGCAATTCCTTCCATTATCGAGGGAGAGGATTGCAGGTTCCTCTGCCGCCACCGACGGACGCCCTCTGGAACTTCCACCGTTGCCGTTGCTGCTGTTCGCAGGTTCCGTCGTTGTCGTTCTCAGCATTGCCATAGCTGTCTTAAACTAATCCTCCACCATTACTGCTGTTAGTTTCTCAACGCTGTTGGTACCACTTTCCATTATCGGTTTCCACTGTCAATGACCCTTTTATCCCCCTTTGTTATTGTTAACGATTCTTTTCTCCCCCTATAACTAGTATTAACAATAAGTAATATATTGTTAACATTAGATTTTTAATTTACTGTTATATTTTTATTTAAATAATCATATTTATTTAATTATATTATATATTTTTTATATTTTAATATTTCAGAGAAACTCGCTTCGCTTGGGCAAGCGCCTAACGCCTCAAGCGTTTTAGGACCTTGGTGTCTTTTGACGCTTAGTGTTTTGTAAATCACAATCCTAATTTTATTCTTGTTGTTAAACACAAAAAAGAAGAAATCTAAAGATGGGCCCTTGCAAAATTCTCTTTTGATTTGTGAAACAAGAAGAGGATGAATTTAAACCAATTGCCTAATGCATGAGGCTTCCGTCAATCGAGGGGTCAAGGGAGGGTCAACATATGTGGTCTTTTAGGTGCACAAAGACGTGTTGTTTTTATAACCTAGCTTGTGAAGAAGAAACCCTTACCGTAACTTGAGTTGGTCATCCAAGTCTCCTTGGACTTGTTTCATCTTTAAATGACTTTGTCAGTTATGATAAGGTAGGAAATTATTAGGACCGTTTCGGTACTATGAGGGGGGGGGGGGGGTTAATTAGTGCTTTCGTAAAAATTATGTTGATTCAAAATTTTCGTTCGATAAAAACCGTATCGAAAATGAGTTTAACTTGAAATGTTCATAAAGTAATTTTGTTTGATAAAGGTCGTATCGGAAATGAGTTTAACTTGAAACGTTTGTAAAGTAGTGAGCAAGTAAATTAATTAGTAATGAGAATGAAAAGCAGAATAAAAATACAAACCGAGTTTATAGTGGTTTGGTCGTCGCGGCTTACGTTCACTCCCGATTCCTCTTCCGTCGAGGCCATCGACGTTCACTAACGATCTTCTTTCAATGGGCGAAGATCAACTATCCTCTTACAACTCTTTTTCCTTTTCATAGGTTTAGGAGATAACCTTTACAATTCTCGCACCTCTCTTAGAACGATCACAAAACTTTGAGGAAGAGAAGCACATTTAGCACTTTTTCACAACTTTTCAACTTAGAATCATAAGACTTTTTATTCTCTTTTCATGCTTTTTCAAGCAGGAAAGAGTGGGGTATTTATAGACCCCGAATGACTTCAAAAATAAAGCCAAAATGTATCTCATCCTCGATTTCAAGGGTATTGGCGGCACCACCGCTTGCACCCTTGACAACTAGCGATATCATCGCCTGACACAATCTAGGAGACTGTGTCTGGGCAATACCATCGCCTGACACTAGCAGTACCACCGTCGTGTCTTTCAAAAAAGGTACATTTTGTACTTTTCCAGCTTATAGACGGATCGATTTCCTGGTCTGGCGGTGCCACCGCTTGACCTAACCCTGGGTCACTGAATGGGTCTCCCAATGAGCCTAACTCAGCCCTAGATCAGGCCCAAAGGGCCCTTAATTGAGTTAGTAGGGTTACACCCAAAACTAACTCAATTTACGACCTAACTACGACAATTAAGACCTAACTATGACAATTAAGACTTCAACAATTTTGAGACACGAAATCTAAGTTGTTCAGCATGTCATTTGTTCATCCGAACTCCTAGCAAACTTCCGGTGCATCGTCCGAACCTTTGGCGTATCGCCCGACCCATCGGCATGTTGACTCTCGCAATGTTCGATCTTGGCACAACGTCCGATTATTTCGTTCCAATGCCTGATCTCTGACTCTGGCCCAATGTCTAATTCTACTGCTATAATTGTTTCACCTTTTTATGATCGAAATTAGTCCTATATTACTTTTCTCAATGCACAGATTAGATCGTAAACTCATCAATTGATTTCATCAGTAAAATCCGGGATTCAATAGAAACTTGTTGAGCAGTACTTACAGCAGGACATTGTGTTCTACTTTTTCTTTATATGCTATGTAAAAGATGCCCTATTGTAGCAATACATCTTGCCCTTATTCTCTATCTCGTGGATTAAAGAGTTGTATTGTGATTGTGAAAGAGAATGGGTGACTGTATCATTCATTCTTTTTTGTGTTGTGTTGTCTTTTTGGATGCACTCACTTCATGGTTGAACATTTGGTTGATATCCTTTCCTGTTCCTCTGTCAGGGTCCTTGTAGTGCTAAGTAATTGAATCATTTGAGGGTGGCCCAGTTATTAAACAAATTATCCCTATTCTCTTTGCAGGAAGTTTACAGTGGTTAAAATCATTAGGAATGTCGCCAGCATCCAAATCTAAGTCAAAGGACAAATTGTCCAATAAGGCAGCCAAGGAACAAGCAAAAGTTTCTTTAAAACCCTCTGCTGCTCCTCTTAACTATGGAAATGGTGCTCCTTCAAGTGCATACAATCCAGATTTAGGGACATTCCATGCTTTTGATACAATGATCTCTGGTTCCTTGACAACAGGCCAACACAATGGATGTTTTAGGATCATAGATGAAACAGAGGAGCATTCTTGTAGTTCATTTGGTACAGCAGGTGACTCTGACTCAATGTCTAACCATAATAGCTATTCTGGTGAGTCAGAGGATCAGAAGGAGAAAATTACAACTAGTAATGCAGCTCGCATAGAACCTGTAACTGATTGTGATACTGACAAGCGTGAGAAGATTCGACTGAAAAATGAGAGAAAGCATCAACGTCAAAAGGAGAGACGGGCACAGGAGCTACACGAGCGCTGTAGTGGGTACCTCATGTCTAGGAAACTAGAGATGCTTGCTCAGAAACTAGTAGCAATGGGCTTCTCTTCCGAACAAGCAACAATGGCGCTTATTCAAAATGAAGGACGTGTTGAAGAGTCCATTGCTTGGCTCCTTGAAGGTGGGGAAGAGAGTAAACAGCAAACCACTGTGAACATAGATGGTGGTGTCAACTTGAAAATTGATATCACCATGGAGCTTGCAAAAATTTCAGATTTGGAGGTGAAGTTCAAGTGCGCGAAGCAGGAGGTTGAAAGGGCTGTAGTTGCATCGGAGGGTGACTTGGAAAAGGCTGAAGAGACTTTAAAGACACATAAACAAGAATCAAAAGCACTTCCATCAAAGTTGGAAGAATCAAGTGACCCTGTCATAGCAAGTGGTCTCGACAATAAAACCATAATTTCTGTCCAAAATGCAGCTTTAAGACCCCAGCAGAAGGAAGTGGCTTCGTTTCGCACTAAGCAACAGAGAAGAGGTGAGCGAGATCTAAACCATATCAAAGCAGTGCCTGTGGGAGCTGTGGAGTCCTCGAATAAGAATTTGCAGTCTTCGAGAAAAATACAGCCTAAGGTGGACTGGGGAAAACCACAAGTTGCTGCCCCGATGGAGAAAAGGTGGCCGAGTACTGCCTCTGCTCCATCAATTTCAAGCTCTTCGCCCTCTTTGCAGGTAGCCGCACCTCCAACTAATCAATGCGCAATGGCAAGCAGTGAAGCAAAGGCCATCATGCCAACAGGAACATTGAGGGAGCCTGTTATTGTACTGCAACGCCCCCAATCAGTCACAGCTAAGCAAAACCCCTCTTCCACAAACCTCAGCAGTGCTTCCCCTCCATCTTCCACAGGATGGTATTCAAATGGTGTCTCCAGCATGGAGGCAATGAAGGTGGCGAGTAAGGGTCACGGACAGAACTTACCCTTCATGGGCTTGAATGGTTCTAGCGCCCAAGAATTCGCTCCCAAGAACCATTTCCAAACTTCTGCTACTAGCGCTGCGGAATCATTTGCGACAGGAAGGGGTGGCTCGTCGAACAACACAGGTACATCACCAGCATCACTCGCAGCGCCATCTTCACTTGGCCTCTTCACCGGGTCTGGGTCCTCTGTGCCATCGCCACTGGATTGGAGTTCGGGTGGATATGCACCTTGTGACTACACCTCCATCGACTGGAGCTTGGACATGACGCTATTGAGGCCATCCTTGAAGAGCAACCGCTTATCCTCTACATGGTCAACGATGTTTATGGGCGGAAAAGTTGCAAGGCCAGTTATGAGTGTAGCAAGCAGCGCCTACATCCCAGGGTTGCAGGACGGTAGTGGCCATGTAATGGACTCTTCATATCCATCAGGGTCGCATGAGTGGTCATCCCCTTTCGCAGGGAAGGACCTGTTCAGTGTTCCCCGACAGTTTGTCACTAATTTCTCCCTCTAGGAAGCGAGATATGTATGATGCAATAAAAATAAAATGGACGTGGCTGGATCCGATGCTGTTGGTTCTTGTTGCTCTTTTGTTTGAAAGGTTTCATGCTTCCCATGATGATTCCGTGCGATTGGCATTTTTGATACTCGTGGGAGAATGATGCAGTAATCCATCTTATTGATGCCTACGTTGAGCTGGTTTGGGCAGTTTATTCAACTACCACGGATTGCACGTGTTCAAGCATATGGACTTATATAAAGGTAACTGATATATTCTTTTAATTATCCTCAAATCTTTTACTTATATAATATATATATATATATATATATATATATATATATATATATATATATATATATACATATAAAAGAATAGATATCTAGAAAAACTGATACATTGAACTCTTTTAATTACCCTCAAATCTTTTACTTATATATACATATAAAAGAAAAGATATCCAGGAAAACTGATACATGCTATTCTTTTAATTATCCTCAAATCTTCTTTAATAAAAAGAAGATTTGTTGAATACTTTACATTACATTAGTTATAGATTTGTTGAATACATTAGTATGTAATGTAGTTCATAATATTGTAAAGATGTTATTGTCTCAAACTATGGCCTAAATGGTATGAGCATTATGAATACTATTTCATATAATATTTTTTTAATTAATAAAAAAACACTTAATGATCGAATCTAAAGTAATAAATAGTCCACAGTTTGTAGCCCTAGAATGGACTTGTCAAGTGAACCTCTTCATCTCCTTAGTTTCTCTTGTTTGCTTCAAAATTATGTAGCATTGCAAGCTACTAAGCTTCTCCCACATCCAACACAATGGACACATTGAAGGCAGAGACGTCGGCAGTTCAACTATTGCTGCAGTGCATCGAACGAAGAACGCGTCACAGCCGTCACATTCAATACCTTTTTCACAAGCTTCCTTTTCAAGAACAATGTTCACGAGTTTTGTGACGAATTGGAGTTGTTTGAATAGCAGAATGTCCAAAGTAAGTTATACATAAATTTAGTCTACATTTCCAAGGTTGGGTGTTTGACTCCTAACAAAGACAAAAGTTAGAACCAAAGACAAGATGCCTCGGTGGGGAAGAACAATGTAGCGGTAGAACAAAGGACAAATTTCTTTTCTTGTTTTGTTAGTCTGGAATTTAATTTGGGGTTTGTTTGATTGGCTGCAAGTGTTCTAAGTCAAAGTGATACGACCTCACTAAGAATTCAGTTGTTGTTGGTTGATGAACCTCCATCTTTTCTTTCTTTTAACGAACAAAACTAAGAAGGGCTTAGTGATCATCTCCTGAATTTTCAATTCCATAACTTTCCGACACAAAGATCATTCAGAATATAACCTTCCTACTCATTTTTGTTTAAATGTTTTCAAGTTTTTTGATCATCTTCAAGATGAAGATGATGAAGACGAATGAATGAATGAATGAATGAATGAATGAATGAGCTTTTTATTTTGTATGGCACCTCCACCAAGTTCTTATAATACAAATTTAATTATTGTCGAATTTCCGATATAGGCTAGACTAAGGGTGTTATGTCTATTTTATTTATTGGTTTGTCATTGGAAATTAAATATTATCTTTATTCAAGTAAGCTATTTGAGATAATGCGGATTAAGAAATTTACCAAATGAATCATTCAATAGTATGTTGTTTCAAAAAAAAAAAGAAATTTACTATATCAAACTCAATAATTGAAGATTAAGTAAGAAACCTAACTCTTTAATCTCATAGAGTGTTAACTGACATTAACATGATTCTGAAACCAACCAAGTGAATCAATGGACTTTTTTTTTTGTCATAAATAGGTTGGTAGAAGCTGCTCCTTTAATTGGCACAAGAAATTCTTCTTGTCCTTGAAGAATTTTGTTGCCATGGCATTTATTGATTGACACATACATCATCATATAAATTTCTTTGTCAGAGGAGGCAGCAAATTGACCATGGAAGAAGAATCTTCAGTGACAGATGATTAAATCCATCACAGAAATAATTGTGCCAGCCAGAGATTCCTGACAAAGTTGGCTGAGACAAGATAAGATTACAATATCCACATGCTGTTGAATGTTTCTTAGCTCTCTGCATGTGGTTGGTGATTTGATGCTTTATGTGACCTACCCTTTGACACTAAAATGAATGTCTAGCCTATTCTGGAATGTTCTACCTATTGCAGAAAGTAGAAATCTTCAAAAAGAAGAAATATATTAGTCAGTGATTATAGTAGAAGTTGCTGCAAGGGTGTCACTTGACAATGGTTTATACAGTTTCAGATAGATTAAATGACAATGTCAACCTTCCAAAGTGGAATCACACAAACAAGAGTTGGATTGGAGCTGAAATGTGAGGATAATATTTGGTTTACTGAATCTGTATATATTTTTTCTGCACCAACAGAGTTGCTGATGAACACTGTTTTCTGATCTTGATACAGAAGTCAGATCAGGTCATAAAGCATGTACAGGTCAAGTAGAAAGAAGCATTCTGAATTGGATCTTCACATATAGAAAATGTTTTTGACTCTTTAAGAATAATCCTAAGATTGTTTTTAGTGACTCATAGAGCTTAACTAAACTAACTAATTCTTCAAGCAACTTATCTCTACTATGTGTAAAAGAGAGAGAGAGAGAAGCAACCAACATGTGATATATAGATTCTTCTTCCAATCCATCTGATCCTGTTATGGAAAGCTGCATTCTGCAAACAAAGCCTTTCATGTTCCATTATGGCATCACAAGATGGGCCATGTTTTGACTGCAAAGATAACCTCATTTTACAGCAAATTGGAATCAAAATTAACCAAAGTCTAAAATAAGGTAAGCAAACTTCATTGATTTTTCCCCTTTAGATATGGCATGAATCTTAACTTGCTCTCCTACTTGCATAGATTGAAAGGGATATGGTTATCTGTCCACATCTATCAGAATCAGCCAACTTAAACTTATCTGCTATTTCAATCTCTTAATAAGCAACATTTGTGCCTTCTTTCAATGGAAAAAGAAACTTCCACATTTAACACCAAACAAAGGGAAACAAAAAAACTGATTTGAATGGCTCTCTCAATTTAGCTGCCAAGAAAGCATACATACACCTCCACTTGTTGCCTGAAGAACTCATCTGGCTCACATACACAGTAGGCAATAAATAAAACAGCATCCACCATTATTAGCTGTGAGGATAAGATAAAGCTGGAGGTTGGGGATTGCTTCTGACTCAGGTTTACCCCACAAAAACCAGACAAGCAAACAAACACCATTATGTCCCAATCTTCGGCTCCCATTTCTAAACAAACACAACTGGTAATCTACTGGAGAGTTAAATATACATACATACATACATATATTCTTTTCTTCGGAGAAACCACCATAACAGAAAAACAAAGCCATTCTCATAATTTTGGTAGATATAAACCTTGATATTATGTTTACAAGTAAAAAGAAATATTTTGATGAGTCAAAACATTTATATCTTAAATGACTAAGGATAAATTCCCGATAAAAATTGTTTATCTTGACTATTTTTAAAAAAAATAGCATCCTATTTTCATTTTTTTTATAAAACACCCTTTTTATTAACTTTTAAACCTTACCCCTCGAAGAGTTCCTCAACTTTTTTTTTTTTCATTTTTTTGTCTTTTTCTCGACTTGATTCAGTAACTGTGTAAGTTTGATTCAATAAATTTCAAATTGGTTCAAATAAATTTAAGGTAGTTTGATAATTTTTATTTATATAAACCTACAAATTATTAAAAAGAAAAATTTTAAGAAATAAATTTTATATTTTAACATAAGAATAGTAAAAAATTATAAATTGATTTAGTACATATCAGAGTAAACTTTATATATTTATATCTTGAAATAATATTTTAGTACAATGCCTATAATTTTTAACAGAATTAAAAATATTTCTAATAGTTATATATCCTTAAACGTTATTTTAAAAATAAAGGACTTGGATTATACTTTTTTTATGCTTTCGAAATAGTTTCTAATGTTTGTAATTTTTAACAAAATTTCAAATTTATAATTTTTTTCATATTATTACATTTTTATTATTAATGTGGTTCAGTTTAATTTATTGGACTGATTATTAGTGCCTCGAATCTGACTAAGAAAAAAAGCTAAAAAAGAGAGGGAAAATAAAACACAAATATTTTTCAGATCAGAAAAAGTAGGAACGCTCTATGGATAAAGAAAAAAATAAAAATAAGATGTCATTAAAAAAAGAATAAAAATCCAATAGCTTTTTTTTGTCGAGAATTCATCCAAAGATTCAACGGAAATCTATTCCCCCACCTTCGATACCAAATCTATTGAATGGGCCCACAATCTTTGGTTGTTGGGTGCAAGAGATAGAGAGACAGAGAGGCATCGGTGGGTGCCACCCATGACACATGCCATACTGGCCCACAGGTGGCTGCAGCCAATCACTGACCGAGCTGCGGGAATGATAGCAAAAACCAACAAAGCAATTGAATGGGAGAGAGAGAGAGAGAGAGAGAGAGAGAGAGAGATGGTTGATTGCTGTAAGGATTGTGGCAGAAGGTGTGCGTGTTTCCTAGCTTCCCACCCTCCAAAGGCCGTGCTATATATAGAAGGTAGTCGTCTCTCTCCTCCCACCTTCCTAGCTTCCCATGGATGTGCTATGAATAGGAGGAATAGTTTTCTCTCTCCTTCCTATCCCAAAGGTAAAAGATGTTGTGTGATGTGATAGGAGAGAGGGAGAGGAACGGCAGGAAGGAGGAGGAGGCAGAGGTAGAGGAAGTCCATTAGCCATCTTCCATTTCTCTTTTCATCCTCTCTTCAGTGCATTCGTTGCCACAAGTCCTTGTTGTGGGGAGGAGGAGGAGAAGGAGGAGGAGGCTTTGCGGAAAGAGAAGCAGGAGGAAGAAAAAGGAGTTATTTTATCTCTCTTTACCTCCTCTCTTTATTCCATTCATTTCAAGGTGGTGCTTTATCGACTGATATCTTGTAGAATTCTTTTGAGGAAAGAGAAGCAGGAGGAAGAAAAAGGAGTTCTTTCATCTCTCTGTTCCTCCTCTCTTCAATCCATTCATTTCAAGGAGGAGGTGGAGGTGCTTCGTCTAGATATATCTTGTAGGATTCTTTGAGAGAATAGCAGGAGGAAGCAAAGGAGGAGGAGGACTATTACCCTTCGTTCATTTCGCTCTTCCTCCTCTCCTCGATCCATTCGTTCCTAAAAAACCTTGTTTTCGGGCGGAGGAAGAGGAAAGGTGGGATTTTGCATAGGGAGACAGAGAATAGGAATCTTCGAGGAGAAATGGCGAGGCTGTCGATCGGCGTCCTCGGCCTGACCGAGCTCTTCGTCAGCACGGCAGTGCATGTGCTTTTCGGCTTCTACATATTTAGCACCGCGGTGGCATCCGACCTTTCTCAGGTCCTCACGGACTGCCTCAAGCCCAACGTTTTCGGCCTGGGAGCCAAAGAGATGGAGGAGCAGAGGACGACGAAGGAAAAGGTCGCAGTGTTAGAGGGCTCGCCGCCGCCGATCGTGTTGGTGCATGGGATCTTCGGGTTCGGCAAAGGGGTATTCTTTGCTTGTCCATGCGGCATCTCTTGAATGCTTAAGCGTGTCTCTCCGTTCTTGCAATGGCGCTCACCTGTTCATCACTTGATCGCAGAGGCTTGGTGGTTTATCCTACTTTGCCGGCGCGGAGAAGAAGGATGACCGTGTTCTGGTGCCGGATTTGGGATCCTTAACCAGCATCCATGACAGGTAAATGTGTTTGTAGTGGATTGGAAGGCTTTCCATGGCTATGAGCTAATCATTTTATCCGCTAGAACAAAATTTCTGTGCTCTATGATTCCAGGGCAAGGGAATTGTTCTACTATTTGAAAGGAGGGCAGGTGGATTATGGAGAGGAGCATAGCAGAACTTTTGGGCACTCACAATTTGGGAAAATCTATGAACAAGGTGAGGTAGAAGCAAATCTTTGCCTTATTGTAATCGATGATGTGGTCATGTAGAATGGCATGGTCATTAGGCCTCAGAACTTCATATTTTGTTCATCCTTTGCTGTGTTGATTGGGGTGCAGGGCACTATCCTTCATGGGATGAACAACATCCAATCCATTTTGTTGGGCATTCGGCAGGCGTGCAGGTCATCAGGGTGTTGCAGCAGATGCTTGCCGATAAGGTGCTCCATTTGATTCACTTCATTTCTCTCTCATCTTATTGCTGGCAATAGTAGGCAATCAAGAACATGTATGTTGTGGACAGGCCTTCAGTGGCTATAACACTTCTGAGGACTGGGTAATGAGTGTTACTTCCCTCTCTGGTGCACTCAATGGAACCACTAGAACATACTATGATGGGATGCAGTAAGTACACGCTTTGTTTTGGCGAATTCAACACACAAACAGTTGTTCATGAATTCTTCATGAATTTGTTTCAGGCCTGAGTGTGGAAGATCAATGAAACCGATATGTCTGCTTCAGCTCTGTCGCTTAGGAGTCATAGTTTATGACTGGCTTGACATTGCTTGGTTTAAAAACTACTACAACTTTGGATTTGATCATTTTCAGATGGGGTGGAGAAAAACTGGCATTACTGGTCTAGCTGATCTACTCCTGGGTAACACCGGGCCTTTCGCTTCTGGCGACTGGATCCTTCCTGACCTCACACTGCAAGGTTCACTTGAGCTCAACTCCCGACTGTGTACCTTCCCCAACACATTCTATTTCAGCTATGCAACTAAGAGGACAAGAAGGATTTTTGGATTGACTGTTCCTTCTAGCATTTTGGGAATCCATCCCTTGCTCTTTGTTAGAGTGTTGCAGATGTGCCAGTGGCATTTCCCTACCCATGCATCACCACCCTATAAAGGATACAGGTTCGTGATTCTTCTTGCTACTTGGACTCATGACCCAGAGATGGAAATTCTTGATAAGTAGATTTTCATATTTGAATGCTCATGTGAGATCTATCATGGAGTGTTGGCACAGGGATGAAGATTGGGCAGACAATGATGGAGCCCTGAACACAATATCCATGACTCATCCTCGCTTACCTATTGAACATCCAAGCCTTCTTGTTGTGGATGACTCAAAGTGCCATCCTCTGCAACCAGGAATTTGGTTAGTAGTCCTGCTCATCATCATTTTTTTTCATGATAGCATCATATGTTTCCATAAATCCACAATCTTAGAAAGCCAAAGTACACAGCTTTACCTTTCTGTACAACATTGCAGCATCCAAGTGATCTTCTGTAACCTTAGAGTAAGCCACTTCTACCCATTGTAGTTTTAAGTTGTTGAAGATTTCCAGTATATCATCCAATCTATCTTACATGTAAATTCTTGATTCAACTCTCTCTCTCTCTCTCTGTGAATCTGTCTTTGGGGAAAGATTGAACAATAGCCATGCAAGTTAAACTAGTTTAGAACTTGCGATTCAGTGAATTTCATCGGTATGATAAATTCCACAGAAGTTGTGCAGGTAGAAGCATGGTTACAAGCATTACTGCTTTTTATACTAAAAATCAATGTGTTCAGCTGTAGAAGTCATACTTAGTTTCACTTGTTTGATTTTCTTCATAAACAATGCTTTTCAAGTTCTTTTTTCTTTATCAAACATAAACCATTTTGGCTTGCATTAACAACTGATTCCACAGGTAATTTGTATCAAGCAAAATTTGTTCTTGCAGGTACTACAAAATCATCGAAGCTGATCACATCTTTTTCATAGTAAATCGGGAGAGAGCAGGAGTACAATTCGATCTTTTGTATGATGGCATATTTCAGCGATGCAGAAAGCATATCGTCAGAAGCAGCACACCGATATTACCAACAACACACTGAAGCTATTCAGATGATACACATTTTCTCAGATGAATTTCCCTGAAGCTTCAGTGTATATCTATGCCATCGGCCGATTTCCCCTGCATAATTTCCTTGAGTGTTTCACATACAGTGGGTTCTTTTTCCCCAATTTTACCTTTAGCAAATCTAGAGCTTTTGCAGAGGACATGTACTTATTTTTGGCATTGCCTTTTTGTACATATATCATTGTTGAATCAAAAGCTATAAAAGAAAGCCTTTCAGTTGTATTCTAGCTGGTAAACCACATACTTTTATATGTACAAGTCTTTGTCAAATTGGACACCAATACTCTTGGCTTATTTCTTATAAGTTGTCCTTTGCTAGGGTGAACTTAATACAGCGTTCACCAGTGTCATGCTAGACAAAAGGGCAGCAGAACAATTTGAACCATACAAAATGCCAATAATGGTGAGCAACAAGGTGTCTTTGTTTGGTGGATAGCTGTCATTTTCTTTCATTTAAACAAAGGAAAAGAACAGCACAGAGTTGAGCCATGGCATGCTAAATCAATCCCCAGTTTCAAAGTGGCATTACATGTGCATTATTACTTCATGTTGTGTCTGATTATTTTCTTTTAGTTTCACAAAGGCTTTATAGATCTGATGGATGTGCCACCTCCAATTTACTGATGCAGAAGCTCATCCACAAGATGAAATGAAAGCTTAAATAATCCAAGAACTGGGGGGTTTTAAAGGTAAATCAGTAAATTCCACTGATGGTTCTTTTTGTGGAAATGATCCCTCATTAAATTCTACTAATCCTTGCTGACAACTGCATCAAAGTAAATAAACCATTCTTTGAAAATGTAATGGCAAGAAGAAATATTATCCTACTCACATGGGTAAAGGAATTCTAGGGACCTTAGAAAGAAATGGTTGGAAATAAGAACAGATCTCCAAGTACTACTCACCTTGTATTCCTTTGGCACTTCCATCTACCCTTGTGTTTATTCCAAGGAATAGAACCCATGCACTTGAAAAGCATAAACTGGATTTGGGAACATTAGTCATTCCCATGTACCATCTAAAATCTCAAAGGCTGGACACCCTTAAAGAAAAATCAGTTGGCTTCAAACTGGACTTCACTAGTCAGAAGTTGGATATTTTGCTAGAAGGATTCCCAGGTTTCACCATCAATCTCTGCAGTGCTTCTAAATTCCAAATATTTCGTATGAACAGACACAATGGCAAACTGTATTCCAACTTCTTAACAAGATAGCATGTCAATTTGTCAATATGTTGAGACACTGCCAACAAGCTACAATCTCTGTAGTATATGACTGGCCTCAGGGGAATGTTGAGACAATAAAGAGAGAAATTTACATTAGATAACTTTATCTATCATATAAGAAAAAGAATCAACAACAACACTCTTCATTCTGATTTCCTATGAGAAAATGACTTCCTGGCAGATGGAGGGAAAATGATCTCACAGACATTACTGATTATTCCCCGATCATACAAGTTATTCTTAACAATCACTTCTTCAGTCTGCAGTGGAGACTTGCGGAAAAAAGCCCTCCATTTGCTTTCAGGAGGTTTTGCTTCTCCGGTGATTGTCTGTATGCTGGCCTTCAGTGCTGCAGCACTTGCCTTGGCTTCATTCAGTTTCCTCTTCCAGCTTATGTAGTCTTGCCACTTAAAAGTCTGCTAGCTCAAAAACATAAAGCATCTGTCAGAAATTAGCTTAGACCAACTTTCTGCTGGAGGGAAGGTAGAGAGGAGTCAACCTCATTTGTAGTAGTATTCGTCAGGCAGAGATGTGCATGGTATCCAAAAAACCCAGCCAGCAACAATGAAATTATAGCCAGAAACATTATTAGAAGTATTTGTGTGTTATAAGAACCCAGCAGCCACTGTAATATTCCATTATCATTTTACAGAAATTTTCATAACAAGAAACTCAATAGATCACGGGAAAAAATAAAAGTCAAATCTTACCTGGACTACATGTGGAGATAGTCTGGAAAAGGAATGCTCAACGCCATAATAAACTGAAAACGATGGGTCATCAAGTAAACACAACAGAAACTTGACATACAAGCCAAATGGATTAAGCAAACATCATAGTACCAGTTAGAATGTATATTATATTGTGCTCTTTCAACTGGCCAGCAAGTATTAATCCAAGAAGAACTGCTCCGTACAGACAAATAAGAAAGTGCCTGCAAGTTCACCAGATTAAAAAGAAGAGGATTCTGTAGTGGAGACCCCCATGTAAACGGAATTTACACTTACATTTAGTAAAGCAATACTACAGAAAGTTTAGAATGTTGAGCTTTTCACCAGCCGGGGATGGCCAATGCCGAAATGTTCCACATTTGAGTAGATTAAAAATATTTATCCACGGAAAACAAATGACAACAAAGACAACAAATGGATGAAAAGCTTAATGCCTAAAATGTAAACAAACAAACTTTTACATCAAAACAATAGGCAACTGGTTGGCAAGTTCGCAACAACAATTTGTCAGTAGACAAATGCTTGAGATTGTAATTTTGACCTCATTCTTGTTAGGAGTTATGCTAGTAAAGAGGAATAAAAAAACCAACATTTTGACAAAGTATTTAGCAATAAGCTGGAAACAGAGAGCAGGGAAGATAACAAACTTATGTTTTATCATAATGCGTTGTCATGGAACTAAAATGTCTTTCATAAAACAAGAAACCTTGAGTAATAATGGCCGAAAAATTTTGAGGAAGTCACAAGACTGATCTTGACCAAGAATCAACAAACTGAATGGACCGATACATACCAGTCCGTCCATGGACCAGAACATGGATTGTGCAATTTTGGGCTGTTCACAGGTGAAATAGGGCTTCCTCCCCATGAGCCTGTGAACCAAACGAAACAACCAATTTTTTTTTTAAAGCCTAATAAACTCTCTCTCAAGCAAGTAGGATTCTCATGCCATCCACTGCTGTCCGCCACTCCAGGCCCGCTAAATGGTAGAACCGGTATTCTACTCCTCTTCTTCTCCACTGCATCTTCCCCTCTTCTTCTCCACTTTCTCTTTTCCTTCTTCCCCTCCTCTCCTTGTCTATCCCGTCATCATTAACACTTGGCCCAGAACAAGTTATTGGTATAATATGTCCTAAGGTAAATAGACTAAATATTTATAGCAAAGCAGCAGAAAAATCTGCTGTAACTTAAAGTTTCTTGAATAAGAACTAGTGGAGATGCATAATTTGCCAACGAACTTAAACAAATGATGAACATTTCACTGGGCAACTTAGTCAAGAATGAAGCAATGTTGTGAAAGAAGGTTCAATCAGCAAATTATTAAAAAGAACCTTTGTTGTAAGGGATAGTTTGTTCAACACCAACAGATTATGTAGCAGATCTCATTAACTCATGAAGTGAAAAAAGTGTGTATGGATATTGCAATAAGCAAATAGAAGAAACAAGATTACTATCCGAAAAAGAAAAAGTAATTAGGCTGTCCAGCAGAGAATACTGTTTCAAATGTAGATTATGTATGAAGTAACTGGCAGATATACAAGATCCCAGAATATCCAACACCAGTTAGGTAAATACTAACCAGAGAAGAAAGGCCATGAAGTAGCGTGTGTTTTTCTCACCAATGCAATTATTCTGCATCCCAAATGAACTACGTTAGCAGGTGTTTTTGTCACAAATGGAACTACTCTGCATTTTAAGATAAACCAAGTTAAAGCATCTAATATTGCACAACTATTCTTAGAAGTGGCACAGATATTGTCAGACAAGCAAGACTATGATGACAAGGAATGTTATTGAGTAAGAGCTAACCATCCAACCGCAATGGTGGTCGAATCGGGCAACACATCTATTACATATACCACAATGTTTAGATCTAGCAGGTCTGCATTTTAGTGCAACTCCTGTTAGGTAATATAGAATGCAAAGAGAGTGCAATGGAAATAGTAGCACAAACACCATAATCACACTTTAGGATCTTGCAAGTTGAACATTCTTTCTCCACATATATGATCTCATCATAAGGAAAGGCAGAGATGTATTTGGAGACATTCTCAGCTGTCACAATTCCAGGATCCGAAAAGCTAGTCAATAGAAAAAGGAGAACACCCACACCTACAGCTATCATGCTTGTGTACCTGCAAGATATGATTTCTTCTGCAGAGAAAACTCAGAAAGCTTTATGTCATCATACTAGTTGCAAAAGGTACTACAGATATTACCAGTGAAGTTCACTGACATAATAACCAGGAATGTATCTGAAGGACGACTTTCCAATGATATAGTATGTCACACCAAGGATGACCAGATACAATATCTGCAAATATCATGTTCATGGTCACTGTAATAGAAATTACCAAAGCAAAGAAACATTCTTTTCATCTTAATATGCCGTCATTGGCAATGGTCAGCTAGCACTAGAAGATACTAAAATTTACTAAACTAAAGCAATTAACAACTCAGAAAACAAATATGAGAATATGTGGACCAGAATTCATTGAACAAAAACAAAAATAGCCCTTGCTTCCAATAATAGCCTAATCAAACACATGGCAAAAAAGAAATTTATTCAAATCTTACCACTACTGTGAAAGCTTACTTCCACCTATATTTTCAAGCAAAAACAAGCAAACAGTTATATCATCTCATTCAAGATTTCTATCTAGATGCTTGATTTTATAATTCCATAAATGACAGTAGTGGTTCAGTTTCCCTCAAAAATTGTGAAACAACTACATGCATTTGGTAGATAAATTTCACACTGAACTCTTTTTGGTGTACCTTCATACTATTAGAGGCAGATGATGGCTCCCTTCAACCAAAGAAGGCTCAGATATGGATATATGCCTTTGGTAGTAGAGCTTTTTATTTTTAGTTAAGGAGGTGACACTCGATAAATAATGCACATGATGACTTCATTTATGAAGAAGATTCTGAACATAGATCAAATATGAAATCAAGGTTCACAGAATCTGAATCAGTGGCATAAGCCACGGAAATTGGATTGATTCACCAGAATGGAATTTCAACCTGCCCAAGTTGGATATGCAGAATTTACAATTTTCAAAGACCAAAAAAATATCTCTGGGACATGTGCACATGTATATTGTATTCTTATGAAAGTACGCACATCCTAAAGATCCAACATTTTCATGCAAATGGTATTCCAGGCTTTGCAAGGATTAGTTCAAAATTTCAGACTTTTATAGGAATATAGTATGTGAAAACTATCACCTCTTTTTCTTCATCCTCCTCCTCTTTGGTCCTCTATCTATCAATCATACACAACAAGTGATAGCAAGAAATTATCTATAAAAACATATTCTTAATGAATTAGTTATTTTTCCTATACCTTTTTCACCTCTATCTCCTCTATTCGCTCCACATTCCTTATCTCCTTTTCTCCTTCTCTTCTTCTGCCTCTACTTATTTTTTTTTGCTTCTTCCCCTTATTCTTACATCTCCAACTGTCTTAAATCCTCTTTATTGAATATTGTTGCTGATGGCCAATTGAGTCAATTGCATTATTGGCTCCAAACTCAATTTTACTGAAATCAGCAATTTCTGTTGATCCATGCCAATCCAAATTGAATCAGCCAATATTAGGATCAGTTAGTTTCAAATGGAATTGACTGAGTTGGACAGATATCGGATGAGTCCACTTAGTTGAAAAAATGTCCAAACCATAAATCAAAATCTCAGTCCAGAACTAGTACCAACCGTCCACCAAACTAGTACAGTACCAGTAACATACAATGTGCTAGATGTCAATTCAGGTTGTTACAGATCATACAGCGAGAGGAGAAGGAAGTGAAGGAGGCAGAGGAGTTGTACTATGTGGTGGATGGGAGGTGATGTGACACAAATGTGCAAGGAGTTTACACCAGGGGCAACAGAAAGGAGGTGGTGATGCAGAAGGGAGGAGGAGACAAAAAGCAACAGAGGAAGAGAAAGGAATAAAGAAAAAGAAGGATGAGTACAGGTACCAGCAAAGATTCACACATCGATCAGCCCAGTCCTTGGATCAATAAAAACCAAACATACAAACCACTACGATCAAGATTTGAATCCATAGTCTAACCAACATCACAAGGTCTGATGCTGGACAACAACCACAATTAAGATGGAAAAAACCAATTGGGGTTGTTCTGGCCTAAAATTTAAAAGAAAAACAAGTGTAGACAAGCACAAACCTAGAAATATCAAACAGAGTCCCGATCAAGAATGATTTCCAGAAGGTCTCACAAAATATGCATTTTTCACCTGTAAAATAAAAAATTTCCATATCAATTACTCAGAGCCACTACAGACTGATATGTGCCATTTCACTACAACCATTATGGTATTACAGATTGTGCAAAGGGTGCACCAAGCCTCCTGTGGTAATATGATTGTCACTTGTACCAGTCAGGACAACAATGTATCAGTCCACCCAAGAATCAGTGCATTATAAGTAGGCAGCACATGAAACAGTAATGAGAAATATATTAAAGCGATAACAATATAAAATAGATTCAATAACGTGACTGGATTTATTTTAGTTCCTTGATATCACCAACATCTAAAAAAGAGAAACAACTCAAGAGCTTAGGAAAGTTCATGCATATCTAAGGAATTAAAGAGTGCATATTATACTGAAGGTAGTGAAGGAAAAATTGAGAACAAAAGAGGTCAGGTACCTGTAAGATTGGATTTGGCCGTTCACAACAATAATGCTCAACTGTGACAAAGCAATTTCTGCCGCTAGAGCCAAATACCGCTACAACAAATCGTCTGCAAGAAAGTGAGAGGATGGTTAGCTCAAAGGGTGAGCATGCAATCCTTTAAGCATACGAACTAAGCAAAATTTTTTAACCACATAAGGTCACCAGTAAAGATCAGAAAACTTCTTGATTTCTGAACCTTCAATGCTAAGTAATAAATGACCATTTCCTACTTTCACTATTAGTAAATATTTGATCCAAACCTAAGATGAAAAACACATTTACCCAGTGAGAAAAATATCAAAAAAAATAAAAGATGCTCAAGTTCTGATATTAGAATGCACTAAGAATGAACTAAGTCCCTTATAAACAAAAAAGTTTGTGGTGCCACCAATAAAGAAACAAATGATTTAGAAAAAAACATTTTTACTGACAGTTAGTCTACAAAATATATATCAAAAGAAGAAGTGCCATGAAATATTAGGAACATGGCATACATGTGGCAAATGTAAAAGAAAGAATGGTTGAGATCTTAGATAAAAGTTTGTGAATGGATTTTCTATATGATGCTCATTTTATGTCAAATCTGGAGTCCATTATCAAATGATATCCTTTGATCTATCTTCTTGCTGAATCCATTATCTGAAACAATGCATGTTCTGAATTGTAATATTCTCAAGGGATGTGACACACCACTTCGCTTGGCCCATGGTAGATATAAGTAAAATTAGTTAGTTTGCAACTTTGCATCATCATACACATTAAATTACTAGCTAACGGACTGCTTACAGCATTCTGTATCCAAGTCATAGCAAAGAAACAAATAATAGATGTATTTAATCCTATCCAAGTGAAGTAGGAGAAGAATGTTTGTTAATGCTAATTCCTAATTGCTTTGTACCCATGGCAACAGTCGTACAGAAACCTGTTCAGTTCTTAATAAATTATTAGAAAATAAGGGACTGTTCAGTCGTTATAAGGAACTCTATTTTAGTTTTCAGAAAAAAATAAATTGTTTCCAGTAGTAGTCATCTGAGAATTGTTTTTGAAACCTACTTTCTAACAATAGTGATCACTTACTGCAAACAAATTTGAGTCGTTCCCATGTTCTCAGATTTAACCAGAAGTAGGAGCACATTGCATCTCTCAACCAAGAGTCACGGCTCATCACGTCTGTCAACCAAGAATTGCAAGTCATTACATCTCTCAGCCAGGGGTCACAATCCATCATATCTCAAAGTTGTTCCCAACAGGAGTCGTGAGCCATTCCATCAAAATTGCTATGCTGAGAGCTGCCCCATATCATGGACGCCAACTTAGGCAGAGTTGTTCTCAACTGGATTTGTGATCCCTCTCATCGCCATCACCTCTTTAAGGCAGCCCAACTTTGTGGTTGGTCTCTTGTTTAAGCCCACCGCTACCTTCATGAAGACTACTGCCGCCGCCACCTATACCCTCTCCCTCCTAATCTGTAAGCTGGGGAACAGCCACACCCTCCTCCTAAAAGAACTGACAGCACGAGCAGAGGTCACCTGGGGTTATCCTACCTTCCCACTACCACCTTGCCCAGTCCCTTTGCGGCCTTCGACCCCTCTCTCAATAACCATTTGAAGCCTTTTAAGTTTCCAAGGCAAGATAGAATCCCTCTCCCGAAGAGACATGCTTGAGAACAATTCTCAAGAACAATTTAATTTGAAGTTCCGAACAGTCCCTAGTTTCTACGAATCCTCAGATTTCAGATAGCTTTGCTTCCCATGTCATCATTTCCATTTGCATCCAAGGACAATGGCCAAAGAATTAGAAAAGGGTCCAGCTCGACAGCTTTCATTCAACGGGGGTCCAACCAAAAGCCAGCACCTGCTTTCCCTTGCAAAATATTTCAAGCAATTCTACATATTTAAGCCCCAAATAGGAGGAAAAAAAGGGAAGCAAGCATCCGTATCAACTTAACCTGTACTTCTCTTCAATCCAGACTCCATTAATACAGAAAACGAGATAAAGAAACCTAAATAAAGGTATCAAAAGTTCAAGAAAGAATCGATCTTGAGGGGGGTCTCACAGGAAGTAATCGTAGGCGCCGAAGGTGAGGAAGTAGTGGATTTTCTCGACGAAGGTGCCGCTGAAGATGGGCCAGTGGCCGCAGAGGAGGGACACCACCACCAGCATCGTCACCACCACGTGTACCACTAGCACCCACTGCACCGCCATCTCCCCCGTTCCTCCTCCTCCCACCGATTTTTGTTCGTCTTCTGGTCGCGATCGCGTCAGATCGAGAAAGCCAACCGAATCGACGAAAGAACATTAAACACAGTAGCCAATATTATTATTATTATTATTATTATTATTAATTTTCCTTTGATAGCTCAGTACTCATATTGATTTTTTTTAAATAATTTTTTTAAAATGACAAAACTAACCTCAATTATTATTATTTTTTTCTTTTTACGTCATTTTCAAACTCATTCAATTCAATTGGTTGAATCCATCCAAAAACTTAAATTGCTTCAAATTAAATATTATTAAATTATATATATTTCGTGAAGAAATTTACATTATTAATTGGCTATTTATAATAAAACTAACAAATTTTTTTTGGTTCAGTCTGATGCCAATGGTTTCATATCTTTTCATAATGCTTAGTAAATATTGATATTTTATGTTAGAAGATAAATTAAACTAAATATATAACAAAATCAGATGGATGATTAGTTACATTACAGAAATAAAGAAGCTGACTTGGACTTTATTACGTTACAGTGTTTGTTTCACATCGTCTTCGTTCTTTGAGAAATCTTCATGTCTTTATTATTCAACCTCCCCTGTTTTTGTGTGTGTGTGTGAGTGTACGTTCTGAAAGGGTTTTCCAGTTTATCATAAACTTGGTTTCCAGTTCTGATGTTCTAATTTTCTGCTTCATTTGGCTTTCATCTTGCATTTTTGGTCTTCAACGTTATCCAAAAAAGCTAAATGATGTCTTGGGGGCGTCAAGAAATCGAGTGTCCTCACCTCTGCATTTTTGGCAGCCCATCAGGTATGCTGCCAAGTAAGTGTGGAAGGACTCCTTTGTTGATATATCTATCTTCTCCTACAGGAAAGCTCAGCTGTTCTTGTTGCCCGGAGGAACTTTCTTACATCCAGTGATGGTTTCTGGATTACATATTATCAATAAGATGGGAAGTAGTTGTGATGTGAAGCTGTGGTTGGATTACTTGATGATGGTCATCCATCAGGTTCATGAACCTGTGTTCATCGGCCGTCTTATTGATATAATTGCTTGGGATCATCACTGACACTGACCGAATACGACTAAAAACAAGCTTAATTTGAGGTTGTGTTTTCTCTACTCCACAAGTGCTTCCTCTGCCACCTGTTCTTCCTTAGAAGTCAAACCATGTAATGTTTGCCTTAACGATGGAAGATTGATTGCAAAGGTTGCTTTGGAAGGCAGATGTCCCAGAAAAAGGTTCCTTAGTTAAGTGCTAAATGTTTGAGCAAACATTTATGTGGATGTTGATCTTTTGTGAACTATTATTGTATGGTAATCTAAAATTTTATTTTAAAATAGTTAAGTACATATTACTTTTATGATATTATACAATTCAAGAGAATCCAAAACACTAAGATGATCAGTGGATTTAACTACCAAAGTCATCTCTTTATTTAGTAAAGTCCCCTTTTTATCAAAAAACAAAAATAAATTGCATGCTATTGTTTCATATATTTTAAATACTTACTATATCACATTTTTAAAAGTAATATCAATAATATACGCTATTATTCATATAATCAGAAAATTAATTTGAAAAAAAAGGTTACAAATTGGGAAATAATTTTCCAAATAAATATACGGAGGAAAAAGTAAACTGGAAAATGATATCTTAACTATTTGCCCCTAATTGCAATCATCAAACTAAAAGTTACCTCGTGATTAGGGATACTAGTAGGGCCACTCCGGGACCCACAGTGGGAACCACTGTTGCCTCCAATAGTAAGACAGGTGAGTTAGTGGTTGAGATGAAGGAAGTAGTACTTGGTTGTCAACTTCTTGCTTGCAACCACCGCCACCACCACCCAACACCCTCCGTCCTTTTTTCGTAATTTTATTTACATTAAGAATCATATCCGCCTGTACAAACTCGTCCTTTCCTAATCAAATCACGTTGTGGTCGCCACACGCCGATCCATAATTTTACTGCTTAAATTACATATATAGCCCTTCGAAATTAATGATTTCTTTATCTGCACTTTAATTTTTTGTTTAAATTAAATAACCTCGCAAATTCAAAACTGTCATATGTATGACACGGTCAGTTATTAAAACTTTATTTTCAGTATCTTAATCGGAGTATATTATAAATAGATGTTAGCAGAAGAGGATATACCAAAGATATAAATATGTTAATGTTTAGGGGTAGATATGTAATTAAATTTAATGAAATATTTTAATCCAGTTATATAATTAATTTTTATTTCGTAGTGTTGATTGAAAATTAATCTATCCACACACACACACACACACATACACACACACACACACACACACACACACATATATATATATATATATATATATATATATATATATATATATATATATATATATATATATATATATATATATATATATATATATATATGATTTGTTCCCCTCAAAAATCTACCCACCTAATAGACGAGTGGACCCCGCTGAGAGTGATGATTGGATAGCCTGTTCGATCTCGTAGAGAGTTCTCCACCCCATCCTTTCGGACGGCCAAACCTTAGGCTTCAAGATTCCACCCGAAAGGGATCCACACTCCTTTTCTTCCCAAACCACCGCTCGGCTTTTTAGACTCTTTTGTCTCACCAAATCTCGAATTACAGAGGCAGGCCTCCAAATCTAGACCTCGTGGCCGCGGCGAAGCCCTCTCTCTTCCCTAACTCTCGCCGCCTCGCCCCGATGGAGACCTCTCCGGCCTCGGAGGCGGAGCCGGTTGCGCCGGCGGCCGACGACCCCGCCGCGGCGGCGCCGATGTGGGACTGGGGAAACCTCCTCGACTTCACCATATACGATGACGAGCCCCTGATCCTCCCTTGGGGCGTCACCGAAGAAGCCCAGACACCGTCGTCACCTTTCCCCGCGGAGCTGCCCCCGATTCCTTCCCCAGAGCTGGCGCCCTCGCCCTCGACGACCCCGGATGGGACGAGCCGGGTGAGGAAGAGGGACCCGAGACTTGTTTGTCCAAATTATTTGGCCGGGATGGTGCCGTGCTCCTGCCCCGAGGTGGATGAGAAGGCGATGGAAGAGGAGGAGGTGGCGGAGGTGGTGACCGGGACGAGGAAACGGTCCAGGACCGGCGGGGCGTCCCTCGTGGTGAGGTGTCAGGTACCCGGGTGCGAGGTGGATATCAGCGAGCTGAAGGGGTATCACAAGCGTCACAGGGTTTGTCTCCGTTGCGCGAATGCTTCGTCAGTGGTTCTTGATGGGGAGCACAAGCGGTATTGCCAGCAGTGTGGCAAGTAAGTTGCAACATGGTCGATCTTGCTATTAATTTCTGTTAAACGCTTTATATTTGTTAGCAAGCCTGTAAGACTTTTCCTGCATAAGAATAATCCATCATACATATTCTTTTTCCCAATGAGGGTGGTATGCGTAATTCTTGCTATTTTGTTTCTTTTAATAACCTCGAGATCTTGTATTTTCCATCATGCTATTATTTGATCATCTAGTTAGTTGACGATTTCAAAAAAATTTCCTGCATATAATAGTCAATTTTGAATTTCAAAACATTTTATTGTGGTAAAAAACTTATGGTTGCCATAGTGCCATTCTGACCATATTTTCAATTTCAAGAGGCACTATTACTAATTTATTTTCAGTAATCACTTTGGGCACCAAAAGATGAAAATAATTGTCTCCTGTGGAGTGCATACTGACTGCCTCCACTTCTGTCGGCTTGGTTTTTTTTTGTTATAATTTTGTTCTGGTTGATTCTTCATTTATGGTAACTCAGAAGATTATAGGTAATAGGATAATATGTTTGGCATTGACAGTTAGATTCACTGAGTAGTTTAATGGGCAGACCCATGTGCAAGGCTTTTGCCAATGTAGGATTTAGGGAGAGTCGATGTACACATTCTTATATTTGCAACTAGAGAGGTTGTTTTCATGACTAAAACTTTGCTTGCCTAGATCATAAGAAGCAATTTTACCATGACCGGAGGAAATATATTGACAGTGGATTTGCTGTTCTACCATTTTGAATCCAATATTGTAAAAAAAGATTACTGATGTTATGTACATGACCACAGTAAAATTCCACAACTTTGACAACTTTTATTGCTTCTACTCTGGCAATGTTATGGTGACATAATGTCACGAACGGTCGTCGCGCACCCGCAACAACTCTGTTCAACGAACCGTTCGTCGCTCACACCTGCATGTACAGCTGCTTGACAGCATGTTTTCTCATAGTTTTGGGTCATTTTGCTTGTAAATATGTAAGTTCGAACAAGCTGCAGCGTTGCAAAGCGACCGCTCACCGAACCGAGCAAAACAACCCCAAAACAACTCCGTTTTCGCGTGCCGCGAGAGGTGAGCGGAGAACTGCCTCCGCTCACCAAAACGTTAGCCATCTCAGACCCCAGGAACCCGCCGGGTGGCACAGGGCTGGATGAGGCTTCGGTTATATACCGTGCGTTGAGATCTCTTTCGCAAGTTCGCACGTGACCTTTACGGGAACTTGTCTTTGCGCCCGGGACCAGGTGAGCGGTTGTTTGTGGGCTTGCAGCTGTTCGTTCATCCTTGAAAGCCTTGTTTTTCTCCCTCTCCCTCTTTTCTCTTGTGCATACAGGGTGTTCGTCGAATTGCTTGTAAAGCTTCCCTTTTCGCGAGACTTTGGGACTTGTCCGTTGCTCGTTCTTTCAAACTAACTTCTTTCTCTTTTACAGGTCCTTAGGGACTTGCGAGAGGTTACAAAGTGGGCTGATCCCTGCGGAGCAAGATCGCAAGGGCGAAGCGCGACTTAGGCAACGCAAGCTAAGTTTGCGTCTTTGCCACAAGGGTGAATCGCGACTTAGGCAACGCAAGCTAAGTTCGCGTCTTTGGCCGCAAGGGTGCCTCACACCTTAGGCAATTCCAGCTAAGGTCGTGACATTGTGGTATCAGAGCGGGCAAGCTCTTCAATCGAACAGCGAACGAACTTCGCAACTTCGCCATGGCAAAGCATCGTGGCGAATCAAGCAAGACGGGGCAAGCCGGACCCTTGCCCCAAGCAGCCGTAGGTGGGCTGCATGTGCACACTCGCTCTCATGCTGTTGGAGCCGCTCAAGAGGAGCGTGGCAGCGAACAAGACGAGCGAGAAGTTGGCAACTCTCCGCGAGCGGAGGAAGCGCAATCTGGTGCGCTAACTGGGAAAAAGAGTCATAAGGAGAGACTCACGACGGCGGAGACCCGCATGGATGTTCTGGAAGCGAGCATGGAGGAACTCTACCATGACCAACAAAGACTTGTTGGGGTAGAGAGCTCGCAAGAGGAAGCGGAGTCTAGGATCGACAAGGTCGAGGCCCTAGTCGATCGACTGTCTGATGACACCAAAGACTCCGTGCAACACTTACAGGATGTTGTGGCGGAACTCACTGCAAAGGTGACCATGCTTACAAGAACACTAAATGCGGGAGGAGGCAACACCCGCGCGGCACCGCCACAAAATTTGAGGGCACCTGAGCCTCATGGATATGGAGGGGCCAGAGATGCCAAGGAGCTCGAGAACTTTCTGTTCGACATGGAACAATACTTCCGAGCTACAAGGCCCGATTCTGAAGATACCAAAGTTTCTATAGCAACAATGTATCTGAACGGAGATGCGAAATTTTGGTGGCGAACTCGTTGGGAGGAGATCCAACAAGGTCGGTGTCGAGTCGACACATGGGAAGACTTGAAGCGGGAGTTGAGAACTCAGTTCCTACCGGAGAACACAGAGTTCGTCGCAAGAAGGAAGTTGAGACAACTCCGCCAAAGTACCACCATCCGAGACTATGTGAAGCAGTTTTCTGTATTAATGCTGGACATACAGGACATGTCCGAGAAGGACAAGTTGTTCAGCTTCCTCGATGGTTTGAAACCATGGGCTCAACAGGAGCTAAATCGAAGGAATGTTACCGATGTGGTCGGGGCAATTGCTGCTGCAGAAAGGCTCACCGACTTTGTTTCCTCTGAAGACCCAGCGAGAAAGAAACAATCTTCAGGAAATCGCCCTCCAAAATATTTACTAAGTTCCTCTTGCTATAGCCTATAATTTTAATGGTTCAAACTTTTGGTTTTCCAGGTTTCATGTTCTGCCAGATTTTGACGAGGGCAAACGTAGCTGTCGGAGAAAATTAGAACGGCACAATAAAAGAAGACGAAGAAAGCCTAATGATTCAAACAGTATAGTGGGAAAAGATTTGGAAGCTCAAGAAGACTCACTGCCTGATGGTACTTGCGATGGTGAACCCTTGACAGGTTTAATTCTTACTTCTCAAGTATTAGAGATATCTTGTTATGTTTTGGTTTCTGGGTTTATTAGATGGTAGACAGTGACATGCTTAGGTTTGTAGCAACACTGTGGCTAACATCTGTTTTTGTGAAATAGATGTTACACTGATTAGTGGAAGCGGTCACTTTGTATAGATGTGTAATTCTGAGTCCACCTAACCTTGAAAGAATGCTCGCAAACTTGATGCTTCATATAATGTGTGAACATGGTAAAACTGTGATGCCAACACATATAGTCAAATCATTACAAGTCCAAAACAGAAGTAATAATGCAACAAATTATGATTGTTGTACACATGGTCACTTTGGTGATATGGAGGTGTGAACTAAGTGCAATAGAGTTGTGCATTAATTTAACTACAATGTACAGTATTCTGATCTGACCTGGCTGAGTTCTACCTTATCCAGATTAGTTGGTCAATCCCAATTGCACCAATTGTTCATGTAGATCCTTATCAACTTTTGACCGATCTTGGCAATTAGGTTAGTTCTTGATCGGTTGATCCTTCTCATTCCCTGTTTCTGCAACTGATCATGCTTTTCTAATTTGGTTTCTAGCGAACCTTGCTGACTATTGGTTATTCAGGAATAGGAATAGATTTGATCCAACCAGCTGATCTGGTCGATCCGAATCAATCCAGACCCTATTCCATGGCTAATCCCAAATCCAAATCTTGATCCCATGAATCTTGGTTCTTGTTGCTTTTGCACTTCTTTTTGTGCATCATATCTAGCAATACAATCATAGTTGTTGCTTGTGTGTATTCTCCTCCAACCTAAAGCAACTGTAATTTATTGTAATACTATGTAATTTTAGGGTTTCACTAGGTATAATTAATTAGATTAATAATTTTTATTATTCAGATTAATAAGTAGATTTATTAAATAATTAAATTTAAAGAGACAATATTACCTCTAATGACATAAATTTAGTAGTTGGACAAAGGAGTTTTTGTTTTTGTTTTTTTTCAGTTAAAAAGACCTCACACTTCTCTTTCTTCGTCCTAGATTGTGTTGGAGTCATTATTATTGATGCTTCATCCTTCTCAAGACCAAGGAGCTCCAGAGTTAGAGAGGGAGGAAGCATAGCCCTATGGCCCGTGGAGGAGATTGATAAGATTCAATACCCTCTTTTATAATATTGTATTATTGTTATAATAATTAAAAGTGATTATTATAAAATAAATCTGCTTCCTCTTAGATTTTCCAAGTCTTGACCAAGGCCAAGTGTGTATATTATGATCAGATCTGAGGCCATGTTTAAGGCAAGGTATGTAATTTCGAATAACACCGTCCAGTACAGGCGGGTACATACTGGTCTGTCAGCTTACCGGTACACGGATCGCTCGTTACCGGGTGGAACGGAAAAAGAAAAAAAAAAAAAAAATATATATATATATATATATTATAAAATGCGACGTTGCTTTTTTCGGCGACGCCGCCTTATATATATATATAAACGAGGCGACGTCGCCCCGTGTGGGAGAAGGAAAAGGCGATGTCGCCTTTTATAATATATATATATATATATATATATATATATATATATGCTGAGTGGTATACCGAACGGTATACCGCTCGGTATATAGTTTCGTACCGTACCGAGCGAACGTCGAAACTTCGGTACGGTACGAAATTGCATACCTTTACTTTAAGATATCATATATGAAACATATGTGGCTGTAGGCTTGTGCACAGTGCACTTGCTAGTTATGCACATGGATCATGCAAATCTGATTAGGACACCTTGCGAGATGTGTGATGCATGATACAACAACTCTTTGGCTTTGTCTCTCCCTCTCTATTTGATCAACTGTCCTTAAAATAAATCCTCTAACAGTAACATATTTGAACTAATTGTCATTTCAAATCAATGCTTGAATAAGACTTGAATCTGAGACAATAATCACAAGAGGCATATTCCTTCAAACTATTATATGAATTTTAATAATCCTTTTAAGATTATCTAAAGATAGAAAACCTTAAAGGAAAAGATTTTATTTGTTTTATTTTTGTAATTAATCATTTTTAATTATTATTATAAAAGAACGGAATGGAAGCTTCTCAATCTCCTCCTAGTAGCATTCTCTCTCTTTAATTTTGGGCTCCTCGATCCTCGACGATGATTCGACATAATCCAGGAAGAAGAAAGAGGGGTGCGAGGGTCTCCATAAATAGAAAAACTCTAACCCCATTTTTCCAATATCACCCTTACCAATCTCCGAACTCATTATAGGACCATGGAGGTAATATTTTCTTTTAAATTTAATTATTTATTAAATCTACTTGTTAATCTAATATGAATTATTAATCTAATTAATTATACCTTGTGAAACCCTAAAATATTAGTAATTATTAATCTAATTAATTAGATTAGATTAATAAGAATTATTAATCTAATTAATTAGATTAGATTAATAAGAATTATTAATCTAATTAATTATTATTCTAATTTAATTATACCTAGTGAAACCCTAAAATTTCCTAGCATTACATTTATTGATCCACTTTGTTCCTTTTTACCTTGCATACTTCTCATCTTGATAGGTAGAGACACTGGTTCAAAAGATCAGCGGCTTCATTTTGGATGACTATATTTCTTGAACAATCTCATTGAAATATAGTTGTACAAGCTCATTCAGTTAAGCACTATTGTAATTTTCACTTTACTTTCTTAGGCATGATTTGTTTGAGCAGCACCAAAGATGTAGAATTGTAGATTAATCTTGTTGTAAACATTAGTGGCAATAATCAATAAAGGTTTTGTGGTCGTTAGTCTATTCTTCTTGTTTATCATGTTTTCCTTTTTTACTCTAATGTAGCATAAAATTGGCCTTTCTTTTCTACTGTCTCATTCTGATTTAATGGCTTTCTAGAAATGTTGAATGACTCTATATGCCACACAACTGAGACAGTTGTGAGCATCAAAGTTCTGGCCAGAGGAGCAGTAGTAGAGTCTGAAGGTGGGCAAGGTTCTCCCATTGGTTCACATCCCAGCTTTAAAAATGATGGGTTAGCAACTTCCTGTGAAGTTCAGAGAGCTGAAAAGATTACTAATTCAAAGTCTGCCCTTTCTTCTCCTTTTTGTGAGAACAAGAGTACTTATTCATCTGTGGTAGGCTTTTTGATATCTCTTGGTTTAACAAATTCTGGTTTCAGTTGGTGATTTATGTATGTTGCTATCAACATATTGTTACATGTGTTTGGATTGTGATGCATTACTTTATTGTAGTGTCCTACAGGTCGAATATCATTCAAGCTTTATGATTGGAACCCTGCAGAATTTCCTAGACGATTGCGTCATCAAGTACTCTTTTGTGTTTTCCATGAAATGTAGCTGAGAAAAGCTAGCTTATTCATTTAATTGTGAGTGAGACCATAAGCTGTTGTTTTTCTTTAATTCTTCAGATATTCCATTGGTTGGCAAATATGCCAGTTGAGTTGGAGGGTTATATTCGTCCTGGATGTACGATTTTGACTGTATTCATTGCAATGCCACAGTTCATGTGGGAGAAGGTATGAAGTTCTGCTTTTAATAGTTCTATTATGCTTAGTAATGTCATTTTTGTTCTTAGAGTCACAACAAATGCAATGCTCTTTTACTGCTTTTTTTCAAGTGTATTACTAGTTCAAACTTCAAAATTAGAAGTTTGCTTCACTGTTGGCTAAATTGCATTGTATCCAGTATGAGTTCCATGTGCTATTTGTGGCTAGCATAGTGTAGACAATGAAAATTTGGACTTAAAGAAGGAGAATCTGTATAGATGTGTAGACAATGTGGATTAAGATTTTTTTTCGGCAAAGGATCATCTAACTAAAATTTTGCTAAACATATTCATCATAAAATTGTGAATTCGCTTTGCATCTTGTAGTAACTTGATGTTCTAGCTTGCCACTTGCTTTATTCACACTTCTCAACAGTAAATAATTTTGGTTAATATGTTGCACCAGCATGAATTTTATGCTTTTCTTTTCATTTTAGGATGAAGATTCTTTCATTATTTTGGCATGATCTTCCAGTATTGGTTCTCACCAATAGGAACTTCATGTGTATTTGTCAACTGGCACAGCTAGCTTTATTGACAATTATGTTCATTTTCTCTAACAGTTATCTCAAGATGTGGCTCATTATGTTAGAGACTTGATTAATACACCTGAAAGTTTGCTGTTTGGAAGAGGCACTATTCTCATTTTTCTTAACAATATGATAATTCATGTTCTGCAAGGTGGGATTTCTTGGCCCATGCCTAAATTGCTATATCAGTAAATTTAAGCTTCATTCAACTTGCTAGTTATCTTGTCTTTAGTAAGATAATGGCAGTCTGTTGCTGTTTTTTTTTCTTAATATTTAATTCATTGTGGCTTGGCAATATGGCATGCTTTATTTGAATAATCAGTTATGTTCAGTTGTTCTTTTTCATTTTTTTATTAGAGATGTTGTTTTGGTGTGGGGGTACAGTGGTATGAATCTGCATGTGTGCTGATTGGATGACCAATTGATGTTGTTTTAGAATGGTTTGGTTGCCCACCTAGCGAAGGGTGTGGTTGGTCATAGGCTGTTCAACTTTATCCTGAGCTTGTTGCTTTGGGTTGATGTATATTGATGGTTGTTTAAGTCTATAGGCAATGACCAACTGGCACATTTAAATGCGCTCCTAAATGTTGTAAATGAATTGGACTGTGTTGATTTGACTAAAAGCTTTTATATTTGTTAACCCATAACCATATAAATTATAAGATGCATCAACTTCTCTCCCCATGCCTTTCACTGGTATCTGAAGTTCTAATTGTAAGTGATGGAATGATGAACAAACAAGTTATGGTGCTTTTCAACTGCCAATTAGTTGAAGGCTCTTCTTCTTTTTTGTTCTCTGAATTTTTTCCCTTGCCAATAAATTAAAATTCGGTTCAGTATTAGTACAAGAACCCAGTTAGATCATTAGAATTAGTTGGTGTGGTACAAGTATCGATTAGTGCTTTGGTCAAATCTGGTTGTCCCTAATGTTGGATGGTCAGAGGTAACCTGAGCTTCTTTCCGTGAAACATCTGATCCACTTTTGAAGATCTTGAACCAATGACCTCTCAAGACGGAAAAAAAGGAGGGTTGGAATTAGTTGGTGTGGTACAAGTATCGATTAGTGCTTTGGTCAAATCTGGTTGTCCCTTACGATAGATGGTCAGAGGTAACCTGGGCCTCTTTCCATGGAACATCTAATCCACTTTTGGACCTTGAACCATTGACCTCTCAAGACAAAAAAAAAGGGAGGGTTGGAAATGTTCCCAGTGGGTCTCCCTTTTGATGCTAAACAAGGTTGGACAGTGGGAAGTGAAGTTGCAGAGGAAGTGTGAGTTAATGGAATGAATCTTTATCCATATTTTTACCTCATGTGTACGAAAATTTCTATGTACTATGTGGTGGACTGTGGGTTCTCATACCTATCCGGATGAAACCACAAGTTGATGGTGCCATGGTAGAGGCAAGTGCTTGGGATGGTAATGAAATGCTGATGCCACATGGGGACATCACTGTGTGCAGAAGAGAGCACCATGTGTAGGGTTAGAATTAGGCCTGCAATGGGCTTATTGTCTTTCTTGGGATTGCCACATTCCATGCCAAGATTGGGTTTTGAAGGGATCTATTATGAACTCTTATCAAAAGGTACACATATAAATAATTAATAATAGTTTAATTGTATTTGGTTGGTAGTTGGTAGTAGATAGTTGATACCATGGTACACAAGTGTACCATTACTGGGTTGGACAGGTGTGTACCAAATGATAAGCCTGGTATAAGATGGTCTTTAGTTCCTTTTTGCTTTCAGTTCTTTATTTTTTGAAGTTTTATATTTTTGTAATGTGAATGGTTGTTCTGTCCTTTGCCATGAGAGAGAGAGAGAGAGAGAGAGAGAGAGAGAGAGAGGTTGGGGGGAGCGCGGGGGTGAGGGCGAGGAAGGAGGGAAAAAACCATTCAAAAGGGTCAAAAGAGTAAAGATAGCCTGCCAAAACTAAGAAAAAGATTAAATTAGAATTGAACAGGATCTTTCTAGTCAAAGAGTAAAGAAAGCCTGTCAAAACTTTAGAAAAGATTAAACTAGATTATTTTTGAACATGATCTTTCTAATGCTTTAATTGAGGGTGGGCTTACTGCCTGGTTTAGGTCCGATAACAGGCAAAAACTGAATGACAAGCCTGTTTCTGCTGGTTACCAGACGGTAACTATCCTACTAGACTGGACCAGCCAAAAATTCCTAGTCCACATGCCCATTTAAGGCTAGACCGGTGAATACTGTGTTGCGAGTGAAACCATCAAATAGTCAATCTATTAAACTTAACAAGTATCAGAAATAATGAAATATATGCAACAGAATTACATATTTTCTAGGACAAGGATTGGGCAAGAGTAGTGATGGCTTGAGAAAGTTAACATTCTTCTTGAATTTGTTAGGTAAACTTATTGTAAATTGGATCTGAATGGTTCCTGAATTTGTAACTGGTAAAATTTTAATAGATCCATTCTGGATTTGGGAAACATGTGGCAGTAGCCGGATATGAGAACCTTTCTTTCAGGGCATCATGATGCAAGTCATTTGTTCCTAGTTGCTAGTTGTACGGTTGAGCACATATGCTGAGATTTTTTTTTAATTCCTTAGAATCAAATGCTTTCTATGTGCATGCTTTTGTAGTATTTCATTTTTTCCTCCTTAAACTATTTCATCAAGGGTAAGCATATGTGAAAAAGTTTCTAAGGTGTTTCACATATATGTTCAGATGGAACAACATTGACAAATATCAAGATGGAGGTGCAGGCACCAATACTTCATTATGTTTATCCTTCTTGTTTTGAGGCTGGCAAACCTATGGAGTTTGTTGCATGTGGCAGCAATCTTGAACAATCCAAGTTTCGGTAATCTATTTCTATTTCCAGTTTTCCTATAACTATTTCAGATTATCATGGTTGTAGTAATTTTTTTTTTGCAATACTAAGGTTTCTTTATGCTTGAGATCCTCTGCAATCAATATATCTAATGTTTGCTTCTGCTTGACTTTGTTATAAGGCATATATAAGTATATTGTTTGATATGCTGATATGCAATCAATATATTCTGATATGCTTGTCTATTTTTTGTATTCACATTTGGACATGCATCTCAAATCATGTAAAATTTCAGTTTGAATACTTTTTACTTATACATAATATTCTCCACCTGTTCTGTAACCTGACTTCAATGGAACTCAAATTGTTCCTGCTGTACACTATATGTATGGCAGGGAAGAAAAATCTCCACAAGAGTGACGCTGGGTTGCATATCAGAATTTTCCCAAGGATTGCTTGGCTTAGATAGCTATAGGATACAACCTCAGTTGCTGTGTGACATACCCTCATGTTCTGCCATTATATGTGTAGAGATTTAAGTGTAGTCAGCAGAATATTTTGTGTCTTGGAGAGAGAGTAGCTAGCCTTATCATGAATGTTTATTGTGGCAGGTTTCTGGTATCATTTGCCGGAAAGTACCTAAAACATGACTCTATGCGTGTTACATCTACTCGAAAGTCCAGGTCTTATGATGGAAATGATGAGGTGGAGTGCATTGAAGGTTCTGAACATGAGATGTTCATGATAAAAGTAACTCACATGGACTCTGAAATTTTTGGTCCTGCATTTATTGAGGTGAGTTTGCTTAATGAAGTTTGCAGACTGAAAAATTATGTTCTATATTTGTTCTTTACTAAATTGACTTAATTTAATGATTGCCATTATCTAGCAGAATTTGATCTATTCATTAGTTATTATTATCTCTCTAACTATGGTCTTCCCTTTTGTTTCTTGTTTTTAATTTCAAATGTTATCGTCTTATATCTCTATATGATGTGGAAATCAATGTATGCAATTTCGTACCGTACCGGAGCGGTATATCGTTCGGTGTGTGTGTGTATATATATATATATATATATATATTAATAAATATATATTTATATAAAAAAGATTATATATATTTATAAATATATATTTTTTTATAAAAGGCGACATTGCATCGCCTCGGCGACGTCGCCTCGTTTATATATATATATATATATATATATATATATATTTATATATTTATATATTTATATATAAAATATTTTTATAAAAGGCGACGTCGCATCGCCTTTTCCTTCTCCCACGCGGGGTGACGTCACCAAGGCAATGCGACGTCGTCGCCTCGTTTATATATATATATATATATATATATATATATATATATATATATATATATATATATATATATATATATATATATTTCGTTCTGTCCGGTAACAAGTGGTTTGTGTACCGGTAAGCTGACGGACCGGTATGTACCACCCGTACCGGACGGTATTATTCGAAATTGCATACCTTGATGGAAATTGCCTACCAAACAAACCTATGTGATATTGTCGAATCTGTTCAGTCAACAATTTTAAGTTGTTGACGATTGAGAAAAGATTGTATATTTTCATCTTATTCTAGTTGGTATAATATCAAAATCATTTTACTTGATTAAAAAATTATCCCTGCAGCATTACCATTCCATCTACTTTTGTAGGTTGAAAATGTATCTGGAATATCCAACTTTATCCCTGTCCTTGTTGGTAACAAACAGATATGTTCCGAATTTGAGAGGATGGAAGGGGTTTTTGCTGACTCCTATGCCAGTAGCATTATATCCCAAAATGCGACTACTGATTCCTCTCCAGGCTCATGTGACTTTTTTGCATCCAGGCAATCTGTGATGTCAGCACTTCTCTTGGACATTGCATGGTTAATGAAGGCACCTCATTTGGAAGATAAGGAAGCTTTTCGGAGTCTAACAAACGTCCAGAGATTAACTTCTTTGCTAAAATTCTTACTCCAGAATGAGCTTTTTAGTGTTCTTCAAGTAATAATGCATCATCTGGATAGTATTGTTGATGTCGATGGCTTTGATAAGCTAGACAAATGGACTGATGTTGACCAAAAGCTATTTCATGAGTACCTTAACCATGCAAGAGAGATTCTTTATGAGAGAACACATGACATGAGATCAGAAGCAGAAATGAGAAATCCAATCTGTGGACTTATGCCACAAAGCTCTCAGAGTAATATGTGTGGGGAGATTTATACAAAGCAAGTAAGTTATGATGTTTGCTTTTTATTTGTGTTATTCTGAGAATTATGTCTTAGTTCCAAGATTTTAGTTGAATGTTTTCTGTATGCTTTACATGGTATCTTGATTCTATTATTATTCATTGCAAGCAAATAATGCTAAATCATGATTAACATTGGCAGTTATTAAAATAGATTAAAATGCATTTATGTGAAACAAATCTAGTTACAGCTATGCTAACTGTTTAGATAATGTATAGGTAATCTGTTGCCTATACAAAGATAATGGTTCCTTTGCAGATCATGCATAAACATCTAATTAATTGATTGATTTCTCTTTCCTATCTCGTAAGGACAAAGTCAAAAGCAACAATTCCAAAAAATTTCTACTTTAGTTTTCTAAAGCCAGATGGCCATTTATTATTTGGAAAATTTTTTATTGTCTGAACCAACTATGCAGTTTCGGATACTAGACTCATGTAGCAGTACAGATCCAGTCCATGCCAGCATATGGATCCTTGGTGTTATCGGTATATATACCATGACACGAAGAGGAGGGAGGAGAAGAACCAGGACACTCATGAGTTGACAAGTGATAAGACAAAGGAGAGCAGCGGGTGGGCACCATCACAGGTGGCAGACCCGCCCCACATGTGTTGCATGCAAACCCTAAGGCCTAAATGCCTAAGCAGCATTTAAAAAAATAAACCAGATTGGACTATCTGAAAAGGGGCAGTCCTTGTCCCAGTACATGCACAAACTGATAAAAACAGGCTCGAACAAACTGGTCTGGGCAAAATGGAGTTCCATGGTTTGAGCCATTTGTGCAAATAATAGGCAGTCAAATTAATTATCAGGATTGATCTTCTTTACTAGATTGACCTTTTTGATGCTCTTGCAATTCATTCATATGAATGTGAAACATTTGAACAGGCCTAATATGAAATTTGCTCCTCCCGAATGTTCAATAAAATGAGCACATGGAGTAATTGTATGTGTCTGCATTCACCTAATGTTGTTTCTTCCATTTTAGCTTTGTCTAAAATCTATGCCTTTTCAGATCCTTATGTGTCTAGCTCTGACATTGTTAGGGTTACAAGACATCAGATGAAGAATCTTGGCATTTTTATGCTCAGATTATGCTGATGTCCCTTGATCATACAGCAAAACTGATTAAAATATATGCTGTTCCCTGATTCTTTAAATATTCTCATCTTGTAGTCATGTAACACATGATAATTTATCCCTTTGTGTAGGATATTTGCTTGACAAACACCCTTAAAGATTCTTCATCTTTTAAGGCAAAAATGTTCAAACTTTAAATATAAAAGGCTTTTCAAGTAACCAAAAATTGAGTAGAATTCTTGGACAAACTAGAAAAACCAACTTTTGCTTCTGCTTGTGTCAATGATCTATAGGTAACATCTATATCTTTTTTAACTCTAGTATGTTAAAATTTATGGGTTCAAATTCCATGTTACCTGCTCTCCTATTTTTAGAATCATGTAAACTGTGGGGCATGCTGAACCTGCAGAGACTGTTTTCGGTTCTCTACGTCGCACCCAAGAATATCTAACGAGTGAAACTAGGTTTATTAGTAATTTTGCATGAGAATATTGATTCGTAGGACATAGTGTTGGTAATACTAGATAAATTAGTAAAGAATCAGGGAAATGCTATTGAAGATTACTGGAAAATTTCATTCTTTTCAATAACCATTATCCATACAGTAGCTAAGAAAAAGTGTCTGACAAATCATATTGCAGGGAAATGAAGCAATTAAAGATTGCTTATTCTTAGACTCATTTCAGCCGGCTGTGGAGCATGATGTGAATGTTCTGCTTGTGAACGAAGAGATCTCCCACAGGCAGCACTGTCACCATAATCTGGGCAAGAAATGTGCTTTTGATGATATTTTCTCAAACAAGATCACGAGGACTCGCTTTCCTTTGTTTGTAATAGTTACCGTTGTTTTGTGTTTAGCAGCATGTATCATCCTCCTCCACCCACACGAGGTGGGGGAGATTGCAGTTTCCATTAGAAGGTGCATGTTTGGTGGCTCCCCTGCATGAAATGAAATTAACCCTTTTTGTTTCACTTGTGTCCTATGTACAGTGTAGAATTGTTTAGCTTGCACTGTTTGCAAGCGGCATTCCCCAAATTCTACGTTCCATTATTTGAGTTCAAGGGAAGTCTGAACTGAAATAGAGAGCACATCTTGCAATATGATGCTTTTGCCTTATTGTAAAGGTTTAGGTCAAAGAATCATGAGTAGGTCTGATATAATCCCCATGATTATTGTATCTTTAGGGAGACTAGAAGTCTTATCAATTTTACTTGATAAGAATGCCAGTTTTCTTGTTGATGAGTGACAGTTTCATCACTTTGATCTATGTTTTATCATGTTCTTTCTTAGATGACTTCTGAGTTATCATGATCAAGATAGGCAATACCGATTGATACCGTCTGATACGGGTGGTACGTATCGGTCTGACGATATGTCGGTACATGGATCGTTTGTAACCAGATGGAATGTTTAAAAGCGTCTTATATCGGATGATACGGGATAATATCATGCAGTAACGATCGAAATTTCGATCGTTCTCGCTCGGTAATGATCGAAATCGATCGATACTGTATTGTAACAGTGCTATAGTGCTCCAACGGTCAAATTGATCGTTGGAGTCCTTTCTCATAGTATTTAAATCTTTTTTTTTTCATATTTCAGTCCATTAGATTCTCATGCTTTTTTAAATTATTTCAAACTTTTTTTTTCTCCTAAACTCTACAAAACAATGATTTGTGAATTCAATCGAGGTTAATTAGAGAAGATTAAGAAGAAGAATTTTCTAATCAAGAGGTATATATTCTTTTTTTTAATTAGAGAGTAATTAAGATCTTTAATATTATGATTAGTGTGTTTTATACATATTAAATATTAAAAAATATTTATGATATTACGATTTATCATTTTAATGATAATTTAATCAAAATTTATTCGATTTTATGTTAATTTAATGTGTTTAATAACTATTAGGGTGTTTGTCATACTTATAGTGTTGAAAAAGAAATAATTAAGTAAAAAATTAACTATGTTAATCATGTAATCAGTATATCTAATGATGATTTTATCATAATTTGAATCATATTGGATCAAAATTATATATTTAATGTTTCTTTTATGTGTTTAACATATATATGATGGTAAAATATGTTTAATTAGGTTTAATTATGTTTTATTAAAGTTATTTAATGTTGTTATTTTAATGATGATTTAATCAAAATTTGTTTGATTTTATGTCAATTCAATGTGTTTAATATATATTATGGTGTTTGCCATGTTTATAGTATTAAAAGAGAAGTAATTAATGAAAAATTAACTATGTTAATCATGTAATTAGTGTATCTAATGATAATTTTATCATAATTGAAATCATATTGGATTAAAATTAATATTTAATATATTTTTTTATGTGTTTGACATATATATGATGGTAAAATAAGTTTAATTAGGTTTTATTAAAATTATTTAATATCATGATTAGTCATTTTAATTATGATTTAATCTAAATTTGTTTGATTTTATGTTAATTCATTGTGTTTAATACCTATTAGGGTGTTTATCATGTTTATAGTGTTGAAAGAGTAGTAATTAGTGAAAAATTAATTATGTTAATATTATAATTAATGTATTTAATAATGATTTTTATCATAATTTGAATCATATTAGATCAAAATTATATATTTAATGTTTCTTTTATGTGTTTGACATATATATGATGGTAAAATAGGTTTAATTAGGTTTTATTAAAGTTATTTAATGTTACGATTAGTTATTTTAACGGTAATTTACTCAAAATTTATTTGATTTTATGTCAATTCAATGTGTTTAATACTTATTAGGGTATTTATCATATTTATAGTGTTAAAAGAGAAGTAATTAGTAAAAAATTAACTATGTTAATCATATAATTAGTGTATCTAATGATGATTTTATCCTAATTTGAATCATAGTGGATCAAAATTATATATTTAATGTTTCTTTTATGTGTTTGATATATATACGATGGTAAAATAGGTTTAATTATATTTTATTAAAGTTATTTAATATTGTGATTAGTTATTTTTTATCGATATTTGATCAATTTAATATGTTTATACTTTATAGTCTATTTGATTTAAATTTAATAGGATCATGATAACAAAGTAATAGCCACATGATGATGTATGGGCTCATGCCCGAAAGATAGATGAGAACCGTTATTATTGGCAATTTATTTATTGTGACTACATTGGCAAGTGTGGAGGAATAACTCGGGTGAAAATGTATTTGGCTGGCAGGTATCCTGATATTGCAAAATGCAAGAAGGTTCCGACGAAGATCCGTAAATTATTTCAAAGCAAGCTACAACAAGCAAAGGAAGATACATTAAAATAGAAGGCAAGAGTTGAGGAAGAATATTATAGGGCTACACAAGAACTAGTTTATGATTAGTATGAAGGTTGCGGCGATCAAGTCGACTCGGATCTCATAGTTGGGATTTGTGCATCATTGGAGCATCAATATATGGTCAATGAAGCAATGAGGCATCGACGACTTGACTCACAATTGGAGCATGATAGTGGTAGTGGAATCCAGAGGTCGACTAACGTGAGGCAACCAATTGCTCCTTCTCAGTTAGGTCGAACTAGTAACATGAGGTATAGTGGACTCCGTAGTTTTATGATATGTCTTAGTAAAAAGTCTGCATCAGATGTTATTGATATTGATCCGTAAGCCTATCCCCCACAAACAGCGAAACAAACACGGATTGACGATGTATACACAAAAGAAAAAAACAAGATATTGGGAATGCAATCTCAAATGGTTCAACTTCCACAAGATTCCAACCAACATAGCCCAAGGTCCATATTATCATAGCATAGTCTCTTCTATTCAAAAGTCTGGCATGAGGATCCAACCTCCAACACCGAAAGAGATTTACGACGTGTACTTAGATAAGGAGGTGGCAAAACTAAAGGATTGGATCAAATCCTTCAAGAGGCAATAAGATGAATATGGGGTGACTATGATGAGTGACAGTTGGACATGACCAACAAGAATGAGTATCATCAACTTTCTTATTTATTGCAATAGAAGAGTGGTGTTTTATAAGTTCGTTAATGCTTTTGAAAAGATCCAAGATGCAAACTACATTGAGAGCTTGATGGACACTATAGTAGAGGAGATTGGACCACAATATGTTGTCCAAATAATAACCGACAATGGAGCGAATTTCAAAAAGGTCAGTTTTAATTGATGGAAAAAAGAAAAAATTTGTTTTTGACTCTATGTGCAGCTTATTGCATATATCTAATGCTGAAGGATATTGGTGAGTTGGATGTAGTCAAGAATTGTGTAGCTCGAGCACAATCAATTATAAAGTTTATATATAATTATTATTGGGTCCACGCTTTAATGTAAAAGTATATAAACGGTGAGATACTCCGACATGGAATTACTCGGTTTGCTACCAATTTTATTGCATTAAAGTCATTATAGCAAAAAAGACATAGCTTAAAGGCAATGGTCACCTCACAAGAATGGTCTGAATCTAGATATTCGAAATTGAGTGATGGAAAGAAGATAAAAAAGTCTATTCTTTCCTCTAGATTTTGAGAGACTACGACAGAAATCATAAAAGGTGTGGAACCACTTTATATTATCTTCCGTAAAGTCGATATGGATAAGCGTCCATAGATATCGTATCTTAAATATATGCTGATTTCAACAAGAGAGGAGGTTAGGAGAGCATTCAAAGATTGTTTTAAGGTCGACCAATACGTACGAATCATTAATCATCAAACCGAAGTTCATATGGATCAACTTATCCATAATGTAAGTAAATTCATATTCAGAATAATTTAATTTATTATTATTTAAATAATAAAAAAATCATACTAATAAAATTATGTCTTACAATATATTATCTAAACCCGGTAATTCAATATCGATTTGCTCTCAAAACGTAAAATGATTTCCTAACGACACTACGAAATGTTATATTTCGGCTCTCGCTAAACACCTACTGATGCAGCCGATGCTCTTATGGAGGGTCGATTATTTTGAGAAACAGTTGGTTTATTCTCCAATGTTGTAGTTGTATCGTGTCGTTACACTATAGATCCTAGTGAGGAAAAGTTATACATATTGATTATCAATTATATTTAATATTAATTATTTGTTATGCTAATAAAATCTTTTTTATATCTTTTTGCAATCGAGTGGTGGTTATAATTTGGAGGGGATGCACCACATTTAAGGAAGGTTGTCATTCATGTACTTTCACGGACAACAACATCTAGTGGTTGCGAACGTAATTGGTCAACGTTTGTATTGATTCATACGAAGGTCCACAACAAACTCTCCTATAGACGGTTAGAGAAACTAATATATGTTCATTATAACATGCGGCTAAGATTGCGATGTGCTAAGTTGGATAAGGAGCTAGAGGAACTAGATATTGATCCCATTGACCTCCAATTCTACAACGAAAATTCAGAGCCAATGTTAGATTGGGTTAAAGCAGTAGAGAACCAAGAGGATCCTCTACTTGATTAGGCGGGAGATCCTTAGTGTCCTTCATGTTTTATCACTGAGGCAATAGAAGAAGAAAAAGCACAACCCCAACAGGTGGAAACCCCCCCTCGATTACAACGTGGCAAGAGTCGAACAACATCGAGTCAAACTGCTCGAGGAAGTACAAACACCCAACGGTCACAGTCGTCCGCCCAGCATACAAAGGCAAAGGGGAAGGCAGTAGCATTAGTTGCATCGTTGGAAAGAATTGAGTCGAGCGACGAGACACATTCATAATCACATTCAATAACTCGCTCGGTCGAAAGAAAGACATGACAGTAACACGGATAGCAGTCCTTCGACGGATGATGGCGGTGATGCCGAGCAATCGTTGGTCTCGTTTACACAACTTAGGGTGGTGTATGGACTAAGGAGCAATATTTTACACATGCTACCCAAGATTCAGATTATGGAACTCGATAAGGTATTGGTCAAGTTTATGCGCGGAAGGAGAAGAGAAAGGCAGTGGATGAATTTGAGCAAATGCGACAAAGCCTACATGATATAGACACAGAAAAAAGCTCATCGTATTCACAGCCATCGTATTATGGAGAATCATACGGGCAACAACAGTATGGTGATAATTGGTCATTCTTCTTTTAGCAACAGTATGATACAAAGCAGCAGATTAGTATCGAAAGTAGAAGCTATGACATTCACCAATATATGCCTCAAGAGCTGTCTCGAACAAATATGATTCATGACAATCAGCACCACATTGATGCATCAATGGCATACAGTGTATCAATACACTATGTCATGTGATCAATTTCATGATTGGGTCCAACAAACATATCATATTGATATGCAGATGTATAGGATCGAGGACCTCGATCCACCACCCGTGGAGGCCCATCGTTCGTTTTGGTGGTAGAATCAACAATCAGGTATATCTACATATGTGATTATTTAATTTATTTAAATTTTAGAGTAAAATAGTTTAACAATTTAAATAATTTTTTTTGTAGATATTTCAATATTTATGTAAGAACAATTCGTAACAGACTGAAATACGAACTTGGTATAAGACTATTTCTCAAAGCCCAAAAAAATTATGTGATACTATTCTTACCTAATTTATATTGATTTTGCTAAACTTATACTATTACTATATTTATTTCTAACTTAAAAACTCTATCCTAACTTTTTTTTTTCAAATAATTTTGGAGGGTTTTACGCTCTAAATTAGGTGTACCGCTCGGTACACGATATCGTACAATACAGTATTGAACCAGCCTCAAAACACTAGTATGACACGATATTGCAAACCTTGATCATCACAAACTCAAAAGTTGGGTGGTGGCTGAATAAACAGATCAATATTCCGCTTTGACAACAGATCAATCATCAGTTACTGCAAGAAATGCTTCATCCATCCCTAAGTTCGTCACGATTGGATCACAATATATTTTTGTCCAGTCCTAGACATCATAGATCGGATACAGATCTGGAAAAAGATTCCAACTTTGAATGGAAACAAGCAACCAAAAACGGTAGCAAATATAAAATTTCCCGAACTTGAAAATGCCAATCCTCAGGTACTGCTTTACTTCATCTGCTTGCCCTAAAACTGCTTTGCTCAAATCTCCATGTTTGGATGAAAGATCTTTTTTCTTTTCATTGTTTAAGAAGATCATCGATTCGATATAACTCGGCGGGGTTAAAAAACTACCATATAATTGGTATGAATCGAACGATGAATATCGCTTAAGAAAAAACAAATCAGATATTAAAATGTTCCATTTTTAATTAAAACCCAATTATAAGCCATCTTCCTCTCTGTCGCTCTCTTTATCACCCACTGCTCGTCGATCCGCCCGCCGACTTCTCGCTCCATTGGTCGTTTGTTATTCTCAGGTATTCCTCCTCCTCCTCTCCTCTGTTTTCATCTTTTCTTCTTCCAACTTCTCGTTTCTTATTTTCCTCTTCCCTCTCCAACGCCTCATCGATGCTATAGCATATATATCCATATATCGGTATTGCAAGAAAAAAAGGACTCACTTTTAGAGTAAATTTACAATCTCGAGGTACTTGGCAGACGATACACAAATGGAAAAATACCCCCAGAAGATAGTCCGGCCTCCACCTCTGTTCATGTCCATGGATTGGACCCAAATCTAAAGAAAGACGAGGAGGAATTGTAAATGAAATCATATGTAAAATTTCTCGAGACTTGAATCCATCCAACCAAACGGCAAGAATGTGACACGACGATCCAAACGAAACGACGCCAAGATGAGACGGCCGTGACATGACGTATGTCGTTGCATCGACTCGAAAACCGGATGGGCACGAACCGGTCGCATACCGGTCCGCCATAGAACAGCCCGTTGAGAACGAGTCGGACCGGTTCAGACATGACCCAGGTTTGTACATTGATTGATAGGAAAAAGAACTCCGATAGGAAACAATTGACTGCGGACGATTCCGGCCGGTTCAGAATTCCTAATTATAAACCCCCCAGTCTCTGTCTTTGTCTCTCTCTCTCTCTCTCTCTCTCTCTCTCGGTCGTTGTAACACCGGACTCGAGGTACTGGGCTTCTCTTCCTCCTCCACAGCTCCCGTACGTTGCTACGTATATCTCTTCCAGGCTCGTGTGACGGGGACACTTGGTCTCCGATACACCCAGTTCTCATTCATTTATTCGCAGGAAAGGGGAAGGCGACAGCGAAGATGGAGGCGAATGAAGAGGGCGAGATGGTGGTGAAGCCGCTGATGCAGCGGGAGCGCGGGAGCTCTTCGCCCTCGTCCTTGTGGATGGTGGTTGCCAGCACAGCCATCGCCGTCTTCGGCTCTTTCGAGTTCGGCATATCGGTACGCCAAACAGTTATTGTGACGGAATATTGCGAGTTAGTCGAACCGATGCGAGTCGGGTTGACTTCTTGAAATTGAGAGTAGTGTTCTTCTCCTTTTAAGACCATGCTTAACATGAGAACGAGTTGAAGCTAAACATTACTGCCAAATTTGAGATAAGAACATGAGGAATGTTCATGCTTGATAATGACATGACTAACATGAATATTCATTCTGTTCTTTTAATATCATGATTTTCGTGATAACATGAGTTAGAAATGTCAGTACATTATTTCTTCAAACATGAAAACTATTATGAACTTGAGGTAATTTTAATTTGTGAAAGCATGATGTTCGTGATTTATGATTATATGATTAACATGATTGGTATAATATCCCGATTAGTTTTATATCGAAATTAGACAAGATTAAGATAGACTTATAAAGGTTTTATTGGTGTATCACTATTAACTTCAACTTAAGAATTTTGACCAATAGTTTAGGCCAAACGAAGTAAGCCAATTATCTTATCATGTCAAGTCGTGATATTTGGTATTGGAGTGACTACGTCTCACGTGATGGGTGGACTATTATTAGTTTTAGCATAAGTGTTTTGGCTAGTAGTCTGGACCAAACGAAATTTATAAACTAATTATCCTATCAGGTCGAGTCGTGGTAATTATTTGTTCTTTCTCTAATACCATTATTAATCATTCTTTTTTTAATACCATGATTAACATGAGAACATGAGTTAAAGCCTACTACTATTGGGAAATTTAAGATAAAATAATGGTCAGTATATTGTACAAAAAAGTTGAAACATAAATTTTTTTGCAAACTTGAGGTAATTTTAGTTTTTGAAAACATGATGTTCATACTTTACAGTGACATGATTCACATGATTGTTCAGTTTTTGCTTTTAGCATCATGATTACTGCGATAACACGAGTTGAAGCTTACTATTATTGGGAAATTTATGATAAAAAATGTCAGTATATTGTAGAAGAAAGTTGAAACAAAATCTTTGCAAATTTGATATATTTGAAGCCAAAAACTCAATTTCAAGCTTTACAATGACCAGAGTGCCAATATGAAGCTACTTGTTTGGTGACACTTTGTAGCTTCTACGTTTTCCATCAGCAATGCCTCATCTTTTAGTTTATCCTTTCAGGTGGGATATTCTTCACCATCACAGTCTGGAATTATGCATGATCTTAACCTTTCGTTGCCCCAGGTATGTTTTCAATCAGCAGATGCACCAAAACATTAGTTGAATATATGATCACTTTGCATTATGGATTTTATATCAACACATTTTCTTTTTGAAGCAAGATATCCATAAAGTTCTTTATCCTTAATCCATCCATCATTGTTTCCATTGGATTCACATGACAATTTTAAGCACTAAAAAGGATGTTATAGAAAATGACTCCACAATGGATTGAAATTGAAAGCCATGTGGCCCAATGGGTTCTCAGCAATCGGCATAGTACCCCTCGAAGCCCAGCCTACTTAAAACTGCATGCATGGTTGGTACTGGCATGACATGATATCTGTGTTTGCTGGTGAGCAACACATAACCCTTACATGATAATCGAGGGCATGATATTGGTCATCCCTACTATGCTATGAAGGCCTGGTTTTTATAACATCAGCTTCAGATTTGCTGTGTTTGTGATAGTCTTCTCTTTGTCCAAATAGCTTGCAGAATAGTTCTTTCTAAATTTTATTTGGTTAAGAGCTCAGTAAGTTTTAATTATATTGCTTACCTAAAACCTCTGGTTGGAAGGATGAAGGCATTCATATTATTTTTATTGTTATTAAGTTAGTTTTCCCTAGTAGTTCTTCAAGAAACTCAAATTTTGTTCTATTAACTAGTGAGTTCTATATTTGACTTAGAAACTTTTTCAAGGATGTTCTTAAACTCTGAGCATTATGTTCTGAAATGTCTAGATCTCCATAAAGTTATCTTATGGTTGTCTTAAGCTGTAAAGGAATAGTATCTATCTGAAAGGAAGACAAGCATGGGAGAAATGGAAAATCAAAACTTGACCATCAAAGTACTACACTAGGACATTAAAGTTGAATCGGTTGGTGACAGATCTATACTTTGTTTGGTGCAAGAAAGGAAGATGATAAAGACAAGTTCTTGAAATGAAAAAAGAGTTTCTCTGTTAATCCATTTTACATTTCAGCAATTTAGTTGTCTGCCACCTATTTGCCATTCTTGTTGCATTGTCTTGGATTTTTCTTCAAGCTTGTCTCTTCTTCTAGCTATTAGAAAGCCCATATCAACAAATGTATCCTCACTGTCTAGACACTCAGGAATATGAATGTTGTGGCAATCCATTTGGACTAACCAGAATGAGGTAGCTATCTGCTGCCACATAGTTTTTATAGCAGCAAATAGAATATAAGCAACAAAGAGGAGGAACTTGAGATGTCAAGTGATGTTAGTTTACTTGAAATATCAAGTGATCCTTTAGTACTGAGTTTTCCAATATTTTGGATATAACCTTGATGCCTCGTTTTGGATCGCTTGATCAGACTGATCATAGTCTTGATCTCAATATTTTCTTTTCTTTTTCTTAATGAACCATCCTGAGCTAGTTTCCTCTTAATAGACCGTGATGCTACAGAAAGTGCCAATGTGGCGCTCTCTTGGTCATTTAACTAGTTCCATACATGAAATGTTACTGAAATTGATGTGACTGATGCTGGTACTCAACTAGCATGGCATGTGCAATTTGACACGGACTACCATGTCTTGCATGATAATCCATATAAACTTATCAGTTATCTTCAGAGTAAACAAACTAAAATTGCTATTGATGTTGGCATCAAATGTAAAGGAATTGGTCATTATATGAACTGATCACCATTTTCGGAGGATTCATGCAAACTGCAAAGCATAGTTTCTTGTCTAATAAATTAAAAATATTCATTTATTATAATTGGCTATGCAGTACTCTCTATTTGGTTCAATCCTTACAATTGGAGCAATGATTGGTGCTATACTGAGTGGCAGAATTGCAGATTTAATTGGCAGAAGATGTGTAAGCTAAACATTCTTTCATTTTTCTCAAGACTGATTGATATCCGAGAAGGCACAAAATCCTAAAATTGATTCATTTCTTTGTTGCGCCATGTAATGCAGGCAATGGCAGTTTCAGATATTCTTTGCATCATTGGTTGGGTTTCTATTTTCTTAACAAAGGTTCTTATTTCCAAATTATGAAACTCATAACTGTTTTGTTCATTTCTGAGTTCCAAAAAAGATACACTCAGATAGTTGTTATCGATATCAAATACACCTCTCACATTTTATGAGCAATTATGAAAATAATGTTCATGATCTTGAGTACTGAATATAACGAGGTTATTATGTATAGGATATCATGTGGCTTGATCTTGGAAGACTTTCAGTTGGATGTGGTATTGGTCTTCTTTCCTATGTGGTAAGTTCACCTTATTAAGCCAAAAGTATTGCCTTCTTTTCTGAACACATCTTATATGTTAACTGTTTTTTGTTTTTTGACAAAGAAAGTGGCGAAGCCACCTGTAGAAACATGTGAAATGTAAACAAAAGTATCAGGACTGACACAGTACACAAAATCGCTCTATATCCATGCCATTTATTATCTTTTTCAATTATGCTATGAGCTGCTCATTTTTGTTTAGTATTGATTATCTACCAGTCTAGATAATTTATTTCAACCACTAAGTGTTCTTTGAGGTTGATCATGATTATGCAGTTATAGTGCATATCTATTAGCAGTACTTCATGAACATTTATGTCTGGTAGAATAAATATCATTATCAATGTTCAGATAATTCTTACAAATTCTAAGCAGGTTCCAGTTTACATTGCTGAAATAACACCAAAGAATTTAAGAGGAGGATTTGCAGCTGTGAATCAGGTAAAGGAAAGAAGCTGGATTCTACAAAAGCATTTTTGTGTGTGATTCTTCTGATAAAATTCTATGGCAGCTAATGATATGTTGTGGAGGATCACTTGCTTACTTGCTTGGAACAGTCCTGACCTGGCGTATACTTGCAATTATAGGTAGGACAATTTCCTTTCACAGTAAAGGATACTTCTTGATGCTAGAAAGATTGTTTATTCCTTATGTTAGATTTGTAATTGCAATTATTCCTTATACAACATTGATCTCTGCATGACCATTGCACTCTAGGATGTAAACATGAGAGTTTTGGTTCAAAGACTTGTCTTGAGATGCAGATAGGTAAATAGCTATGAGTTCTATGTAGAGGAGAAATCTGGTCCAAATTGCTCATGGGCAGATCAGTCTGGCATAGTATGGGCTTGCACCTAGCACTGCCTGGCTGCTATAGTAATGAGCCATGGTTGGCATGAGCCAAAATCCTAAGTGACGTTTAGAGGGTTCTCTAGATGCATGGAACATGGGCCCTCTGCAAAGGGAGGAGTCATTGAATCTTTGATGGTTCTCGCAAAACCTGAGAGCTGTTCTTTGGAGATGTATTCTTGGAGTGGAAGCTCTGATGTCTATCACTTGATCGCAGTCCCTCTTGACTGTGTCATATTAAGTTTTTCTTTTTTTTTTTCTTCATGATGTTTTAGTTCTGTTTTTTGGTGTAAATTGCTATCCTTTATCCTGGTATTTGCATCTCATTAGTAGACCGAGGCAGTGCCTGTTTCTTCAGAAAAGAGGAAAAAAATGGAGAACTGTTCTTTTAGTCTCCTTTAAGTAAGATACACATTCTCCTTTACAGAAATAAAGGATGAGAAAGAAATTTATGATCCCCAAGTGAGCAACAATGTTAGGAAGTTTCAGACCATTTCCTTGGAGTTTTGAGCATGACACAAATTAACTGGAGAATTTTCTTTTCAGGTACTTTTCCGTGTTTTCTACAACTTCTCGGTCTCATCTTCATTCCAGAGTCTCCAAGATGGCTGGTTAGTCACCTGGACCTTTGTCATAATTTTGAAGTGTTTTAGTGAAAACTAATCTTGAGGTCTAAGCGTATATGAGCCACATGAATAGAAGAACTAGTTAATCTAAACTCCTCAATCACCAGCAATGTAAAATTTCTATATAAGAGCCTTAGAAATGTATCATGTCTCTGTATTCATAATTCACAAAAGAATATGGAAACTTTATCACAGTGCTTCATAGACATGCATACAATCGGACAACATAAAAAACTGTTTTCTTTTGTGTTTTTTTGTTTGTTTATCCTCACTTATTTGTATAAACAGTTACAGCTTCAACAGGTATTTGAATCCTTAAACAGTATGATGAATGCTTGTGTATGTTACATGTTATGATTAGTTAGATAATCCAAATTTTCATCTTTAATTGGTTATTATCCGTTTGTATCTTTAGTTTTTTTTTTGCCAAGTATATTACTACAAATATTCATGAAATTGATAATTTTAAAATTCATAAAACAAAATTTAAACAAACAACCTTAAAGATCAAGTTAGGGTTTGCATATTTTGGCTGTGGTAGGTGGTGGGCTCGATTGATTTGTGTTAAAATTTTATAGATTGATTTGTGTTAAAAGCAAGGATTGAAATACTGTATTGTATCGGTGTTTCGAGCTTGGCTCGGTATGGTACGGTACCGTATACCGAGTAGTACGCTAGGGCATACTAAGTGGTACACCTAATTTAGGTGTAAAATCCTCCAAAAATATCTGAAAATAAAAAAAAATTAGGATAGGGTTTTTAAGTTAGAAATAAATATAGTAATAGTATAAGTTTAGCAAATCAATATAAATTAGGTAAGAATAATATCACATATCTTTTTCGGGCTTTGAGGAATAGTCTTATGCAAAGTTCGTATTTCAGTTCGTTATGGATTGTCCTTATGTAAATATTGAAATATTTACAAAAAAATTATTTGAATTGTTAGACTATTTTTTTATAATATAAACTCTAAAATTCAAATGAATTAAATAATCAGATATGTAGATATACCTGATTGCTGATTCTACCACTAAAACGAACAACGGGCCTCCACGGGTGGTGGATCGGGGTCCTCGTTCTTATACATCTACATATCAATTGATCCCACGACATAGCGTATTAATACACCGTATGCCATTGATGCATCAATATGGTGATGATCGTAGGTTGATCGTCATGAATCACATTTGTCCGAGGCAGCTCCTAAGGCATATATTGGTGAATGTCAGACCTTCTACTTTCGATACTGATCTACTGCTCTGTATCATACTGTTGCTCAGAGAAGGATGACTAATTATCACCGTACTGTTGTTGCCCGTATGATTCTCCATGATATGACGGGTGTGGATACGATGAACTTCTTTCTGTGTCTACATCATGTAGGCTCTGTTGCAGCTGCTCAAATTCATCCACTGCCTTCCCCTTCCCCTTCCCCTTCCGCGTATAAACTTGACCAGTACCTTGTCGAGTTCTATGATCTGAATCTTGGGTGACATGTGTAAAATGAGACCAACGACTCGGTCTATTGCTCCAGTACCTTGTCGAGTTCTATTGCTCCTCGGTCTATGCACCACCCTCAAATTGTGTAGACAAGACCAACGACTGCCCGACATCGCCGCCATCATTCGTCGAGACACTGTTGTCCGTGTTGTTGTCATGTCTCTAGACCGAGCGAGTTACTAAATGTGATTGTGAAGGTGTCTTGTCGCCCGACTCGATTCTTTCCAACGATACGACTGTTGAAAACCTATGAGAAAGGGCTCTAACAATCAATTTGACCGTTGGAGCATTGTTATCGAGCGGTAACGGTTGAGTTCGATCGTTACCGAGTGGTAATAATCGAAATCGACCGTTACCGAGCTGTGTCGAGCGGCAACGATCGAAATTTCGACCGTTACCACCCGATATAACCCCATATCATCCTATACGGGGCGCTTTTAAGCATTCTGCCCGGTATGCTGTTGGACCGGTATGTACCGGCTGTACTGGGTGGTATCATTCGAAACTGAATACCTTGGTTAAAAGTAATAACTACTCAGACAAAAAAGTTGCAAAGAACTTGATATCAACTAATGACATTAGCAATCATGAAATATCTCTATTGCACTCTTTTCTGAACTATTTTGCTCTTACTGGCGAAAAATTCTCATTATTCTTCATTATTAAATGGCTGATACAAGGTAATAAAAATTTGATTGTTGTTTCTTAGTTCCAGCTGCTATTTTCATTGCCAGGTTAATTTTACTAAATGTTTAACTCATATAATCAACAATTTTCTCCTTTATTTAAAATTCTTGCATTTTAAAGTCTCTCTCCATATTCTAGAAAGTATAGTTTATTTCTACTCATCAATTAAAAAAATTAGGGAAAAGGAGAAAATAAGAAAATTAAAAATATTATTATTTAGAACAAGTGAAATTACTGGTTTTTAGACCTTAAAGATGAAATGTTTCATCTCCTAAGGCCCCAGGGCATAATTATTTTTGTTGAGGTGGATCATTGGGTATCCAAGATTGGACTGTTCAGTTCAGTAAAAATTTACCGTTGATTAAACTAAATCCAAGCATGTGTACATCATGCAGGCTATGGTAGGTAAAGATCATGAATTTGAAGCAGGATTAAAAAGACTAAGGGGGGAGCACTCTGATGTTTCTCAAGAAGCAGAGGAGATAATGGTACTGTGTTTATCTTCAAACAAATTTTCTACACAGTTACACAATAATTTATGTATTATAAGAATGGAAGATTGTTGACCCAGGAGTTCACAGTAAACCTTCAAAAACTTCCTCAATCTGGTATGCTGGACTTGTTTCAGAAGAAATACCTTCACGCAGTCATCGTAAGTGTTCATCATCTTCAATACATATGGGTGATGCTTTAATTTTGCTTGAGGGTTTCTTAATATTTGAATTCAATAATAGGTTGGAGTCGGACTTATGGTGCTTCAGCAATTTGGAGGAGTCAATGCAATCTGTTTTTATGCAAGTGAGATATTTGTCTCAGCAGGTAAAGTAATAATATCTCTCTCCTAATTATTCCAATTAAGAGTGTAACTCTGGCCTCATCTAGCAGCATTATGTTTTTCATGTTCCAGAGTAAGCAATAGAAATTTTCATTTATGTTTTTCTTTTCTTTTTTTATTAAACCAACTCTGGTGGTTCCAACTACTATCTTTTGATGGTGGGAGGTGGTTATTCATTTGAGAAGAAGAGGTCAAGGCCACAAGTATGACTATCAATTGTCTGGGATCTTATGCAATTTTTGCTTCTGAAACTTTTAGGGAGCAGTATTTTCTTCTTCTTGAGAAAAAACTGGCATGAGTTTGCCCATTGCACTAAAAGGTCATCACAGATACAAGCTCCACAGAGCTGAAGGCACAGTCAATATACAAAGAAAACATCCTGCAACACTACAGGAAGCATCAAGTGTTTTTACCTCCAGAAGCTTCACAAACAATGAACATAATGAAAAACAGAAACAATGTCACCAATTCTTCATGCCTCGAACTTTTAATTTTTGTTTTTCTGGGTGAGAAACATCAAATAAATTTAATTCCTATAGGGCACTAAAACTTTGTGATACTTACAGGTTTTTCATCTGGTGATACTGGAATGATTGCAATGGCCGCAGTTCAGGTTCATTTTCTTAAACATATTCTACTTTGTTCCTTGATTTAAGACAGCATAACAGAATTGCTATCTTGCAGATTCCAATGACCACCTTAGGGGTACTTTTGATGGATAGATCTGGAAGAAGACCACTTCTAATGGCAAGAAACTGCATAAGCAATTTAAACCCGTCCATTTCAGCTTGTCCTTTCTTTTCTCTAAAAAAAGGATTCACACAGTTTCTCAGTAACTTTTCGATTCCAGATTTCTGCAGCAGGAACATGCATAGGTTGTTTCCTTGTTGGTATATCATTCATGTTGAAGGTCTTTACTAGAACCTGCTACTCTCTTGAATAAATTTTACAGAGAAAAAGAAAATCTCGTACTGATTTCCTAAGGTCAACAGGGACATGAATTCTCAAAGGAATTGAACACCGTGCTTGCTCTGGCTGGCATACTGGTACCTATATTCCTGTTGTTGCATAGCAATTGAAAGTGTAACTTTCATATTTATACTTTCATGTTTCTTGTCATATCAGACATACACGGGATCATTCTCGCTGGGTATGGGCGGAATACCATGGGTCATCATGTCAGAGGCAAGTCACCTGAACTCGAAAGAATTAGATAAAATTATATCCTGAAACCATAGGTTCTGATAATTGACATTTTGGATACAGATATTTCCTTTGAACATGAAAGGAACAGCAGGAAGCCTTGTGACCTTGGTTAGCTGGGTGGGTTCCTGGATTATCTCATACACTTTCAACTTTCTTATGATGTGGAGCTCAGCTGGTAATGAGAACCAACGTAGTGTCACTTATCATCTAATATATGACACGCCTTTGATTCGATGCATATTAATATGGACAAAAATCGCAGGAACCTTCTTCATCTTTGCAAGCATTTGCGGTCTTACTGTTCTATTCGTGGAGCGGCTTGTACCAGAAACCAAAGGACGAACTCTAGAAGAGATACAGGCTTCGATGAGTTTGATTTTACAGTGACCATACAAATTGTCAAGTTGGGACAACTAAATCATCCAATAAAAAGAAAAACAATAGCTTTCTTCCATGATAAAAGCTTCTCTTTTCAAAAATGTTTTGAATACTATGCTCTGGTACCATATTTATCATGATTCAAACCCAAAACCGTATGACTTTGGGAGAGTCATATACCGTCACAAGAGTTGCTCACATTCAATGTGAGACTATCATTGGGTCTTGGTGTTCTCAGCTCAGGATAACAGTTAGCTAAATTAACTTTTTGTTGATTTATTCCATATACTTTCTTCAAGCTTTTACCTCATAAGAGATTCTAATCAGAGATTGAGTAAAAGGTTGCCATAACCCTTTTTGATTTCTAGTTGGAACATCTTAATGACTCTAGTGATAAGTTTGTTATCAGAATCTTTTGATCATTTTCACCACTTGACTCTAATTTGTTTTCCAGGCTTTTGTAGATTTCTGCAGGTCCTACTCTTGAGCACACTTGGAATGGATTCATTGCTGTCCCCATTGTCCTAAGACTTTGGATGATCTTTCGACTCTGAGATGCCAATTTCAACCTTGGTCCAGAGGTACATCGATTCCATTTGATCAGATTGGACTCGATTGGCTTTGATTGAAAAAGGAGGTATAATTTTCAAGAACTGGTTCGAATTAAAATGGTTTCAATAATTTCATGTTGAGATTTTTTTTTCTATTTTATAATAAATATAATTCTTAAAAATATAATTAATAGTGTCAAATTTCTTGATTTGGGTTGAGATGAAACAAAAATGGTTAAAATTTTTAGTGGGACGGGGAAAGTTGGAACATATTTCACCTCTTCTAAGCTTTAAAATGGCTAAAATGCTTTTATTTATTTATTTTAAAATGACTAAATCTCTATCATCTCTCCTTTCACCTCTATTTACTTTTTTTTTTTGAATTGGTCCTCTCTATCTCACTTGTTATCATCCAACTTAGTGTTCATATTTTTATTCCTTTGACCAATAAATCTTTTTTTATTCTTTGAGACGGTTTACGTAGACAATTTTACTATAAACTCTCTCTAATATATGTTCTATTATAACTTTCGTCATAATATATATCTATATATTTTAAAATTTTAACATTATATCTAGGAATATTTTGTTTTTAATTTTTAATAAATCAACAATGTATTTTTCCTCCTTCCTCCTCTTCCTCTTCATCTTTCCCCTATCACTTTTTCTTCTTCCTTCTTTTTATCTTCTCCGTCGTGTTCTCTTCTTCCTCTTTGGTATATACTGTCCCAGAGATACTCGATAGAATAGTAATGTCGGTATTACGAGATTGCATTCCTTGCTACAAAATTTGTATTAAGTTCCAAATATTGAGTTCCTTATATTGCAATATCCATTTTAACAAAATCTCACATCTAATATGAATTATCAAAAAGTAAAAGAAAGACCAAAAACATGGAAAAACAAGACGAGAACGTCGGGGGAAGCTCACACTCTAAAGATGCATCTGATTGCTTGAACTATCTATCAAAGGAAAAAAGAAGAAATGCTCAAAATTTAAGAGAGTTTGTTGAAGCCTCTTCAGATCTGTGACTTTTGTTTTGTAACCTTAGTGGTTTACTAGACTCGATTTAAAATCTCATTCAATAAATTTTATATCTAAAATATTAAGAGTTATAGTTAGTAAATGATTTATGATGTTGGTGTACTTGACCGGCTTATCAAAGATTAAACGCTTAAAACATTATTAAAACCTAAAATATTGATGTGTACTACATCAACTCATCTAATAAATTTACATCTCATCCAATAAATTTAAATCACAATCAATAAATTTTAAATGATATCATTGGCAGTAAGATGGATATAGAATGTCGTATTTATCATTTAATGTTTGCAAAAACATTAACAATTTGATATAAAATATATAAATATATTTAATTTTTTATAATCATAATAGTTTTTTAAAAGAAATTAATTTTGTTTTGGAGTTTTAACGAAGCCAAATAAAAACATAAGTTATTACATTTTATAAGGATAAATAAGAAAATCACTTAAGCTCCACTATTTTATGGTTTCTTCTTTGAAGGTTAATCCCATTTTTCGATCGATCAATTTTAATGGCACTCACAAAATTATTATCCATTTCAGTTCTGCTTCAGGTTTTCTATTCCTCTGGCACGTGCTCGGGAGGGTGCCTGCAGTCCCTCTATTAATCTAATTATTTGTCTTATATATATATATATATCACATCTCTGATTAATACATATATTTGTGGCCATACATATAATTAAAATTATTTAATTATCATTTATCACAGTGATTTGTTGCCCTTTAAAAAAGGCATGGCAGCATAACTTTCTTGGATCTCGGATTCCAGCTCATCCAACTCTTCTCGTCCTAGGGAGTTGGGAACCCGCTTACGTACACCGTTTTTTGTTGGTCGTTACTTGTAATTGCATTGGACCCACATTTTCTATCCAGTGGCTAGAAAGGTGAAGGAAGCGGGGACGAATTTAAAAGGCCACGCCAGGCCCGATTCGCTACGAGACAAAAGGAGCATGACAACAACGAAAGGGAGGAGGCATTGACAAGGACGCCGCCCTCGTCGAGCATCGCCATCGAGCTCCGCCCCCATCGACGGCCATGGCGACGGAGGAGGTGCAGGTGATCCACTCCTGGTCGGCCCCCAGGTCCCTCAGCACCAGCCTCATGTACTCGTTCGCTCAGGTTTCCCCCGCTCTGGTGCTCCCCTCCGTCCAATCTTTCTTCTTTTCTCTGTACCCGCCAAGCGTTCGATCGTGGTCCGGTGGTTGGATCGACTCTTTTCTTGATTCTTGGGCACGTTATTTGCATTGCCACCGGATTCTGATGGCCTGCCGGTCCTCATTCTTCTTTTCCTGGTCCAGAGGGACGACATGGAGGTGGTTGATGAACCTCTTTATGCAAACTTCTTGACGGTCACTGGCTTGGAGAGGCCCTACCGCGATGAACTCCTGTCCAAGATGGTAATGAAGAGAACCCTTTTTATACTTTTTGTGAGGTGATGAAAGATCCAGTGCTAGGCATTAAAGCATGGGGATCGCCTTTTCCTCTGTGGTTTGTTCTTCGGAGTTAATCGAATAATAATCTTGTGTGGAATCTCTTAAGTAGTTCTATTGATTATCCATCTTTTAGCAATATTTCTTCTTCCGTTGGTCTTGCATTCATTTATCCATGCCTTCTTTTTGGCTTTGCTAATGGCCTTCACGTTATTCTGTTAGACGATTGATGTTTTGTTTCTGTTTCTTTTGTTAACCGCTTCGAATGTGATGTAGGATTCCGATGGAAATAAGGTAGTCAAGGAAGTGATTTTTGGGCCCGGAGAGAAGAAATACCGGTACTGCAAGGTACCATAGTTTCCATCGTTGTCACCCCCTGCATCAAACTGCTAATTAAAGTTATGTTGGACCTTTTGAAGAAAATTCCATCTTTACTTGCTACATATATTAATTTTCGAATTATGTTAAAAGAATTTGCTAGAATTTTCAGGGTGACCATGTTTTTACAGTTTATATTGCAGGAATAACTTGTATTTGTCAGGTAAAAGAAGTTAATGTTATGACTTTATGAATAATATCTATTATTGTTTATTATCATGGATTTTTCTCATTACAGTGGAGTCAGCTATAAAACAAAACTTGTGAATCTGAAAAGGTAGAAATTATGAAGTTGTTAGAGTCGAGTAATGCCAAAATTTTGAGCAATAAATTTTACCTCTTGGTTATTTGAAGTTATTGTATGTTTAATGAGCACTGCTTATGTGCCTTTTAACATGGATTAGAATGTATGAGACAACATTATTTACAATTATTGTTTGTTTCTCATTGCAACTATTGGTTAAAGTTTCAAGAGCATCTTACATGACATTTCATAGTTAGATTGTCAAAGATATGATGATTGTCAAAGATATGATGGGACAATTTGAGCAGCATATTCAATGTTGTTTTCTATTTTATGATAAATAGTGTTGTAGGCTACTGTCATCCAGTTTGTAAAAGAATCAACATCAGCTCATGAGAAAGGTGAAAATGATATGGGACATGATGTTTGATTTCTAAAGAAAGACCCAGTCAATAAGAATTGCATGCTTTGTTTGTCTCAAGAAAACTTCCAGATAAGCTAAGAATGTCTGAATATCATATTCAGTGATGTTGGATGAGAAGAATTCTAAGATCAAAGGGAGGACAAACTTAATGCAAGGAAAGATCATAAGGATTATAAAAGATAGGAATCAGTGGTGACCATCTTCAATAGCATGAAAGGAACGACATAAAGTTGATGGCATCCCCTTTTTCTACAACTAGCTCCTAACATATTGGTTCACTGCTAAATTTCTCTTTTCCCATTGTAGGAAAACAAGTGATTGAACCATTGAATACAATGGATGTGACTGCAGATTCATCCAATCCTACTAAATCTATTGATAGCCACTTTTTTAACTATACTTTTCTATTGATAGCCACTTTTTTAACTAAATCCTGCTAAAAGGTTGGACTAGAGAATTCTAAATATCGTTTGACATCAATACAGGATTTACTTCAGAACATGGAAGTCTAAGTGAGTATTAAATTGAGGCATGACCAAATGCTAGATAAACATATGTTAAGCCTATTTTCATCATGATTTGGATTAGACTCTACAAATGGATGAGATGAAAGTTCATCTGATTTGATTGTGCTTGATATGGATTGACCTTTCAATCTCATAATCCAATTAGTTGTACATTCAATCACCCAATTGATAAATCAGATCAGATATAGATTAATGTTTCATTTGGATTAATTATTCAACAAGATGGAAAAATTGATGAAGATACTCGTCAGAGTAAAAACTGGCGTTTCATGTACATTGAACTTGAGAAACTTCAATCTAGTCCCACAGAATCAAAGGCCAAAGCTAGGTCCCAGACCAAGTGCAAAAGCGTGAGGTGCAGCAGCATAAGCTTGGCTTGTCTTGTCCAATAATTTATGAGTTTTATGAGAGTGCGTTGAAAACAGTAAACATGTCTTAGTTTTTGTCTACCTCAAAATAGAGTAATGCATCAATCGATTTGAATTATTTAATATATCTTATGCTGCGATATAATCATCTATTTACATATGCTCGAATGACCCATCCTTATATAAAAATGTAGTTAGCACTAGTCCATATATTTATTTTGCAACTTGATCATTACCATCCAGCGGGTTCATTGGAGCTTACATATGATATGAACTTCATCAAAAAATGAGAAACATGGCCCTTTGTAGTTAAGTCAATAACTTTCTTCGCCTATTTCTTTAACCGGCCGAAGAATTTGGACCAGCCTGACCAACAAACTGGTTTACAAATTAACTGTTATGAAAAAATGATTCTTCTAGTTGACTTTGACTGTGAAAGGTGATGGATGTATGCATGCTTTCTCTTTAAAGAAAGCACAATTGTATTTTCTTAGGTTTATCCATATTGGTCTTTAATTAACTCTTGCGATATGCTTACCAACTAGAGCAAAAAGCAGTCATGTAACTTAATGCTACTACAATATAGTGTTTGAAATGAACTAATTTGATAACCTTCTTCGAAAAGCTTTCAAGTTCTCTCTATATACTTGTCAACATGAAATTTCTAACTTGGCTAGTGGGATTTGTATCATGAGTTTTTTTTGAAGTATCATTATCTTGTTAGCATCCAATTATCATGGTTCTTATATTGATTCTCTGTTTTTGTAGCATATGGCAAAGCAACGACTTCCGAATTTGTCGAATGATTTGATGAGGAAAGGAAAGCATTTTATATTGATACGTAATCCTCTTAATATCTTGGTAAATATCACCTTGTGAAACATGACTTTTCCTTTTGGCCTAGCCATAATTTTCTATGCAATTTTATATTACTCCAAAATCTAACTATATAAGATGTTTGATTATTGATTAGAGAGGATTTACTGAAACTGGTTGATACTAGTTTTTGTAACCTCTTAGACCACCATGATACTGGAATATTTTTGCAGTACACTGACATTTACCACCCAGTATTACCAAATAAAATGATGAAAAAATAAAAAGTGAATGACCTTATACTGGTAAACTACTTGTTTTGATACTGATATTTGGCCAGATCATTAAATATTGGTTACTATTTATAAATCAAAGGTTGTGTAGTTTCCAGTATTGCCTGTCATCTTTCAGCAAATTTCTCCTTAGGAGACTCTATTGGAAGGATGTTTTAGGTTAGCCTAAAGGTCCAGTGTAACTATAACTCGATATCGTCATCTCATGCTCATCGTGGTTGTAGGGACATTTGTGTTGTTAAAATTGGTGGTCATATGCTTGTTATATTGGAATCCAAAAGCAACAGTATTTTTCTGAAGGCTTGCAGCCATCCTGTGCCTTTAGAGAGTAGGCTTGTTCAGGAAATTTCAGAACATCAAATTTGGAAGTCAGTGGTATTATGTGATAAGCCACTATATTGAATTAGGTAACTTCTTGTGGCATTTCAGATATTGTATGAGTAGAAAACTATCAATATTTTCATTAGGAATATGAAATTACTAAATTCTGAGAGGCAGATCCAAGACACGATGCCCATTGTAGAGCTTTACATAGTAACTAACAATGAAACATAGATTATTCAAGTTATTGAAGCTATTGAACAGTTCTGAATTAATCAGACACTGCATTGTTGTCTCTTGAACATTATTCAAGTTTAACAGAGAGTCTTTCCAGGTTAGAGTCCTTTTAATAATTACACATATTGGTTACTTGTCTGAAGATCTATAAACACATTTCTCAGATATGCTACACTGGATTTATTTTAATTGCAATATAGGCTATTTGATATTGTGATAATTGATTACATTTTAATCAGTAATGATTGGCGTGGATATATTCAGGAAACAAAGTTTCATCCTCTTAATATGTTTGCCTACTCATTTGACAGTGTGGTTTTTGTATGTCATCAGCAATCATTCAATAAAGTTGTATCACCTTCATTTCTTGAGCTGGGTTTGGGAGATCTTGTATCGATATACAGTGAGCTTTGTGAATTGAGTAAAGCTCCACCTATAATAGATGCTGATGATTTACAAAAAGATCCTGAGGTTAGTTTGCTTCTTGTTATTGTGTTTTTAACATAAACTTATTCATCATTTGTTTAGTTATAATATTGTAAACTATCTTAAGGGACGTGCCTTTGGTGATAGTACTTATTGTCTTTTTTATCTTGTTTAAGGAGAGAAAGGCAGGGCCAGAGATATTGAGATCAAGGTATACAGTTTCAAATGAAATCGCCTGGTACGGGCGGTACATACCAGTCCGACAAAAGTCTAGTACTTGGACTACTCGCTACCGGGCAGTATTTTTTTATTTATAAATAATATATATATATATATGTTATTTATAAATAAAAAATATATTATTTATAAATAATATATATATATATATTATTTCGGTGACGTCACCTTGCCTAGGGAGAAGAGAGGCGACATCGCACATTTTTTTTATTTTTTTATATATAATATATATATAAATAAAAGATTATATATATCAAGGTTCGCCGAACCGTACCATACCAGCGTTTCGACGCTGGCTCGGTACGGTACGGTACGGCGTACCGAGCGGTACACCGAGGTGTACCGCTCGGTACACCTGATTTCATCGATTTATCCCTCCGAAAATACCTGAAAATTAAAAAAAAAGTTAGGATAGAGTTTTCAAGTTACAAATAAATATAGTAATAGTATAAGTTTAGCAAAATCAATGTAAATTTGGTAAAAATAGCATCACATATCTTTTTCGGGCTTTGAGGTAGTCTTGTTCGAGGTTCGTATTTCAGCTCGTTATAGATTGAAATATCTATAGAAAAATCAGTTGAATTGTTAGACTATTTTGTTACAATATAAACTCTAAAATTCAAATGAATTAAATAATCATATATCTAGATATACCTGATTGTTAATTCTACCACCAAAACGAACGACGGGCCTCCACGGGTGGTGGATCGGGGTCCTCGATCCGATACATATCAATATGATACGTTTGTTGGACCCAATCATGAAATTGATCCCATGACATAGTGTATTGATACACCGTATGCCATTGATGCAGCAATGTGGTACTGATCGTAGATTGATCGTCATAAATCATATTTGTCCGAGGCAGCTCTTGAGGCATATATTGGTGTTGTTCTGTATCATGCTGTTGCTCAGAGAAGGATGACCAACTATCACCATACTGTTGTTGCCCATATGATTCTTCATAATACGATGGCTGTGAATACGATGAGTCTGTTTCTGTGTCTATATCATGTATGCTCTGTCGCATTTGTTCATATTCATCCACTGCCTTCCCCTTCCCCTTCTCCTTTCCCTTCCGCGCATAAACTTAACCAGTACCTTGTCAAGTTCCATGATTTGAATCTTGAGTGGCATGTGTAAAATATTGCTCCTCAGTCCATTCACCACCCTCAAGTTGTGCAGACGAGACCAACGACTGCCCGGTATCACCGCCATCATCTGTTGAGGCACTGCTGTCCGTGTTGCTGTCATGTCTCTGGACCGAACGAGAAAGAGAATGTGATTGTGAAGGTGTCTCGTCGCCCGACTCGATTCTTTCCAACGATGCAACTGATGCTATTGCCTTCCCCTTTGCCTTTGCACGTTGGGTGGACGAGTGTGACCGTTGGGTATCGGTAGTTCCTCGAGCAGTTTGACTCATACCTCTTGATTAGAAAGTTCTTCCTCTTAATCTTCCCAAATTTACCTCGATTGAATTCACAAATCGTTGTTTTATAGAGTTTATGAGAGAAAAGAAATGTTTGAGAGAGAGTTTAAGAGTGTATAATGAAATAGGGGAGAGAAGATTAGTTTAAATAGGAGGAGAAATGGCTCCAACGGTCAATTTGACCGTTGGAGCACTGTAGCACTGCTACAGTGTGGTAACGGTCGATTTCGACCGTTACCGAGTGGTATCGGGCGGTAACGGTCGAAATCGACCATTACCGAATGGTACCGGGCGGTAACGGTCGAAATTTCGACCGTTACCGCCCGATACAGGCTTTTTTTGGTGTACCGCCCGGTAGAGGGCGGTCCGCGTACCGGTCGCCTCTCGGACCGGTACGTACCGCCCGTACCGGGCGGCACACATCGGTATGGCGAACCTTGATATATATATATATATACCAAATAATATACCGCTCGGTATACAGTACCATACCGTACCGTACCGAAAGAAGGTTGAAATTTCGGTACGGTACGATATTTCAATCCTTGATTAAGAGATCCTAAATTCAAGCTAGCTGGAGATTCCACCTTCAGCTTAGCTTGAGAAATTTAAAGATATTACATATGATTTAAAGAAATTAAAGATACTGGTGATAGTTATTTGGTATAAAACTTCAATTTGGACCAGAAAAAATACTAAGAAATATTTGGCTGAACAGTGAAAAACTAGTTGATGGACCAGAATCAGCATCTTTGGTAGATTCAATCTTATTGTTCAATGTAACTGTGAGTCTGCGATAGTATCTAAAACAATATTGTTAAATATTTTTCTTTCTATTTTTATTTGATAAATGGATGGATGATAGAAACAGAGAAAAAAAATATCAATGATATATGATTCCAACATGTATGGTCTATGAATTACCTCATATTAGGAAATGTGATAAAGCATTAATACTGAATGACTATAAATAATAAAATGATAAGAATAATAAAGAGCCTTGGGTTAATAAAAGTTGTGGAGATCGATTCTCAAATTTGTTGGGAGCTCCATCAAAGAGTTCAGAATTAACCATATTAATGGGGAAGCTACAGAAACAATGAAACCTCTGAGCATAGGATCTTACTGAAAATAAATCCAAATAATTCATTGGGTGGGATCGTGGAGCATACCGAGAACAAAATTGCTTATTATGAGTACTCATGAATTGAGCTAGGAATGAAACAATAAAGAGTCAATATTTGCCCATGAAACCTTTATTTTTTGAGATTTCACTATAATATTTGACATCATTTGTTGAGTAAAAATAAAGGAGCTCGTACATACTTGATAGTTCCGCTTATGAATACTCCACTGATATGAGAGGTTCTTAAATGTAAGTTGAGTCCCTGGTTCCCTAATTGATTGGTCTTCTCTAAATTTGACCCGGTTGCCATGAGTAGGACTCTGAACATAACATAATTGTCTGATCAAAGGTTCTCAATTTCAGTTTATATTGGTGTATCGATGTGTACCGGCATTATGCCCAAAAAGAGTTGAAAACAAATACCTGGAGGTAGTGGTCCAAAAATGTCGATCGGTATGCCTCGGTAATGGTCGAAATCCGGGGCGTATCGATCGGTACACCTCGGTAATGGTCGAAATCCGTGGCGTACCAACCAGTACGTCTCGATAACGATCGGATTTCAACCATGTATCCCATATCGCCCGATACGGGGTCAAAGATCACCCAGTAGAGGGCGGTCCGCGTACCGCTATCCTCTTAGACTAGTACGTACCACCCGTACCAGGCAGTACACATCGAAATTGCGACCCCTGGTCTGATCCAAGATGCACTATTGCAAGTAAAGGGATTTAAATACGAATTGGTTGTGCTCGAAAATAAGCGTCAAAGAAAAACCAACTTATGTCCACTTTTTCAACTCGACCTTTCTTTCACCATTAGCTCAGCTTCTCTCCACTTGGAAGGCCAAGCTGATGATAATCACAAGTGCTTTTGATGGACTAGAGTGGTAGTTATAGGTTTGTGATTACCACAATGCCACTTTATGTGACAGAAAAGTCTATTCCAGTGAATTGGTTGCTAGTAGTAAACATCAACTTTTTCATTTTGGGATTGCATTTGGAGTTTCTAGACTCTAGAACACATGGAGAAGTTCAATCTAATTTCCTATATTTCTCTTTTCTGGTTGTTAAAATTATTTGTCTATTTTAACAAAATGTTCCATCTTAATATGGAGAGACAGACATTCCTTTTATAATCTAGATTTTAACACAATGCTTCAACAACACAAGGTTTTAATTTTATTTTCATATCATGTTAAACTATTAACACAGGTGGCAGATTATTTTCTTAGCATGCTTTGCAATATTCAAGTGCTTTTAGAAAAGATGGGCCACCCTATATGGGTGTCACAACTTACATTTAGTTTCAGATGAATTTGAACATGTCTATCACTAGTTTCTCAACCATCTCCGTGGTGTTGCTAAATTTCATGATTTCATGACAAATATTTGCCTTATGTTAATCATTCTTGATGGAATTTAATTTCACTACATTGCAGACTGTCCTGCGTGGTCTTTGTCAAGATTTGGATATCCCATTTCAGACATCAATGCTCAAGTATGGTCATATGGATTTTTGAATTCGCTTGTTCTGAGTTGTCATTTATCAATTATAATTACTATGATGATGCTAGAAGTATATACTCTTGCAAGTATTTAAGATTACAAGCTATTGTAATATATTTTTTTGTAAATTAAAATCTGACTTTTTTAGTTGTAATGCATAGAAATTTCAGATTTTAGGCTTACAGTGTTAAACTTCTAATGTACAATGTAAAGGTTCAATTCAGAAGAATGAATTGGTGTACAATGAATAATATTTCATGTTGTAGGTGGCATTTCATACTTCATCTTTGGCTCCCATTTGCTTGTCATATTCCTTCTTTTCCCTTTTCTCTGAAATGACCATTTAGGTCTTTTCCTATGAAGGTCTGTCTTCTAATATATTTTTTTGCCTTTAAATGTTCCATCTTTATTTTCTTAAAAATATCCCAATGACTGTTGTCAAGATTCTATTTGAAATGCATATCCATTAATGCTATTAATTCTTTCTTCACTATTATTAATTATAGTAATATATAGCTATTAGGTAGTTGCTTATAACCTATGGCTTTCTATTTAGTGTTGGCATCACAATTAGGGTGCTTCTATGCGACCTAGATGACCTAGGTATGAGTCACAAAAACAGCCTTTTCTCCTTATGGGAGTAAAACTATATGTACTGATCCTCCCTAAACCCTGCACTGATAGAAGTCTTGAGCGTTGGACAATCCTTTTCTTACCTAGAATGAGAACCTCCTCGTTCTTATGACTTCATTCCTTGTCTATCAAATTATCATGTATAACTTCAGATTTGTATATTACCAACTCATCACTTGTAGGCAGGCTAGATTATGACATTCCTGTAAACATATTGACCAACTTCTGTCCTTTCTCATAAAAGCACCAAATGTGGAAGTTATAATCTAGCTGACAGTCTTCGATTTGCTTCACTAGCCTAACTCATCTAAAAATGATGCAAGAACCTTTTTGGTATTTGAGCCTAGTGCGATGAAACTTAGAGAAACAATTTTAAAGTGTGGCCTTCCTTTATTACTTTTCTTGGAAAACTATGTAAAAAATTTTACAATAAAGCATTTAGCACATATACATTCCCTACTTGTACTCCATCTTTTGACCCACAACTATTTGTAACAATTATTGAACAGAATTTAACTGCCAATTCAAAACTTGGATCCAAACATGAATACCTTAAGACATAGATTTGATCTTCTTAAGGAAATCAACCACTTAATGAACAGGTACATAGTTTTTTTTATGTTTTTGCGTAAAATGTTATTGAGATCACGGTTATTGTATAAGATGATATTGTTTTAGAAACTATCGCACGCATCTATCTGAGGGAGGTGGAGATTTGTTTCTTTCATCTTTGTGACCATGTTGAAGGAAACAGTGCAGCTACCCAGAATTAATTCACGTAGATAGATGTGTTGTCCTCTATTTTGTGACCACTGAGGAAGAGGAAATAACATGAAAGTTAATTGTCATTTAATTTTTTTTACTTTGCATTTCATCATTTTTCATTTATGAACTATTTCTTACCTTCTAAGTTAGTCTACTAAGATTATTGTTTTTGGTTAAGATATTGGACTTTACTCAAAGTAGGGGAAAAATTGCTTAAGAATATGTGTTTGTATGTAAACATGAAGAAATAATCAATCTGTTGTGTACTGACATTCCACCTCCCACTTGGTTGCAAGAAGAAGGCAAACTTGAACATAAACTTAAAACCTTTGCCTTCCTGTTGCAGTCTATGAAAAGGCAGAATTACTTTCTTTATATTTTTGTACACCATCACTCAGATATAAAGTATCATGGTTTCCATCTTAAAGAATAAATATATCTTGCTTTCTCAAGGTTAAAGTATGCTTAGGAAATCTTCACTGTTTTTTTAAATTCTAAAATAAGAAATGTATGTGTATTCTTTTGTCATTTGATCTCTTCTTCCTCATATCATGGAGTCAATTCTTAATTTGCCTGGATTTACAGGTGGGAAGCTGGTCCAAAGCCAATTGATGGAATTTGGGCGCCTTGGTGGTATGGGAGTGTGCACAAGTCGACAGGTTTCAAAAAACCACACCTGTATTCTGTGGTAAGAATTCCACTTTCAATGTCTATTGGAGAACCATGTTTCTGTATAAAGATAGTTATTTGTCCCCATATTTAAATTTGTTGACAGCTGCACTTGTGTTGATGCAGCTCATATTGAAAAATTGTTTTGATAGGGAGATTTAGAATATCTTTTAGTGTATTTGATTGAGTTGGATATACCATTTGGAAATGTGCATAACCTACCGAGAGAAGGATGGCATGGACAGTAGAAACTCATGTTGAAGAACTCTAATTTATTATGCAGAAACAAGTACAATGAGTGTAGTAATACATAATGCCACAAGAGGATGGGCAGAGATGTAACTTCAAGATTGTTTATGATAGCCCAACGAGCGAATTTGGTTTTGCTGATTGTACAAGAGTTTCAACCAACATAGATACTATGATGAAATGAAGAAATGAGGACCTAGTTGTTGACAAATCTTGGCATCACATGATATTTGGTATTTGCAATATAAACTGATTAATTTTTTAGTTTGTAGCAAGTCAAAAGATGTGGAGACAAATAAACCTGCCAGTGTCAAGAGGCACTTCTAATGGTGTACATGCCTTTCATAATATATAGGTGCTTGTAGTTGGTTTAGCATTTGTGAAAATTTCATTTCGTTCCTATTTTTCTTGATAACAACTTCCTTTATTACCATTTTTTTTCCGTAATTACATCTTTCCCTTATGCCAAACAACTGGTAGACAAAAGATAATATTTGCTTGAGAATTTTTTTGGCATTTTTTGTAAAGCCACTGAAAATATAATATGATAAAAGAATCTTCTATTTTATAATTGAAGCTACACTCATCAGTCAAGGACAAGATTTATTTCCATGCACCCCTAGTCTTCTTCTTCTCACTTCTGCTCCACTCCTCTTCCTCACTTGTAATTAGTGACCCTTTGTTTTCCTCCCCTCTTTGTTCTTTCAGCTCCTCTACTCATATCTGCTCTCAAACACACAATTTGCCTTTTATTTTGTAGTGAATGGTATCTTCCTGCTAGTAGTTTGTTGTGACTTCCACTGTTTTTATTGCAATTATCTGAAAATAAAAGTTGGTCTCTGTAATACATTTGTTTTGTTGAGTACCTACTGTTAGTTACTTGTGCTTCAGCATTTTAAATCATATTGGATTTAGCTCTATCTACCAAGAGGTTAAGGTTTTGATAATCAGCCACAACCCCGTTTCATCAGGCAGCTGCATTTTACATGCTGCCAACACTTAAGGACCAACTTCATGCAGAAACAGGAGTTCTTAAAATTCTGAGACTAGTGACTCAAACACAGAGCTGTTAATCATCCATCCTCTTTTACACTTCTTCGGCACCCAATCCTCTTTTCTGATGATATGAGACACCAAGCAGATGAGGCGATGCAAAGCAACGATTGTTATCAAAGCTCTAACTGCATGAAAATGTAACCCTGAAGTGGGTTTGAAAGCTCGAGACTGTTGGGACTAAGCAGTCATGTTCATGAGGAAAAGACTGTCAGTTTTACATTTTAAACCCTTTGCATAATGAGGATGGGCTTGAGTAGTTGTGGATCATATGGGTGAACTATTAAATTGAGAACTTTGCAGTAGGCTACTTGGTCATGTAGGCTGGGTTGCTCTATTAGTCTATATAATGTGTGTTTTCATGAATGTTTAAGGGCGAATTTCATTTTTTTTTCTTTACACAATTGTAAAACTACTTAGGCATAATTCTGAGCAAACTGCAATTAAACTTATTTGATTAAAACACTCTGAAATACAATTTATTGCTGAGTCAATCCCCACTTCTGGCCTACTACTGAATTATAGTGTAATTTGTATGGCGATTAAAAAATAAAAACTCTTCTGTGTTATCTATGCATAGGTTCCATGGTCACTTTGCTTCTGGATTGATTCAGGATTTATGTCAACTTTTGTTGCCAGCTACAGTAAATAGAAACACCTAAATCGTAGTTTGCATCAAATTCTGTTAACTGTTCATGCTTTTTTAATAAGTGGCCATAGTCCTAAAACCATTTCAAATTATACTGTCTTGTGTATTGCTGTACATAATATGTATTACTGTCGAACAATTTGTTGATTCATTCTAGTATGGTTGAAATCAAGGTTTGTCATATCGAATCGTACCGCCTGGTATTGTAGCAATGTACTATAGTACTGTAGCAGTACAGTGCACTATTGCACTGTTATAGTGACAGTACTACATCAGTATACTGTAGTAATACTACAGTGCTCGATGCATCTGGTTGTGCTGCTTGGTACACCGTACCATACCGGTACCGAGCCCAGGTCGAAATACCAGTATGGTATAGTATTTCAAACCTTGGTTGAAATATTGGTATCATTTGCTGTAATGCTTAAGACCATTTGTCCTTTTTTTCTGACATTTAAGTGGAAAATTTTGGATGTTTCTCATGTAAAAAAACAATGCAGACTTTTCCAACTGAGTTATATGACCTGCTAGAACAAAGTCTGCCTTTCTACAACATGCTCAGGCAACATTGTAGGAGATTGGTATCTTCTCTGCATCCTTCATTACCTCTTCCTCATCTTCCTGTCCCAGCCAATGAAAAGTTGCTTGTTTGGGTTGGTGATCAGCTCTTACCTCGTGAGAATGCCAAGGTGTTGGAAAAATCCTGATTGTCAGTTCCTGTTACATTTATTCAAACTGCTTATTTCATTGCTTTATCTGTCTAATCATGTTGTTCTTAAAGGTGTCAGTGCTTGATTCAGTTGTACAAGGTGGCGATGCAGCATGGGAGGGACTTCGTGTATACAAGGGGAAGGTTTTTAAGCTTGATGAACATTTGGATCGGTATGTTTATTATCCAGTTTACTTCTAAGTTCTAAGATCCTTTCTTAAACAAGGTGACAATGGGTGCTTAGATAATATGTTCTCGTTTCTCATTTTCACTCTGTATACCAGATTGTTTGATTCAGCCAAAGCTTTAGCCTTTAGCAATGTTCCAAACCGAGAAGAGGTGATATTTAAAACTTGTTGCTGTAATGCTATGCTGTTCAACCTTATAACAAGTGTTATTTTTATTAAAATATTAATGGTAGCTTTGGCATTTTTTGGAAACAAAATAGAGTTTACTTGACATGTTTACATCTTTTTGATTCACCCTTTCAGATAAAGGAAGCTGTCTTCAAAACACGCATTTCAAATGGGATGTTTGATAATGCTCATATTAGACTCACTCTAACACGTGGCAATAAGGTAATTGCCATAGTGAGATTTCGATTATCCAACTATACTTTAGATATTAAATGCATCTAGAATTTATTACAGTTTATAGCCAGAATTTATCTTTAAATAATGTTGTATTGATCTCCCATAGGTTACATCTGGAATGAGTCCGGCTTTTAATCTTTATGGATGCACTTTAATTGGTAGGCTTCAAAGTTTCTCTTTTAGCATCTTTATTTCTTGGTGTTCATTTTGCATCATCTTTATAGTTGTTCCCATTTATTCTCTTGTTTTCTACCCTTTGAGGCCTAAAATAAACATGAACTGGTTTTTATGTGATCAGAACATTTGGGTTTTAATGCCCATGTAATGAAAATTCACAATCTTAATGTATCAGAAATTGTTTCTTTGGGTAATGCAGTGCTTGCTGAGTGGAAACCACCAGTCTATGATAATTCAGGCGGCATAAAATTGGTTACTGCAACCACTCGTCGTAATTCTCCAAATGTAAGTTAAATATAATATTGTGGTGTTGTTCGATTTTATTAGATGTGTCCTTTGCTGAATCTTGGTTTCATTTAGTGCACTAAATAATTTGAAGTATTTAACCTTTCAAGTTAACAAAACAGATTGAAACAACTCCAAGTTGTTCCAGTGATCTACGGTGAGCATGATAAATTTGCCAGTACTTTATACTGTATAAGCACAGATATGTTCAATTAATGTGTTACTATCATTAGTTCTTATTGCATTGAAATGGCAGGGCTTCATTATAAAAGGGTGATGATTTTTCACAAAATTATTGCACATCTGCAAATTTTCTTATGTGTTTCTGTAATGTTCAAAGGGATGTGATCATCATTGTCACCTAAATCTTTTCTTATGTGTTTCTGTAATGTAGTGCAACCTCAAAATTTTTGGTTCAATTTCTTATTTTCTTGAAACCTACCAAACTGCATATTTATGTTTTACATTTTTGGTTCTATTTGTACTCAAAGCTCAAGTTACAGTAGTATATTTTCTGTTTTCATCAAATTTTCACCATTCTCCTATCCATTATTTTATGAGAACATTAAGAATTCTATTAAAAAAGACACTATAAATTATATTATGTTGATAAACAAATTGAATGGATGATGATTATATCAAGTTCAAATAAAAGTAAAATGAATAAGCCATAAAAACTGGACACACCATAATATTTTTGTTTGTCTTGTTTTTGTTTGGTTTCAATTGTAAAATAGTTTGGTTGGTTCGAAAAATTCTCTAACCATTTTTATTGGTATAGAAATTCTGAATGATCATGCCAAACCAGACAATATTAATGTAACCAGGTTTTAATCCTACTTCATTAATAATTAGAACTGGTCCAGATTGTTAGGTTTAGGACTCTCTCTTTTATTTTATTGTATTTTAGGACTTATTATTGCTTGTGAAATCTGATTTGTTATATCAGGATCAGGTATTATTGTCTATAAACTATTGCATTATCAGTTATCAGTAATTTGTTCTAGTTTAATTCGAAGTTTATTTGGAAAATCTGTTACATTAAGTTTTAGACTAATTTTAAGTTTAATTGGTGTGACTGAAAATAGTCTGTGGATCACAAGAATCCTATCCACGCAACAGCAGTGCTACAGTAATATAGTGTGCGAGGTGGAGTTTCATATCTTATTTCTGAGGATCCAACTATTGAAAGGAATTAAATTCCCCATAGAAAAGTGACCAGGATCAGATTAGCCTCCTTGGCAACTACCACAGTGTATGGATGTATAATAAGAACACCATCAACACCAAAAAAACAGTTCAGCTTGATCTCAGAAGCATCATCAATGATCAAACAATGGAAAGGGAGGAAAGGAATTTAATTCTAGTTAGCCACCTTGTCATGCAAACGTTGGTGAAATTTGGTTCATTGTTGGAATCAAAATTGGTAGCAGAACTAAAAAATCTTTGAAATGAGAATCAAAATGACCAATTCTATGGCAAGTTTGGTTTGTGTACTTTGAGATTGAAATGAAATGGCCAAGTTTACATATTTGGTTTATGATAATCAGTTTCAAGATCTGACATATATTATCAATTTATTGTATTTTACTTTTCTATGTAATAAGTTCATATCATTGTTATTGCATGTTATTATATTTTGTAATATTTATGTTTTTTCTATAATTATAGCCTTTATATTCAGGCAAGGTTTGCAATACCGATGTGTACTGCTCGGTATAGGCAGTATGTATCGGTTCGACAAGGGACCGGTATGCGGACTGCCCTCTATCGGGTGATACCATAACCTGACCCCGTATCAGGCGATACATGATCTGTATTGGACAGTAATGATCGAAATCCGATCGTTATTGACCTGTACTTATCATATTTCAGCCATTACTGATCAAGGGCTGAGATTGTCCTATTTCAAACGGTTAAATTGATCATTTAAACCATAGGAAAGGGTTTTCAGACCCTTTCCTCCCCCCTCTTTCAACTCATATCACTCTCTCAGTCTTTCACTCTCAAATTCATTCTCACTCACATCTTTCTCTCATTCTCACATTTTCACTCTCGTAAACTCAATAAAGCTACGGCTTGTGGATTGGATCAAACTTGGGAGATTAAGAGGAAGATCCCTCTAGGTCAGAACGTGGCGGAAGGAGTCAGGCAACATCAAGTTAGACTTCTCAAGGAACTAGAGACACACAATCGTCGCAATCGGCTGCCTAGCGTGCAAAGGCAAAGGTAATAGCATCAATCGCACCGTTGGAAAGAATCGAGTCGGGTGATGAAACACCTTCTCAATCGCATTCAACAACCCGCTCAATCCAAAGACATGACAACGACGTGGACAGTAGTGCCTCAACTAATGATGGCTACGATGCCGAGGTGTTGATGATCCCATCTACATAATTTGAGGGTGGTGCATAGACTAAGGAGTAGTATTTTATATATGCCACCCAAAATTCAAATTATAGAACTCGATGAAATACTAGTCAAATTTATACACGGAAGGGGAAGGGGAAGGCGGTGGATGATTTTGAGTAGATGCGACAGAACCTATACAACGTAGACACAAAGCGAAGCTCATCATATTCAAAACTCTATTCTAATTTATTTTTGCTAAAATTATACTATATTAATATTCATTTCTAATTTAAAAACCCTATTCTAAATTTTTTTTTCTATTTTTTAGGTATTTTTGGAGGTTTTTAAGCTCATTTTGGGCATATCGTCGGTATTCCCTAGTATACTGTTAATACGCCTCTGTACGTACTGTACCGAGCAAGGCTCAATACATTGGTATGGATCGAAATTGCAAACCTTGTATTCAAGTTTATATTATCTTTTACCTATACTCCGTTCTACCTAGGATTTGTTGTACCAATGCGTACTGCTCGATACGGGCAGTATGTATTGGTCCGATAAGATATTGGTATGCGGACCGCCCTCTACTAAGCGATATCAATCACTTGACTCCATATCGGGCAATTCGGGGTCTGTGCCTAGTAGTAACGGTCAAAAATCCGATCGTTAGCAACCTATATCAATCAGTAACGATCGAATTTTGACCATTACCAATCAAGGGCTGAGATTGCCCTATTTTAAATGATCAATTTGATCATTTGTAGCTTAGAAAAGTGTTTTTAAATCCTTTTCTCCGTCCTCTTTCAACTCATTTCACTCTCTCATCACATGTGGTTCATGATGATTAGACTACGACTATCACCACATTGATGTACCAATGGCATACGGTATATTAGTACACTATGTCGTGAGATCAATTTCAGGATTGAGTTCGACAAACATATCATATTGATATACAGATACATATGATTGAGGATCTCGATCCACTACTCGTGGAATTCCATTATTTTTTTTTGTGATAGAACCAAGTATATCCATCGATTGATTACTTAATTCATTTGAATCTTAAAGTTTAAGTATAAAAAATAATCTAACAATTCAAATAATTTATTTGTAGATAATTCAATACTAATGAAAGGACGATTCGAAATGTACCAAAAAACTACTCAAAACCCGAAAAAGATGTGGCACTATTCTTTCCTAATTTATATTATTTGCTAGAATTATACTAAATTTATATTTATTTCTAACTTAAAAATCCTAATCTAACTTTGTTTTTCTATTTTTTGGTATTTTTTGGATTTTTTAATGATTTTAGGCATACTGTCGATATGCCTCGGTACGTACCATACTGAGCAAGGCTCAGTGCATTGGTACGGACCGAAATTGTAATCCTTGGTTCTACGATTTTGTTTGTTATTTATTATTTTTTAGGTTTAAATTATTTGAAATTATCTTTTTTGTATATATAATATTCTGTTTTTATTTGTTTGTATTATTGATTATATTATATTATATCTACATTCTTATTTTTTTATTTTCACTTTATTTTTTAATCTATAGTTGTTTATTTTATATTATTTGATATGCACATTGTGTTATATTATTTAATTGCATATTATATTTTATGTATTTTTAAATTTATATTAACCTGTACTTGTGTTATTTAATTTTATATTAGTCTAATCATATTGTAGGGAGGGTCTCAATATCATAATATAATATTTCTCTAATCATAAAAATTCCAGGTCAAAAATTAGAGTTTGGGTTCTAAGGGTAATTTGATTTAGCTTCTTTAATATGAATGAGAATGTGATGACCTTAATCCAAACATCAATAGTGGGAAATAATGATTTCCATTTCCATTTCTTGTCCACTTTTCATTTTACAAGTTCGGCGATCCTTCTATGACCACATTATATCCTTGTGACTAGGTTTAGTGTCAAGATATAATATAATATAATCAATAATACGTACCGGTTTAATTTCGAATAATACTATCCGTACCGGTATTATATTCTTAATTTAGTTCAATAGGTCTGTTGGCGTACTGGTACGTATCGCCCGGTACAGACGGTATTATTCGAAATTAAAATCGTTGGTCAAGAATAAGATATAGGTAATACTGTAATATATTTATCATCTACAGTTATGTTTATTGTTTAACCCCCCAAACCCCAAATAACACATTTAACTTGTCAGGCTTAGGAGCAATTAATTTTTAAATAAGAAAACATTTAATTTTCATTGACAATGTTCAGAATCTGAGCGTCAGATCATAGATTTAATTGACTAACCTGAACAAACATATCTTAGAACCATTTGTGTTCCTATTTACTTTCCATTTTATTAAACAGAATCTTAGCTAAATCTCAGAAGCATGATCAAACCAAGGGAAATGTATCAATGATATAGACTCCAAATTTAAGGAGTTTGTTTTGGGCAGCTAAGATCCTATCCAGATGCACCTAAAATGTTCAATTGGTTTGAGATAAAGTATATGAATAATATCTTTGGGCTGTGGACGTATCATATGATGAGAGTTTTGGTATCATATGATGAATCAGGGTAGAGTCATGGCCTGAATGTCTTTTACATCTCTCTTTTTCTTTTGATCTCTTGTCCCTTCTTTCTTTGACACCTTCTTCTGCATCATAAACACAGCAACACCTACTGACATCGACTTTGAAAACTAAAGCCTAATATCTGCATAGGCAAGTTTAGGAAAAGGCTAATTGGTAGGTTGAAGATCTATCTTACAAATTCAAATTGGAGCTTGAACCCAAGAAACAGCTCTGCAGAATTCCTGGAGACTCTATAAGAATCTATGAGCAAATGACAGGCTTAGTCTAAGGGAAGCAAAGTTCATCTCAAAGGGGTAAAATAAGCAAATTAGCCAACGAACACAATGTTCAGCAACCTTTTGAAGTATTGCAATTTTCTTGAATTTTATGGTTTTATTGTTCTGGGAGATTTCTTTTCATTATCTATCCAGTGATGGAGTTTTACTAGGTTACAAATGAAACTTGAAAATTGATTTGTCATTGTATTCTGCTGTGGGTGTATAATGATAATTACAATGACTGAAGAAGCAAACCACTGTTAGTAATTGGTATTTCCTTTCTATCCTTACTCATCATAAATTTTTTGTCTTCTTTCTTATTAACATTATATAATTTGAACTAAATTCTTTCATCTTATTATGTTTTGTGCTTAAGATAATCTGTTTGCACCTTTCTTCCAGAGCATAGACTCCAAGATTCATCACAACAATCTTATCAACAACATATTGGCCAAGGTTCACTTTTCCTTTGAAATTCAGCAGCACTTCTCTAGTTGTTTTTTTTTTCAGACCACTTTTCTAGTTGTTAATTCTTGGTTTGGTTTAACTAGCTCCCATATTCTACAGATTGAAGGCAACCTTGCCAATGCAGATGATGCCATCATGCTAGACAAAGATGGTTTTGTCTCTGAAACTAATGCCACAAACATTGTGAGACAGTTTTTAATTAGTAGATGTATCTTAATTTTTTTATATACAAAAATATTAAAATGCATCAAATCTTTTTTGCAGTTTATGGTAAAGAAGGGGCACGTATCCACACCTCATGCTGATTACTGCCTTCCAGGCATAACTCGGGCAACTGTGAGTTCCATCATATTTATTTCTGAGCTCTGCCAATTGTTAGTTTTCAAATTGAAAGAAGCCTCAACATGTGGAAAGACAAAAAATTTATTTCATGGGAAAAGCTTTCTACAGAGATGGGATAAATGTTTCGTGGAAAATCTTTTATATCAACTATAAAAATTATTAGGGAAACCTACTTCATGTAGAAAGATAGAAGTGCTTTTAGAGAATTATAATGTTTATTCTTCCATAATTTAAGAAGATGGGATCATCTTTCATATTATCAGACCTGACAGTCAGCATAGCACTTATATAAGTTCTGTACCAAGCATTACCTAGTAAGCTTTACCCAACTAGGTAGCCCTGCAGACATCCCTAGTTAACTCGGTTATTTGATATGACTAAATGACATCTGCATCAGTCACCTAAGATTCTCTCTCATTATGCGGTATGATTTATTTGATATGTTGGAAAATGAAAAGATCCAATATAAGATACCCCAATTATTTTCATAATGGTCCCATCAAAAATAAATTAAAAATTGAATACGAGATTATATGATGATCTCTGTCTCAGAAGTCTCATTTTAAAATATACCATCAAACCTTAACTGCAACTTTACATTAATGGTTATAATCAAGGTATGCAATATCGTATCGTATCAGTGTTTTGAGGTTGACTCGGTACGGTACCGGCGTATCGAGTGGTACACCAGGGCATACCGAACGGTACACCAGGGCTTATCGAGCGATTTCCTCTTACTGTAGCAATATAGCATTATTACAGTGTAACACTGTAGCACTGTAGTACAGTCCGTCCGGTAGCGGGCGATCCGCATACCAGTATGCCGTCGGACCGGTATGTACCGTCCGTACCAGGCGGTACCATTCGAAATTGCATACCATGGTTATAATAATTAAAACCACTTTACTTGGATAAGCTAAGACCGCTTCATTTTAGAATATGTAGTCATATAATAAAAATATTGAGCAGTTTGATTGCTTGAAATCTTTCTTGTCCAGTCTTGAGGAAGATAATATTCAGATGTTCTACTGATTCTGATACTAGTAATGCATAAGAAGTTTGGGTCAGAGAACAATTTTGAACTAGCATTTATTTTAGATGTATATCATGATTTTCCTCCTTGATTGCAGGTTATGGATCTCGTTATACAAGAGAATCTAATTCTACATGAGCGACGCATAAGTCTATCTGAGTTTCATGCTGCAGATGAGGTATGCAATTTTTTATTTTCAGAAAATGAAATATTGGTCCAAGTGTCTGATATTTCTTTCCTTTTCCTGAGTCAAAATGACTAAATAACCATATCAAAATGGTTTCTCCATTTTGTAATCACCTGAGTTCCATGCTGTAGATGTGATATGCAAATATGAAATCCAGAAACTTAGTCAAATTCAATCAAGTGTTTAATTTATATTTCTTTAGTCATAGTGATTGAATAACCATATCAAAGTGGTTCGTCTTTTATTAGTTTTACACCTTGTCAGCTATCAAGATGATTATCCTTCTAATATGTAAATTTTATTTTTCTGTTATTTATGTTTTTAATACCTTTATTTCTTTGTTTGCTTGAGTTGAAAGCATTAAGGCAAATATACATGTTAATGTAACTGTGTGGCGATCACCAAACTGAATCTGCATTTACCAGCCTCATATGAAGATTTTATGGTCTCCTACATTAAAGAGTGCTGCAAGAATAGCAGGAAAGACAAGTGTTTTAAATGCTCTATTGATTGGTCCCAGATGCAAATAATGCAAAAGTCAAATCCCCAAGGCACATATAGAAGCTAAGGATATTAAGGTGAATAAATTAGTAAACCTTGGAAATTTTAACTTGAAAGAAATATCACAGGTAGTAAAAAAGCTATGGTTGTGGGCCATGTGACATCAAACTAGAACTTAACATTTGTCTATACAGAAAAATTCTTGAGCACGAAAAGGGCATGAGACTCTCATAAATGTTGGGTCTGGGGAGGGTCAACATGCGTAGGTGTGATTTAATTGACTCGAACCCTGGTCTCCCAGGTTGCATAGGTGCAACCTTTGGTTGTCCCAAGGTTTGTCCTCTGAAAACTACCTTGGAACATTGAGAGGAAATGTGTCATAAAGAAATAATATCAAACAATTTGAAAAGTTGATTGCGAAGGTTTACAGGTTTTATTCAATAGAATCTCAAATTCTCAACCATGTGGTGGAGCAACTACATGATTTTTGTGTTTATAGGGTGGATTTTCATGTTGCCACTGCTCTTGTGTGGTTCATGTGAAGTACATGCCCAGAAACAAAAATGCATCTTTGGACAGATGAGCTCAATTTGAAAGCCATCTTAAAACTCTTGATCTTATTTTTCTCCTTGTATGGACTGTGATATTTGGTTGTTTCCGTATTGATGGAAAAGGTTTACATTAATGAGTTAATGATATCGATGATAGATTGCAAAACAGATGTAGTTCTCAGTCATGTAACTAATGAATGGTTATCAAGTATTCAAATGTATGCAATCATCAGGAAAAAAATAAAAGCTCTTTGAGGTGAACTGCAATGTGATTAGACAAAGTCACTGTGGACTCTATTGTTCCATGAAATGATCATATTGCATGTTAATCTAACTGGCATGAATTGAATGTGGTGCTTGTTCAGTATGATTTGAATAGCATAATCTATATTTTCTTCACATAAGGTGATTAGGTTGCTTCCTTCCATGTGCATACTAATTGAGTTTTTTTTGTAATATCAATTTAAAATTGCTACCAAAAGCTCTACTGGAGAGCTTCAGTGCACATCTGGTTGTGACCTTCAGTACTCATAGCATGCATGTTATTACTTACTTAAAGCTCCAAGTAATTCTTATATGAAAATAGTAAGCCTTTAGGTTGGTGATTTGGTTAAAGAAAAATGTATTTTTTCTAACAACCAGTTTTGCGATTTTATTGTCATGATCTCCTGCTTAAGTATGATCAGAAATTGAGCTGTTTGAGGATGTCTAGATAGTGGTTATCTATTAGGCTTTGGCTTGTGTCATGCAATATCAAATGTCCAGTTACAGCATGTTACTGTTAGAATTGAGTACAATGTGAAGAAGGATTATGAATTGGGATTATTGGAAAAATATTATTGTTTAATGTTACTGGAAACTGCATTATGAGATAATGGTTATTGAATAACTTTATAATGGATTGTATCCACCAGAAAGATATAAGAACTTTAAAAGTGATTTGATGTTGAAAAAGTAGCACACAAATTCAGAAATGAGGACTACATAAAGTTTGATTAGCCTTAAGCCTCCTCTGTCTGTTAGCAGGTCATGTCTTTCCAGTCAGGATGTGAGCCCATTTTAAATAGTTCACATTCAATTATTTGGTCCAATTTGAATCCACATAAGTCAATAAAATATGCACTTTTGATGAGTTCTATGAATCATATCAATTGAAGCTCTTGAAGCATGGCATGATCTAGAAAATCTAGAGCTAGGAAATCTCAACCTTGCCACTCCTCTCCTGAAATAATTATTTGTGGCCAGACCACTTGCATGCTGATAGGAAATAGGAAATAAAATAAAATTTACAACTTTGCTAATAAAACCCTCCCTGGGTGAAACATATTTGGCAAAGCAACACCTAAGTTCATAGTGTGATACAACCAGTGTTATAAATAACCCATGGTAGCACATAGGTGGTAGAAGATCTTCAAATCAAATGGCTATAGTGGGACACTACATGCCCAAAGTGCACAACTAATGTAAATTGTGATTTATATCACCAAGGAAAACCTAGTAACTTATCAACAAAGATTCAAACTCCAAAAATCAACCGGTGCATGGAAAGTAGATGTCATATATAAAATTAGTAAATATGTGACATGATCAACATCAAAATTTTATATAGTCATCCTATTTTTGTTTAATCAGTGTAGGCTGGTGCCGTGGAGTGGTAGTAGACAACGGTCAAGGTTCAACTGTTTGAAAAACAGGATACTGTGGAATTGGGCATGAAGCAGTAACTATACCAAGTAGCACAATTGGTACTATAGTAGTCACTAGACTATCACAGCAGCTGCTATCAACTTAAAGCTCTTTAGTGCTTACTGTGGTGCCTGACCCTCTAAAACTGAACTATGCATGCTTTTCAGAACAGTGGTCGGGGGACTCTGGACCATGTGCTTTTTGGAAGCCAATATTTGACTGAAATTGTTGGTGTTAGGGTTTTTTTTATTTCATCAAGGGTTTTCTGGCATATGCCAATTTAATGACTCTAATCCTAGTATTTTGCAAATAATTATCAAATTATTACTTATGAAATGTAATGTTTTACCATATTGTATCACACCAACAACACAATTTTATACTCTGTTGTATGATGATATTTTTCTTGCACATTATTTTGTTGACTTAGTAATGACCCTTTTTCATCACTTTAATTGCCAAACTTTCATTCTTGAGTGGTTATTTCCTGTTGTCCTCTAATAATCTTTATGACTTGATAAATATATCTTCAAGCTTTTTACCATATTATATCACTCCATTATTCTTTTTTTTTTCAAACTTTAAGAAGATTGGATTTAGTTGTTGCTAATGTCAACTCTGCTTGATGACTTTGTATTTATCATTTGTAGGTTTGGACAACTGGAACAATGGGTGAACTTACACCAGTAAGCTTATATTGTATCTAATTTATTTTGTTAAATTTTATTCTTCAAAAATTTTATTGACAATTTGTTATACATCTGTTGGTTGTACAATTTTCTAGCTTGCTTTTCTAGTTTAACAGTTTAGTAGAAAGACTTGGATACACTCAGGCGTTGACAGGGGAAAAACTGTTCAGTTTAAGCCTGGCAGACATCAATGAAAATTAGAATAAATCGATTTTAAGTGATGACCCTAAACTCAACCAGTTCTGAAGCTCCTTGCCAGTGTATCATAACAAGGGCAAATATGAACAAGATCAATAATATACTGCTTTAAGTTCGATGTATGACACTTAAATTGGGGTTCTAGATAGTTAATCAGTATCCAAACATGGATAATATACAGAAAAAATATATTAGTTTCTGCATTCTCCTAACCTGTAATACAAGGCAGAATCTTGTAGCTTTAAGTTTAAACAGATTGTTTTGGGATAACTTGTTTCCCAAGAAAGAAGAATATTTGTGTGAGACTTGCAATTGGATGATGAGATATATAATATGTCGGTCATTGTCGTTTATCCCCAACATAAAAGATAAGACTGAAAGCATCTGTTCTAGGGTGCACTTGAGTTTAGCCAAATCTACATACTTTTTATGGACTGATTAGTTAATGTTGGCCTACAAGTTTCGCATTTTTGTTAATATTTTATTGGAATTTAAGTTTTATAACCACACAAATGGAACTCCAGTGATTTTTTTTCTTTTTCTGTCAGCTCAGTGTTCACTGTGAATTTAAGAATGGAATTTAGGGACCAAATTCCTTTCCTAGGGCTTAATTGACTTGACTGGTCATAGTTTTACCTTTGAGTGTCCCATATGTGGTCTAGATCAAGTTACCTTTTCATAATGGTTCTCAGAATAAATAATTCATTTTACGTGAGAAAAAAAATGACAGGAGTTGCTTGAAACAGGTGGTGATGATCGATGGCCGCGTGATTGGCAATGGAGAAGTTGGTCCGATCACGAGAAGAATACAAAATGCCTACAAGACCCTGACCGCAGAACTTGGTGTGCCAATACCCACGCATGCAGATGCAGAGGGATAATGCCATTAATCTGACTGGCTCTGTTGTAGTTTCTCTTATAGTAGCACTTTTGGTTGGGTGGTTTCTCCCCCACAACATTGAATCCTGCTATTAAACATGGATAATGCTGGGTTGTCTCTCAATCCTAGTTTGTTTTACTCTTTTTTCATCATCTGTTATGAATTCTTGGATTCCTTGACAAGGCTAGAATGTATTATAGTCATCCACCTTGTATTAGGATTTGAGAGAGAGAGAGAGAGAGAGAGAGAGAGATAACTCAAATGCTTTTTTCTTTTCTTTTCTTTCATTCTTTTCATTCCACTCTTTCCATATTTTCCACCATCTTCATTTATATTCATGTTTCTTTTGCTTTTTTTTTTTGACTGATTAAGTAACCATTTTGTTATTTTATTTGGGTTTAGTAGTTGCAGTCCTAGTCTCGGTTCTAGAATCGTGGGAACCACCATCGGTTCTGTTGGACTATTTGGGTTTCGATTCTGAACCTGAATTACCTATTTGAATTTTTAATTTTTATATTTTTTCTAAAATATCTTTCCGATTAGTCGTTTGTTAAGTTATTAGAAATGGTAGATTTATCATTTGGAGGGACATTTGATATGTAGATTTTTTTTTTATATTTATCTCATCGATTTGGAATCAAACTAGAATTGTGTTTTAGATTCTAAGAATCGAAATGGAACTATTCGAAATCATCAAACTATTGACCTGGTTTAGTTTTAATTTTTGACCAATTTAGTTTTGATTGGAACTGCAGATCTAAGTGGACTTGGATCTTCTTTGGAGGAATATGAAGAACTTCTCAAAACTCCCTCTTACACTTCGCCGTCCACCCTTTTTTTTTTCCCCCTCTATATATTATTGCCTGTTTATATTGCTCAAGATTGAAAAATATATTATTTCCTGTTTTTATTGCTCAAGGTTGAAAAATAGATTATTTAGTCTCTTTACGTTCCGGCTCGAAGGGGACCTCGGTGTTTCAGTTTTGTACAAAACAAAAGACTTAAGTCTAAGGATCGGTTTATTTTTTATTTTTATTTTTATTTTAGAAACAAAATTATCAGTTTCTTGTGTTAAAAGTAGGATTATCTTACACCTTGGTCTTTCTCGACCAACACACATGCCCGAGTTCGTTCGTTGCGATCCAGCAAACCAAAGAAATGTGAGGTTGAATATTTTGTTTATATTCTGCAGCATGATGGTTGAGATTATTCCGTCCAACCTATCTTCTTCCCTTTCCTCCATCCTCATTTTAGATTTTGCCAACCTAAATTTACGTGTATAATATGGTAACTAATTCTCCGTGCTTGTATGGAACATTCCCGGCGGCACCTTCTTTCACTGCAACTCCACGAGACAACTCTATTTACTGAACACCGGGGGAACGTTCGTTATTGACATCCAAAGGAGGGATGCAGAACACACGATAAGAAACGCCTTGGGAAAGGGAAGCCAGACGAGGTGGTGATGGGTGCCATTTTGTCGAACATGTGATCTTCACACCTGCAACTGCAACTCCTTGGCGGCACGCGCCTCTGCTTCCAGGGATGGCTGCCAAAGGATGGTGGTCTCGGCCAGAAGCGACGTCACCACGTAGGGATCCATGTTCGATGCCGGGCGACGATCCTCCAGGTACCCTAAATCATCAACAACCACACCCAAACAACGTCGGTCAGCAATTCCCGCTTCCGGCTCCGTCTGCTAGGGTTCCAGAGACGCTACCTTTGCCTTGTTTCTCGGTGTCGCGCCCTACGCGGATGGAGCAGCCGCGATTCGCCACTCCCTGTTCGGGGGCAAATAGAAAGAAAGAAAGAAAGAAGAAGAAAGGGTGAGTGAAGTAGCGGAAGATTTGAAGGAAGCGGAAGGAAGGGGGGGGGGGGGGGGGGGGACGGCGTACCCAAGAGAAGGTGTTGATGTTGGCGGTCTCATGCTTCCCGGTCAAGCGTCGCTCGTTGCCTTCCCCGTACGCGCTGATGTGATCCATGTGGCGGAGCGAGAGGTTGAGGATGGCTTTCTTGATCACCTCGTATCCACCTTCTTCCCTCATGCTCTTGGTGCTGCAGCATGATCATGTCAAACTACATACTCGAACCAATCTCATCTGGTGAGACCGATTCAAAAGTAAATTCTATATGATGAATTCATTTATGTGAAATTTTACAGAGATGAATTCATTTATCTTAGATCAATGATTCAGACTCAACAAGATAACAGTTTTTTTTTTTGCAGAACAGAATCTATCGAGCATCTGTAGATCTTCAATAGAAGAAATGGTGGAAGAACTGAAGACTTCGATGGAATCTATTACCGATGACGACGCCTCCTATCTTCATTGGTGACAGTAGTGTCAATCAACAACATGCAAGGTTAATATTCTTCTCTGTAAAATTCCATCTCTTCTTCTACAATTTACAAACACCGTTGCTCTTTCTAGATTTCTCCTATAAATGCAATCTCAACAAGCTATTCACGTTTTCCTAAAGGCAGTTCTTTCAGCCAACCATTTGAATGCAGCTTTTCATAACCTTCATGCAAATAATAGACAATTACTATCGAACTATTTCGATGATTTTAGTTAACTTCACTATTGCATCATGACTCCGTAACTACTGTCTCCTCAACTATATGTCAGCTTTCCTAGTAACTACTATTTTGATGGTCATAGATGAGATTGACTACAGTTCAACTACGGCACGAATAAAAAAGAAGAGCATGTTACCTGAAATTTGTGTGACAACCTGCACCATTCCAGTCCCCCTATCCATATACTAAAAAGACTCAGAATTGTTCAAGATATGCAGGTAATTCTTGTTTCTGCTTACGACGCAAGTACCTCGATTGGTTTTGGATCAAGAGAGAGTATGACACCCGCTTGCTCCGTGATTCTCTACAGAAGACACAAAACGAAAACATTAAGATTGTTGAGCTCAAGGAAAATTGAAATGTTCCTAAAAGGAATGGCTTGGGCATTTTTTTAATCTATGTAAAATTACAGATAAAGAAGAATAATGACTTTTTGAGGCTTGAATTGCGGCCACATATCCACTTAGCATATTTCTCAGAAAAGATCATTCTTGGACAAATAAATTCTCAGAAAGTCAGATAAATGATAATTTATAATAAATTGATATAATTTTCTTTCTTCTTCCCTCCTGTTTTGAAACCAGAAAGAGATTATGGAAGATTACCTCAAGAATGTATCTCGAGCACCATATATGATCTCCTGCTTCAATTCCTACACTTGGCCCAACCTGATATTCCCACTGCACAAGAACAGTTGGAGTCATCAGCATGATGAAGTTGACGGCAACTAATATGTTTTAGAAATTCAAGAAATTAAAAGCTCATGTCAGGACCACAATTATGATTCTTATTCTCCCTAAAAGTACCTGATGCAAGTGCGTATAAGAATGTATAAACAAGCATAAGATGGCACATAACTTCCAAACTAGCTTGGAAAATTATAAAAAAGAAACACATATCATGTTATCAAACAACATATTAAAGGAACCATGTACTAACTAACATACAATATCGAAACAAAGAAAACAGAATAAGGATGCTGAATTCCTTACAAAGCTCTTGCATGATCTCAATGTTGGTCAATAAATTAAAGAGGAACAATACATGAACAAAAAACAAGGTAAAGCATTCTGACATGCAAAAAACAGGAAGAGAAAAAAAAAATACCTGTCCAGGCATAACCTCTCCATTAGTGCCGCTTATGTTGATTCCAGCATACAAACAGGCCTTGTAATGAGCATCTGAAATATCACGACCAAATGATTTGTCTGCACCTACTGCACAGTAGTACGGCCCCTGAAACCATCCAATGTTTGTGATCAGTTTTATGCTATTTCCTATCAAGCTACCAGATACTTGTAGGAGCATGATGAACACGGAGGTCATTTCCTTGTATCTCTCAGAGGTTTTACAACTTGGGCAAACACCAATGAAGAGTTATGTACAGATGCTCTAGGTTTTCAACCATGATCCAGTTCTGTGATATATACAGTACTCAGTGAACTGGGCCAAGTGGTCTTTGGAATTCAATATTAGGACTTTGCTATCCATAAAATACTGTCTTTATCAGCTACTTCAGCTGACATCTTCAAGAATTTGCCAGATGAGGTTTCTGACATTCATCCTTTGGCAGGTCAGTGAATCTGATACACAATTACTATAACTTTGGTAAATAATTCTGATACACCACTAGATCAATATTTTAAGGAAAAAATTTACCAATTGAGATCTCGAATGGTAAGTAGATCTCACAATCACTAGACTAGACCAATATATTAGGTGTAACATTAAGTAAAAATTGCAATAGCTCACCAAAAGGCTGAGAGCAACAGATAAAAATTTCATGTCCTACTCGGTCTGCGCACTTCTAATGAAGTGTTGAAAGTTATCCAAGTTTTTTATTAGTCAAACCACTACCATTACTTGGACTAAGGATCCTCTCTTCTCGCTCACTTCAACACTATGACTTGAAAGCCTGTGAGGGTAAACAAGATAAATGTTACCTGAGGACCTGGGTATCCTCCCACAGGCCATCCAAGCGGCCACTTCACATTCGTCTGTAGTAAGGTGTACTCCTGCTCTATTCCATACCTAAATGTTTTTACAAAAGAAGCGAAAGAGCACCATTTCTACTTAGTTTAACATAATGACACAGATATAGCTACACAACCAAATGAATTGGTAACCTCAAATGGGTATGTTAACTCTAAATCTTCTACTTTAAGTAAACTCACCAAGGAACTTCATCGATGACCTTTTGCTCACTGAATATCTGAGCAGCCCGATATCTCTTGTTTGTAGGGATGGGCTCTCCGCTTGGGGTATATGAATCACAAATTACCTTCAAAGAATGAATGTCATTATTCTCTAAGTTATTTGGAAATTTGAATAACTGAACGGTGAAGTTTTCTGCCTGTTTAACAAAGTCTTGAAAGCCCTTCAAGATAGACAACTTACCAAAATATTGTTCCCTCCTCGAAAAGGGTCCTTGAAAACAGCTTGAGGACTGCAGGTAAAAGTAATAGCTTAGAACGAAGAAAACTGTCATCTTGCAAACTTTATGGGAAGTTCAGACCATACTATAGAATGACTTCACTGTCTTCTCCAGGAGCTTGCCCAGTGCTTGAACCATCATAATTCCATTTTGGTAGCTCCGATGGGTATTCCACAGGCCTTGTTATTGTCTAGATTATTAATCATGATAAAAGAGCTCTCAGCAAGGAGGAGAAGAATATCTTCCACACATTTTTTTTACATGATTTATTCCTTTATAGGAAAAGTATTTGACAGTGGACATGAATAAAAAATCATACCCGTGATTTGCTTCTGATGTCAATGCCAGTTCCTCCAATCCTATATAAAGCATGAAAACATTTTTTTTTCAGTCGAGATCGACAGACCATATCCAAAAATTTATCTCTATCATTCGTGTAATGTCGTCTTTTTGTTTGAAGGATTAATTGTTTGAGCATATAAACTAAAGAGAAACAGAAGAATTAAGGCTTTGATTTCAACTTCTTTTGTTTCCACTCCATGATATCTCGTCTCTTAGTCTAGCTCCCATGATTCAGAAATGCATTGCCAAATTTATCTATACGGACATTTCAATTCAATGTTGTCACATTACCAGATGTATTCTGCGATGATTTTATCAGTGAATGGGGCCATGTCCAGCTTAAGTAGATCTTCCAATCTCGACACGACGCCGTTGTCAGACTTTACAGCAAGCACTTTGAATGCAGAAACGCTCCTTTTGGTCTTAAACCTTTGAGCATTTAACAGTAGAGAATTCCACATCTTTGATGTTATCATGGGCTTTCCCTGAAGTGATTTGCTTGGAAATCTGATTTGACATTGCATAGGTGACACCATCATCTGAGCCATCTTTGCCTGCTACCTCTCTTAGAACTTCAATTCAGATTCAAGATAAGGGTCAAATACAATATGGAAAAACCTTCATGCTTGTGACTTGGATGGTAATGACAATGAATTCCATTTTCCTTTAATATATAGGCATGTTTGCAAGTTCAGTTTTGTGATAGCTAGTTAACAAACATTCCTAACCTTTGAAAGATCATGCCTTTGTTCGTCAAGCAAACACAAAATAGAGCACAAAGTTCTGAATTTAAGTTGTTCAATGCTTGTTCAAAAATTAGCAAAAATAGTCAGTTCTTCGAAATTTTCTATCGAATAAAGTACCTTGGACTAGAAACATATATCTTTTTTTTAACTCAAGTATATTCCTTGGAGCTACAAAAGGGCAAAGGTAGAGATTCAATGATGATCACACCTATAAGCCATGGGAGGCAGACTGCCAAAGGCAAGTGTTCGACTGGAAAAACAGTAAGTCCAATGTGCCTATGCATTTTAATTAATTTCTGACTCCAATCTCTCCTTTCACAATGTGAATTGGTGGTATTTTGTATTCCGAGATATATATTTTGGTCTCTTAACCCTCTGATTTGGTTTTTTTTTCCCTTTTCTCTTTGTCCTACAATGTCTGCCGCCACAAACCAGCAAAATGCACATTGGATGTGACTCATAAATTGAGGGTCTAATGATCCAATCCTTTTGTTGAAGAAATGGATGCCAAATAATTAGATGAAGCACGCTAATGCCTGCAAACTGTTTTCTCACGGAATTGTCTGTTGTTTTATTGTATGTATCAATTGATCCCTGCTTTTCTCATTAATGTTACATTTCGACCCTAATATTTACCTCCATTAATTAACTTGAAAGATTCAAGCCTAATCCAGTGAATATTTTTTACCAAACATGTTATCTCTTAAAATGTTTTAGGTTCAATTATTCTTCTTTTCTTAGCCTAAATCTTCTTCATTTCTCGCTGTTATTTTTCTTTCTGATATACAATATGAGCATAGTTTTATCAGCATTACAATGCTGATTGATATAAGACCCTAAATCTTCTTCATTTCTCGCTCTGTTATTTTTCCTTCCGATATACAATACAAGAGCATAGTTTTATCAGCATTGCAATGCTCTTATTAAACATCAATTTCCACCAAAAAAATAACAGAGCGTAGTTTTACAAGAGCATAGTTTTATCAGCATTGCATTGTAAATAGTCCTCTATTGATGGAACACAAACACCAGAAACCAAAATTATCAACAAAATCCACACAAATCGTAGTATCAAACATCAACAAGACCTTACAGAAACCAAAAACATCAACAACGTTCACACAAATTCTAAGATCCGATATCCAAAACACAAGACTTACAACATCTACTACAGGAAGGAGGAAAATCAGATCAATGTGTCTGTGGAAAGAAGCACATTCCAAACCCCAAAAATCTCAAGATGTGCAAAGCAAAAGAAGTAGCAGCACCCACTACAATGGCATAGAGTGGCAATCTCACAACATCGAGTGAAGACAGGCTTACCCAAGAGGCAAGAGTCGAAGCAGGGAGGAGGAGGAGGAAGGAAGCGCGTCAGAAACGAGGGCAGTGGCGTTGTCATGTCATATATGAAGGGAGGTTGGCTTTTGCGGAGCAGATAGGGTTAGTTTTGTCGGGTGAGGAGACTCGTCGATGGCGCTTTGGGGGCAGCAAGAGACCATAGGGTGCACAGGATAAGGCGCTCTCTCTCTCTCTCTCTCTCTCTCTCTCTCTTCATGATCAACTCTTCTAGCATCCTAATCCCACATCGTTGACCAAGTTGACCCTCTTTCTCTTTACTTGACGAATGTTGACTTGCATGTTGACCAAATTACCGCCCTTTCATTCACAGCTATTACTTGATCGAATGTTGACTTGCATGTTGACCAAATTACCTCCCTTTCAGTCACAGCAATTACTTGATCGAATGTTGACTTGCATGTTGACCAAATTTCCTTCCTTTCATTCACAGCTATATACACTCGAAATGCTTCACGTGGTGTCGTCATCACAGGGTTTCTTTTCATAATGGTTCGTCGGAGTTCTTCCCATGCTTTCCATCTCAAGAACAAGCAAAGATGCTAAATGCAAGTCTTCTGCTGTATGAAGTATATAATAATACCACTTAAATCAAAAGAAGAATTATACAACTTAATCATGCGAAAAAATAGAGAAGATATGTATTACTTAATCAAACAAAATATTCTAAATGCAAAGAAAGATTTGATGTTAAATGCAAGAAGAGTCTTCTGATGTATGAAGTAGATCAAGAGAAATGATATCTATGGAATTACAATTTGACTGGTAATAAATCCTCCTGCTTAACTTGTTTCAATCTTCTGCTGTCATTAGGTGCAATGCTGTTTCTACAAGAGATGACAAGGTTTTACTGTGCCTGCTCAGTCCAACACCGCCGGAGAAAATGTGGAAGCACTCGAGCTCGGATGTGGTCTCTGCTACAGCCTTCAATAACCTCTCCATCTCCAATTGCTCGAAGAGCTGGATACTGTTTCTGTTGGATCTCATCATCCAAATAGCTTGTTCAATCACAAATCTCCTCATTCCTGGAACCCTGATTTCCGGATATCTGTATTCTTTCAGCACTTGCACAAGCTTCACTACAAGATCAGTTTCTTCAATGGCAGCTTTCTTGAGGAATTCAGCAAATTCATCAGGATCCAGGAATTTGCAGATCTCTGTGGTTAGATCAATCGATGCCTCTAGTAATCTCTCTTTTGCCTCCATAATCACTTTCAAAACCTGTTTCGAGAACAAGAATGTTACTTGGAGCTTGCAATTCCTGTTAGGCTAATCGTACGGTTTTCATCTTAAAGGTTTGATTAGGACTAAAGATCTAATTTAATCCACGAAGCTACTTAATTTAATTTATCCCACCAGATCAATTCGCGAGACGTTATGGTTGTTGTTGTTGTTGGTGATGATAGTATAATAGAAGTTTGAGATAGAAGCTTACAGTGGGCATGGCAGCAGTAATCCCCGATAGCCGATGAGAGCATTCGGCTCCGCCGTAGGCACACAAATTGCGCAGAATCCTCGAAGCATTTATCTGAAGAACAGCATCGGTCAGTGCTTCCATGAGCCTATCCACCTCCGGCTCCTTCACGATCCGATCGCAGTTCTTCTTGCTTTCCAATGTCAGCATCGCCAGCGCCTCTCCCGCTTCATCTCTGAGCGAGTTCTCAGCCTCGGTGAATCCTGGCTCGAAGAAGATCGACAGGAGCAGCTTGATGACTCCACCTGTGCTTCCAATCTTCTCCCTTGCGCTCTCGTCCATGGCGAGGCTTTTTAGGATCTCGATTCCCAGCTTTTGCAGAACCATGTGGCTCTCTCCGTGCTGCAGGATCTCCCTTATGTTGCTCACCGTGAACACGATCTCAGAGACTTCCTGTCGTAGAATTTGGCCGATGTATCCGGTCGTGCTCACCAGCTTCTTCAGCACTTGCAGCGAACTCATCACCGTTCTGATCTGGGACTCTGCTGCATGATCATTCCTAAGCAGCGTTTTCCTCGCACTGGTGAGGTCGATGATCTTTGGCAGCAGATCTCTGGTATTGCCAATCTTCCAACAGTCCTCGTGGTCTGATGCCAGCTTCTCGAGGATGGACAGTCCCAGCAGATTGAAGTCCGAGGAGTCATCGACGACGAGCAACGATGACAGCGCCTCCATGGCTCCTGGAATTGCAGCAACTCGAAGCACGTTCCTCCTCTTCTCTGCAAGCTTCGACACGATCTCCGCCGCACGCATCCTGATCTCTTCCTCTTCGCCCGTGTTCTTCCAGTTCAGCATCTCCACGAGCCTCTCGATCGTCCGCGTCGAGCTGCCGATCTTCCTGAGCGTGTCGAGGGAGAAGCGGTCGATGGTGGCGAGCTTGTGCAGGACTCGGACGCCAATGAGCTGCTCATCGCGGAGCTCAGAGACCAGAAGTTCCTTGGCGAAGGTCACTAGGTTCATCTTGAGGCCGTCGAAGACGCTGCCTTCGATGCACTTGGAGTAGGTGTCGTAGAAGAAGCGCCTGATGGAGACTTCTCCGAGATCACACTCTCGGCTGACCTTCTCCAGCAACTTGTAGAATGAGATCCTCCATGACCAGTATGCCTTCTCCATCAGGAAGATGAGCGCCTCCGCGAGCGCCAGTCCGTAGAAGAGATTGAGAGCTGGGCTCAGGTTCCTGCGATCTCGCCCGACTACCTCGCCGTAGTCCTGCTGAATGAGGCGCATCAAGGAGAGCACCACGCAGGCGAGGGCGGACGAGAGCTGAAGCCATGAGAGGCCCCTGCTGAGGTTCTTCGACACGAAGATCCAGCCAGCGAAAGGAAGCAGGGGAACGTCACGAGAGCGCCACGTTCGTCGGCCATCGACGTCCTCGACGACGCGGAAGCTGGACCTTCCTGCACCTTCCGGCGTCGTCCAGGCCGCCTGATGCTGCCACTCCAGCTCGTGGCTGCGGCCGAAGATTCTGGTGCTCTCGGTGACGAGAAGCACGGTCACGATCACGAAGTCCTTCCTCACGAGCGCCGAGGAGAAGCCGCCGAGGAGGACGACGGTGGCCCAGACGAAGGCTAGCGTGCCGAGACCGCTTGCCGACTTCTCTAGAATCCCGAGGCGGAAGGCGAAGAGCGTCAGCTTCTTCTCCGGTGCTTCGATCGAGCTGCCAATTCTCGCTGTCGGAGTCGGGTCACTGGGATCGGGATGAGGTGCGAAGACGGGGTGCTCGCTGCCGCCTCGCACCTGATGCCGGGCGACGTCCAACATGAAGTTTCGATCTCCTTCTTCGTTTTGCTCGCTGTTGAGACTCATCTCTCGATCCCCTGGACTTGGGAAGGGAATTGTTCTACGTCTGAGTCAGGTGGAAGCACCCGCAGACCTGGAAATCTATGAGTTTATTTCTGTATGGCAGCCACTCATTAATTGCTTGGGAGTCGTCGAAGGCCTCTTTCTACGTGAAGTGCAACGTCGTATCGTAATCTACGAGAAGACGGCTCGCAGCGGTCAAACTTGAGCTCCCACGGAGGCCATTGCGTGGCAAGGGTCAAAGGTGAACCACGTGGTCAAGCGTCCAATTCAGACACGTTATCCATTGCTAGCTTCTCGTCATGGTCCAAAAGTTAAACCCATACAGATCAGCAATAGACCAACTGGATCAGCAATAAACCTAAAGAAAGATCACTAAGTTGGCATGAATAATTTTGGCTTGATGGTTGATAACCCTGTATTTATTTTATTTTTCTTTGATTGCCATTGGCAGCCACTGCTATGATCATAACAGTGACCGGAAAGAGATGTTGGGTTGACTTTATTATATGCAAGTCATACTCCTTTTTTTGTTTCTCTTTGGTCGAAGCCCGGCAGTTACCAACCAAGTTCATACCCAACCAACCATTCCAGGTCATATAACACATGGTAAATGACTATCGAGAACATGCAGCTGCAATTCGAGTGGTTCCGATTAGAATGATCATTTTATTTATTTATTTATTTTAAATTTACATTAATTTTAAATATAAAAAATTATAATTTTATTTTAAATAAATTAAAAAAAATAAAATCAAAGTAATAATGTAGATATGAGTTTTGTAAAAGTTTAAAAAATCTCTTATGATTTTAAAGTGTTAAGTTAATTTATGTAACGATATGAACATATGGTAAATATTTGCTTTTGTGATCGTCTAGAATACCACACTTACGGATTTATACGGTGGTTCTTGTTTTAATGAGTTGGTTTTAAATTTTATTATTCAATGGGGTATATGAATTTAAATTGTACAGATTTTATGAGTTATATAATTATGATGTGAAAGACTTAAATGTTTTGTTAATATCCTGGACTGTTGATCTGAATTATAATATTATCAATTTAAGATAAGGTAATTTAAAAATTCGAGAGGGCGTAATAAAGATGAAACCAAAATCGAAATCTAAATCACAAGTTCTATAATTGACGATTCTGATTTTTCAAATCTAAGAACTAAAATCGAATCCAACCTATCCATAATAAACCTTAGCTGGCAAATCATGGGTTAGCAATAACCCAAAAGATTAAGCCGTGAAGAAAGGATTCAATATATTTATAAACTTCAACAGCATGAATAAGCTTGGGAAGCACAAATCCACGTTGGCCCTGTGACTCAGCCACCTGAACAACTTGATTAAAAGAAATCCAGCTTGATATGAAACCAAAGCCTCACACTTTCCTGATGGAAGAGCCAAAGTAAAATGGAAACTAAGCATGCTTGAAACAGAGGTATTCCTCAAAAGGAATTATAACTTCTGTAAGACTCACTATATGGATATTAAACATTTGAGGCAGAAACTTGTAGGAAGCAATATGGAACTCTTAGCTTTCGGTGACCAAGAACAGCAGAAAAATAAAATAAGTTGTGCTATGATCAGATAAACGAGTTGAAAATCTTTCATTTTACAGGGGACAGCTATTTGCTAATCCCCATCATAGGTTGTGGAATTAGACTTCAAGAAAGCCCTTACAACTCCACCATTTGTGTTGATTAATTTTGCTTTCTCAACATTAGAAGGTATCATAAATTCAAGCATGTAGTAATTAAAACCAAATCTTCAGAATTTACTAGTAGTTTCAACGAGTCAGGAAGAACATCCATCTTCCAAAGCAACAACCATAAGTTTCAACACAAGGTCTGAATTACATCTTAATAGACAGTCCGACGAGACCATTGAGTGAATAAGAAGTATTTTAGTTCACATATTCTTTCTTGACGTGTTGCGTAAACCAGTTCAGCATGTCCTGATGTGCCTCTTGAGCGCGCTTAACAGCTGCAGCATCATCGGCTTTGTGTTTGACAGTCCATCCATGAGCAACCCCAGGAAATATCTTTACAATGTGTCTTTCCTGACAAATCATGTGGCTCAAAATCATATTGGATCACAGAATGTTAGCATATATTTTGAGGGGTCCATTTAGTAGATTAATCAAATAGATAAGCTAACATTGTTTGATATTACATTTAAGATGCATGTTCTGTAATTTAGAGTCCAACAACATGACTAAATTGACCTGAAAATGCTGCTATAGGTGACTTACCTCAGATGTTAAAGATAAAGCCTGCTCAAACTGCTTCAACAGTTCCGGCGGAGAAATATGGTCATTCTCAGCCCCAAGTATTGAAATAGGACATTTAACACCTGCTAAATGGTGAAAAAAGATTGTCTCAACTCTCAACAATAAAAACATGTTAAGAAAGCATGAGTTTGTCCAATTATTAAAGGAGGGAATACCCTTCATATCATCAATATTTACAAAAGAAGGATGGCAAAGGACAGCAGCTTCAATCTCACTGGACTTTGCTAATTCCACGACAACTTTGCCTGAGATACAAGAAGTTGAATTTCAGTCAATAACACAAGTTATTCATGTGTTTCAGGCTAGATAATGGTCTAGGACTACATTTTTCAGAGCCAAAAGATACAGTAGTTTTCCACTGTAATCATATCTGGGTCTTCACAATCAGAGCTCAAAGTGCATGCATAAAATATCACGTGAGACTCACCTCCCCAGCAGAAGCCAGCGGCCCCAACTGCAGATATGCCTTTGTTCTTTAGAGCTGCAATAATTGGTTTTGCATCTTGACAGCCTTTGTCCTATGAAGGCAAAAAAACCTTGTTGTTTCCATGCATCAATATTCATGTTAAAGCAATTCAAAAGTGATCTAGTGAAGATGTAATTTTGTATTCTTTTCAGTCAAACATTATATGAGACAATTTTTTATCCATAGTCCACATTCTGAATTTGTATGCTGAAACCCCAATTGTACCAGTACCATAGGAATTAGAGTGAAAGTAAGCTACAATCACCTAATAGGACACTAAAGGAACAGGAGACAGTACTGGGCTGAATGCACATAATATGAGCCAAAATCTAGTGTTCTAGACAACGTATGGATAAACTAGATCATGATATGCATGCCTAATTTTTCTTCTCCAATAGTGTGTTTCAGAAATTAATGGCAAGCAAGAACACATTTTGTGCCATACTGCTCTATGAACCATTCCAGTGAGAATGGGATGCAGACTGCCTTTGTACCAGGGGTATCCCTGTCCTATGTCGAACAATAATATACTATTCTGTAATTTAAAGCAACTCAACATCGAAACCAACCCAAGCCACTCAAACTGGCCCAGTATATATCCGGTCAGGTTCGATAAACATCACATAGCCTGCACAGACCAGTCTAACATTATGTAGTCATAATAGATTGGTAAACGTCATGCAGCCTACACAGACCAGTTTAAGATGAAGTCATAATAGACACTTGCCTAATTGGATTAGGCACATAAAGAAGAGGAACAAATGGGGTATAGCTGTCTGCCTCCAGCCATTTTTCTCTCCATGATATTTCTTGGCTCTTTCTCATTCCTTTATTTTCTTTTTCTATTCAAGTGATATGAGTCAGTACCCAGTATAATAAGGTAATACATGGTCCAGCATTAAAAGTAGAATCCTTCGTCACTAGGTGCGATTAATTTTAGCAGACTAGTACAAGGCCACACCCCAAAAGACCCAATAAACATAGGAAACTATAGCCAATGCTGATCCTAAGGTATCAAATCTGATCAGCTTAGACCACACAGGAAAATAACAAGCAAACAAATGCTGAAATGCTTAAGCAAAATATCTACAGCCAGCAGAAAAATTAGAGGCTTGAGAGATGACAAAGGAAAATGCTCAAGAAGACCCTCTAACATTAAAGAATGAGATCCATATTCCATAGAAGATTCAACATTCATCGTGAAAATCTCAAGTACCTCTAGAAAATCCATATATATATATATATATATATATATATATATATATATATATATATATATATATATATATATATATCTCAAGTACCTAGAAAAATCTCTTTTTGATCGATCATTGAAAAGATAGAATCAGTCCCATCATGGATAATCATTTAAGATCTAATTAGTATTATAGAATATACGGCCCGACAAAGAGTAATATCATGCATTGGTAATATGGAAAAGCTTCATGAGCTGAAAGGTCAGGTGAGGCCTAAGCGATATCGCTTTTATGATAGCATTAATTTACCTCCCCTTCTTAGTGTCGTCACGGTCCTAACACCTTCAACTTGGAACTACCTTGGCGAGTGCCTCAGTTGAGGTAAATTAAACCCGTATAGGAAATGTGTTTAACATAAAAAGGGTGTAAAGTGGATTGTGCAGCCAAATCAGTAAGTAATATAAAGAGAAAACAAAATAGAAATGGCAAAGAAGAGATCACACCGAATTTATAGTGGTTCGGCCATTGTGACCTACGTCCACTCCCGATTCTTCCTCCATTGAGGCCACTGACGTCCACTAATAGTCTTCTTTCAATGGGTGAAGACCAACTACCGTCTTACAACCCTTTTCTCCTTTTCACGGGTTTAGGAGATAACCTTTACAACCACTCAACCCTTCCTTAAACAGAAATTACCCTCTTAGAGAAGAGGAGGGGAACTCTCAAGATTACAATAGTGTTTTTCCTAATTTATATTCTCTATTCATCATGTGCTATACACGTTATTTCATAGGTCATCAAAGACTCCATTAGTTCTTCAAGCGGAAAGTTATTTAGGTCCTTTGTCTCTTGTATTGCAGTTACTTTCGAATCCCAATTTTTAGAAAGAGATCGTAAAACTTTATTAACAAGTTCAAGATTTGAAAAATATTTGTCAAGAGCTTTTAAGCCATTGATGACATCTGTAAAACAAGTGTATATGTAAATAATGGTTTCACTTGACTTCATTCGAAACAGTATAAAATCATGCATCAAAAGATTAATTTTAGAACCTTTAACTCTACTCGTGCCTTCATGTGTAATTTGGAGTGTGTGCCAAATGTCATATGTAGTTTTACAAATTAAAATACGATTAAACTCATTTTTATCTAAAGCGCAAAATAAAGCATTCATAGTTTTAGCGTTTAAAGAAAAAGTTTTCTTCTTCAACTCATTTAATTCGTTCATTGAATTAGAATACTTTTAAAAGCGACTTTCGACAATATTCCATAAATTCAAATTAATAGAAAGCAAGAAAACTCTCATTCGAGTTTTTCAATAAGTGTAGCTCGTCCCATTGAACATAGGAGGACGAATGATAGAGTGACCCTCTTAAAAGCAAAAAAAAACTATCTCTCTTGGGTGTTAAACCAAACAGAGAGAAATTTGGCTCTGATACCAATTGTTATGATCAAGTTGGCACTAAAAGAGGGGCAGGGGGGGTGAATTAATACTTACAAAAAATTACGTCAATTCGAAAATATCGTTCGATAAAGTTCGTATCAGAAAGATGAGTTTAACTTGAAAGCGCGTTCGTAAGCGTAGTGAAAGTAGTAAGCAAGTAAATCAGTTTGCAATATGAGAATGAAAAGCAAAATAGAAATGCAAACCAAGTACATCGGATTTATATTGGTTCGGTTATCGTGACCTACGTCCACTCTCATTCCTTTTCACTTGAGGCAACCGGCTTCCACTACCGATCTTCTTTCTAATAGGTGAAGATCAATTACCCTTACACTCTTTCTCCTTTTCATAGGTTGATGAGAGAACCTTTACACCCCTCTTTTACAAGTGTTCCCTCACACATATCCCTTAAGACTAACACTAAGCTCTTGGAGGAGAGACTCTATACTTAAAAAGTTTACAACCTTGGAATCACAATGTTTTTTCTCTATTTCTGTATGTATTCCAAGCATAAATTTATGGGGTATTTATAGACCCCAAATGGCTTCAAAAATTGGAGTCAAAACTCAAATCCTCGGATTTTCAAGGTACTGGCAGTACCACCGCCAATACTGGGCGGTACCACTGCCTGCCAGACTGACAACTAGCGATACCACCGCCTGTCGATTTGACATTAGGCGGTACCACCGCTAGTCTAACACTAACACTGGGCAATACCACCGCTTGACATAGTCTGGGAGATTGTGTCTGGACGATACCACCGCCAGACCCTTTCTACAGGACACTGAATGGGCCAAACAATAGGCTCAAATCAGCCCTGATTCAGGCCCAATTGGCATTGTTTCATCCCAAAACAGACTCAATTAGTCCTAAACTAACTCGATCTAGACACAATTGATTACAAGCATGAATCCTATGTTGTCCGACATGTCATTGTTTCATTCGGCGTTTCATCTGATCCTTCGGTGCATCGTTCTCTCCTTCGGCGTTTTGCTCAATCGGCATGTTAAATCCCGCAACTTCCGATCTCCTTAGTGCGATGTCCGATCCTTCGGCCCGATGCTCGAACTCATGGCACGAAACCTTCTGCCGACACATCGACCGATCTTGTGACTCGACATCCAATCTCCTGACATGTTTCACTCCGGCCCAATGTCCGATTCCTCTTGCTTTAATCGATTTGCCTTTTCTGATCGAAGTTAGTCTTGCGTTATTCAAAACGCAGATTAGATCATAACTTCATCAATTGATTTCATCATCAAAATCCAAGATTCAACAAAAGACACCTTATCTAGAGTCTTTCAAGGCCTTGTTTCGCTTGAGTATCTAGGTAAGCACCAGGATTCTTCATAATAACACTAACTTCTACACACACGCACATATATTCGCTTGAGTATATATATATATATATATTCTCCTCCCTTTTTCTTGTCATTACTCATTATCTACGTCTATTTTCTCTTCTATCTACTGCTACTTGAATCAACAGCACGTTGGTAATTATTTTCAACTCGTTCAGTCCAAAATTTAAATTATTTGTATCAACTCAATCACTTTTGCCCTAAAATAAATAAGCCAATTCAATGTGCACCAAGGTGTAACTCAATAGTCCATTGTAAGTACAAATTCATCTTATCTCACTGGCAGGTGTGTTTAAGATAATACTGGAGCATGCACCACAAACCATGTTCTAATTGATCTCAAAAGAGTTCCAGAAGTGCAAGATGAAATCACTCTGTGCAAAAAGAACATGTCGTCTCATGATAAAAACACCTTAACAATAAAAATTGGAGGATTATGTTTTTCCTTTGGTTATCCATTCTATTGATTCTTTTTTCCGCTATTATCATATAGTGCCAGAACAACCGGAGAAAATAACCCAAACAATGATTTACTCCCCTTGTACAGGGAGAAATTCAGGATGCAAGATAAGAAACCAACCGGGGAATGAGACTGTATCCAAATCGAAATAGGCCTCTCAGGATTATCAGCTGAATAGGGATCGTCATATAAGAGATTTGGTACCACGACAAAGAAACCTGAGGTGGCAATTTTATCTGCAATTTTCCTTTACAACCAGACATTGCAAGTGTAAACATTAAAAGTTCACAAAATCTTTAATGCAATATAAGGAAATAAAATGAAGATGTAAATGTAGATAAACAACATAAAACAACCAACAAAACATCACCAACCATCAGAAAAAATAATACAGAATCCTAGGATTATCTCCAATCCAAAATATAAATTTTGTTTGAAATGACCAAGAGTTCACAATGAAATATCATAATTTTGTAGCCTGGTGGTGTTACGATACAAACAATTGAAATGGGTTAAAACACTAAAAACCAACAAAGCAGTCCATGCTGCCTGCAAACAATGATGGTAGAACAGGCTTTGTGACAGTCCACCCTACTGGTTTATGAAATTAGTAATAGCAGAGATTATCGCATCCGTGTTCTGAATTTATTGGATAATATCAGCAAGAATACAGAATATTTTGGTAAGAAATAATAAGTTTCATGTAGAATTACAAACGATCAAACAGCCTTTCAGTGATATAAAGAAGATGATAGGGGTAAATAGACACTCGATATAACGTGAACAAGTACAAGACATAAATTTAGGGCCACAGTTGAACAGAATCAGTTCATCATATACAGAAAAGAGGCAGAGGCACCTATGATTAGACCAATCATAAACACAGCCAGCTAAAAAAAGTAAATAGGATGTCTTTCAGCTTTCTTAACTATCAGTGAGAATTGGGAACTACTTCGGCTTGATCATGTGATATGAGCTTATGATTCCACCAAATTAGCCCCTAGCACTGCCTAGCCACATATTCGACCACTCCATTGATCATTTGTCTTGCTATTTTGTTATTGAATATATATATTTCCAAGGTATTGTACGTTCATATACTTGGCTGTATAAGCTTTTTTCAGCTGAAAATATTAGTGCATGATCGATCAAAAGCTCATGTCTCATATTACTAACAGTCTCACGTCAATTAATATTTTGTACCACCATCTGTTTAGGTCTTAATCATATGATTATTAATCCACCATACTGACCAAAATCAGAGAACTTTCAAGGTCAAATTGATAGAAGATAAGATTTTCCTAACTATATGAGGAAATTTCTCTATTCTGTTGAGGAAAATCCTCTATTCTGTTAGGGAAATCCTCCCTCCTAATTTGTATAAATAGGAGAAGAACATGTTAATAGATTCAAGCTAAAGCTATTTCATTTCTATAATAAAGCTTCTTCAATTATTGTTCTTATCTTCTATTATTTCTATCATGGTATCAGAGCCGCTTGCTTAGAGCAAGCTCTCTTCTTGCTGCCAATTCATCATTGGTGTTGCCACTCTGCGCCAACGTCCGTTACCTTCCGCTACGGCATCTTTAGTGCTGCTCATCAGCACTGCCCCACCTTTCTTCCTCGTTCCGACCACGACCAACGTCGTTGAGAAAAGCGAAGCTTCACTCTTGCCTTCGGCCAGTGACCAACGTCGCTAAGAAAAGTGAAGCTTCACCCTTCGGCTAGCGACCAATGCCGTTGCATTCCTAAGAGGCTCCGTGGTCAATCCTCATCTTCCTCACCGCGGTAGTCTTCGCTGATCTGTCAACATTCGGCAGACTTAAGGAGAATGAAGGGAACGCCTGTGCCATCACAGCAACAGCAATCGCAACAACAACAGCAGCGATCTACACTTATCTTACTCATGAAGCCTCTCATTTGCTGGTTATGATGACGGATTGCTTCCTTTTGACCGGCGCCATTGAAGGCTCCCCCAGATTGCAGCGTCCAACGTCGCCTAGCGCAGAGCAAAAGCGAGCTCTCAACACCGATCCTGTCTTCTTCTCTTGTTTCGGCTTCTAGCCTCCTGCCACCTCTCTTTCCTCTCTTCTTCTTCTTCCTCACCGCGGTAGTCTTCGCTGATCTGTCAACATTCGACAGACTTAAGGAAAATGAAGGGAACGCCTGTGCCATCACAGCAACAACAATCGCAACAACAGCAGCAGCGATCTACACTTATCTTACTCATGAAGCCTCTCATTTGTAAACAATTCTTTGCATCGATCCAAGATTGGTATCCTTGTCAAGAGCACCATCTTGCGGGGGCATGATAGAAGATAAGATTTTCCTAACTATATGAGGAAATTTCTCTATTCTGTTGAGGAAAATCCTCTATTCTGTTAGGGAAATCCTCCCTCCTAATTTATATAAATAGGAGAAGGAACATGTTAATAGATTCAAGCTAAAGCTATTTCATTTCTATAATAAAGCTTCTTCAATTATTGTTCTTATCTTCTATTATTTCTATCACAAATAAGTGCCTCATGTCCTCCCCTCTGTTTGCTGTACTAAGAAAGAACCGAAATGGAGATCACAGACCACCAGCACGGTTTACCTGGAAGATGCCCTCAGAAGTTTCCTTCTAATGTCAACGTGGGCAAGCCAACAAAACACATGGAAGACAACCAAATCGGAAGTCACACAAGTCACGGCCTAAACACAAACGCCAATAAATGAAATCGGTACCTCAAATTCGGCGCTTCGAATCCTGCAAACATTCCATCGGACGAAGCATGTCAGCGACACAACCGTAAGAAAGAAAGAAAGCACAAAGACCGTAGAAACCCTTAGCATACACACGGACGGAAGCTTAAGAGAGGAGAAGAGAACATCACCGAATATGTCGGAGATGAGGAGAACGGCGAGCTTGGAGTTAGGGGAGCCGGCGGTGTACGCCCTGACGCCGCCGAGGTCGTCAACGACGATGCCGTCGCCACAGGCAGGGCTTAGAGTCGGCGGGTTGGCGCAGCACTGGGAGCTCGCCATGTTCATGGCTTCTTCTCTCGTCTCTTTCCTGTGAGATTTGTACCGAGGGTGGCGAGCAGTCCAAGGACGGCAATTTTATTAATTAAATTTTATAATTTTTTAAACTAAAAAAATTCATCAACCACCATTATTTTAAATTAAAAATATATATTATTATAAAAGATAAATATAAATATAAACTTTCTCACACTAGTTGGTAATTTAAACGTGCACAAAGATTATTGCGTTGCCCATGGAACGAAAATATATACGATGGAGCACAATTTGGTAACATGTCATTATCCCTGGTCATATCAGCATGAAGGATTACACGTCGAACCATACCTCCCACCCAAGCATTCATAAATCTAAAAGAAAAATTATTTTTTACTTCTTACTTAATATCAGTTTTATTTTTCTTTTTTAGAAAACAAAATCACGGCATCCACCATTGTACGAAATGGCTACGCTTCACCACCATCGGCCCATTTCACTGTCGGTTCTCCCTCTTCTCTCCCGGCTGAGACCTTCTTCGGCTATCCCCGCAACGCTGTTCTCGCGCCCACCGCTCTCCGGACTGCCGTGCACTCCGATATCTGCTCGGGCCATCCGCGATAAGCGCATCCTTGGACCCGTCCGTGGATGCGCGACCTCAGATTCCGCGATTTCCCCCGGACCTCCACCCTCGTCGAGGATCTTTATCAAAGGTATTCACTTTGTATGTCTCGTCGGTTATAGAATGGATTCGAAACGTGTTCTTGCCATAAGAACCGGAAAGTATCAACGACTATCCGGTTGCAGTCATTTTGTTCGACGAATTGCCGTTCTGAAAAAGTAATGACTTATACACGTCATGACCTACACTATATCCTTGCAAAGTTGATTATAATATAGCATGCATGCATATTGCTTGAAATATGAAGATCCTCGCAATTTACCTCTCCTTTTAACATAAATTTGGGAAACTCAGGTGTTTAACCTATAGTTAGTTTGAAAATTTCTCTTGAAAAAAAAATTAAAATGGATAAAATTCTCTTAATACTTTTATTATCACTATAGTTTTACCTTACTGGTCTACCGCATAAAGCAAGTTTTGTAGTTTTGCAAGGACACACACACACACACACACACACACATATAATTAAATTTGGATGGGTGAAAGCAAAAGTAAAAGTTATTTTGTATGGACCTGTACGTGAAACTTACCTATTTATATTTTACTTTTTTTGCAGAAGTATCAAAACATGATTCATGCTCAACATCGAACTTATGGTTTTAAGAACACCAATGTATCTCACATAGGCACAAATGCGTGATCTTCGGCTAAGACATGGCACATCTGAGGCCCATGGAACAAAGCTATCTTCACATCAAACAGTGTGTGTGCATGGGATATGCAGATTGCATTTGGCCCATGGACACAGAGTCTGCTTGGTTTTTGCTCCAAGGAGGAGAAGTACTTGATATCCATGTAAATCAACTTAATAATTTGTAATAATCAATTGGAGGTTGTGGTGGTGTTGTTAAGTTTGGAACAAACAAAACAAATACTAAGGTTAATGAGGAAGTCTGAATCTCCAGAATAAGAATGGGCAAATGATGCATTTGATGGAAAAGATCAACTTGTAAAATTCTAGCACTTATAGGAAGATAATAAAAGAGAAATTGGCATTAATCGATCCATCATAACATAGTTTGAGTATGTCAGGTTTCTCCTTCAGAAAATATGGCCTTTTCCTAAAAATGATACATATATGTTAATATTATGTCATTTCTTATATGATTCATTTTTACAGTCCTCTCATATCCGTCTTGAGGTTCTATATACTGTGTGCATTGTCTAAAATAGATTATGCAATAAGAAGTGTCTTTGCTCTGATTCTTTAGGTCTATCATATAAATCCTAATGCTTTAGATATGACAATACAGGATTATCTCGTTCAACATCTGAGGGATTCTTGGCAAAGACCTTTTCATCCTTTGGAGAAGTCAAGAAAAGTAAAATAGTTAAAATGTTTAAGTCAATTATTTGACAAAAAAGGGAATAAAACTTATACTACTTGTTCGATAGCATTAAGTACTGGTTGTCCCTCTGCCATTCTGCAGTAACGATAATTACAAGCAAAAGTTCGAAACAGTCTCTGGGACTTGCATATATATGGTTTGCCCGTGAACAAGATGCACTAATGGCGGTAAAGGAGATGAATGGAAAGGTGGTTATATTTTATTTAGCATTTAACTTTCAAATTCTAAAGAGCTCTGTGCGTCTGCAATATTTCTATTCTTAATTTGACCCTTTTTCTTGTAGTTTCTTGATGGCAGGTTTGTTGCTGTCACAATTGCAGAAGCTGAATCTCCTTCTAAACAGGTAAGAGCCAAACCATACAGATTTTGACTCAAATACTTGTGAAGTTGCTTCAGGAGGCACAGGAAGACATGGTTTCATTAGAGTTGATCACAAGTTTATGTAATTTGGTTTTAGGTGTATAATTCTTTGGTTACAAATACCTTTCGTAGTTTTGATATGTGATGTACAATCTATTTTTCTAATGTATTGCCTTATATGAACACTAATTTTCATGTTTTCTAGATAATGTGAATATTTATTCATTCAGTCATGATTGACTGGGCATCCGTGGACATGTCTATTTCCAATTTTTCAATCCAAATATTTCCTCAGAGAAAGGTGGACAGGGATACAACTTCAATGGTGGCATAGCATCACTAATCAGTTTCACCTTGTGTCCCACAATCTTATCCTGGTCACATCAGAAAAATTGCAGAATTCTGGACCACTAGATCAAACAGGGATGCTGATGCAGCTGATTGGCCTCTTATCTGGGGTGGTTTCTTCTCGTGCAAATCTAAGGTGAAGTCTGTGTTGTTAATTGCACGCATATAAATGCATACATGATCAAACTTCTTGATTTTTGGCTGTGGGTTTTCATTTCAGGTGTAGTGTTCATGGATTTAAACTTCTTGATTTTTAGTTTACTGATGCTCAAACTTTGGATAAGACCTTATCAGAGAATTTAGTATTAGAAGTCCAAGTCACTCAGCATAACTGGTTCCCTGGTTGATCTTTCTAAAAGACCCCTGGGGTTTCTATGTTTTATTGTTTTGGAGTTTTAAGAACTGGTTTGGCTGCTATAACATCAATCCTGCAATTATTCGGTTCTTGAGAAAGCAGCCTGAGCTTCTTGCCTTGGAACTTTTGCACCTTCTTCCTGGCATTAGAGTTGACCTCATGAACATAAACCCATGTTCTGAAGTTAAACCTGACTAAAGTGAGGTTAATCAAGTTAAGATAATGCAAAGTTGATGCACAGGTAAGATTTCAAATATGCTTGGCACGGGTTTAAACAGGTATCTGATATCAGTCACTAAGAGACTTAGTTTCTAAGCAATAAGAAGCGAGTCCTGACACACTTGCAACTATATATATAAATATTAATTAGCTAAACATATTTTAATGTGCCTTTGCTAAGATATCCTAGTGGTTAATGTGTCTCAACTTGAAGTTTCTATGAGAGTGTTTTATCATATGGTGCTCCTCTATTTGGTTATTACTAAGGGTGTCCATGTTTTCATACTATAACCAATATATTCTTTATAAAAAAAATGATAGCCAATTTCCGTTGACCCCATTTGACTCTCGGGTTTTTTTTGGGTTGAATGGGTTTGTTTGACTTAAATCAGACTAGACTGGTTCAATAAAAGCTTTAAGTATTTGATTCTTTCCTACCTTGATTGTCTTTCTTTTTTTCTCAAATTACCCTACATTAGGTCACAATCAGCTAATGCAATAGCAATGTCTCCTAATGCAATACAATAATAGCTTAATGTCTCCTAAGCTATTATTGTAGTTGTTTCCTAATCTTAGTCCTATCCTAATGTACTGTAAGTACAAGCCTTAGCTCTTGCTAAAGCAACAACAGGTCATAGTCATAAAAAGGAGAGGAAGGCACTGGCTTCCTACCCCATCATTAAAGAGGAGATGAAGGGGTCTCATTAAGACTCGGTGGTGGTGTCATCATCGTGACTTCTTACCCTGTCGTCATCATAAAAGGTTATCATAGTGGTCACGATCATCGTCGCCAACGAGGCAGGTGATGGTTGTCACCTTCTTGCTTGCAATATGTCAAACTTCCCACTAGTTGTCATTATTGTGGGCTGTTGATTGAGCATTGAAACTTATTATCGTCATCACCAATAGTTCGTTATTGTTGCCTTCCCACCAATTGTATGTCGATTTTCTCATTAGTCATCATGGCTATGGCCATTAGTTGAGCCTCAGTAATGAGTGGTCACCAACATCGACGTTCTCCTTTCCACTAATGTCTATCGTCATCGTCATCAACGAAGTCATATATTGAGTCTTGGTGACAAGTACAACAATAGAGCTATAACTTATTGATCGCCAATGTCCTCATTCCTATTGGTCATTGTCACCTTCAACAAAGCCTTATAAAGCCTTGATGATTAGTAGTTTATCGTTGTACCCTCATTTAGCTTGCGAAGAGTGTGAAACAAATAGGCAATTTTAGATTTAAAAACCTAACGATAAGATTACCTTACCTCCAATCAGTATAAAATAACTACGTAGAAGGAAGAAGACTGAGATAGATATAAGACATAATGGCAAGATGCCTAGAAGGTGTTCGATGTATTAATAATTAGGTCACAATTGATGATTATACAAATTTTTACTAGTTGTATAAGTTGACATTCTCAAATGGAAAACAATGTGGTATCTTCGATTTTTTATATAGCTTAGTTTTGATTAATTTGTGTTCTCTACATTAGCTATAGGAGATGATTTTTTTTATATAGTATACCTATACAAGTCTACATATATAATTTTTTGGCAAGTGAGTTGCAACGAAACATTATAAACTTGTGATAATTTTGAATCTTGATTTATCATTTTCTAATTGATGTTACAATCCTTGTTATATTTTTGTTTTTGATGATTTGCAGAGTGGATTTTAATTTAGAATATTTTTTTGTTGAGATATGTTTTGTTCATATCATCGCATGCCAAATTCCATTAATTATACTAAAATTATGAAAAAAATTAAAAAATTACTATTAATCAACTTAGAATCATGTTATGGAAGTTCTAGAGAATTTGAATCTGATTTGGGTGAATTTTAACTTAAGCTATACTTGAGTTATGGATAGGACACGATTACGATCTAACATTCGATCATCGTATGAAATTTCATTAATTATATTAAAATTATAAAAATAAAATAAAAAAAATTATGATTAATAAAGTTAGAATCATGTCATTGTAATTACGAAGAATTTGGTTTTGATTTGAGTAAATTTTAACTCGAGTTACAAATAGGATACACTTATGATCTAACATTATGATCATGGCCATGTCAAAATCCTATTAATTATACTAAAATCATATAAAAATTAAAAAATTAGTACTAATCAATTTAAAATCATGTCTTAGTAGTTTTTTATTAATTTAGATCGATTATATTTATTGTAATTTGAGTTACACTCAGATCATAATTTATGATCTAACAGTTGTACCACTTACACTCAATGCTCTATTGACCTGGTGGTGGTGCCTAGTAGTGGTGATGCATAATGAGGTATATTATGGAAGTAGGTGGTGCCCAGTAGTGATGATGTATATATATTTTATGAGGTATATTATGGAAGTATATGTATATGCTACAATATGTGATGTGAGAGTATACATTTATATTATAACGTGTGGTCTAGGAGTGCATGTATATGTTATGATATACGGTGCAGGAGTACATATATATATTATGATGTATGGTATAAGAGTACATGTATATGCTATGACGTGTGGTATGAGAGTGTATATATATATTATGACATGCGGTATGGATTGCATGTATATATTATGATGATGTACGGTGTGAGAGTGCACGTATATATTATGATTTGAGGTATAGAAGTTCATGAATATACTATAATTCCTATATATGCATATACGCATTTTAAGTTATTTCAACATAGAATTTTATATCTTTATTATGTATATGTTATTTGTTGGGAAACTTGGACAAAGTATCATATGTATAGCGGAAGAATAGAGAACAAAATATTAAATTTCTTAAAGAAAAAAGTTTTCATCATTGTGCTAAGATTGGTGCGTAAAACAAAACACAAAATCGAAACTACGCGTATCAAACGAGATTTATTACTAAGGGAGATCATATACCCTCTAGGCCTAATATCGAGCTAGCCGTGAGTCATACCTATCAGAACTCCTTCTGACTTAGTGAATTATCATCTCCATAATAATTCACTTAACTCATCGACTATAGACGTACTAGGCCACTACACCGTAGTTCCTAGGTGATACATGGGAATTCAATCCATTGGACCTGTTTGTCCTTAGTTACCATAGTTTCCATGTATCTATAGTCCCTCATCCATCTAATATCTCATAGACTGTATACCGGGTATAGTGTTGTCAAGCCTATACGAAATCTACTCAAGTCTTGCTCTAATCGAATTCTCTTGGAGAACTCTTTCTCTCTCAATCCGAATGATCATAGCCATAGATCTGCCTAGACAAGAACACATAAGATATTCTATTGAATCTCAGATTTTGATGATGAAATAAATTAATGAAGTTATGATCTAATGTATGTTCGAGTGATGCAGGATTATCTTCGATCAGAAAAGGCAAATTGATTGAAGCAGGAAGAATCAAACGTTGGGCCGGAGTGAACATGTCAGAAGATTGGACGTTGGGCTGGAGGATCGATCGATGTGTCGGTAGAAAGACTTCATACCATGAGTTTGGGTATTAGGCCGATGGATCAGACATTGCGTCAAGGAGATCATATATTGCGGAAGGTCAACATGTCGATTAAGCAATACGCCGAAGGAGAGGACGATACGTCGAAGGATCGAACGAAGTGTTAGATAAACCAATGACATGTCGAACAACATAGGATTCGTGCTTGTAATCATTTGTCTAGATCGAAGTAGTTTAGGGGGCTAATTGAGTTAATTTTTGGTGTAATTATACTAACTTAATTAGGAGTCAATTGAGCCTAAATTGGGATTATTTTGTGTCAAGAGGAAGGCACATTCAATGACCAAAAAGTTGGGTTAAGCGATGGCACCGCCAAACTGGCGGTGGAACCGCCTATGAGCTGGAAAAGTCAAAAGCCCAATCTATGAGGTTGTCAAGCAGTGGTACCGCCTAGTGTCAGACTGATAGATGGTGGTATCGCCCAGTACTGGCAGTATCCTGAAAACCCAGGATGAAACTATTTTGGCTCCAAATTTGAATCCATTTGGGGCTTATAAATACCTCACTAATCCTTGCTCGGTTTACATAAGAACTAAGACAAAAAAACTAGAGAAAACGCTGTTGTAATCTTGTGAGAATTCCCCTCCTCTTCTCTAAGTTAAATTTCAGTTTAAGGAAGGGGTGCGTGACTTGTAAAGATTATTTCCTAAACTTGTGAAAAGAATAAACGGGTTGTAAGAGGGTAATTGATCTTCACTCGTAGAAAGAAGATCGATAGTGAAAGTTGGTGGCCTCGACGGATGAGGAATCGGGAGTGGACGTAGTTCATGACGATCGAACCACTATAAATCTGGTGTGCCCTTTTCTCTTACTGTTTACCTACATTACGTTCTTATTTAACTATATACTACTTTTGCTTACACTCTTATGAATGTTTTTAAGTTTAAATGAATTTCTGTTACAGGCTTTTCGAACGAAAATTTTTAAACCGATATTTCTGACCAAAAGCACTAATTTATCCCCTCTCTTAGTGTCAATTTTGATCCTAATAGTTGGTATCAGAGTCTCGTTACTCTCAGTTGATTTAACACCCAAGAGAATGGCTTTTACCGATAATATAGAGGGTCACTCTATCACTCGTCCTCCTATGTTCAATGGGACGGACTACACGTATTAGAAAATACGAATGAGAGTTTTCTTGCTTTCTAGGAACTTTGATTTATAGAATATTATCGAATATGGTTTTCAACACCCCTCTAAACCTATGAATTAATGGAATGATTTTGAGAAAAAAATCATTTTCGTTAAATGCTTTGTTTTGTACTTTAGACAAAAATAAGTTTAATCGTATTTCGATATACGAAATGTACATAACATTTGGCACACTCTTTAAATTACACACAACTAAAGTTAAAGAATCTAAAATCAATCTTTTAATGTATAATTTTAAGTTATTTCGAATGAAACCAAGTGAAATTATTATCTCACATATATACCCATTTTACATATGTTGTCAACGATTTAATAATACTTGGTAAAAGTTTTTCTAGCCTTGAACTTGTAAATAAAATACTAAGATCCCTTCCAAAAAGTTAAGATCCTAAAGTGTAACATCCACCATTTTTAAAAATTCAGTAAAAGGTTTGTTTGTAAAAATAAGGATTATTTAATAATTATTTTATATTAAATAATATTATATTAAAAGTTTATGACTAGGGACCTAAGAGTAAATATTAGAAGTTTGATATAATTTATGAAAGATTCAGATTTAAGTAAGAAAAAAAAAATAGTAGACATGTGTCACTAGTTAACCTAAGGTTAGTGTCACTTATCTTTTCTCTAAAGATGACACCTAGCCTCTTTCATGCATGCATGACACATTGCAACTTTTGCATATGCCAAAACCCAAATAATTAGATGAAAGGTTAAAGAAAATAAACCTGAAGAGTTGCAGCCAATGTGAGTTTGAGAAAAGAAGAAGAAGAAGAAGAAGAAGAAGAAGAAGAGCTTGAGGTTTTTCATCAATTTTTTTATATTTGGGATTCAAATAATTTTAAGGCAAGTGTTCTAATCCCATCCTATAGTAAGCTTAATCTCTGTTTCCATTTTTATTCTACAAAATTTGAAAGATTTCAACTGAGAACCAAACCTTCTTTCATTTTGATATAAAGCTATGAATCTGTAATTTTTCGGTAATCTGACCTCTATGCAATGTTTCGGTTATAACATTTTGTAATAAACTCTGATTTAGACAAGACCTATTCCATTTGAAAGTAGACAAAAAAATATTTATTTTGATACTAAGATCGAATGATTTGGAGTTTAAATGCCTACTAAGACTTCTGTTTAAATTAACCCTACAGATTCTGCAAAACAGGGACTGAAATTTCTGACCTTTTATTGCTTAACTATTTATAACTTTCTACTGTGAACTCAGATTCATACAAAGTATGATTTATTCGAAGCTAGACTCAAAATTCTTTCTGTATATATATGATTTGAAATTTTTGGAGTACAATTGCTAACTGAAACATCTGCTTTCATCGACCCTATGGATTCAGTAAAACAGAGCTAATATTTTCAGACCTTTTGCTACGAAATTATCTGTAACTCCCTGTTGTAAATTTCAATTCTTGTTAAACTTGATTTTCCTAAAACTAGATTGATAAAGCTTTCTAATGACACCTATTTTGTACAAATTGGAGCATAATTGGTTATCCAAATAGTTTATACAATGTCCCTATCAAATTCTGCCAGAATCGAGCTTTGGTCGATTTCGGCTTTCCTTATTTCTTCTCTTTGGAAATTGATTTCGGCAAACACTCTTCAGTTAAGCTTTACATTATTACCTTAAATTCCTGTATACTTTTATCCTTTATTTATTTCTACATCTGCAGCTATCATCTAACGTTCATGTTTGCATCGTAATGATTCGGCACATGCATCCCATTGTTCTGCATTTGCTTTCGATATGTGCCTCTTCCAGTTTCATTTCTTTGGACATTGAATTCATCTAACTTTCTTATTTCAATTGAGCCATATGTGATTTTTTGAAATCCTTGTATACTCTTACTTTTGTTTCCTTTCAAATATGAATACATTTGTGAAAGATTATGTTTGTATCGTATTGACTCGAAAGGCATATGTACATTTCGTTGTTCCGCATGTGCTTCCAATATATACTAATTTCATTATTCCTACTGTCCCTTTGTACTCTGATGTTTGTGGGATAAATGTGAACCTTTGCCAGAAATGGTAAAGGGAGTTATGCTTAGAGCCCGTGATGTTCTGTCGGCCCCCTATGACTTCACTCAGACGTGGGTGGATGGAGCTCCCAGACATGGGAGACTTATGTTTGGTGGTTATTCAGAAATGGATGGACCATTTTATGTTATGATCTCACTTCACCTTCTATGTGTTTGATATGATATCCAAAGCTTTGGCTATGTTTCTATACATGCTTTGGATAAGAATGAAATGAATGCATCGTCATGTGACATTGGAACTTCTATTCATGTTTTGTTCTTTGATATGTTTCCGAAATGTTATAAGTCTTTGTTATACCTTGAAAACTACCATATGTCATCGATATGCTCCTTATGCCAATGATATGCTCCAATTACCTTTCCTCGATTTTATGAACAAAACGTGCTTCGAATGATACGACATTGTAATTCTGCATTCAAACAAAACATGCTATTGTTTCATCTTGTATCTCTGCTTTGTATTTTGATACCTTATTTGTTTGAAACATGTTCTCTTTGCTATGGATATATTAGTCATTTGCTGAGCTTTATATGCTCACCCCGTTGCTATATAAATTTTTCAGGATAGCTTATCGCTCGCTAAAATATGTAAATTGGGTTGAGGCAGTGGAAGGCTAGAAAATTTTTGAGCTAATCTTTGTTGGATGATAGGTTTTTGTTGTATAGTATACTTTACTTCTGATGTAATGTTAAGGATCTGTTGATACTTATGTGTTTTAAAAGTTTAAAGGACCGCTCATGTGTATGAAATGATAAGTTTAAGTTGTATAAGGATAAGAACTTATGGTAAATAATTATCTTTTTTGTGATTGTATATATTTCTTTGATTATGGATTTGTGTTGTGGTTGATGTTTAGTTGAGTTGCCTTTAGATTTTGTAAATCTTTGAGTGAAGTGGATTATGATTTATGTAACGTACAGGTTTATGAATTGTGAATATTGATTTTGAATAATTCTTAGTATCCTCAAATTGTTAGATTGGATCCTGGATTGAATTGATGATGAATTTTAATATTATTGATTTTGGACAGGGTCACACCTCCTGAATGTGATAATTCGGAGGGGCGTGACAAAGTTGGTATCAGAGCATGGTTTGAGGATCACTGAAATATTTGATATGTTGACGTGCAAAATATTTTGAGGTCTAGTGAACTATAGTGATTGGTGAAAATTTTCTTTGATGCATTTTAGGAATCTAGGATGACGAGGACATTTAGTCCTCCTACTTCATCTGCTTTTGATTAATTAAGTGCAATAAAAGGGTTGATCGGGGATATTAAATCAGAGTGGCATAGTAGAAGCGTGGTGAACCTAATACATTGGTGGCAAAAAAAAATAGATGATACGATTGGAGAAAATATTTGATGTACGAAATTATTCTGATGATCAAAAGAATTTCTAGAGATCAAGGACAAGAATAGCAAGGACAAGTTTACAAAAAAAAAAAATATTAGAAATGAATCAGAATGTGATAACAAGAGGGTCAAGACATCATCGATTTAAAAAGGGAAGTCACCACAGAAGATTCAATCCTGTGTACGATATGAGTTAAATTATGAAATAAGTTTGTAATTATAGGTGACTAGAGCCTATTTTGCTTGTGAAAATTTGGATCATAAAATAAAAGACTACCCTTTGGACAAGAAGAAAGAATCACTACCTCATAAATCATCAGCCCATGTCAGAGTGTATGTAATCATGAAATATGATTTCTAAAGCTTTTGAATTAGTGGTCGAAGGTATTATTCATGTTTCTGAAATAATGCAAATATTTGTTTGACCATGTGTCTCATCTATGATTTAATTCGTAATATTTTGCTCATCACATGGGAATTCAACCTGCACCACTGGATTATATGCTATATGTAAATACGGCTATTGGGGATTGTTTGATAACAAACTCGATCTGGTCAACTTGTTTGATTTCTATTGGAGAACACGAAATTCTTGCTGATTTGGTTCTCCTAGATATTTGGAGTTTTGATATTATACTAAGTATGGATTGACTATCTTCCAATCATACCAGTATACTAGATCACTTTTTGCATACTAGATCATCCCATCTTTTATTTTGAGAGTATTGAGCATAATTTACCTCTTTGCCTGATGTATTTCCAAATGACTTGCCTGGTTTACCTCCAGATAGAGAGGGTGAATTTACTATTGATTTGGTCCTTGAGACAACCCCAATATCTAAGCCTCCTTACAGAATGGCACCACTCGAGCTAGAAGAATTGAAAAAAAAAGCAACTACAAGAATATTAAATAAGGGTTTCATTCGACCCAATGTTTCACCATGGGGTGCTCCGGTGCTATTAGTTAAGAAGGAGGATATTCTAAAAATAACTTTTAGATCTCGATATGATCACTATGAATTATTAGTGATGCCTTTTAGTTTAACTAATGCCTCTGTAGCTTTTATGGAACTGATGAATAGGATATTTCAGCCATTCTTGGACGATTGTGTGATTGTATTCATTGATGACATATTAGTATATTCAAGGAGTAATCAGGAGCATGAGGAACACTTGAGAAATATATTATCCATACTAAGAGAAAAGAAGTTGTATGCAAAGTTCAGCAAATGTGAATTTTGGTTAAATGAAATTGCTTTCTTAGGCCATGTGATTTCAGGGAAGGGTATATCTGTTAGTCCAAAGAAAGTGGAAGCTATTGTTAAGTGGGAAGTACCAACAAACGTGAAAGAAGTTAGAAGCTTCTTGGGCATGGCAGGTTATTATAGGAGATTTGTGGAGGGGTTTTCTTGAATCGCTCAACCTCTCACCAAACTCACTCAAAAGAATATGAAATTTGTATGGGGTGATGATAGTGAGCAAAGTTTTCAAGAGTTAAAAAGGAGATTGACTAGTGCCCCTATTCTCACTATTCCAAGTGGTGATGAGGGATTTATGGTTTCCACTGATGCCTCAAGAAAGGGCCTTGGATGTGTTTTGATGCAAGAAGGGAAAGTGATTGCTTATGCTTCTAGACAACTAAAAAGTTATGAACTGAATTATCCAACTCATGATTTGGAATTTGCAACAATTATTTTTGCTCTAAAGATTTGGAGGCATTACTTGTATGGGCGAACATTTGAAATCTTTAATGATCATAAGATTTTAAAGTATATTTTTACTCAAAAAGAGTTAAACATGAGGCAGCGGAGATGGATAGAACTTCTAAAGGATTATAATTGTACCATTCGTTATCACCCGGGTAAAGCTAATGTTGTAGCATATGCCCTTAGAAGAAAATCTACAAGTTTTATGGTGACTTTGGTTGTGAAGCAATGGAAGTTATTAGAAGAGAATTATGATTTGAATGTTATGAGAAAAGGGCAAGACTCAATGATATTAATGGCCTCCATCCAAGTGCAATCTGATCTCATTTAACAAATTAAAGGAAGACAACTACGAGATCGACGCTTAATCTGCTTAAGGAATGAAGTAGAAAAGGGATTGAAACTGAATTTTCGAGTTTCAGAGGATGGCCTATTGAGATTTGGGAATAGAATATATGTTCCAAATGACTCGGATATCAAAAATCAAATCTTGAGGGATGGTCATAATTCAAAGTACACCATGCATCCTGGTAGCACTAAGATGTATAGAGATCTCCAAAGTCATTATTGGTGGGAAGGCATGAAGAAGGAGATTGTAATATATGTTTCAAAGTGTTTGACTTATCAGCAAATTAACGCAGAACACCAAAGACCTGGAGGTTTGTTGCAACCTTTAGATATTCCTGAATGGAAATGAGAATGTATTACCATGGACTTTATTTCAGGACTACCCCGAACTTTTAGAAAGCATGATGCTATTTGGGTTATCATTGATAGGTTAACAAAATCTGCACATTTCCTACCGATCAATATGACTTATTCTTTTGATAGGCTTGCAGATTTATATATAAATGAAATAGTAAGACTTCATGGTATTCTAAAGGAGATAATCTCTAATAGAGACTCCAGATTTCTATCTAGATTTTGGAGAAGGTTACAGGAATCTATTGACACTAAAGTCAAGTTTAGCACTGCCTATCACTCTCAAACTGATGGTCAATCAGAAAGAACCATTCAAACACTTGAGGATTTACTTCGAGCCTATGTTATGGATTGGAAAGGTGAATGAGATAAAGATATCTCTCTTATTGAGTTCACTTACAATAATAGTTATCATTCAAGTATTCAGATGGCTCTTTATGAAGCTATATATGGGCGAAAATGTAGGACGCCTATATGTTGGGAAGAAATTGGCGATAGAAAGTTATTAGCACCAGAAAAAGTACAAGAGACTATTGAGAAAATTTAACTTATAAGAAAAAGGTTAAAGATTGCTCAGAGTCGTCAAAAGAGTTATGCTGATAACAGAAGATGAAATATTGAGTTTTAAATCGGGGATTTTGTATTCCTGAAGGTCTCCCCTTTTAAAGGCATTGTAAGATTTGGGAAGAAAGAAAAGTTAAGCCCAAGATTTATTGGACCCTTTGAGATTCTTGAGAGGGTTGGTTCTGTCGCTTACAGGATTGCCTTGCCACCATCATTGTGCCATATCCATGATATATTTCATGTTTCAATGATCAGAAAGTATATACTTGATCCCTCTCATATTATTAAGTATGAGCCGATGGTGATTGATAAAGACTTGTCTTATGTAGAAGAGTCCACTCAAATTATTGATAAGAAAGAAAAGATATTGAGGAATCGGGTTATCCCTCTAGATAAAGTGATCTAGAGATATCATTCTGGAGAGGAAACAACTTCAGAGCTTGAGGAAGAAATGATGAAAGCTTATCCTCATCTTTTCATCGAATGAGGTATGATAAATTTAGAAGACTAAATTTTTCTTTAAGGAGGGGAGAGTGTAACATCCACCATTTTTAAAAATTCAGTAAAAGGTTTGTTTATAAAAATAAGGATTATTTAATAATTATTTTATATTAAATGATATTATATTAAAAGTTTATGACTAAGGACCTAAGAGTAAATATTAGAAGTTTGATATAATTTATGAAAGATTCAGATTTAAGTAAGAAAAAAAAAAATAGTAGACATGTGTCACTAGCTAACCTAAGGTTAGTGCCACTTATCTTTTCTCTAAAGATGACACCTAGCCCCTTTCATGCATGCATGACACATTGCAACTTTTGCATATACCAAAACCCAAATAATTAGATGAAAGGTTAAAGAAAACAAACCTGAAGAGTTGCAGCCAACGTGAGTTTGAGAAAAGAAGAAGAAGAAGAAGAAGAAGAAGAAGAGCTTGAGGTTTTTCATCAATTTTTCCATATTTGGGATTCAAATAATTTTAAGGCAAGTGTTCTAACCCCATCCTATAGTAACCTTAATCTCTGTTTCAATTTTTATTCTGCAAAATTTGAAAGATTTCAACTGAGAACCAGACCTTCTTTCGTTTTGATATAAAGCTATGAATCTATAATTTTTCGGTAATGTGACCTCTATGCAATGTTTCGATCATAACATTTTGTAATAAACTCTGATTTAGACAAGACCTATTCCATTTGAAAGTAGACAAAAAAATCTTTATTTTGATACTAAGATCGAATGATTTGGAGTTTAAATGCCTACTAAGACTTCTGTTTAAATTAACCCTATAGATTCTGCAAAACAGGGACTGAAATTTCTAACCTCTTGTTGCTTAACTATTTATAACTTTCTGCTGTGAACTCAGATTCATACAAAGTATGATTTATTCGAAGCTAGACTCAAAATGCTTTCTGTATATATATGATTTGAAATTTTTGGAGTACAATTGCTAACTAAAACATCTGCTTTCATCGACCCTATGGATTCAGTAAAACAGAGCTAATATTTTCAGACCTTTTGCTACGAAATTATTTGTAACTCCCTGTTGTAAATTCCAATTCTTGTTAGCTTAATTTTCCTAAAACTAGTTTGATAAAGCTTTCTAATGACACCTATTTTGTACAAATTGGAGTATAATTGGTTATCCAAATAGTTCATTCAATGTCCCTATCAAATTCTACCAGAATCGAGCTTTGGTCGATTTCGGCTTTCCTTGTTTCTTCTCTTTGGAAATCGATTTCGACAAACACTCTTCAGTTAAGCTTTACATTATTACCTTAAATTCTTGTATACTTTTGTCCTTTATTTATTTCTACATCTGCAGCTATCATCTAAAGTTCATGTTTGCATCGTAATGATTCGGCACATGCATCCCATTGTTCCGCATTTGCTTTCGATATATGCCTCTTCCAGTTTCATTTCTTTGGACATTGAATTCATCTAACTTTCTTATTTCAATTGAGCCATATGTGATTTCTTGAAATTCTTGTATACTCTTGCTTTTGTTTCCTTTCAAATATGAATACATTTGTGAAAGATTATGTTTGTATCGTATTGACTCGAAAGACATATGTACATTTCGTTGTTCCACGTGTGCTTCCAATATATGCTAATTTCATTATTCCTACTGTCCCTTTGTACTCTGGTGTTTGTGGGATAAATGTGAACCTTTGCCAGAAATGGTAAAAGGAGTTATGCTTAGAGCCCGTGATGCTCTGTCGGCCCCCTATGACTTCACTCAGACGTGGGTGGATGGAGCTCCCAGACATGGGAGACTTATGTTTGGTGGTTCTTCAGAAATGGATGGACCATATTATGTTATGATCCTACTTCACCTTCTATGTGTTTGATATGATATCCAAAGCTTTGGCTATGTTTCTATACATGCTTTGGATAAGAATGAAATGAATGCATCGTCATGTGACATTGGAACTTCTATTCATGTTTTGTTCTTTGATATGTTTCCGAAATGTTATAAGTCTTTGTTATACCTTGAAAACTACCATATGTCATCGATATGCTCCTTATGCCAATGATATGCTCCAATTACCTTTCCTCGATTGTATAAACAAAACGTGCTTCGAATGATACGACATTGTAATTCTGCATTCAAACAAAACATGCTACTGTTTCATCTTGTATCTCTGCTTTGTATTTTAATACCTTATTTGTTTGAAACATGTCCTCTTTGTTGGGAAATCATTGGGGGGCGACATCATATGCGCAGCGGAAGAACAAGAAAACAAAAATTCCCGATTCCCAAAAAGATGTTCGTCGTTGTGCGAAGATTGGTGCGCAAAAAATCCGCAAAACACAAAACTGCGTATAGAGATTGTGTTACCTAGGCAGATCGTATATCCCTGTTTCCTTGCAGATCCTTAGGAGAGGGTGAAGGAGGTCAAGCATCCTCCTCTCTAGCGGTGATCCACACAATAGGGTTGCGACGACGCTCCTCAAAACTCCAGGCCTACTCTGAGGTGGAGAGGGAGAGGAGAATAGGAAAGGCAAGCAAAGACTCTAGCCTATGAGGCTGTGAATCCCTCCTATTTATAGAGATCCCGTGTCAAACCCTAATGGGTCCTTCCCTAGTGGGTATTGGATCTGCATCCAATAAGACAAGGGCTCCGTCGGATATCTCATATCCGAACCTCTACTCATCGCAATGCCTACCATATGTGTGTGACCCTCTAGGCCCAATATCGAGCTGGCCGTGAGTCATACCTGTCAGAACTCCTTCTAACTCAGTGAATTATTATCTCTGTAATAATTCACTCGACTCATCGACTACGGACGTACTAGGCCACTACGTCGTAGTTCCCAGACGATACAGGGGAATCCAATCCATTGGACCTGTCTGTCCTCAGTTACCATGTACCTATAGTCCCTCATCCATTTCATATCCCAGAGACCGTATAACGAGCATGGTGTTGTCAGACCCATACGGTTTCTATTCAGTCTCGCTCTAATCGGATTCTCCCGGAGAACTCTTTCTCTCTCAACCCGAATGACCCTGGCCAGGGATTTGTCTGAGCAAGAACACATGGGATATTCCTCTCATGACGCCGAGAGTGGATGATCCTCTATCGACACTCAATAGCCCTCGTAAGGTCGACTACCACTCCCAATGACCAGCTGTACTAGATCTGGGACAACCAAACCTATAAGTCTGGTATCAAAGAGTGGAGCACTCATACAGGACATCCTTGGTGTCTCAAGTCTAAGGACCAGATACACCACTAGGACTACGGAATCACTGTCTGACAATAAGGCATCATCAACCATCCAGCATTCCGTAAGCGGATCAATCAGTGAACTCATTCTCCAATGAGCACCTGTACTGTATCCCTAGTGTCCCTACACGAGCAGCTATGAGACCAGCTGCATCCATCATATGGACGGGTATACAACACACCAGTCTATCCGGTTATCACGATGTCCCTCTCGAGTAACCTATGACCGGGATTATTTAGGATATGTGTTTAAAGGTGAATCGATCTCATTATCGTGATCTCATCATTATCCGATTCCCATTGCACAAATCCAAGGACATCACAATATATATATATATGCATTTATGCAATAGTTATAAAGTGATATACGCCAAAATATAATATGCAAAAAGATTCTGTATCAAGTCACACGTGCCATCACTCACATGATTGGCTTGCTAGGCACCTATGACTAGCAATCTCCCACTTGACCTAAAGCCAATCACCTATGTGTCTGATCCCCATCAAACTCCTGTGACGCTCAAAGACAATCTGAGACAACGGCTTTGTCAGTGGATCTGCAATGTTATCTTCGGATGAAACTCTTTCCACTACTACATCTCCTCTGGTTACGATCTCTCTTATAAGCTAGAACCTCCTCAGAACACTTCTGATGAGACCTGGGTTCCCTTATTTGAGTAATCGCCCTATAGTTGTCGCAATATAAGGAAGTCGACTTGTCGCTATCTGTATCGACTCCCAAATCTGTGATGAACTTCTTCACCCAGACTCCCTCCTTTGCTGCATCTAATGCGGCAATGTACTCCGCCTCTGTGGTCGAGTCAGCAGTGGTATCTTGCTTAGAACTCTTCCAGCACACTGCTCCTCCATTCAAGGTGTACACATACCCTGAATTCGACTTGCTATCATCGACATCAGACTGAAAACTTGAGTCAGTGTAGCCTTCAACCTTAAGGCTATTACCTCCATATACTAGTAAAAGATCCTTAGTCCTTCTCAAGTACTTAAGGATACACTTTACTGCTTTCCAGTGCTCCAAGCCTGGATCCGCCTGATACCTGCTCGTGACACTCAGAGCATGCGCTATATCAGGCCTAGTACATAGCATGGCATACATGATAGACCCTATTGCTGAGGCATAAGGTATCATATTCATGTTTGCCCTTTGGAATTTTCCATGCCAAACCTTTTTGACAATGGTTTCTATGTACCTGGACTGGGACAAGCCAAGCATCCTCTTGGATCTATCTCTATAGATTCTAATCCCCAAGATATAGGATGCTTCCCCTAAGTCCTTTATGGAGAAGTGTCTAGATAACCAAGTCTTTACTGTGGATTGCATTCCTACATCATTCCCAATGATGAGGATGTCATCCACATATAACACCAAAAAGGTGATAGCGCTCCCACTTACCTTCCTGTACACACAAGGCTCATCTTCGTTCTTAACGAAGTCATAAGATCTAATTGACTCATCAAATCTTATGTTCCAACTTCGGGAAGCTTGCTTTAGTCCATAAATGGATCTAAGCAACCTACACACCTTATCTGGGCAGTTCTTGAACACGAATCCCTCAGGTTGCATCATATACACTTCCTCCTTGAGGTTCCCATTGAGGAATGCGGTTTTCACATCCATCTACCAGATCTCATAATCATAGTGTGCTGTAATAGCCAATAGAATTCTGATGGATTTTAGCATTGCTACGGGTGAGAAGGTTTCGTCGTAGTCAACACCTTGCCTTTGACGATACCCTTTAGCCACTAGCCTTGCTTTATAGGTCTCTACCTTTCCATCTACTCCGATCTTTTTTCTTAAAGATCCACTTGCAACCGATGAGTACAATACCTTCGGGCGCATCAACTAGGTTCCAAACCTTATTGGAGTACATAGAATCCATCTCAGAATTCATGGCTTCTTGCCACTTCCCGGAGTCTATACTCATAATAGCCTCCTCGTAGGTCTGAGGATCAATATCCTCAGCATCCTCTCCTCTAATATGTCCCACATATCTCTCAGGAGGATGAGATACTCTATCAGACCTGCGTAAAGTTGAAACTTGTGTATTAGGTACCTGAACAGACTCGGGCTGTAGAGTGGTGCTTGAGCTTGGTTCTCTAACTTCGCTCAACTCTATCATTCTCCCACTGTCTCCGCCAAGAATGTGTTCCTTCTCATGGAACACTGCTCTCTTAGCTACAAAGACCTTTTTGTCCTCGAGATGATAGAAATAATACCCACAAGTTTCCTTGGGGTATCCCACAAATATGCATCGCTCTGTCCTTGATTCTAACTTATCGGGGTTGTGCCTTTTAACGTGGGCAGGGCAGCCCCAAATCTTAACAACCTTAAGATCAGGCTTCTTCCCTTTCCATATCTCATATGGTGTAGACACTACCGACTTAGTTGGAACTCTATTCAGAAGGTAAGCTGCGGTTTCTAGGGCATATCCCCAGAATGAGATGGGTAGGTCAGCGAAACTTATCATGGACTGTACCATATCTAATAATGTACGATTTCTCCTTTCAGAGACACCATTGAGCTGAGGTGTATAAGGAGGTGTCCATTGGGATAATATCACATGGTCCTTGAGGAACTGAGTAAACTCTGTACTTAAGTACTCACCTCCTCGATCTGATCGAAGAGTTTTGATACTCTTTCCAGTCTAGTTCTCCACCTCATTCTTATACTCTCTGAATTTCTCAAAGGCCTCAGACTTGTACTTCATTAAGTACACATATCCATACCTTGAGAAATCATCAGTAAATGTAATGAAGTAGGAGTAACCTCCAATGGCATGAGTTGACATGGATCCACATACATCACTATGTATGAGTTCCAACAACTCAGTGGCTCTCTCTCCAGTTCCACTAAATGGAGAGTTGGTCAATTTTCCACGAATGCAAAGCTCACAAGTTGCATAAGACACATAGTCGAATGGATCTAGATATCCATTATTTAGCAACTTTTGAATCCTTCTTTCATGGATGTGACCTAGCCTACAATGCCACAGGTATGCATTGTTCACCTCATCTCGTTTCCTTTTAGACACATTTACATTCATGTGGAGTAGTGTCTAACATAAATAAACCATTATGCAATGTTCTTTTCATGATGATCTTATCATCTAATAATATTGAACAACCATTGTTCTCAAAAACAAATTTATATCTACTAATTGTTAAACATGAAATGGAGATAATGTTTTTGATAATAGAAGGAATAAAATAACATGCATCTAATACAATAAAAGCTCCACTAGGTAGATGTAGGGCGACCTCGCCAACAGCTAATACAGTAACTTTTGCTCCATTACCCATCTTGAGGTCCATCTCGCCTCTCTCTAGTCTCCTAGGCCTTGCCAGAACCTACAACGAATTGCATATATGATAAGCACTACCGGTATCCAATACCCATGTGTTATCATAAGAGTCTGACAAATGGAGACTGATCATGAATGTACCCGAAGCTTCATCAAGCTTTTGTTTCGCCCTTTCTGCAAGGTACTCTTTGCAGTTTCTCTTCCAGTGCCCATCTTTACCACAGTGGAAGCATTGGCCTTTGTCCTTTACTGGGTCTTTCTTAGCAACCTTTGCTTTACCTTATCTGCCCTTGCCCTTTCCCTTCTTAAGGGACCTTTCTGCTTTCCTTTTCTTTCTGGTCTCACCAGTGTAGAGAACTGACTTCTCTTTCTTAATAGTACTCTCTGCCTCCCTCAACATATTGAGGAGCTCTGGGAGAGTCACCTCAAGCTTGTTCATATTAAAATTCATTATGAACTGTGAAAAGGAATCTGGTAGGGACTGAAGCACAATGTCCACACACAAGTTATCCTCTAGGACCATTCCTAGACCTGTGAGTTTCTCTATCCACTCAATCATCTTTAGGACATGGTTCTGAACCGGTGTCCCCTCAATCATCCTAGCGCGGAAAAGGCTCTTGGATATCTCATATCGTTGAGTCCTTCCCTGTTCCTCAAACAATTTACGGACATGTAGGAGAATGGATCTGGCATCCATCTTTTCATGTTGTGTCTGTAACTCTGGAGTCATAGAGCCCAACATATAGCACTGAGCAAGAGTGGAGTCATCAATGTACTTCACGTAGCGAGCGATCTCATCCTCGCTTGCCCCTTCTTCGGGCGTAGGCATCACTGTATCAAGGACGTACACGATTTTCTCCGCTGTGAGAACAATTCTCAAGTTACGGAGCCAATCCGTATAATTTGGACCAGTGAGGCGGTTGACATCAAGTATGCCACGTAAGGGATTTGAAAGCGACATTTTCTAAAAATAAAGATGTAGCAGAAATGAATAACATGCAGATTTTGAAAGAAATAAACTATCAAGATATGGACTTCTATCTTAATATGCTCCCACTATTTTACTATCGAGTCACGCGACACCCTCAGCACGTGAAACGGAAGTCTCCGGCAGACTTCTAGTGGGGATCAGGATCCAATCAGCGTCTTAGTGTAACCTCGAGGGACTCGACCAATCACACTAAGCCTAAAAGGTAGGCAACTCTTGCCGATCACAACTCCTTGTGATTCCCGTCCTGTTCGGCCTCCGAATCACCATGGCCTCGAGGGACTCGACCAACCATGATGCTCGGTTAAGTCAACACCTTCGTTACAAGATGAGTCTGATTTGATGATATACCCTCGAGGGACTCGACCAAGCATACCATGCCCTCATGTCACCGGTGACATCTCTATGTCGTAAGCAAGATAGCGAATCGCGATATAGGTGAGTCTCGAGGGACTCGACCAACTCAACATACACCGGGAATCGGTTCCTACTCATAACGATGGAAGGCCACGTGGGTCAATCTAATTGCCTCACGTTTACCGACTTAATATTATCGAGAGATGTTTCTATGATTTGGTCTCCTAATATGACATGTCACACATATACATATTTAATATATATCTACATCGCATGCAAATATATATACATATCTAGTATGTGTATAAGCAATCACACCAGATGATCATGGACCACAACCTAATATGATTAGGCCCGAGCCAGTAGGCCTAATCACTCACATCAAGATCTATGTGTGCAACGGTGCATCTCCATACCCTGTGATCGTCCATCTCGTCCTCGTCGATTTCGTCGACATCTTGATGCATCTCCATGCATCACGATCGTCCGTCTCGTGGGTCCCGCTATCGCATCCACGCTCCCGCTGCGCCTCCCCATGTGATTACAACTTAATCATAGGCACGCAGGCCCAACAATAAACGAGAAATATAATGGAGGTTCGTAGACCTCAATAATAATAATCACAAGTACACACATCACACGGTCTATGATCATCCGTCCACACATCATACATCACATGTATAAATAATCATCATCATGTAGGACTACTAGATAATAATAAAAATAATAATCAACTAAACCTTTTAATTAATTAATATTTTCTGAAATCAGGGATATATAGGGAATTTCTCAATTCCTAAGGGTATTTTCGTAATTTTGACAAAAGACAGAAACTGGAATTTCTCAAATTCACAGGGGCAAAACTATCTTTTTGCCAAAAAAACCCTAATGCCCTTTCCCCCTTTCGCTGTTGCCGCCGCCGCCACCCTGCCGGCGGCGGCCTGTGCGGCGGGGCGAGGGCACTGCCCTCGCCTGCAGGCGGCACGCCCGCTGGCGGCGATGCCGCTGCGGGTGGGCGCCCCCTTCAGGCGTCGCTGCCTCCGCAGGCGGTGCTGTACCGTCGGGCGGCCGCCCTTGTGGGGGGGGTTTCGCCCGCGGGAGCAGCGGCGGCAAGCGCCGCTGCCCTACGGCGCCTCTGCCCGTGGGCTGCCAGCCCGGCCAGCAGCAAGCCTGCTGCAAGCAGACCGCCGGGCGGCTGCTGCAGGCGCAGCCCCTGCGCTGCCCGCCTTCGGCTGCGCTGCACGCACGCAGATCGAGGGCAGCAACGGTTGCTGCCCTTTCTCGCTTTTGCGTCAACGATTTTGACGTCAAAATTCTTCCTAAACACAATACACGCAGTTCAAAACCAATCATTCGCACGAACAACCTGGCTCTGATACCACTGTTGGGAAATCATTGGGGGGCGACATCATATGCGCAGCGAAAGAACAAGAAAACAAAAATCCCCGATTCCCAAAAAGATGTTCGTCGTCGTGCGAAGATTGGTGCGCAAAAAATCCGCAAAACACAAAACTGCGTATAGAGATTGTGTTACCTAGGGAGATCGTATATCCCTGTTTCCTTGCAGATCCTTAGGAGAGGGTGAAGGAGGTCAAGCATCCTCCTCTCTAGCGGTGATCCACACAGCAGGGTTGCGACGACGCTCCTCAAAACTCTAGGCCTACTCTGAGGTGGAGAGGGAGAGGAGAATAGGAAAGGCAAGCAAAGACTCTAGCCTATGAGGCTGTGAATCCCTCCTATTTATAGAGATCCCGTGTCAAACCCTAATGGGTCCTTCCCTAGTGGGTATTGGATCTGCATCCAATAAGACAAGGGCTCCGTCGGATATCTCATATCCGAACCTCTACTCATCGCAATGCCTACCATATGTGTGTGACCCTCTAGGCCCAATATCGAGCTGGCCGTGAGTCATACCTGTCAGAACTCCTTCTAACTCAGTGAATTATTATCTCTGTAATAATTCACTCGACTCATCGACTACAGACGTACTAGGCCACTACGTCGTAGTCCCCAGACGATACAGGGGAATCCAATCCATTGGACCTGTCTGTCCTCAGTTACCATGTACCTATAGTCCCTCATCCATTTCATATCCCAGAGACCGTATAACGAGCATGGTGTTGTCAGACCCATACGGTTTCTATTCAGTCTCGCTCTAATCGGATTCTCCCGGAGAACTCTTTCTCTCTCAACCCGATTGACCCTGGCCAGGGATTTGTCTGAGCAAGAACACATGGGATATTCCTCTCATGACGCCGAGAGTGGATGATCCTCTATCGACACTCAATAACCCTCGTAAGGTCGACTACCACTCCCAATGACCAGCTGTACTAGATCTGGGACAGCCAAACCTATAAGTCTGGTATCAAAGAGTGGAGCACTCATATAGGACATCCTTGGTGTCTCAAGTCTAAGGACCAGATACACCACTAGGACTACGGAATCACTGTCTGACAATAAGGCATCATCAACCATCCAGCATTCCGTAAGCGGATCAATCAGTGAACTCATTCTCCAATGAGCACCTGTACTGTATCCCTAGTGTCCCTACACGAGTAGCTATGAGACCAGCTGCATCCATCATATGGACGGGTATACAACACACCAGTCTATCCGGTTATCACGATGTCCCTCTCGAGTAACCTATGACCGGGATTATTTAGGATATGTGTTTAAAGGTGAATCGATCTCATTATCGTGATCTGATTCCCATTGCACAAATCCAAGGACATCACAATATATATATGCATTTATGCAATAGTTATAAAGTGATATACGCCAAAATATAATATGCAAAAAGATTCTGTATCAAGTCACACGTGCCATCACTCACATGATTGGCTTGCTGGGCACCTATGACTAGCACTCTTTGCTATGGATATGTTAGTCATTTGCTGAGCTTTATATACTCACCCCGTTGCTATATAAATTTTTCAGGATAGCTTATCACTCGCTAAAATATGTAAATTGGGTTAAGGAAGTGGAAGGCTAGAAGATTTTGGGGCAAATATTTTGTACTTGATAGGTTGATGTTGTATAAGTTCTTTTTGGGTGTAATGAGATATCAATGACAAATCTAGATTGATGTATCTTGTAAATATTTGAAAAGTACCTCTTATGTTTGGATTTTGGAAATGTTAAGTCTAAACTGTATACTGATATAAACATGTAGTACATGTTGGTTTTGTGATTGCATTAATTGTCGTGCTTATGGATTTATGATATAGTTATGGTTTAGTTAAGTTATTTTTGGATTTTAAGAATCATCTAGTGACATGATGTATGATTATAAACTGCACAAGTTTTGTGAATTGTGGATTGTAGAGGTGAATGACTTGAATGTTTTTCTTAGTGACCTCAAATATGTGATTGGATCCTGGATTGTTTGTTGAATTAAATATTATCAATCTTGAATTAGGTTCACACCTCCTAAATGATAATTAAATTCGGGGGGCGTGACATAAAGTGACGGTAATATAAGAGGTAAAGTACATAAACAATTTTACTTTTGAAAAACTTATCGAGTCTTTAATGACCTATGAAATGATTTATTTTGACACATGGTAAACACGAGAACAACATTCAAAAGAATAGGAAGGATTTGATACTTAGAACTGAAAAAGACCACTTATAAGAATACTCAAGTGATGATGATGATGATAATGATCTTGAACTCCTCATAATAAAATTTAAGAAGTTCATAAAACAAGAATCTAAGAATAAAAATAAACTTAAAAATGATAAAATAACTTGCTATGAAACCAATTGGCCAGAGTATGCAACTTTTGCCAATCACAACTCTTTGTGATTCTCATCCTATTTGACCTCCGAACCACCATGGCCTCAAAGGACTCGACCAATCATGATGTTTGGTTAAGTCATTACCATTATTAAGATGAGTTCGATTCAATGATATGCCTGTAGGGAAATCTAGGGGCGACATCACATACGCAACATAAGAACATAAAATAAAAAGTCTAAATTTCCCAAAAAGGTGTTCGTCGTCATATGAAGATTGGTGCGTAAAACTCGCGAAACTAAAAATCACGTGTGAGATAGTTGTGTTACCTAGGGAGATCATATATCCCTAAATTCCTGCATATCTGTGAGAGATGATGAAAGAGGTTAAATGTCATCTTCTCTAGCGGTGATTTAAAAGGCAAGGGCTGCGAAGACACTTCTTAACTCGTTGCTCAAATCTCTAAACCTATGGGTCTTTAGTTCTCTCAATTCTTCTATCTACTTAACCCTAATGGGTCTTACCTTATTGGGTTTGGATCTTCATCCAATTACCTAGGCATCTTAGATTACTAAATCTCTATCCAATAATCTCTCAATAACTCCTATTAGATCTCATCCACAAGATCGAATAATTTAGGAGCTTATTGTATATCCAATAAGATATAGAATCAAGCGAATATTTTATATCCGAACCTCTACTAATTTCAACGTCTATCATATATGTGTGACACTCTAGGCTCAATATCGAGCTAGCTGTGAATCATACATGTTAGATTCTAACTCGATAAAATATTATTTTTATAATAATTAAACAAATTATTATGAATAATTTTGACGAATCAGACACGTTATCCATGATGGCAAGCTTCTCGTCATGGTCCAAAAGTTAAACCCATACATATCAGCAATAGACCAACTGGATCAGCAATAAACCTAAAAAAAGATCACTTGGGCTGTTGATAACCCTATATTTATTTTATTTTTCTTTGATTGCCATTGGCAGCCACTGCTATGATCATAACAGTGACCGGAAAGTGATGTTGGGTTGACTTTATTATATGCAAGTCATACTCCTTTTTTTGTTTCTCTTTGGTCGAAGCCCGGCAGTTACCAACCAAGTTCATACCCAACCAACCATTCCAGGTCATATAACACATGGTAAATGACTATCGAGAACATGCAGCTGCAATTCGAGTGGTTCCGATTAGAATCATCATTTTATTTATTTATTTATTTTAAATTTACATTAATTTTAAATATAAAAAAATTATAATTTTATTTTAAATAAATTTTAAAAAATTTAAAATCAAAGAAATAATGTAGATATGAGTTTTGTAAAAGTTTAAAAAATCTCTTATGATTTTAAAGTGTTAAGTTAATTTATGTAATGATATGAACATATGATAAATATTTGTTTTTGTGATTATCTAAAATACCACACTTATGGATTTATAAGGTGGTTCTTGTTTTAATGAGTTGGTTTTAGATTTTATTATTCAATGTGGTATATGAATTTAAATTGTACAGATTTTGTGAGTTATAGAATTATGATGTGAAAGACTTAAATATTTTGTCAATGTCCTGTTTGAATCCTAAACTGTTGATCTGTATTATAATATTATCAATTTAATATAGGATAATTTAAAAATTCGAGAGGGCGTAATAAAGATGAAACCAAAATCGAAATCGAAATCACAAGTTCTATAATTGACGATTCTGATTTTTCAAATCTAAGAACTAAAATCGAATCCGACCTATCCATAATAAACCTTTGCTGGCAAATCATGGGTTAGCAATAACCCAAAAGATTAAGCCGTGAAGAAAGGATTCAATATATTTATAAACTTCAACAACATGAATAAGCTTGGGAAGCACAAATCCACGTTGGCCCTGTGACTCAGCCACCTGAACAACTTGATTAAAAGAAATCCAGCTTGATATGAAACCAAAGCCTCACACTTTCCTGATGGAAGAGCCGAAGTACAAAGGAAACCAAGCATGCTTCAAACAGAGGTATTCCTCAAAAGGAATTATAACTTCTGTAAGACTCACTCTATGGATACTAAACATTTGAGGCAGAAACATGTAAGAAGCAATATGGAACTCCTAGCTTTCGGTGACCAAGAACAGCAGAAAAATAAAATAAGTTGTGCTATGATCAGATAAACGAGTTGAAAATCTTTCATTTTACAGGGGACAGCTATTTGCTAATCCCCATCATAGGAATTAGACTTCAGAATTTACTAGTAGTTTCAACCAGTCAGGAAGAACATCCATCTTCCAAAGCAACAACCATAAGTTTCAACACAAGGTCTGAATTACACCTTAATAGACAGTCCGACGAGACCATTGAGTGAATAAGAAGTATTTTAGTTCACATGTTCTTTCTTGACGTGTTGGATAAACCAGTTCAGCATGTCCTGATGTGCCTCTTGAGCGCGCTTAACAGCTGCAGCATCATCGGCTTTGTGTCTGACAGTCCATCCATGAGCAACCCCAGGAAATATCTTTACAATGTGTCTTTCCTGACAAATCATGTGGCCCAAAATCATATTGGATCACAGAATGTTAGCATATATTTTGAGGGGTCCATTTAGCAGATTAATCAAATAGATAAGCTAACATTATTTGATATTACATTTAAGATGCATGTTCTGTAATTTAGAGTCCAACAACATGACTAAATTGACCTGAAAATGCTGCCATAGGTGACTTACCTCAGATGTTGAAGATAAAGCCTGCTCAAACTGCTTCAACAGTTCAGGCGGAGAAATATGGTCATTCTCAGCCCCAAGTATTGAAATAGGACATTTAACACCTGGTAAATGGCGAAAACAGATCGTCTCAACTCTCAACAATAAAAACATGTTAAGAAAGCATGAGTTTGACCAATTCTTAAAGGAGGGAATACCCTTCACATCATCAACATTTACAAAAGAAGGATGGCAAAGGACAGCAGCTTCAATCTCACTGGACTTTGCTAATTCGAAGACAACTTTGCCTGAGATACAAGAAGTTGTATTTCAGTCAATAACATAAGTTATTCAAGTGTTTAAGGCTAAATAAAGGTCTAGGACTACATTTTTCAGATCCAAAAGATACAGTTATTTTCCACTGTAATGATATCTGGGTCTTCACAATCAGAGCTCAAAGTGCATGCATAAAATATCACGTGAGACTCACCTCCCCAGCAGAAGCCAGCGGCCCCAACTGCAGATATGCCTTTGTTCTTTAGAGCTGCAATAATTAGTTTTGCATCTTGACAGCCTTTGTCCTATGAAGGCAAAAAAACCTTGTTGTTTCCATGCATCAATATTTATGTTAAAGCAATTCAAAAGTGATCTAGTGAAGATGTCATTTTGTATTCTTTTCAGTCAAACATTATATGAGACGATTTTTTATCCATTGTCCACATTCTGAATTTGTATGCTGAAACCCCAATTGTACCAGTACCATAGGAATTAGAGTGAAAGTAAGCTACAATCACCTAATAGGACACTAAAGGAACAGGAGACAGTACCGGGCTGAATGCACATAACATGAGCCAAAATCTAGTGTTCTAGACAACGTATGGATAAACTAGATCATGATATGCATGTCCAATTTTTCTTCTCCAATAGTGTGTTTCAGATATTAATGGCAAGCAAGAACACATTTTGTGCCATACTGCTCTATGAACCATTCCAGTGAGAATGGGATGCATACTGCCTTTATACCAGGGGTATCCCTGTCCTATGTCGAACAATAATATACTATTCTGTAATTTAAAGCAACTCAACATCGAAACCAACCCAAGCCACTCAAACTGGCCCAGTATATATCCGGTTAGGTTCGATAAACATCACATAGCCTGCACAGACCAGTCTAACATTATGTAGTCATAATAGATTGGTAAACATCATGCAGCCTACACAGACCAGTTTAAGATGAAGTCATAATAGACACTTGCCGAATTGGATTAGGCACATAAAGAAGAGGAACAAATGGGGTATAGCTGTCTGCCTCCAGCCATTTTTCTCTCCATGATATTTCTTGGCTCTTTCTCATTCCTTTATTTTCTTTTTCTATTCAAGTGATATGTGTCAGTACCCAGTATAATAAGGTAATACTGGGTCCAGTATTAAAAGTAGAATCCTTCATCACTTGGGTGCGATTAATTTTAGAAGACTAGTTCAAGGCCACACCCCAAAAAACCCAATAAACATAGGAAACTATAGCCATTGCTGATCCTAAGGTATCAGATCTGATCAGCTTAGACCACGCAGGAAAATAACAAGCAAACAAATGCTGAAATGCTTAAGCAAAATATCTACAGCCAGCAGAAAATTAGAGGCTTCAGAGATGACAAAAGAAACTGCTCAAGAAGACCCGCTAACACTAAAGATTGAGATCCATATTCCATAGAAGATTCAACATTCATCGTGAAAATCTCAAGTACCTCGAGAAAATCCACACATCTATATATATATATATATATATATATATATATATATATATATATAAACTTATACCATATCTCAAGTACCTAGAAAAATCTCTTGTTGACTCTTGCAACTTCCGATCTCCTTGGCGTAAGGTCCGATCCTTCGGCCCAATGCCCGAACTCAAGGCACGAAGCCTTCTGTCAATACTTCGATCGATCCAATGGTTCGACATCCAATCTTCTAACATATTTCACTCTAGCAAATGTCCGATTCCTTCTGCTTTAATCAATTTACCTTTTTTGATCGAAGTTAGTCCTGCGTCACTCAAAACGCAGATTAGATCATAACTTCATTAGTTGATTTCATCATCAAAATCCGAAATTCACCAGAAAGCACCTTATCTAGGGTCTTTCAAGGTCTTGTTTCGCCTGAGTATCTAGGTAAGCACTAGGATGCTTCATAACAACACTAACTTATACACACACACACATACATATATATATATTCATTCTCCTCCCTTTTTTCTTGTCATTACTCATTATCTACGTCTATTTTCTCTTCTATCTACTGCTACTTGAATCAACAGCATGTTGGTAATTATTTTCAACTCGTTCAGTCCAAAATTTGAATTATTTGTATCAACTCAATCACTTTTGCCCTAAAATAAATAAGCCAATTCAATGTGCACCAAGGTGTAACTCAATAGTCCTTTGTAAGTACAAATTCATCTTATCTCACTGTGGCAGTTGTGTTCATGATAATACTGTAGCATGCACCACAAACCATGTTCTAATTGATCTCAAAAGAGTTCCAGAAGTGCAGGATGAAATCACTCAGTACAAAAAGAACTTGCAGTCTCATGATAAAAACACCCTAACAATAAAAATTGGAGGATTATGTTTTTCCTTTGGTTATCCATTCTATTCATTCTTTTTTCCGCTATTAACAATTTTTCAGATGAATAACAAACACAATTTTTTTCATTAAGATCAATGGGAAATTCTTTCATTCATATAGTGTTTGTCAAAATATAGTGCCAGAACAACTGGAGAAAATTACCCAAACAATGATTTACTCCCCTTGTACAGGGAGAAATTCAGGATGCAAGATAAGAAACCAACCGGGGAATGAGACTGTATCCAAATCGAAATAGGCCTCTCAGGATTATCAGCTGAATAGGGATCGTCATATAAGAGATCTGGTACCACAACAAAGAAACCTGAGGTGGCAATTTTATCTGCAATTTTCCTTTACAACCAGACATTGCAAGTGTAAGCATTAAAAGTTCACAAAATCTTTAATGCAATAAAAGGAAATAAAATGAAGATGTAAATGTAGATAACCAACAGAAAACAACCAACAAAACATTACCAACCATCAGAAAAAATAATACAGAATCCTAGGATTATCTCCAATCCAAAATATAAATTTTGTTTGAAATGACCAAGAGTTCACAAAGAAATATCATAATTTTGTAGCCTGGTGGTGTTACGATACAAACATTTGAAATGGGTTAAAACACTAAAAAACGAACAAAGCAGTCCATGCTGCCTGCAAACAATGATGGTAGAACAGGCTTTGTGACAGTCCACCCTACTGGTTTATGAAATTAGTAATAGCAGAGATTATCGCATCCGTGTTCTGAATTTTTTGGATAATATCAGCAAGAATACAGAATATTTTGGTAAGAAATATTAAGTTTCATGTAGAATTACAAACGATCAAACAGCCTTTCAGTGATATAAAGAAGATGATAGGGGAAAATAGACACTCGATATAATGTGAACAAGTACAAAGACATAAATTTAGGGCCACAGTTGAACAGAAGCAGTTCATCATATACAGAAAAGAGGCAGAGGCACCTATGATTAGACCAATCATAAACACAGCCAGCTAAAAAAAGTAAATAGGATGTCTTTCAGCTTTCTTAACTATCAGTGAGACTTGGGAACTACTTCGGCTTGATCATGTGATATGAGCTTATGATTCCACCAAATTAGCCCCTAGCACTGCCTAGCCACATAATTCGACCATTCCATTGATCGTTTTTCTTACTATTTTGTTATTGAATATATATATTTCCAAGGTATTGTACGTTCATATACTTGGCTGTATAAGCTTTTTTCAGCTGAAAATATTAGTGCATGATCGATCAAAAGCTCATGTCTCATATTACTAACAGTCTCACGTCAATTAATATTTTGTACCACCATCTGTTTAGGTCTTAATCATATGATTATTAATCCACCATACTGACCAAAGTCAGAGAACTTTCAAGGTCAAATAAGTGCCTCAGGTCTTCCCCTCTGTTTGCTGTACTAAGAAAGAACCGACATGGAGATCACAGACCACCAGCACGGTTTACCTAGAAGATGCCCTCAGAAGTTTCCTTCTAATGTCAACGTGGGCAAGCCAATAAAACACATGGAAGACAACCAAATCGGAAGTCACACAAGTGACGGCCTAAACACAAACGCCAATAAATGAAATCGGTACCTCAAATTCGGCGCTTCGAATCCTGCAAACATTCCATCGGACGAAGCATGTCAGCGACACAACCGTAAGAAAGAAAGAAAGCACAAAGGCCCTAGAAACCCTAAGCATACATACGGACGGAAGGAGAAGCGGGAACGAGCAAGAGACGGACGGAAGCTTAAGAGAGGAGCAGAGTACATCACCGTATACGTCGGAGATGAGGAGAACGGCGATCTTGGAGTTAGGGGAGCCGGCGGTGTACGCCCTGACGCCGCCGAGGTCGTCGACGACGATGCCGTCGCCACAGGCAGGGCTTAGAGTCGGCGGGTTGGCGCAGCACTGGGGGCTCGCCATCTTCACGGCTTCTTTTCTCCTCTCTTTCCTGTGAGATCTGTGCCGAGGGTGGCGAGTAGTCCAAGGACGGGGGAGTGGATGCAGTAGCTACAACAAGGACGCACGAGGTCCACATGTTCGCCCCCACCAAACCTCTTTTTATTCGAAGAAATATCGTATATTATGTACGAAACAAACTTAGCCGAATGTAATGTTTTTAACTAAAAAAAAATTCATCAACCACAATTATTTTAAATTTAAAAAATATATTATTTAAAATATAAATATAAAACTTCCTCACACCTATGTGTTCTTTTTTCAGTTATTAAGTTGAATGTGCACTATTGCCTTGCCAGTTGAACGAAAATGTATGTGACAGGGCACATTTCGGTAACCTGCCATTATCCCTAGCCACATCAGCATGAAGGACGATACGTCGAATCGTACCCCATGGTCAATGCCATTATGTAAAAGTCAAATGACGTCAATTGAGTACGGCACCGTCTTGTGAAGATTGAGTTGTCGTCAACCGAGAACCACGTCGATCCTCAAGAGTCTGGACGGTGCTGACCAAATACAGCACCACCCCATGAAGACTGGGTTGGCGTCAACTAAGGACGACGCCTTCCCATAATGATCGGGTCAACACTGTCCAAGTATAATACCGACAATCATAAATATGATAAGTACAATTGATCTCTTAGCGGAAGAATAAAAATTCCGTATGGGACCGATAACAAGGGACTTCGGTTCATTTTTTTCACTCAGTGCTAACAAAATCTTTTGAGGGGTTGAAATCGAAAACCCCCTTCCCAACCCCGACCTGTATATAGGGATCGAAGATAGAGAGGCAAGCGGCCAGCCAATTGGAACTTCTTCCATGAATGAAAATGTATGATATTTATAATCCAACTCAGATCTCAAATGTCACTAAACAAAAAAAATTTGAGATGCCGAGGTATAGAAATATATATTATCGTTAAATATCATAACGATTTCTTTTGCAAACACTACACTGATACAAAAGGGAGTTTATAATTAAATTTCAAATTTTCAAAACATGGAACTTGTGAAAATTATCTCTTTCCTCTGCCCATTGTCTTTCCACCCTAGCATTCATAAATCTAAAAGAAAATTTATTTTTTACTTCTAACTTAATATCAGTTTTATTTTTCTTTTTTAGAAAACAAAATCACGGCATCCACCATTGTTCGAAATGGCTACGCTTCACCACCATCGGCCCATTTCACTGTCCGTTCTCCCTCCTCTCTCCCGGCTGAGACCTTCTTCGGCTATCCCCGCAACGCTGTTCTCGCGCCCACCGCTCTCCGGACTGCCGTGCGCTCCGATATCTGCTCGGGCCATCCGCGATAAGCGCGTCCTTGGACCCGTCCGTGGATGCGCGACCTCAGATTCCGCGATTTTCCCCGGACCTCCACCCTCGTCGAGGATCTTTATGAAAGGTATTCACTTTGTATGTCTCGTCGGTTATAGAATGGATTCGAAACGTGTTCTTGCCATAAGAACCAGAAATTATCAACGACTATCCGGTTGCAGTCATTGTGTTCGACGGATTGCCGTTCTGAAAAAGTAATGACTTATACACGTCATGACCTACACTATATCCTTGCAAAGTTGATTATAATATAGCATGCATGCATGTTGCTTGAAATATGAAGATCCTCGCAATATACCTCTCCTGTTAACATAAATTTGGGAAACTCAGGTGTTTAACCAATAGTTAGTTTGAAATTTTCTAAAAAAAAAATTAAAATGGATAAAATTCTCTTAATATTTTTATTATCATTATAGTTTTACCTTAATGTTCTACTGCATAAAGCAAGTTTTGTAGTTTTGCAAGGACATACACACACACACATACATATAAATATATATATATAAATATATATATAATTAAATTTGGAGGGGTGAAAGCAAAAGTAAAAGTTATTTTGGATGGACCTGTACGTGAAACTTACCTATTTATATTTTACTTTTTTTGCAAAAGTATCAAAACATGATTCATGCTCAACAACGAACTTATAGTTTTAAGAACACCATTGTATCTCACATAGGCACAAATGCATGATCTTCAGCTAAGACATGGCACATTTGAGGCCCATGGAACAAAGCTATCTTTACATCAAACAGTGTGTGTGTGTGTGTGTGTGTGCATGGGATATGCAGATTGCATTTGGCCCATGGACACAGAGTCTTCTTAGTTTTTGCTCCAAGGAGGAGAAGTACTTGATATCCATGTAAATCAGCTTAATAATTTGTAATAATCAATTGGAGGTTGTGGTGGTGTTGTTAAGTTTGGAACAAACAAAACAAATAATAAGGTTAATGAGGAAGTCTGAATCTCCAGAATAAGAATGGGCAAATGATGCATTTGATGGAAAAGATCAACTTGTAAAATTCTAGCACTTGTAGGAAGATAATAAAAGAGAAATTGGCATTAATAGATCCATCATAACATAGTTCGAGTATGTCAGGTTTCTCCTTCAGAAAATATGGCCTTTTCCTAAAAATGATACATAAATGTTAATATTACGTCATTTCTTATATGATTCATTTTTACCGTCCTCTCATATTAGTCTTAAGGTTCTATATACTGTGTGCATTGTCTAAAATAGATTATGCGATAAGAAGTGTCTTTGCTCTGATTCTTTAGGTCTATCATATAAATCCTAATGCTTTAGATATGACAATACAGGATTATCTCGTTCAACATCTGAGGGATTCTTGGCAAAGACCTTTTCATCCTTTGGAGAAGGCAAGAAAAGTAAAAGAGTTAAGATGTTTAAGTCAATTATTTGACGAGAAAGGGAATAAAACTTATACTACTTGTTTGATAGCACTAAGTACTGGTTGTCCCTCTGCCATTCTGCAGTAAAGGTAATTACAAGCAAAAGTTCGAAACAGTCTCTGGGACTTGCATTTATATGGTTTGCCCGTGAACAAGATGCACTAATGGCAGTAAAGGAGATGAATGGAAAGGTGGTTATATTTTATTTAGCATTTAACTTTCAAATTCTAAAGAGCTCTGTACGTCTGCAATATTTCTATTCTTAATTTTGACCCTTTTTCTTGTAGTTTCTTGATGGCAGGTTTGTTGCTGTCACAATTGCAGAAGCTGAATCTCCTTCTAAACAGGTAAGAGCCAAACCATACATATTTTGACTCAAACACTTGTGAAGTTGCTTCGAGAGGTACAGGAAGACATGGTTTCATTAGAGTTGATCACAAGTTTATGTAATTTGGTTTTAGGTGTATAATTCTTTGGTTACAAATATCTTTCGTAGTTTTGATATGTGATGTACAATCTATTTTTCTAATATATTGCCTTATATGAACACTAATTTTCATGTTTTCTAGATAATGTGTACATTTATTCATTCAGTCATGATTGACTGGGCATCCATGGACATGTCTATTTTTCAATTTTTCAATCCAAATAATTTCTCAGAGAAAGGTGGACAAGGATACAACATCAATGGTGGCATAGCATCACTAATCAGTTTCACCTTGTGTCCCACAATCTTATCCTGGTCACATCAGAAAAATTGCGGAATACTGGACCACTAGATGAAACAGGGATGCTGATGCAGCTGATTGGCCTCTTATCTGGGGTGATTTCTTCTCGTGCAAATCTAAGGTGAAGTCTGTGTTGTTAATTGCACACATATAAATGCATACAGGATCAAACTTCTTGATTTTTGGCTGTGGGTTTTCATTTCAGATGTAGTGTTTATGGATTTAAACTTCTTGATTTTTAGTTTACTGATGCTCAAACTTTGGATAAGACCTTATCAGAGAATTTAGTATTAGAAGTCCAAGTCACTCAGCATAACTGGTTCCGTGGTGGATCTTTCTAAAAGACCCCTAGGGTTTCCATGTTTTACTGTTTTGGAGTTTGAAGAACTGGTTTGGCTGCTATAACATCAATCCTGCAATTATTCAGTTCTTGAGAAAGCAGCCTGAGCTTCTTGCCTTGGAACTTTTGCACCTTCTTCCTGGCATTAGAGTTGACCTCATGAACATAAACCCATGTTCTGAAGTTAAACCTGATTAAAGTGAGGTTAATCAAGTTAAGATAATCCAAGTTGATGCATATGTAAGATTTCAAATATGCTTGGCACTGGTTTAAACAGGTATCTGATATCAGTCACTAAGAGACTTAGTTTCTAAGTAATAAGAAGCGAGTCCTGACACACTTGCAACTATATATATATAACCAATATATCCTTTATAAAAACAAGATAGTCAATGTCCGTTGACCCCATTTGACTCTGGGTTTTTTTTGGGCTGAATGGGTTTGTTTGACTTAAATCAGACTAGACTGGTTCAATAAAAGCTAAGTATTTGATTCTTTCCTACCTTAATTGTCTTTCTTTTTTTCTCAAATTACCCTACATTAGGTCACAATCAGCTAATGCAATAGCAATGTCTCCTAATCTTTTTGTTGATGGTGGCCACCATCATCGCGGTCTCTATTTGTTGCCTAATCTTAGGCCTAGCCTAATCTAGCGTGAATACAAGCTTTAGCTCTTACTAAAGCAACTACATGCCATCGTCATAAAAAGGACAGAAAGGGGTCCATTGTGATGGGGATATAAACAGGAATAACCTTTGTATATGAACAAATACTAGAAGACCATAATACACAGCAGAATTAAATGTAAGCATAATCAAACAGAACACCAAGATATATGTGGAAAACCCCTTCAATGTGAAGGGTAAAAATCACGGGGCAAACTAGAGATAATCCATTATGAGAATAATGAATATATGAATCTCAATCTCTTGCCCTAAACTCTAGCAACAACCACAATAGACTAACTGGGATACAAGGATCACATCACTGTCCACAATAGTTAAAACCTCCCCAAGTAATCACAGCAAGAGTCTACTGTAGATTTGATCTAACCTGAGATGAGAACACTACTAGATGATTGAGAACAGTCTCTTTACGTTTTCCTTGTCTTCTTCCCTTTCTTTCTCTTCCTTTTCTGTCTTGTTCTCCTTCTTTTCTTTGGAATCCCGTGGCTGTTTTCTTCTGCCTCGTTGCTGCCTTTTTATAACCTTTTTCTGCCTCTAAAACGTAGCCACCACACCCCCCTAATGTTAATTAGGGTTAGGTTAAGAGGGGGGTGAGATGTGGGTTGAGAAAGCCCACATTGGGCTGAATATGGGCTGTCAACCCAACACATTGAACCTCGGTGATGGCACTATCACCATTGGCTTCGTACCCCATCATTAAAGAGGAGATGAAGGGGTCCCATTGAGACTCGGTGGTGGTGGTGTCATCATCGTGACTTCTTACGATGTCGTCATCGTAAGAGGTTATCATAGTGGTCGCGGTCATCGTCGCCAACGGGGCAAGCGATGATTGTCACTTTCTTGCTTGCAGTATGTCAGCCTTCCCACCAACCATATGTCAACTTTCTCACTAGTCATCATGGCTACGACCATCAGTTGAGCCTTAGTAATGAGTGGTCACCAACATCAACTTTCTCTTTTCCACTAAAGTCCATCGTTGTCGTCATCAATGAAGCCATATATTGAGCCTCGGTGATAAGTACAACAATAGAGTTGTAACTTAGTGATTGCCAATGTCCTCATTCTTATTGGTCATTGTCACCTTCAACGAAGCCTTGTAAAGCCTTGATGATTAGCAGTTTATCATCATAACCTCATTTAGCTTGCAAAGAGTGTGAAACAAATAGGCAATTTTAGATTTAAAAATCTAATGATAAGATTACCTTACCTCCAAATAGTATAAAACAATTAAGTAAAAGGAAGAAGACTGAGACAGATATAAGACATAATGGCAAGATGTCTAGAAGGTGTTTGAGGTATCAATAATTAGGTCACAATTGATGATCATATAAATTTTTATTAGTTGTATAAGTTCACATTCTCAAATGGAAAACAATGTGGTATCTTCCATTTTTTATATAGCTTAGTTTTGATTAATTTTTGTTCTCTACATTGGCTATATAGTTTTGATTTTTTTTTATATAGTATGCCTGCATAAGTCTACATATATAATTTTTTGGCAAGTGAGTTGCAACATTATGAAACATTATAAACTTGTGATAATTTCGAATCTTGATTTATCATTTTCTAATTGATGTTACAATCCTTGTTATATTTTTTGTTTTTGATGATTTGCAGAGTGGACTTTAATTTAGGATATTTTTATGTTGAGATATGTTTTGTTCATATCATCGCATGCCAAATTCTATTAATTATACTAAAATTATGAAAAAAAATTAAAAAATTACTATTAATCAACGTAGAATCATGTTATGGAAGTTCTAGAGAATTTGATTCTGATTTGGGTGAATTTTAACTTAAGCTATACTTGAGTTATGGATAGGACACGATTACAATCTAACATTCGATCATTGCATGTCAAATTTCATTAATTACATTAAAATTATAAAAAAAATAAAAAATTATGATTAATTAACTTAGAATCATGTCATGGTAGTTCTAAAGAATTTAGTTCTGATTTGAGTAAATTTTAACTCGAGTTACAAATAGGATAGACTTATGATCATGGCCATGTCAAAATCCTATTAATTATACTAAAATCATATAAAAATTAAAAAATTGGTACTAATCAATTAAAATCATGTCATAGTAGTTTTTGATAAATTTCGATCGATTCTATTTATTGTAATTCGAGTTACACTCGATCATAATTTCAGTCCAAGTCATAAGTGTAACAATGCCCAGGAGTGGTGGTACTACTAGATAGACAGTTGTACCACTTACACTCAATGCTCTATTGACATGGTGGTGGTGCACAGTAGTGGTGATGCACATATATATTATGAGGTATATTGTAGAAGTGGATATGTGATGTGAGAGTATACATTTATATTATAACGTGTGCGATCTATGATTGCATGTATATGTTATGATATACGGTGTAGGAATATATATATATATATATATATATATATATATAATGACGTATGGTATGAGAGTGCATGTATATGCTATGACGTGTGGTATGAGAGTGCATGTATATGCTATGACATGCGGTATGGATTGGACGTATATATTACGATGGCGTACGGTGTGAGAGTGCATGTATATATTATGATATGAGGTGTAGAAGTTGATGAATATACTATAATTCCTACATGTGCATATAAGCATTTTAAGTTATTTTATAAAAGAATTTTATATCTTTATTGTGCATATGTTATGTGTTGGGAAACTTGGACAGGGTATCATATGTATAGCGGAAGAATAGAGAATAAAATATCAAATTTCCTAAAGAAAAAAGTTCTCGTTATCGTGCGAAAATTAACGCACAAATCAAAACACAAAATCGAAACCGCGCGTATCAAATGAGATTTGAGATTTGTTACTAAGGGAGATCGTATATCCTTGTAAAATCCTAAATATGTAGGAGTGGATGAAGGAGGTCAACTGTCCTCCTCTCTAGTAGTGATCCACACAGTAGATGCGGTGAAGACGCACCTCAAATCATTGCACGATTTTCCTCTTCACGTGCACCACATGATCAAGAAGGGGTCAGCCCTTCTTGCCGTCCACATGCCCTAAATTGGGGCTGTTGACTGAGGAGGGGAGGGAGGGAGGAGAATAGGAGGTGATAGCAAAAAATGGTCTAGCTTATGCCTCTTTGGTTCCCTCCTATTTATAGAGATCCCTATTAATTTAACTCAAATGAATCATGTTCTATTGAGTACTGGATCTCCATCCAACTATCCAAGCCTCTTGGATTAGTGGATTTCTACCCAATAATCTCTCATTGGCCCTTATTAGATTTTATCCACAAGATCCAATAATTCATGGGCTTACTGGATATCCAATAAGATATAGGCTCCAACATATACCTCTATTTGTCGCAACACCTAGCATATGTGTATGACCCTCTAGGCCTAATATCGAGTTAGTCATGAGTCATACCTATCAGAACTCCTTCTGACTCCGTGAATTATCATCTCCATAATAAATCACTTAACTCATCAACTACGGACGTACTAGGCCACTACGCTATAGTCCCCAGATGATACAAGGGATTGGGCCGGAGTGAAGAATTAGATGTTGGGCCGGAGTGAACATGTCAGAAAATTAGACGTTGGGTTGGAGGATCGATCTACGTGTTGGTAGAAAGACTTCATGTCGTGAGTTCGAGCATTGCGTCAAAGAGATCAAATGTTGTAGAAGGTCAATATGTCGATTGGGCAATACGCCGAAGGAGAGGACGATGCGCTGAAGGATCGGACGAAGCGTTAGATAAACCAATGACATATCATACAACATAGGATTCATGCTTGTAATCATTTGTCTAGATCGAAATAGTTTAGGGGGCTAATTGAGTTAGTTTTTGGTGTAATCATGCTAACTCGATTAGGAGTTAATTGAGCCTAAATTGGGATTGTTTTGGGCCAAAAGGAAGGCCCATTCAGTGACCTAAAAGTTGGGTCAAGCGATGACACTACCTATGAGTTAGAAAAGTCAAAAGCCCAATCTCTGAGGTTGTTAGGCGGTGGTACCGCCTAGTGTCAAACTAACAAGTGGTGGTACCGTCGGTACCCTGAAAACCCAAGATGGGACCATTTTGGCTCCAAATTTGAATCCATTTGGGGCTTATAAATACCCCACTCATCCCTACTCGGTTCACACAAGAACTAAGAACAAAAAACTTGAGAAAACGCTATTGTAATCTTGTGAGAATTCCCCTCCTATTCTCTAAGTTTAATTTCAGTTTAAGGAATGGGTGAGTGACTTGTAAAGATTATCTCCTAAACCTGTGAAAATGAGAAAAGGGTTATAAAAGGGTAGTTGATCTTCGCCCGTAGAAAAGGGTTATAAAAGTGATGATGATGATGATGATGATGACCTTGAACTCCTCACAATAAAATTTAAGAAATTCATAAAACAACAATCTAAGAATAAAAATGAACTTAAAAATGATAAAATAACTTACTATGACCGGAGTAGGCAACTCTTGCCAATCACAACTCTTTGTGATTCTCGTCCTATTTAGCCTTCGAACCACCATGGCCTCAAGGGACTTGACCAACCGTGATGCTTGGTTAAGTTATTACCATTATTGCAAGATGAGTCTGATTCGATGATATGCCTGTAGGGAAATCTAGGGGCAACATCGCATGCGCAACATAAGAACATAAAATAAAAACTCTAAATTTCCCAGAAAGGCGTTTGTCGTCATGTGAAGATTGGTGCGTAAAACCCACGAAACTGAAAACCACGTGTGAGATAGTTGTGTTACCTAGGGAGATCATATATCCCTGAATTCCTACATATCTGTGAGAGAGGATGAAAGATGTTAAGTGTCCTCTTCTCTTGCGGTGATTCACATGGTAGGGGCTGCAAAAACACTCATCAACTCGTTGCTCAAATCTCTAAACCTACTATATGAGGAAAAAAATGGGAAAGGAGAATAGGAGATAACAACTAAGAAGCATATGACCTATGAGTTTTTGGTTCTCTCCTATTTATAGAGATCTTCTATCTACTTAACCCTAATGGATCTTGCCTTATTGGGTTTGGATCTTCATCCAATTACCCAGACATCTTAGATTAATGAATCTCTATTCAATAATCTCTTAGGATCTAATAATTTAGGGGTTTATTGTATATCCAATAAGATAACGACTCAAACGAATATTTTATATCCGAACCTCTATTAATTTCAATGCCTAGGCTCAATATCATATATGTGTGATACTTTAGGTTCAATATCGAGTTAGCCGTAAATCATACCTATTAGTATCTAGCTTAGTAAAATATTATTTTTATAATAATTAAATCAATTATTATGAATAATTTTAACAATTCAGACACGTTATCCATGATGGCAAGCTTCTCGTCATGGTCCAAAAGTTAAACCCATACAGATCAGCAATAGACCAACTAGATCAGCAATAAACCTAAAGAAAGATCACTAAGTTGGCATGAATAATTTTGGCTTGATGGTTGATATCCCTGTGTTTATTTTATTTTTCTTTGATTGCCATTGGCAGCCACTGCTGTGATCATAACAGTGACCGGAAAGTGATGTTGGGTTGACTTTATTATATGCAAGTCATACTCCTTTTTTTGTTTCTCTTTGGTCGAAGTCCGGCACTTACCATTCCATTCCTGGTCATAGAACATATAGTAAATGACTATCGAGAACCTGCAGCTGCAATTCGAGTGGTTCCGATTAGAATCATCAATTTTTTAATTAAAATAATATTAAATTTAAAATTAAAAATTTATTTAAAAAATAAAATTAAAAAAAATAAAATCAAAGTAATTGAGGATTTGAACCTAAATCGAAACCGAAATCGTAAGTTCTATAACCGACGATACCGATTTTTCAAATCTAGGAACTAAAATCGAACCATTCCCGACGATTCCGATTTTTCAAATCTAGGAACTAAAATCGAACCATTCGATTCGGAACCGATGAACCATCGGATCAATGCAGTCCCACTTTTTCGAGTTCGATTCTGGTTCCAATCGAACTGCTGTCCACCTATCCTTAATAGACCATTGCTGGCAAATCATGGGTTAGCAATAACCCAAAAGATTATGCCGTGAAGAAAGGATTTAATATATTTATAAACTTCAACAACATGAATAAGCTTGGGAAGCACAAATCCACGTCGGCCCTGTGACTCAGCCACCTAAACAACTTGATTAAAAGAAATCCAGCTTGCTATGAAACCAAAGCCTCACACTTTCCTGATGGAAGAGCCAAAGCACAAAGGAAACTAAGCATGCTTGAAACAGAGGTATTCCTCAAAAGGAATTATAACTTCTGTAAGACACACTCTATGGATACTAAACATTTGAGGCAGAAACATGTAAGAAGCAATATGGAACTCTTAGCTTTCGGTGACCAAGAACAGCAGAAAAACAAAATAAGTTGTGCTATGATCAGATAAACGAGTTGAAAATCTTTCATTTTACAGGGGACAGCTATTTGCTAATCCCCATCATAGGAATTAGACTTCAGAATTTACTAGTAGTTTCAACCAGTCAGGAAGAACATCCATCTTCCAAAGCAACAACCATAAGTTTCAACACAAGGTCTGAATTATACCTTAATAGACAGTCCGACGAGACCATTGAGTGAATAAGAAGTATTTTAGTTCACATGTTCTTTCTTGACGTGTTGGATAAACCAGTTCAGCATGTCCTGATGTGCCTCTTGAGCGCGCTTAACAGCTGCAGCATCATCGGCTTTGTGTCTGACAGTCCATCCATGAGCAACCCCAGGAAATATCTTTACAATGTGTCTTTCCTGACAAATCATGTGGCCCAAAATCATATTGGATCACAGAATGTTAGCATATATTTTGAGGGGTCCATATAGCAGATTAATCAAATAGATAAGCTAGCATTATTTGATATTACATTTAAGATGCATGTTCTGTAATTTAGAGTCCAACAACATGACTAAATTGACCTGAAAATGCTGCCATAGGTGACTTACCTCAGATGTTGAAGATAAAGCCTGCTCAAACTGCTTCAACAGTTCAGGCGGAGAAATATGGTCATTCTCAGCCCCAAGTATTGAAATAGGACATTTAACACCTGGTAAATGGTGAAAACAGATTGTCTCAACTCTCAACAATAAAAACATGTTAAGAAAGCATGAGTTTGACCAATTCTTAAAGGAGGGAATACCCTTCATATCATCAACATTTACGAAAGAAGGATGGCAAAGGACAGCAGCTTCAATCTCACTGGACTTTGCTAATTCCAAGACAACTTTGCCTGAGATACAAGAAGTTGAATTTCAGTCAATAACATAAGTTATTCAAGTGTTTAAGGCTAAATAAAGGTCTAGGACTACATTTTCCAGATCCAAAAGATACAGTTATTTTTCACTGTAATCATATCTGGGTCTTCACAATCAGAGCTCAAAGTCCATGCATAAAATATCACGTGAGACTCACCTCCCCAGCAGAAGCCAGCGGCCCCAACTGCAGATATGCCTTTGTTCCTTAGAGCTGCAATAATTGGTTTTGCATCTTGACAGCCTTTGTCCTATGAAGGCAAAAAAACCTTGTTGTTTCCATGCATCAATATTTATGTTAAAGCAATTCAAAAGTGATCTAGTGAAGATGTCATTTTGTATTCTTTTCAGTCAAACATTATATGAGACAATTTTTTATCCATTGTCCACATTCTGAATTTGTATGCTGAAACCCCAATTGTACCAGTACCATAGTAATTAGAGTGAAAGTAAGCTACAATCACCTAATAGGACACTAAAGGAACAGGAGACAGTACTGGGCTGAATGCACATAACATGAGCCAAAATCTAGTGTTCTAGACAACGTATGGATAAACTAGATCATGATATGCATGTCCAATTTTTCTTCTCCAATAGTGTGTTTCAGATATTAATGGCAAGCAAGAACACATTTGTGCCATACTGCTCTATGAACCATTCCAGTGAGAATGGGATGCATACTGCCTTTGTACCAGGGGTATCCCTGTCCTATGTCGAACAATAATATACTATTCTGTAATTTAAAGAAACTCAACATCGAAACCAACCCAAGCCACTCAAACTGGCCCAGTATATATCTGGTTAGGTTCGATAAACATCACATAGCCTGCACAGACCAGTCTAACATTATGTAGTCATAATAGATTGGTAAACGTCATGCAGCCTACACAGACCAGTTTAAGATGAAGTCATAATAGACACTTGCCGAATTGGATTAGGCTAAAAAAGAAGAGGAACAAATGGGGTATAGCTGTCTGCCTCCAGCCATTTTTCTCTCCATGATATTTCTTGGCTCTTTCTCATTCCTTTATTTTCTTTTTCTATTCAAGTGATATGAGTCAGTACCCAGTATAATAAGGTAATACAGGGTCCAGTATTAAAAGTAGAATCCTTCGTCACTAGGTGAGGTTAATTTTAGAAGACTAGTTCAAGGCCACACCCCAAAAGACCCAATAAACATAGGAAACTATAGCCAATGCTGTTCCTAAGGTATCAGATCTGATCAGCTTAGACCACACAGGAAAATAACAAGCAAACAAATGCTGAAATGCTTAAGCAAAATATCTATAGCCAGCAGAAAAATTAGAGGCTTGAGAGATGACAAAGGAAAATGCTCAAGAAGACCTGCTAACACTAAAGAATGAGATCCTTAGAAGATTCAACATTCATCGTGAAAATCTCAAGTGCCTCGAGAAAATCCATATATATATATATATATATATATATATATATATATATATATATATATATAACTTATACCATATCTCAAGTACCTAGAAAAATCTCTTTTTGATGGATCATTGAAAAGATAGAATCAGTCTCATCATGCATAATCATTTAAGATCTAATTAGTATTATAGAATAGATGGACTGACAGAAAGTAATATCATGCATTGGTAACATGGAAAAGCTCCATGAGTGGAAAGCTCAGGTGAGGCCTAAGCGACTGCCTGAGCAGCTAGCACCTCAACTGAGGCACTCGCAAAGGCAGTTCCAAGTTGAAGGTGTTACAACCGTGACGATACTAAGAGAGGGGTGGGGGTGAATTAATGCTATCGTAAGAATGATGTCGATTCGGAAAACTTCGTTTCGATTAAACCCGTATCGAAAATGCGTTTAACATAATAAGGGTGTAAAGTGCATTGTGCAGCCAAATCAGTAAGCAATATAAAGAGAAGAAGAATAAAAAAGGCAAAAAAAAGATTACACCAGATTTATAGTGGTTCGGTCGTCGTGACCTACGTCCACTACCAATTCCTCCTCCGTTGAGGCCACTGACGTCCACTAACAGTTTTCTTTCAATGGGCGAAGACCAACTATCCTCTTATAACCCGTTTTTCCTTTTTATAGGTTTAGGAGATAACCTTTACAACCACTCAACCCTCCCTTAAATAGAAATTACCCTCTTAGAGAAGAGGAGGGGAACTCTCAAGATTACAACAACGTTTTCCCTAATTTATATTCTCAGTTCATCATATGCTATACACTTCATTTCATAGGTCATCAAAGACCCGATAAGTTCTTCAAGCGAAAAGTTATTTAGGTCCTTTGCCTCTTGAATTGCAGTTATTTTCGAATCCCAATTTTTAGAAAGAGACAATAAAACTTTATTAACAAGTTTAAGATTCGAAAAACATTTGCCAAAATCTTTTACGCCATTGACGACATCCGTAAAATGGGTGTATATGTCAACAATGGTTTCGCTTGGCTTTATTCGAAACAGTTCAAAATCATGCATCGAAAGATTAATTTTAGAATCTTTAACTCTACTCGTGCCGTCATGTGTAATTTTAAGTGTGTGCCAAATGTCATGTGTAGTTTCACAAATCGAAATACGATTAAACTCATTTTTATCTAAAATGCAAAATTAAGCATTCATAGCTTTAGCGTTAAAAGAAAAAGTTTTCTTCTCCAAATCGTTCCATTCGTTTATAATATGAGAATGAAAAGCAGAATAGAAATGCAAACCGAGTACATCGGATTTATAGTAGTTCGGTCGTCGTGACCTACGTCCACTCTCATTCCTCTTCACTCGAGACCACCGGCTTCCACTACCGATCTTATTTCTAATGAGCGAAGATCAACTACTCTTACACTCTTTCTCCTTTTCACAGGTTCATGAGAGAACATTTACACCCTTTTTTTACAAGTGTTCCCTCACACATCTCCCTTAAGACTATCACTTAGCTCTTGGAGGAGGGACTCTATACTTAAAAGAGTTTACAACCTTGGAATCATAAAGTTTTTTCTCTATTTTGTGTGTATTCCAAGCAGAAATTTGTAGGGTATTTATAAACCCCAAATGACTTCAAATATTAGAGCCAAAATTCAAATCCCCGGGTTTTTGGGATATTGGGCGATACCACTGCCTGCCAGACTGACAACTGGTGGTACCACCGCTTGTCAGTCTGACACTGGGCGGTACCACCGCCAGTTTGACACTAACACTGGGCGATATCATCGCCTAACACAGTCTTGAAGACTGTGTTTGGGCGGTACCACCGCCTAGTCTGGGAGACTATGTTTGGGCGGTACCACCGTCAAACCCTACTATAGGTCATTGAATGGGCCAACAAGCAGGCCCAAATTAGCTTTGATTCAGGCCCAATTGACCTCTTATTGAGTTGACGTTGTTTCATCCCAAAATCGACTCAATTAGTCCTAAACTAACTCAATCTAGACATAATTGATTACAAGCATGAATCCTATGTTGTCCAGCATGTTATTGGTTCATTTCGTGCTTCGTCCTTTCCTTCGGCGTATTGCCCAATCGACATGTTGACTCCTGCAACTTCCGATCTCCTTGGCGCAATATCCGATCCTTTGGCCCGATACTTGAACTCATGGCACGAAGCCTTCTGTTGACTCGTCGACCGATCCTGTAGCTCGACGTCCAATCTCTTAACATGTTTCACTCTGGCCTAACGTCCGATTCCTCCTGCTTTAATCGATTTGCGTTTTCTGATCGAAGTTACTCTTGCATCACTCAAAACGCAGATTAGATCATAACTTTATCAATTGATTTAATCATCAAAATCCGAGATTCAATAGAAGGCACCTTATCTAGGGTCTTTCAAGGCCTTATTTCGCCCGAGGATCTAGGTAAGCACCAGGATGCTTCGTAACAGCACTAACTTCCACACACACACACACACACATATATAACTCAATCACTTTTGCCCTAAAATAAATAATCCAATTCAGTGTGCAACAAGGTGTAACTCAATAGTCCTTTGTAAGTACAAATTCATCTTATCTCACTGTGGCAGGTGTGTTCAAGATAATACTGGAACATGCACCACAAACAATGTTCTAATTGATCTCATAAGAGTTCCAGAAGTGCAACATGAAATCACTCAGTGCAAAAAGAACTTGCAATCTCATGATAAAAACACCTTAACAATAAATATTGGAGGATTATGTTTTTCCTTTGATTATCCATTCTATTGATTCTTTTTTTTCACTATTAACAATTTTTCAGATGAATAACAAACACAATTTCTTTCAATAAGATCAATGAAAAATTCTTTCATTTATATCAAGGTTCGTAATTTCGTACCATACCGAAGTTTCGACGTCGCTTATATATATATACATACATACATATATATGTATATATGTATATATATATTTGTATGTATATACATACATATGTATCTGTACATACATATACATATGTATATGTAAATATACATATATGTATATGTACATATACTTATATGTATATGTATATATATATATATATCATTCCGTCTGGTAACGGACGATCCATGTACCGGTCAGCTGACGGACCAATATGTATATTCGAAATTGCATACCTTGATTCATATAGTGTTTGTCAAAATATAGTGCTAGAATAACCCGAGAAAATTACCCAAATAATAATTTACTCCCGGAGAAATTCAGGATGCAAGATAAGAAACCAACCGGCGAATGAGACTGTATCCAAATCGAAAAAGGCCTCTCAGGATTATCAGCTGAATAGGGATCGTCGTATAAGAGATCTGGTACCACAACAAAGAAACCTGAGGTGGCAATTTTGTCTGCAATTTTCCTTTACAACCAGACATTGCAAGTGTAAGCATTAAAAGTTCACAAAATCTTTAATGCAATAAAAGGAAATAAAATGAAGATGTAAATGTAGATAAACAACAGAAAACAACCAACAAAACATTACCAACCATCAGAAAAAATAATACAGAATCCTAGGATTATCTCCAATCCAAAATATAAATTTTGTTTGAAATGACCAAGAGTTCACAAAGAAATATCATAATTTTGTAGCCTGGTGGTGTTACGATACAAACAATTGAAATGGGTTAAAACACTAAAAAACCAACAAAGCAGTCCATGCTGCCTGCAAACAACGATGGTAGAACAGGCTTTGTGACAGTCCACCCTAGTGGTTTATGAAATTAGTAATAGCAGAGATTATCACATCCGTGTTCTCACTTTATTGGATAATATCAGCAAATAGAATACAGAATATTTTGGTAAGAAATATTAAGTTTCATGTAGAATTACAAACGATCAAACAGCCTTTCAGTGATATAAAGAAGATGATAGGGGGAAATAGACACTCGATACAAAGTGAACAAGTACAAAGACATAAATTTAGGGCCACAGTTGAACAGAAGCAGTTCATCATATACAGAAAAGAGGCAGAGTTACCTATGATTAGACCAATCATAAACACAGCCAGCTAAAAAAAGTAAATAGGATGTCTTTCAGCTTTCTTAACTATCAGTGAGACTTGGGAACTACAACGTATTGATCATGTGATATGAGCTTATGATTCCACCAAATTAGCCCCTAGCACTGCCTAGCCACATATTCGACCACTCCATTGATCATTTGTCTTGCTATTTTGTTATTGAATATATATATTTCCAACGTATTGTACGTTCATATACTTGTCTGTATAAGCTTTTTTCAGCTGAAAATATTAGTGCATGATCGATCAAAAGCTCATGTCTCATATTACTGACAGTCTCACGTCAATTAATATTTTGTACCACAATCTGTTTAGGTCTTAATCATATGATTATTAATCCACCATACTGACCAAAGTCAGAGAACTTTCAAGGTCAAATAAGTGCCTCAGGTCTTCCCCTCTGTTTGCTGTACTAAGAAAGAACCGACATGGAGATCACAGACCACCAGCACGGTTTACCTGGAAGATGCCCTCAGAAGTTTCCTTCTAATGTCAACGTGGGCAAGCCAACAAAACACATGGAAGACAACCAAATCGGAAGTCACACAAGTCAGGGCCTAAACACAAACGCCAATAAATGAAATCGGTACCTCAAATTCGGCGCTTCGAATCCTGCAAACATTCCATCGGACGAAGCATGTCAGCGACACAACCGTAAGAAAGAAAGAAAGCACAAAGACCGTAGAAACCCTAAGCATACATACGGACGGAAGGAGAAGCGGGAACGGGCAAGAGACGGACGGAAGCTTAAGAGAGGAGCAGAGTACATCACCGTATATGTCGGAGATGAGGAGAACGGCGAGCTTGGAGTTAGGGGAGCCGGCGGTGTACGCCCTGACGCCGCCGAGGTCGTCGACGACGATGCCGTCGCCACAGGCAGGGCTTAGAGTCGGCGGGTTGGCGCAGCACTGGGAGCTCGCCATCTTCACGGCTTCTTCTCTCCTCTCTTTCCTGGATCTGTGCCGAGAGTGGCGAGCAGTCCAAGGACGGCGGATAGGATATGGTAGGTACAACAAGGACGCGCAAAGTCCAAATGTTCGACCCCACGAAACCTCTTTTTCTACGAAGAAATAATTTTATATCGTATATTAAATTATGTACGAAACAAACTGAGCCGAATGTAATTTTTTTAACTAAAAAATTCATCAACCACAATTATTTTAAATTAAAAAATATATTATTATAAAATAAGAATAAAAATAAAAATATAATATAATATAAAAAATCACACCTATATGTACTTTGTAGTTGGTAAGTTGAATGTGCACAAAGATTATTGCCTTGCCTATGGAACGAAAATGTATGATATTTATAATCCAACTCAGATCTCAAATGTCACTAAACAAAAAAAAATTGAGATGCCGAGGTATAGAAATATATATTATCGTTAAATATCATAATGATTTCTTTAGCAAACACTACACTGATACAAAAGGGAGTTTATAATTAAATTTCAAATTTTCAAAACATGGAACTTGTGAAAATTATCTCTTTCCTCTGCCCATTGTCTTTCCACCCAAGCATTCATAAATCTAAAAGAAAATTTATTTTTTACTTCTAACTTAATATCAGTTTTATTTTTCTTTTTTAGAAAACAAAATCACGGCATCCACCATTGTACGACATGGCTACGCTTCACCACCATCGGCCCATTTCACTTTCCGTTCTCCCTCCTCTCTCCCGGCTGAGACCTTCTTCGCCTATCCCCGCAACGCTGTTCTCGCGCCCACCGCTCTCCGGACTGCCGTGTGCTCCGATATCTGCTCGGGCCATCCGCGATAAGCGCATCCTTGGACCCGTCCGTGGATGCGCGACCTCAGATTCCGCGATTTCCCCCGGACCTCCACCCTCGTCGAGGATCTTTATCAAAGGTATTCACTTTGTAAGTCTCGTCGGTTATAGAATGGATTCGAAACGTGTTCTTGCCATAAGAACCAGAAGAGTTTCAACGACTATCCGGTTGCAGTCATTGTGTTCGACGGATTGCCGTTCTGAAAAAGTAATGACTTGTAGACGTCACTACACTATATCCTTGCAAAGTTGATTATAATATAGCATGCATGCATGTTGCTTGAAATATGAAGATCCTCGCAATTTACCTCTCCCGTTAACATAAATTTGGGAAACTCAGGTGTTTAACCTATACTTAGTTTGAAAATTTCTCTTTAAAAAAAATTAAAATGGATAAAATTCTCTTAATATTTTTATTATCATTATAGTTTTACCTTAATGGTCTACCGCATAAAGCAAGTTTTGTAGTTTTGCAAGGACACACACACACACACACACACACACACACACACACACATATATATATATATATATATATATATGTGAAAGCAAAAGTAAAATTTATTTTGGATGGACCTGTACGTGAAACATACCAACATGATTCATGCTCAACATCGAACTTATGGTTTTAAGAACACCAATGTATCTCACGTAGGCACAAATGCGTGATCTTCGGCTAAGACATGGCACATCTGAGGCCCTTGGAACAAAGCTATCTTTACATCAAACAGTGTGTGTGCATGGGATATGCAGATTGCATTTGGCCCATGGACACAGAGTCTGCTTGGTTTTTGCTCCAAGGAGGAGAAGTACTTGATATCCATGTAAATCAGCTTAATAATTTGTAATAATCAATTGGATGTTGTGGTGGTGTTGTTAAGTTTGGAACAAACAAAACAAATATTAAGGTTAATGAGGAAGTCTGAGTCTCCAGAATAAGAATTGGCAAATGATGCATTTGATGGAAAAGATCAACTTGTAAAATTCTAGCACTTATAGGAAGATAATAAAAGAGAAATTGGCATTAATAGATCCATCATAACATAGTTCGAGTATGTCAGGTTTCTCCTTCAGAAAATATGGCCTTTTCCTAAAAATGATACATATATGTTAATATTATGTCATTTCTTATATGATTCATTTTTACAGTCCTCTCATATCCGTCTTAAGGTTCTATATACTGTGTGCATTGTCTAAAATAGATTATGCAATAAGAAGTGTCTTTGCTCTGATTCTTTAGGTCTATCATATAAATCCTAATGCTTTAGATATGACAATACAGGATTATCTCGTTCAACATCTGAGGGATTCTTGGCAAAGACCTTTTCATCCTTTGGAGAAGTCAAGAAAAGTAAAATAGTTAAAATGTTTAAATCAATTATTTGACAAAAAAGGGAATAAAACTTATACTACTTGTTTGATAGCACTTAAGTACTGGTTGTCCCTCTGCCATTCTGCAGTAAAGATAATTACAAGCAAAAGTTCGAAACAGTCTCTGGGACTTGCATATATATGGTTTGCCCGTGAACAAGATGCACTAACGGCGGTAAAGGAGATGAATGGAAAGGTGGTTATATTTTATTTTGCATTTAACTTTCAAATTCTAAAGAGCTCTGTACATCTGCAATATTTCTATTCTTAATTTTGACCCTTTTTCTTGTAGTTTCTTGATGGCAGGTTTGTTGCTGTCACAATTGCAGAAGCTGAATCTCCTTCTAAACAGGTAAGAGCCAAACCATACATATTTTGACTCAAACACTTTTGAAGTTGCTTCGAGAGGCCCAGGAAGACATGGTTTCATTAGAGTTGATCACAAGTTTATTTAATTTGGTTTTAGGTGTATAATTCTTTGGTTACAAATACCTTTCGTAGTTTTGATATGTGATGTACAATCTATTTTTCTAATATATTGCCTTATATGAACACTAATTATCATGTTTTCTTGATAATGTGTATATTTATTCATTCAGTCATGATTGACTGGGCATCCATGGACATGTCTATTTTCCAATTTTTCAATCCAAATATTTCCTCAGAGAAAGGTGGACAGGGATACAACTTCAATGGTGGCATAGCGTCACTAATCAGTTTCACCTTGTGTCCCACAATCTTATCCTGGTCACATCAGAAAAATTGCAGAATACTGGACCACTAGATCAAACAGGGATGCTGATGCAGCTGATTGGCCTCTTATCTGGGGTGGTTTCTTCTCGTGCAAATCTAAGGTGAAGTCTGTGTTGTTAATTGCACACATATAAATGCATACATGATCAAACTTCTTGATTTTTTGGCTGTGGGTTTTCATTTCAGATGTAGTGTTTATGGATTTAAACTTCTTGATTTTTAGTTTACTGATGCTCAAACTTTGGACAAGACCTTATCAGAGAATTTAGTATTAGAAGTCCAAGTCACTCAGCATAACTGGTTCCCTGGTGGATCTTTCTAAAAGACCCCTGGGGTTTCCATGTTTTATTGTTTTGGAGTTTTAAGAACTGGTTTGGCTGCTATAACATCAGTCCTGCAATTATTCAGTTCTTGAGAAAGCAGCCTGAGCTTCTTGCCTTGGAACTTTTGCACCTTCTTCCTGGCAGTAGAGTTGACCTCATGAACATAAACCCATGTTCTGAAGTTAAACCTGATTAAAGTGAGGTTAATCAAGTTAAGATAATGCAAAGTTGATGCACAGGTAAGATTTCAAATATGCTTGGCACTGGTTTAAACAGGTATCTGATATCAGTCACTAAGAGACTTAGTTTCTAAGCAATAAGAAGTGAGTCCTGACACACTTGCAACTGTATATATAAATATTAAATAGCTAAATATTTTAGTGGTTAATGTGTCTCAACTTGAAGTTTCTACGAGAGTGTTTTATCATATGGTGCTCCTATATTTAGAACATAAGATTTAATGAGGTAATCAAATCTTCTGTCTTTATTAAGAATGAAGATGAGACACAAGTTTATTTAATTTGGTTTTAGGTGTATAATTCTTTGGTTACAAATACTTTTTGTAGTTTTGATATGTGATGTACAATCTATTTTTCTAATATATTGCCTTATATGAACACTAATTATCATGTTTTCTTGATAATGTGTATATTTATTCATTCAGTCATGATTGACTGGGCATCCATGGACATGTCTATTTTCCAATTTTTCAATCCAAATATTTCCTCAGAGAAAGGTGGACAGGGATACAACTTCAATGGTGGCATAGCGTCACTAATCAGTTTCACCTTGTGTCCCACAATCTTATCCTGGTCACATCAGAAAAATTGCAGAATACTGGACCACTAGATCAAACAGGGATGCTGATGCAGCTGATTGGCCTCTTATCTGGGGTGGTTTCTTCTCGTGCAAATCTAAGGTGAAGTCTGTGTTGTTAATTGCACACATATAAATGCATACATGATCAAACTTCTTGATTTTTTGGCTGTGGGTTTTCATTTCAGATGTAGTGTTTATGGATTTAAACTTCTTGATTTTTAGTTTACTGATGCTCAAACTTTGGACAAGACCTTATCAGAGAATTTAGTATTAGAAGTCCAAGTCACTCAGCATAACTGGTTCCCTGGTGGATCTTTCTAAAAGACCCCTGGGGTTTCCATGTTTTATTGTTTTGGAGTTTTAAGAACTGGTTTGGCTGCTATAACATCAGTCCTGCAATTATTCAGTTCTTGAGAAAGCAGCCTGAGCTTCTTGCCTTGGAACTTTTGCACCTTCTTCCTGGCAGTAGAGTTGACCTCATGAACATAAACCCATGTTCTGAAGTTAAACCTGATTAAAGTGAGGTTAATCAAGTTAAGATAATGCAAAGTTGATGCACAGGTAAGATTTCAAATATGCTTGGCACTGGTTTAAACAGGTATCTGATATCAGTCACTAAGAGACTTAGTTTCTAAGCAATAAGAAGTGAGTCCTAACACACTTGCAACTGTATATATAAATATTAAATAGCTAAATATTTTAGTGGTTAATGTGTCTCAACTTGAAGTTTCTACGAGAGTGTTTTATCATATGGTGCTCCTATATTTAGAACATAAGATTTAATGAGGTAATCAAATCTTCTGTCTTTATTAAGAATGAAGATGAGACACAAGTTTATTTAATTTGGTTTTAGGTGTATAATTCTTTGGTTACAAATACTTTTTGTAGTTTTGATATGTGATGTACAATCTATTTTTCTAATATATTGCCTTATATGAACACTAATTATCATGTTTTCTTGATAATGTGTATATTTATTCATTCAGTCATGATTGACTGGGCATCCATGGACATGTCTATTTTCCAATTTTTCAATCCAAATATTTCCTCAGAGAAAGGTGGACAGGGATACAACTTCAATGGTGGCATAGCGTCACTAATCAGTTTCACCTTGTGTCCCACAATCTTATCCTGGTCACATCAGAAAAATTGCAGAATACTGGACCACTAGATCAAACAGGGATGCTGATGCAGCTGATTGGCCTCTTATCTGGGGTGGTTTCTTCTCGTGCAAATCTAAGGTGAAGTCTGTGTTGTTAATTGCACACATATAAATGCATACATGATCAAACTTCTTGATTTTTTGGCTGTGGGTTTTCATTTCAGATGTAGTGTTTATGGATTTAAACTTCTTGATTTTTAGTTTACTGATGCTCAAACTTTGGACAAGACCTTATCAGAGAATTTAGTATTAGAAGTCCAAGTCACTCAGCATAACTGGTTCCCTGGTGGATCTTTCTAAAAGACCCCTGGGGTTTCCATGTTTTATTGTTTTGGAGTTTTAAGAACTGGTTTGGCTGCTATAACATCAGTCCTGCAATTATTCAGTTCTTGAGAAAGCAGCCTGAGCTTCTTGCCTTGGAACTTTTGCACCTTCTTCCTGGCAGTAGAGTTGACCTCATGAACATAAACCCATGTTCTGAAGTTAAACCTGATTAAAGTGAGGTTAATCAAGTTAAGATAATGCAAAGTTGATGCACAGGTAAGATTTCAAATATGCTTGGCACTGGTTTAAACAGGTATCTGATATCAGTCACTAAGAGACTTAGTTTCTAAGCAATAAGAAGTGAGTCCTGACACACTTGCAACTGTATATATAAATATTAAATAGCTAAATATTTTAGTGGTTAATGTGTCTCAACTTGAAGTTTCTACGAGAGTGTTTTATCATATGGTGCTCCTATATTTAGAACATAAGATTTAATGAGGTAATCAAATCTTCTGTCTTTATTAAGAATGAAGATGAGACACAAGTTTATTTAATTTGGTTTTAGGTGTATAATTCTTTGGTTACAAATACCTTTCGTAGTTTTGATATGTGATGTACAATCTATTTTTCTAATATATTGCCTTATATGAACACTAATTATCATGTTTTCTTGATAATGTGTATATTTATTCATTCAGTCATGATTGACTGGGCATCCATGGACATGTCTATTTTCCAATTTTTCAATCCAAATATTTCCTCAGAGAAAGGTGGACAGGGATACAACTTCAATGGTGGCATAGCGTCACTAATCAGTTTCACCTTGTGTCCCACAATCTTATCCTGGTCACATCAGAAAAATTGCAGAATACTGGACCACTAGATCAAACAGGGATGCTGATGCAGCTGATTGGCCTCTTATCTGGGGTGGTTTCTTCTCGTGCAAATCTAAGGTGAAGTCTGTGTTGTTAATTGCACACATATAAATGCATACATGATCAAACTTCTTGATTTTTTGGCTGTGGGTTTTCATTTCAGATGTAGTGTTTATGGATTTAAACTTCTTGATTTTTAGTTTACTGATGCTCAAACTTTGGACAAGACCTTATCAGAGAATTTAGTATTAGAAGTCCAAGTCACTCAGCATAACTGGTTCCCTGGTGGATCTTTAAACAGGTATCTGATATCAGTCACTAAGAGACTTAGTTTCTAAGCAATAAGAAGTGAGTCCTGACACACTTGCAACTGTATATATAAATATTAAATAGTTAAATATTTTAGTGGTTAATGTGTCTCAACTTGAAGTTTCTACGAGAGTGTTTTATCATATGGTGCTCCTATATTTAGAACATAAGATTTAATGAGGTAATCAAATATTCTGTCTTTATTAAGAATGAAGATGAGATTTGTGTATACAGGAAGTTAAGTGGGAGCACTATCACCTTCTTAGTGTTATATGTGGATGACATTCTGATAATTGAGAAATATGTAGGAATTCTATTCATAGTAAAGGCATAGTTATATAGGCACTTCTCAATGAAGGACTTAGGAGAAGCATCATATATCTTGGGCATTTAGATCTATAGAGATAGATCCAAGAGGATGCTTGGCTTATCCCTGTCCAGATATATAGACACCATTGTCAAAAGGTTTGACATAGAAAATTCCAAGAAATGTCTCATATCTATGAGATATGAGATATTGTTTTCTAGGAGTATGTCGCTAAAGACTCATGAAGAAAGGATGAATATGGATAGGATACCCTATGCCTCGGCGATAGGGTCTATCATGTATGTCATGCTATGTATCTGGCCTGATATAGCGCATGCTTTGAGTGTCACGAATAGGTATCAAGCGGATCCAAGCTTTGAGCACTAAAGAATAGTAAAATGTATCTTTAAGTACTTGAGAAGGACTAAGGATATTTTACTGGTATATGGAGGTAGTAGCCTCAGGATTGAAGGCTACACAGACTCAAGTTTCCAGTCCGATGTTGATGATAACAAGTCGCATTCAAGGTATGCATATACCTTGAATGGAGGAGCAGTGTACTGGAAAAGTTCCAAACAAGATACTACTACTGACTCGACCACAGAGGCGGAGTACATTGCTATAGCAGAGGCAGCAAATGAGGGAGTCTGGATGAAGAAGTTCATCATTGATTTGAGAGTCGTGCCGGGCAATAAGAAGTTGATTCCCTTATATTGCAACAACTAAAGTGGCGATTACTCAAATGAGAGAACCTAGGTCTCATCAAAAGTGTTCTGGGTAGGTTTTAGCTTATTAGAGAGATCGTGACCCGAGGAGATGTAGCAATAGAAAGAGTTTCATCCGAAGATAACATCGTAGATCTATTGACAAAGTCATTATATCATATTGTTTTTGAGCGTCACAAGGGTCTGATGGGGATCAGACACATATGTGATTGGCTTTATGTCAAGTGGGAGATTGCTAGTTATAGGTGACCCTACAAGCCAATCAAGTGAGTGATGACATATATGACTTAACACAGTCTTTTTGCTTATTATTATTTGGTATTTTATCACTTTATATTATCTGTTGCTTGAATATATTGTGATGTCCATGGATATGTGCAATAAGAATCGGATCATGATGAGATCACGATAATAAGATCGATTCACCTTTAAACACAAATCCTAAATAATCCCGGTCATAGATTACTCGAGAGGGATATCGAGATAACCGGACATACTTATGTGCTGTATACCCGTCCATATAATGGATGCAATTGTTCTCATAGTTGCTCGTGTGGGGACACTAGGGATACAATACAAATGCTTATTGTAGAATGAGTTAACTGATTGATCCGCTTACGGAATGCTGGATAGTTAATGATGCCTTATTATCAGACGGTGATTCCGTAGTCCTAGTGGTGTACCTGGTCCTTAGACTTGAGACACCAAGGATGTTCTGTATGAGTGCTCCACTCTTTGATGCCAGACTTATAGGTTTAGATGTTCCAAATCTAGCACAGTTGGTCATCGGGAGTGATAGTCAATCTTACGAGGGCTATTGAGTGTCGATAAAAGATCATCCGCTCTTGGTGTCATGAGAGGAATATCTCATGTGTTCGTGCTCAGACAAATCTCTCGCTAGAGTCATTCAGATTAAGAGAGAAAGAGTTCTCCGAGAGAATCTGATTAGAGCGAGACTCAATTAGAAACCATATGGGTCTGACAACACCATTCCTGGTATATGGTCTTTAGGATATTAGATGGATGATGGACTCTAGGTACGCGATAACTGAGGACAGACATGTCTAATGGATTGGACTCCCCTATATTGTCTAGAGATTGCGTCGTAGTGGCCTACTACATCCGCAGTCGATGAGTCGAGTAAATTATTATGGAGATAATAATTCACTGAGCAAAATAGAGTTCTAACAGGTATAATTCACGGCTAATTCGATATTGGGCCTAGAGGGTCACACATATATGGTAAGCGTTGCGATGAGTAGAGGTTCAGATATGAGATTTTCGTCAGAGCCATTGTGTTATTGGATATCCAATAAGCCTCTGAATTATTGGATCCTATGGATGAGATCCAATAAGAGCCAATAAGAGATTATTGGATAGAGATCCACTAATCTAGAGGCTTGGGTAGTTGGATGGAGATCCAATACCCAATAGGGCAGGATCCATTAGGGTTAAGTTGACAAGAGACATCTATAAATAAGAGGGAACAAATGATTCATAGGCTAAAGCCTTTTTGGATTGCCTCTCCTATTCTCCTCCCTCTCTCCACCTCAAATAGCAGGCCTGGAGTTTTGATGAGCATCATCGCAGTCTTGCTATGTGGATCATCGCTAGAGAGGAGAACGCTTGACCTCATTCACCCTCTCCTAAAGATCTGCAGGGATTCAGAGATATACGATCTCCCTAGGTAACACAATCTTTCATTTACGTAGTTTTAAGTTTCGTGGATTTTGCGCACTAATCTTCCCGCGATGACGAATACATCTTTGGGAAATTGAGGATTTTATTTTTTATGTTCTTCCACTGCGCATGTGATGTCACCCCCCAAATTTTTCAACAATTGGATTTTATCTATAGGATCTAATAATTCAGAGGTTTATTGGATATCCAATAAGATAGGGGCTCTAGCGGATATCTCATATCCGAACCTCTACTTATCGTAATACCTACCATATGTGTGTGACCCTTTAGGCCAAATATCGAGCTGACCGTGAGTTATACTTGTCAGAACTCCTTCTGGCTCAATGAATTATTATCTCAATAATAATTCACTCGACTCATCGATTGCAGACATACTAGGCCATTACACCGTAGTCCCCAAACGATATAGAGGAATTTAATCCATTGGACCTATTTGTCCTCAGCTACCATATATCTATAGTCTCGTATCCATCTAATATCATAGAGATCATATTTCGAGCATGGTACTATCAGGCCCATACGGTTTTTACTCGAGTCTCGCTTTAATCGGAGTCTTCCGAAGAACTCTTTCTCTCTCAATCCGAATGACCATGGCTAGGGATTTACTTGAGCAAAAACACAGGATATTCCTCTCATGACACCGAGAGCAGATGATCCTCTATCGACACTCAATAGCCCTCGTAAGGTTGGCTGTCACTCTCGATGATCGATTGTGCTAGATCTGAAACTTTCAAGCCTATAAGTTATATATCAAAGAGTGGAGTACTCATACATGACATCCTTGGTATCTCAAGTCTAAGGACTAGATACACCATTAGGATGACGGAATCACTGTCTGAAAATGAAGTATCATCAACCATCTAATATTTCGTGAGTGGATCAATCAATGAACTCATTCTCCAATGAGAACATGTACTGTATCCATAGTGTCTCCACACGAGCAGTTATGAGACCAACTGCTTCAATCATATGGACGAGTATGCAACACACCAATCTATCTGGTTATCTCATGTCCCTCTCGGGTAACCTACGACCGAGATTATTTAGAGTCCCTACTCAAAGGAGAATCGGTCTCATTATTGTGATCTAATCATGATTTGATTTCTATTGTACAGATCCATGAATATCACAATATATGCAATCATGCAAGATAAAGTGATAAAATATCAAATAAATAATAAGTAAAAAGAGTGCGTATGACACATATCATCACTCACGTGATGGGCTTGCAGGGCACTTGTGACTAGTAGGTTTGCTGCAGGTGGCCAGGCTAAGAGCCTCTTCTACGGCTCTCGACCAAGGTTGCAAGTAGCCTTTGGCCGACCTATAGAGCAGCAATAATTGTTGCCCTTTCTTCCTCTTTTGCATCAACAATTTTAACACCAAAATATCTTTCTAAAATACTTTTTAACAGAGAAAAGAGTTATAGTTCCAGATATGAAAACTACGATAAAAAATGATAACAATCGCGCAAAAACAATTCTATGTGATTTATCAATACATGTAGTTTAAAAATCAATTAATAGTACGAGCAACCTGACTCTAATACCACTATTAGGAAACTTAGATAGAGCATCACATGCACAATAGAAGAATAGAAAGCAAAATCGTATATTTCATAAAGAAAAAGGGTTTTCATCGTCTTGCGAAAATTGGTGAACAAAACAAAACGCAAAACCGAAACTACGCGTATTAAGCGAGATTTGTTACATAGGAAGATCATGTATCCTTGTAAAATTTTAAATCTATAGGAGTGGATGAAGGAGATCAACTATCCTCCTCTCTAACGGTGATCCACATGGTAGATGCGGTGAAGACGATCTTTAAATCGCTGTATGATCTTCCTCTAGACGCGCACCACATGATTAAGAAGGGGCCAACCCTTCTTGTAGTCCACACGCAACTATGGCTATCAGTTGAGCAAGAAAGGGAGGGAGGAGAATAGGAGGTGGTAGTTGAAAAGGATTCTAGTCCCTTTTGATTTCCTTTTATTTATAGAAGTCCTTATCAACTTAACATTAATGGATATTTCCCTATTGAGTATTATATCTCTATCCAACTATTCAATCCTCTTGAATTAGTGGATTTCTATATAATAATCTTTTACTAGCTCTTATTGGATCTTATCCATAAGATTCAATAATTCAGGGACTTATTGGATATCCAATAAGATAAGGGCTTCAGTGGATACCCCCATTTATCGCAACACCTACTATATGTGTGTGACCCTCTAAGCCCAATATCGAGCTGCTCATGAGTCATTCCTATTAGAACTCATTCCAACTTAATGAATTATCATCTCCATAATAATTCACTCGACTCATCGATTACAAACGTACTATGTCACTACGTCGTAGTCCTTAGACGATATAAAGAAATATAATCCATTAGACTTGTTTATCCTCAGTTATCATGTATCTATAGTTCCTCATCTATCTAATATCTCAGAGACCGTATACCGGGCATGGTGCTGTTAGGCCCATATGGAATCTACTCGAGTCTCGCTCTAATTGGATTCTCCCGGAGAATTCTCTCTCTCAATCCGAATGACCCTAGCTAGGGATTTGCCTAAGCAAGAACACATAGTATATTTCTCTCATGACACCAAGAGCGGATGATCCTCTATCGACACTCAATTGCCCTCGCAAGGTTGGCTACTACTCTCGATGATCGGTTGTACTAGATCTGAAACCTACAGACCTATAAGTCTAGTATCAAAGAGCAGAGTACTCATACATAACATCCTTGGTGTCTTAAATTTAAGGACTAAACGCACAACTAGGTCCACAAAATCGTTGTCTAACAATGAGGTATCATTAATTATCCAACATTCCGTGAGCAGATCAATCAGTGAACTCATTCTCCAATAAGCACCTGCATTGTACCCCTAATGTCCTCATATAAGCAACTCTAAGATCAGCTGCTCCATCATATGAACGAGTATACATCACACAAGTCTGTTCGGTTATTTTGATGTTTCTCTTGAGTAACCTACGATCGAGATTGTTTATGGTCTATGTTTAAAGAGGAATTAGTCTCACTATTGCGATCTCATCACGATCCGATTCGTATTGCACAAATCCATGAATATCATAATATATGCAACATACAACATAATGTAAGAAAATATCAATAATAATAATAAGTAAAAAGACTGCGTAGTGTGTCACACGTGCCATCACTCACGTGATTAGCTTGCAGGGCATTTGTAACTAGTACTATGTTGCAATGTTATGATTATTAAAGAAGTCATAAGATGAGGTGTTTCCATTAATTATCTTATGCATATGATTTTGAAATATTATATACATGACATGATAACTTGCCTAAATAAAATTATAAAAACGTATATTTATTGAGTGATGATTCATTATAGACTTTATTTTATAGACAAATATATTAGCATCCCACTCAAGTGATTGAGCAAGGGAGTGATCACATGTAAGCTTATGCCAACACAAATATGAATAATACATATGCCTTTTTTTTATATATATAAATTTTGCATATGTTAGGCGTATATATATATTTAGTTAAATATAATAATTATGTACATGTGTCAAAATCATTATATACAAGGAAATCCTATTATTTTGTCTAGCTTAACTTTTAAGATTGTTTTTTTTTTCACTGCACTTTTATTGGTAGTAGTAATTAAACTAAAATGTGTAATTTATGTAAGATATGTGTGAAACAACTAGTATAGGATATTATAAGAGCAAAGGAGAGGAGCAATGGTTGCCATTGCTTATACTATGGTTATTTCGGTGTATAATCCTATTTTCCATTTATCTTAAACCTGACCTGAATAGATTGGATCCGGATCGAGCTCTCAACTAGACCTAACTAACTCGGGTTTAAATCAGATAACTCCATTCGAAAAAAGGATCGACCTGATTTCAAGAGTATTTTTAATTTGTTTTAAAATACCTCCCAATAAAAATCAAATATGCAGTGTTATCTAGTAAAATCTCGTTATTGGATGTTTTAATATAAATTCCCTTGATTCTTCAGGTTGATAAAGCTTGTAAGTTAATATTAATGGTGGATGCACATCTTTAATTGCAATCAATCCAAATAAAATAAGAGCGCCCTCCCGTATTCTGGGAAGAGGAAGCCTCTCCACAGTAATATCGTGCAGTTATCAATGATGCCTCCGCACGCATCTCAACGAGTAAACAATGGCTGATGCGGGACCGGCTGAGGAGGACCCGACATCTTAACCTTTATGGGTCCCTTAAGGCGTGAGTCCCACCAATCACTGAAAGTGCTTGCTGGTGGGCCCTTCCACGTTGTTGGAGGGCAATGCTGTGCCCGGACCCCTCTGGTGAGGCAGCGAAGCCTACTGAATCGCCATGGCGGGAGATGAGCGACCACTCGCGATGGGTGGAAATCTGACAGACCAACCAATCAGTGCAAGGTCTTTGTGGTGGCCCACCGCGAATGGGAGAACAAATCTTGCTGCTGCCTCTCGCGCGCGCCAGTAGCGTATCCCAAGCCAAATGCGAACCCGTTCTGGCGATGATTTCCTGCCGGGGATAAAACAGGGTTTCTATGTATTGGCGGCTCATGACATGATCTTATTTGGAGTGGGAGCACAGGAAAAATATGGAGCACTCCGTGAGCAAGGACCGTGAATCCTGCTGGATATCGAACTCGTGAGCCCCACCTACCCACGGTGTATTTAATAAAGGGAAGCACGTAAGCTTGCCTTGCAAAGTATTATTCGAATCGGGGAGCCAAAGAAGTGGAACGCGGTGACCACAGCGCACGCATCGGGACACGAGGCGGTGGAGGCGGAGGAGGAGGTGGTGGCGAAGGAATGTTAGGTTTGAAACAGTCGTCATCTAATCCATCGATCGGATCATAATAGAGAGAGAATTGAGAGGAGAGAGAAAGAGAAAGAACGAGAGGCTTACTGAATCCGGCGATTTCGTGGCCGAGGGGCTGCGGCGACGAAGCAGGGGAAGGAGATCGTCGGCCGTGGCGTCGTAGGATGGCCACCGTCCCTTGGTCCTCTGTCTTCAGGGTCTTCCTCCTCGTAATACTCCTCGCCGCCATCGTCATTGCCTTTGTCACCCTCCCCATCGAAAAGGTAACCGTTTACGCTTCGTGGTCGTGTATTTTGATCAGTCTAGGGCATCAACTTTGTGCGGTTGTTGCATTCTGATGATCTTGATGCTATCTGTATACGGGTTTCATGTTTTCTAGGGTCATGTTTTTTTTATTTGATCGTTTCTTTCCGCGTGTGATTTTGTATTCTTTAGGGTTTAGTGAATTGGAATTCTTCTGGTCTAGAGGTACTTCGGGATTGTCTTATAGCCCTCCACAATCAGAATGGCGTTGGTGGAGGAAAGAAGATTGTTTACCCTTTTTTGCTTTTCGTGTTTCAGATTGAAACGCACCTTTTAAACTAGCTCTAAAACAACAACGGACAATCTTGGGCAACATCCTAGCTAGTCACCTGTAATCATATAGACGTCGTCTCATAGATTTTGCAGTCTTCTCGTAACCACACAAACAAACCAGGATAGAATTTCAAGACAGAAAACTGTGGATGCATCGGGATTTGGTGAATTGGGTCTCTTTGATCATGGATATGACGGTGACACGTTGTTCACTTTCTTGATTGTCACAATATGAGCACATGAAAAAAGAGGAAGTCATAAAATTTTATTTTTATCTTTTTTTATGATGATTGGTTCTGGATGTTTTAGTCTTCAACTGGTCAATTTGAGTGTAATTAGCCTGCCCCCTAAGAATTTGTACTCCTCTAAATTATGGTTGAGAAATGATGGTGTCTTCTGGCTATGTTGAGTTTATTTTTTGTTTTTTTTCTAATTTCCCCCCTTTTTTTTTCTTTTTCTATCATTTGGTTGCAACCGTTTATCAATGAAACTATGGTGATGTGCTATTCTGTTGAATGTTATTGGCTCGTCAGCCGCTTATATGGCATCAGCATATTAGACACTAAATCTTGAATTTATGGGCACGTTGTGGCAGGCTTAATCTAACAATAAGCTGCCTACTTGTTACAGTTGGAGTTGGTATCAAAGGCTTACTAATAGACCACTTACATATCAAGCTACTTATTTCTTACTAATAGTTTTAGGACTTACTATTCCATTATTCTAATTTTTCACATATAGCCCAAAGTTCTCCTTTGCAATTCCATATGGTATTCAACTTAAATGATCTCGCATCATAATGTATGTCATGTTTGAGCAGTCCCACTTCCCTCAGGGGACAAGTATTCTCACATCTTAGACATCGACCAAGCATATATTACATTATTACTTTAACTTATATGGGTCATATTCCAGCAGTCCTACTTCCGTCAAAGGCCAAATACAACCACATCCCATAAATCAAGCAAGGATATAATGCCTTAATTTGTGTACAGTGTTGGAAAGTTTTTATTTACCTGGTCTAGATTGAAGTATCATACTATCCTCGCAATGTTATAATGAGCAGGTCTAGCTATGTTGCTCAGAATGTTTTGGCGTGAGCTACTAGTAGTAGACGACCTGTGTCATGTGGATAGGCCCATCTTCTTCTTTGTTATCTCCTTGTGTGGTACTATTCGGTTATGACGGGCAGTTTAATGGATGTGGCAGGGTTCTCCTGCCACTATGAATCTATGGTGTGGAGAGAATCACAAAAAAACTGACGTTGCATGCAGAAGAGGAAATTCCTTGATTGGTATGATGCTGAGGTCAATGCAATAGACTTGTGTGGCAAGGCTAGTTTTTAGTCTTTCTGCTTTATGGAATTTGGCAACTAAAAATAAGACTAAGGCTCGAGGACATTTTGCTTTGCTATCTATTTGTTTTAACAATAAGTTACCTTTTGTTGTTTGAATTTTCTAATGAAATCAATTCTCCATGGTTGTGAATTCCAGAGAGTGTCAAGTCATCTTAGAAAAGAGTCAAAAGTTATGTGGGATTAGTCTTGTTGAATAATGCTATAAGAATTGTGCTGTGGATGTAGTACTAAGTACTAACCATAGTTACCATTTTTTATGGCAAAACTAAATAGCAAGTAGATAGATATTTGCAAAATTAGGCTAAATGAATTGAGAAATCCATTCGAGTATATGATTACTCTAGTTATCGTACTGATACAGCTAAATCTCACAACACATTATTTTTCCTCCTCACATAGCTGCTGTCCTTATGTACTCATAGTTGTTCTTGTTAGAGGTCATGGAATATTGTGATCTACATATTGGGATGTGCTTTCTTGTTCTTTCACATAGAAAGTTGAATAATAACAGAAACTCCGGACTTGGTTTTTTTCAAGTTGTACATGTTACAGAGAAATCATTTTTTTGAGCATGTTCGACGATTGATTCTACTTTGAGGCTTTCTATAAATGATGTATAGTTACTCTCTTCCTACTGGATGTAATTAAGTTCTTGATTAAACGAAACTACTGAAGTTGGGTGGTTGACATTCAAATAAGTTGCTTTTTATTGGAATTTATCAATTTCCAGTTCAAAAAAATGACTGTACACCCTTAAAGTTTCTTATTGATTTTCTAGTATATGCTGTTTCTTAGAGACGAAAATTTTCATAAAGTTTTCATTTCCTTGTTTTCTTTCTCCTGACTATTTCTGCAGGCATATGTAAACTTCTTTTTGTTTGATTTCTTTATCTACATTTAATAAAAATTGTAAATTGGTTCTGATATATATTATGTCTGTATCTTCATTGTTCGGTGAGATTGTGATTTTCTTATATATAGTACTTGTGGTTGACAGTTTGTTAAAAGCTCTTTTACCTTTGTTGATATTATACTTTTGAAGCATATGGTCATTCTGGATGTGCTGCTTACCACTGATATTATCTTTATGACTAATTGTTGTTAATAATTGCTGACAAACAGATTCTCAGGGACTTTTTGGTCTGGATTGAGCTGAATGTTGGTCCATGGGGTCCTCTTGTTCTGTAAGCTATTAGCTAAGCTTGTTTTGTTTGCCTCTTATGGTTTTGATTGATTTTGTCAATGGTCATAGCTAGCAATATTGTCTTGCCACACCTAGCAGTTACTGCTTCCTGTGTGATTGATCATTTTTGGTTTATAATGCTACTCAAATAATCTAGACTAACTTGTTCTACTTCAAGCCTTCTAATTTGTCTATTTGATAACTCTTTGCTTTATTGTGGTTTAATGTTTCATTAATTCGATAGCTTTTCCCCATATTGATAATAATCTTGGTATATGCTGTGGTGCCTTCCTCTCTCTCTCTCTCTGTGCAACGTAAGATTGTATTTTTAATTTATGTGCTTTCTGATGGAAAATCTACAATCTGATATCAAGTGACTGAAACCACATTTTGTTTTTGTCTAACAATATTATTTTTCAAAAGAGTGCACTGAAACCATTAGTTTCTGGTGCCTCTACAAAATTTAAAGCCATAACCAATGTTTGCAATAATGAGCTGATGATGGATTCATTTAATTTTCAGACACTTAACTATATTTGTTTAGTTCTGCATCAAAGTTTCAGGATGAGCAATACCTGAAAATTTTTTTTTTCTTAATTCTGAGGTGGTGAATGTGACCATATTTTTGGTGAAGCAAAAGCATTTTCTCAGGGTTTTGTATAGATTGCTCATGACATCTGCTTTTTGTAACTCCAATGGTCATTTCTCCTTTAGTCATATAATAGATTTTGGAAAACCTAGGTGACAAGACACTGCCTCAAATGACTAACAGCAACCTGGAATGATCATAGATTGATCAATCATCTGATTTGCCATTGGGTTCTTTCTCTCTTTAGTCTTGATGGAGTATTAAAAGTTTAAGTTTAGCATGATAGCCATTTCATTGTTTAATTTGCCATACCCATTTCTGTTTATGAATTGGCTTAAATGTCTTATTGAATTTCTGAATTACTCATTGTTTAATTGCTACTGAGCTTTTCATTGTCCCTATTAACAGGGCTGTTGCATATATTCCTTTAACAGTACTAGCAGTCCCTGCATCAGTACTCACGGTAAGTATAAAGTTTTTTTAATAATGTTCATAATATCTTGGATTTGTAGTTCTGTTCTTATCCGTTTCTTATGTCAACAATCTTCACATATTTGGGTAGTTGTACTGGTTATCATTTTGTAGTTTATGAACTTCTCACAAGCCTAATATGCTTTGTTGCACTGATTGCTTCATTTGTAATCAATATGTGGCCTTCTTTTTACTTGTAATATGTCAAGAACTATATGTATTTAAAGCACTCTGTAATCTAGATAGTCTTCTGTTTATAGAATCTATGATAGTTGTTGAACTGACAGTTTTCTATAATCTAGATGCTGTACCACTGGTAATAACCTACATGATTTTCTATTTGTGTTGAATTTCCTATAGATGTTGAACTTGTAACTTAAATGTGGGCTTATGTACAGCTACTCCATTGTAAGCCTAATATTGATAGAAAATTTCAAAGTCTATCCATGCACAATTGCAATAACAATAAGCCATTATGTCCCAACTATGTGGCTAGTTACATAAATCTTTTTCAGTCATCGGCGATATCTTTAGTTAAATTGAGAGAATTGAATCTCCGTTTATAGTTTCTACTAAACTTTTCTTGGGTTTCCCTCTACGTTTGTTCATACCATTAATGTTAATTTTCTCACCTTGTTAATCATAACATCTACATATCTCCTTATAACATGATCGTATAATTTTAGACTGTTTTTGTCATTTTAGATGAAACTATACAAAATTGTTTATAAATAAATACAATTGTTATACAAGATATTCTTTTCTTTGTATCTAAACTCTTAAGGACACCCAGTGATCAGACAAAACATCTGACTCCTCTCTCACATCAGCCACTCAGCTTTTACTCATTGGACAAAACACATGAAAGCTTCCTATTTAAAAACTTTCTTTTTTGTGATTTATTGTTATTCATCAAGACCAACCTTTTAGAGTTTGCTTCTTGATGTAATTACATATTTGGTGATAACTAAGTAGCTACTTTAGTTGCTTTTTTAAAATATATTTTTTATATTGGAACTTTTATATATTGGTTGCCACATAGATAAGAGCTCATAGAAGACTCATTAGGTTGCACTTGGTTGATGTGACATCTTCTAAAGTGATCATGCTTTCTGCAATATTTGTGTTTAAAATATTTTAATTTTGCTTTGGTAATATGTTCAGTTCACCATGTGATAGAATCAACATTTTGGAATCTTCCAATTGTTATAACTTAGAATTAGTTTTTGACATGGCATTTTGGTTTTCGATAATTAAAGCACTTTCTTAAAACTATGTTTCTATTCATGTTTTAATGACTCAATGTACTGGATGAAAGTCCTTTTTATCTTGTCAGACCTTCAACAGTCGTACTAGACACTTTCAACGGTTGATCGCAATTTTTTTTGGAATACAGTATTTATGGTTAAATATGTATGCATTTTTTTTTTATTTCTTTGAGGCTCAATCATTATTGAATATGGTATTTTACCAGCTTGGTGGCGGATATCTATTTGGGTTGCCCTTAGGCTTTGTTGCTGATTCTGTTGGAGCAACAATTGGTGCAACAGCTGCATTTCTGCTTGGGAGAACGGTGAATAATTTTTAAATCTTTAGATTTGACCTTTAGTTAACATTTGACAATTCACATCACATCTTTATTGCCAATCAGTCTTTTATCTGCAGCAACAATTTTGGTGATAATTATTATTTAAACAGTGTTCATACTTCAAAGTAATGCTTTCAGCACCTTGGGTAGTTTTTCATGTTCATTTATCTCCATGAGCGTATTGGTCAAAATTGCCAAAGAATAGGTGTATTCTCTCATCAGTGGAATAGCAGGGTTTGTTTCTTTGCTAGGATTTCCAATTATTGAAGTATTAGAAAATCCTGTCATTTCAGGTGAAGTTTTTCGAGTAGATGGTGTACCTCTACCTGTCTCTCAAGGGGCATGGTTGTGTAGCAATCAATGCATACAAGACTTCAACACATTATTTTAGATTGGTGACAGCTACACTTTCTGGACACGTTCAGTCTATTATCAGTCCATAAAACAGATCAAGTTCCCTTCTTTTGCCATTGAACTTTTGCTTGACTTTTCTTTCATCGCTGTGCTTCATCTTGATCCTAGAGAGGAGGCTTAAGGAAGTGATCACTGGATGGGAGGAGGGGGTGTGCCGGGGGCAAAATGTTTGTACTATTTGCAAAAATCAATTAGAATTTTACAGTTTTTTGGGTTCGATTTTTTTGACAGAAATCAGCTCTGCCAACACTTGGCATGTAATGGTAAATCATGTTACACTGGCCACCTGAAAACTCCTATTGGAACTTTAAACCTCATGAAAAAGCTATGCAGAACTGCTTTGCTATGTACATTTTTAGGCAAAAGGGGACCTAGATTTTTTTTGGGTTTGTTTCAATGGAAACAGTAAATTGTATGCCTTTTTTTATTATTTGGAAGGCAAAGGAATACATATCCTCTCTTTGAACAAAATGAAGTAGACGTATAGGGACATTAAAAGAAACTGCAACAGCTGCTTCGGCCGTGCTCTTTCTCCTTTGAGTAAAGCTTTTGTTTCAGCTATTTCTTCAACAGAGAACCAAGGGTGTGGTTGGTTGTGTTCTTAAAGCACATTTCTTTATTCTTGAGCTTAAAAAAAACAAACTTTCTTGTTAAACTGCTTCTTGTTCAGAGTTGTTGGTTACACCTTTGCAATTTGGGTAACCAGGGTCAGAGTCACAGAAAAACTTCCCTTTCTGCAGGAGTAAGATTGTATATTTCAACTTTCTCAAATCGTTCAATGGTGGGAGCCTCATGCACTGAGCCACCTTGAAACAAATGCTTAGGCCAAGGTTTTAAATATTAGTTTGTAGTAGTTATGCATCACTAATTTTTTCATTTGCTGTTAATTAACAGATGTAAAGGTGTAAGTTCTTATGGTTGCCCATTAGTTTTGAACTTATTTTTTATTAGTTGGATCTTTTTAGAATTGTTGAATTGCTGCTTTTGGAGACCAACTTGGTTTGTCTTGTATCCCAGATCATTACACATGTCGCAAGACAAACTTAGATTTGGGTTTACTCTCAGAAATATTGTCCTTTTTTCAGTATGTTTAATTATGTTATTTGATGATTGCATTCATCTTGCTCCCTTTTTTGTTTTTTCAGATTGGGAGGCCTTATGTTCTTTCCAAGTTGAATGATTATGCTAAGTTTCAGGCAGTTGCTATTGCAATTGAGAGATCTGGGTTTAAGGTAAAAAGACATTTTGATACTTTTTGTGTTACCTTTACACACAGGATATGGGTCTCGATATTTTGTTAATGCATAGATTAAATTATTGAAATACAATTGGAAGGAACAAAACCAAGTTTCTGGTTGAGAATAATTTTCTTTTACAGTTCTTATAGATAAACCCTTATAAGGTTCAAATAATTTGTATTATATAAAATTTTCTCAGTTCTAATTATGGATGCCCTCGTTATCTAGCAATATTCTTAAGCACCTGAAAAAGTCAAGTATGTTTCTTTTCTGACATATAAAATAATTTCACTCAACAATTGTCACAGGATGAAGTATTTCTAATTTTTCGGTTCATAATGTTCGTAGCAAACTTCTTTGGAATATTGTCGTGTATTTGCTTCGTAGACTTACAAAATTTCTTGAACTTGCCATATGTTTCTCAAATATTCTGTTGTCTAATCAATCATCAACCACATATTTGTGCAACTCAAACTGCTGTGGAGAAATAATTGATGTGAATTGCAAAATCATCATAGATTATTAGCAGAAAATACTAGTTTAAGTCCATCTACTGGTACAAAATGCTTAAAAATGATGACTTGATGTCCTTGGCTGTTTATCTATTTCATTCCTATGGCTGTGTATGAATCAAGATTAATTGCCGTTAGTTTGTTACTTCCATTTGTTATGTCACTTCAACTTAGCCCATGCTTTTCCTGCAGCAGTATCATCATAAGGAGCTAAGCCAACATTAGTGAAATTGATTTATATTTGTTGAAATGACTATCTCAGATGCATGTCTCCAAATGTTCTTTTAGGTCCATCAGAGACTGGAGTTGGTCAATGTGCTCATGTATTATTTTACAAAACACTGTTGTCTGTTCAGTGTTCATTCTGACTCACTTTCTGATTCCATCTCTCTGTCATGTTTAAGAGGCAGTTTATTTGTTGACACTGCCATTCGTATAAGGCATTAACTACAAATTGATTATTTTAATAATCTGATATAGTCTGTGCCAGATCACATGTCCTACAGGCTTCTGAAGGAAATAGTCTGTGTTTGGCATTCAACAATTAGATTATTAATTTTTTTATGATATATTTATATGTGAAGTTATTATTAATATGGACTAGTTTTGTGGAGATGTGCATTGTAACTGCAACATCAACAAGTCATGATGTCCCAACTATTTGGGGTCAGCTGGACATATGCATTATAGCTAGTGAATAAAAATAAGTATAACATAAGAACAATGTGTTTGATTTTATTGATTTGTTGTGTTTCTTCATCCAATTCTGTTACACTGAACGTCATTCTAGTTCAAGCAGGGAGTAGCTTATCCACTATTTGATCATTTTATTTTATCTCTTTTTGCAGATTGTGTTGCTTCTTAGGCTTACACCTTTACTTCCATTTAACATGCTAAACTACCTCTTGTCTGTTACTCCTATTGGCATTGGAGAGTATATGATGGCATCCTTCCTTGGGATGATGGTATGTTTTCTTGAAACATCTTATATATTTTGAAAAGGTTACTAGAGAAGCGAAAATAGCAAAGTATAAGAATTTCTCAGCTGTTATGAGAGATTCAAAATTACTATAAGGCCACTCTGTTTGAATACATGATTATTTCTTCTGTTACAACTTTTCACATGTTTGTAAGTTTTGCATTTATTATGTTGATTTTGATATTGTTACTATGTAGCTACTGTGATCTATTTCAAACAGTAGGTTGAGCTATCATGATGAGTTTATAATTTTTAGATGTTTATAGATATATATAGTATGGGACAATGTGCTGGGGGCTTCAAAAGAGCTCAATGACTCGAGAAATCCTATGTAGCCAATCCACTAATACTAGGGACCTTATGGCTTGGTGTTGTCCTTGGTTGTTGTATTTGACTATTTTCTAAGGCATGCATACATTATATATGGGCTTGTCTTTGATTTCCTTACCTGGTCAATGGCCTAGATTTTTTATTTATACATCTAAGTGCACTTATTGGCTCTTTTTAGACATCTGATGTGTATACAAGTGACCTTCAAAAGCTATAAAAAAAGTGATATAGATTATTTAGTAATAAGTATTTTGGAGTCAGGATCAGCGGAGAAAATGTAAGATTATGATCAATGGAGCAAACTTTCGATTTGTCCCATAATCAGTAATATTGCATGCCTATCCACTCTCAATGGGTAACCAAGCACTGTGCTGGACGATTATGTATGTAATTATGTATTCTTTTTTCAAAATGCTTTTAACTAATGTTCGTCTTATCACCATAGATCCACATTGTATTTTTGATTTGTACTTGTAAGCATATCCAGAGCACCTTTTCATGCTTATTCTTCTCAATTTTTTATTACAGATGGTCTGGCGTGATCACTTCTACATCAATTTCATTATCTATTATTTCTTTTAATGCTTATTGCCCAAAAAGGTGTCGTTTGTTAATTAGATAATAGATAAGCAGCCCAATATTGTATGAGTCTACAAGAGTGACTGCTTAATTCTGACATTAGGATATCTAAATTTTTTACTATGTTCATGCCACCTTTTAGTGAACTATATGTTTCTTTTGGCTTTTTCTTATAATTGACATATACTGACTCTTTGACTTGGCAGCCAATTACGTTTGCACTAGTATATGTTGGAACAACACTGAAGGATCTAGCTGATGTCACGCATGGATGGAGTGAATTGTCGCCTACTCGTTGGGTAAAAGCATCAACTGCAAGCATAACCATACACATTCATGCATTCCTCTTTGTTGATGGTCATGAACATAAATGTCTATTGTTATACAGCTCAGTCATATGCATAAATGCATTTCCATATTTCTATTCCCGGTGTATCTATAGATCCCATTACATATATATTCATATATTTGTATGCATGCGAGTGTGTGTGCACGAGAATGAGAACATAGATCCCCACTTATTGGCATCGCAATTTGAGATCCTTTTGGTTTAAAATGGATGCAGGTGCTTATCATTTCAGGACTCGTAATATCTGGTAAGGAGTCTCTCTGCACATATCTTTTATTGAAATAACTCTAGAATGTCATGTTCATTTTCAAGGAGAGGGGAAAGGTACCAATATCCACAACCACAAGAAGTGAAACTATATGCTAGTAATATTTCATTAAACATATTTCAGGGGAAAATGAAATAGTGCACTGGCATTGTTCTTGTGCTAAATACTTTTAGTTTTTTCTTAAACATAATAAAGCAGGCATGCAAATGTATTTCCAAACTTAAGGGTGTGTAAACCAGATAATTGCATTTGCATGGTTTATGCTAGTGTTTTTTGCTTGGACCTGCACAACAACAAAAACTCTGAAAACAGTCCTTTTTCTGTTTTCCAATGAAACATCATGGAGATTCTAGAAGCATATACAAAGAAAGGAAAATAAAAAGAATATAACTTGATTTTTTAGGTGGAAGATTTTTTGTGTGTGAATTAAGCGATGTGCTTTCCTTCACGGAGGATATTGAACTTTTTGCTTGGTAGTTATAAATATTTGCCTCAGACATGCAAGAACAGATCTCGAAATATACTCATGTTTTTCCTGATTGGTCTTAGAAATCATGGAGAAATGGAGTGGGCAAACCAGATTAATCTGGTTAAAATGCATGCCAGTCTCATTAGTTGCTGTTTAAATCTTACGCTATGGGATTATTATTAGGTGAGACAAATGTTCTCTCTCTGTTATTGTGCAGCTATCCTCATCACATGTGTGACAAGAATAGCAAAGGCATCCTTGGAGAAGGCATTAGCTGAGAACGCAGAGGTGGATGCCCTAACCGCACCTTCACCGGTCTCTCCAGGTGCAACTGGTGACTTGCTCGAACCTCTCGTGGTTAAGATTGACACCTCTAGAAATAATCACGAAAAGTAACATTCTTTCTTTTTCGCAATGTAAATACTAACCCTAACAGGTTCTTCTGCATTATATAAGTTCATATATGCACAAGTCTCAATCCATCACTGGGTTCCAAGCAGCTGATCTTTATGCTGCCACTGTATTGACTATGTAGCTTTTTCAACCTAATATGGTAGTGTACAGTTGTAAGGATGTTTAATCAATGCGTGGATCCTGGTTGTAGCCTGTTCTCTTTCATATTCACACGATTACCATCAAATTCTGGATTTAATATTCTTGTGCATATACATGCACAATAGTTATCAAAACTAGGAATCAGATAATTGATTTATCTGATCCATCTATTGAATTGGTTTTTGGGTGACTAGGATGAATCGATCAGGTTAAATCAAACCGTTTTGGTTTTGTAATACGGTCCATACTACTTTTGTATTTAAATTGTTGTCATTTGTTCTAGAAGGTTTTTATATATGTCTGATTGCGTCTCTTCCCTATCAAACCCTCTCTCCTCCCGTGTGCCTTCTCATCTTTTTTTTTCTCTCTCTAACGATCCCTCTTTCATTTTCCCTCTCCTTTTTTCCATTTAAGCTTTATTCCTAATGTCAGATCTTTATTTTCGTTTATGTTTTAAGATTATTTGCCTGTTTACTAATTTTTAATAGTATATCTATCTTTTTGAATTTGAACACTACATATGATTTCAAATTATTTTAAAATATCATTTAATTGAAGATATCGTCCACCAGTTTGACTAGGAATCCAGTGGCTCGAGAGTTATATGCAGCATCGAGCAAGTGTGCCATTCAATCAAAGCCCAGTTCACATGCTAATTATTTCGGCCAGAAATAATTGGTATGTTCAGAAATGAATGCATTCGGGGCTTACATCGACAAGGGTTTACCTCGTTTCCTCATTGGTAGATTTGATGTGGAATGATGGGAATTGCTATCATAGAGAAACATGTTCGACTTTGGAGTCCACCTGAATCCTCACGCACCTCTCCAAACTTGTCCTCCGCCATGAGAAATCCTTAACCTTCTTTCTAATGGAATCATATGGGTAATAATAGACCAACGATTGTTAGCATTTCTAGCTTGCTAATGAAATATAAATCTCAAAAGGCATTAAGACTTATGTAACAAGTTCATATCAGTAGATGAAATTAGCATGTATACATTCTGAAGTAGCTCTGACTTTCCGTATCTCCTATATAACAGCACCAGTAATGCTACTAACATTTCTAAAGCATATCGTCCTCAGAAAGGGTGCCTATGGCAAGTCAGTGCCTTGAGCTTAAAACCAACAAAACTGCCCTGAATGCCATTTTAGCACCGCCAGCCAGCGTAGTTAACTCGTAACATTAGTAGCTACTAAATCAGTGTGAAGAAGGGAGCATGCAAGGACCAATGGGTAATATGATCAAACCTTTACTTCCCAGCAGATCCAGTGCGGACTGCATGTTCGAATCCATCAGTTGCCCCATCGCTTCTTCAAGAGGCTCACCACAACACTGCTGATGGAGCAAGTAGTGCCCATAACCCTGCAAAACAACAAGCTCATAACTACAGGATATGAGCACACCAGAGCTGTGGCAATCAGATTGGAGATATAATACAGAATGATACAGAAAAATTTACTTGAAGAATTATCTTGATTGCTGTTATCTCTTGCACAATCATATAGTAGTAGCGGGATTATTTTTTCTTTTCCCAAACTGGAGTTTCTATTTGCCAAGGTGAATGCGACAAATAATATGTTGCTATTGCAAGAACAATATGTGTATCGGTCATTTTAGCTTTAATTTGAATAAGCAATCAGAAACTATGTGCTCTAAGATAGCCACTGGAGGATGTCCTATTCATATTGTTGAAAATTGATAAAGATTTGCTCCTCATAATAAACAAAATGAACAACTGCAAGGCATGATTTGGACAAGATAGAGAATCCTTGACGTATGATGATTCAATTCCTGGCGTCTAAGGAAGCTCATGACAGAAATATTTAGCTCTTACGCATTGGAACAACATGGCACTCATGCGTGCCAAAGAGAAGATGAGGATCATTTGTACATGATCCGTTTTGAGCTGTCAATACATTGCAGCTCAGCCTATAATTAAAACATACTCATACTTACCACATTAAAAGTTTGCTCTTACGAAAGCAGGGAAGGAAAAGGAGTACCAACCAATGGTTCGAATGGAACTAAAAACCAGTGGTAGTGGAGTACCTCTACATAAACAAAGGGGTATATCGCAGCTTCACCATTTAACCGGCTCTGGCTTACTACCTGCAAAATAATCAAGGCAAAAGATTTTGAAATTCTATAACCACTATGTTGAGGTTCGTAAAATGAAAACAAAATTGTTCAAGTTGGAAAAGGAACAAGGTATTTGTATCTTCTATAAGGAGTCTTGATTTAGAAAGCAAAAAAAAAGAGTACCTGAAAGATAAACCGAAGTTCGGGAAACTTTTAAACCCTCTTAAATCCTTATATTAAGTTGCCTAAATAATAAAACAACAACTAAGACCTACTTATGGTTGGGCTGGTAAGGTCCTGTTCTGAACTTGTCCAAACCCTCCCAAACCCTTTTGTTACATTTATTTGCTTCATAACAGAAGACATATGCATATAAGATCTATTACAAACCTTATATACATAAAAAAATGTGATAAATTAAAAAAAAAAAAGAAGCCAAAATTAGAACATGATATACGAGTCATGCAAGACAATACCATATTAATAGGGGCCCTATTAATACTAAAAAATGAAAATGCTCCTACAGCATTTGATACCGATACAATGTGTCTCAATTGTGAATCAACTGAATAATAGTTGAGCCACTCATCAAATGTGTCATTGGTAGATAGTACAATTGGAACACCTTCAACTTGTATGTATTGGGATCAGGTATTAATATGACCAGGCACAACTATTGAAAACTATAATTGCCATCACTAAACTGCAACCACAGGCCACATAAAACCATCGACTCTGCAACTTTGGCCACAAAACCCTGTGCTAAAATGGTGGTTGCAGTCATGAGCATCTTCTGCATGCTTTATCTCACTGATCTCTCTCGTCTTCTTTTGGTCATCAACATCTTTTCCCTTGCCCTTTGCCTTCCCTTTCATAAATTATTTTTTGACCACTGCCTACCTCTCTATGTTGCAAGAACATAATTATCCCTGGCCACCATTGCCATTACCATCAATGTGGGTAGAAGCATTTTGGATCTTGTGGAGATTGGAATCAGACGGAGAGGTCCTGCCATTCTCATAATTGGATTGCTTATTAATTGCATTTAATGGATCAATACAATGAGACAACATTTGCCTTGTCATGCCCCACAGATAACTGAGACTACTATCATGTCATGAAACTCACGGAGGACTGACTATACATTTGGTGCTCTAATCTGATATCTTTCCTCCTCATATCAAGCCTCCTAATCATGTTGGTCCTCAATCTAGAATTTTAATAGATGTGGCGGATCTCCCACCTCATATAGTGGGTCATCACACAAATACAGGTCAATCATATTTGTCCCAATTTAAAGAAGAAATGCAAAGCAAAGGATGCCAAGATTTAGAACAGTAAACAAGCACAAACACTAACATAAAGCTTGGGTTTACCTTAGTCTGGAGAAAAAGATATCTATTACTTGAGATTTAAGCTTGATTTGGATGAAACCTTTAAGAGAGAGAGCTTCTCAAAAAGAAAACTAGCTATTACAAAAGTGAGAGTTAGAAGTGAAGGGTCGTTACTATTTTAATAGAAGGAAAAATTGAAAATGGGGCTGCTACTACAAATTGCATGGTAGGATGATGTGGATATCAAGTGGTACAGATACCATCTTGTATTTGTACATTTCTTTTGTGCCTAGTATGAACTGGTATGACCTATGATGATCAGAATGCAAGCCCATTGTGTTTAGACCAATAAATACCAGTCAGTCGTGCCCACACATGCTATTTCAAAATTTCAGTTCAAATATATTGATTGATGTCATTGGTATGGTCTTTTGTTAAAATGGAATGCCCAACATAGCTAAAATTGTACTTTCATTTCCAGAAATTTTAAGTTCTAATTACCTTTTTCTAGGATATTGAAATGTTAGGTTGCTAAAATATCCTGCTCTTGATGGCAATATTTATTGGTTACTTGTTACCATCTCTGTAACAACATACTCTAATGCTTCTTGTAAATGCTAATGATTGTTGAATATGATATTATATGCTTGACATATTCTCTGTAGACAAATCCATGTCATAATGTATCTTTCTCTTACAAGTTGGCGATATTTGATGTATAAGCAAAGTCCATTACAAGATTTGATGCATAAGCAAAATATCCTGTTCTTGATTAATAAGTTGGTGATATTTATTGATTACTTGTTATCATCTATCTGTAACAACATACTCTAATGCTTCTTGTAAATGCTAATGATTGTTGAATATGATATTATATGCTTGACATATTCATTGTAGACAAATCCATGTCATAATGTATCTTTTCTTACGAGATTTGATGTATAAGCAAATCCATACCATACCATATCATACATTCTTCTAAGCCAAGAAGAACAAATGTTTGTCAAAGATATGAATTGCTAAAACACAACTTATAAAATTGGTGATCCAATATGCTTTTTCTGTTCGTTTCATTCAGATATTTTTATATCTATTTCAAAGAAAATTTACAATAGTAATTAATCCGAAAATTACTAAGGAATTTAATATTTTTGTTATTTGGGCTTAAATGCTAATGATTGTTGAATATGATATTATATGCTTGACATGTTCTTTAATAGACAAATCCAATCTCATAATGTATCTTTTCTCTTGTGAGGTTTGATGTATAAGGATATGAATTGCTAATCAATATGCTAATGGTATACAATATGCTTTTACTGTATGTTTCAATCAGATATTATTTGTATCTCTTTCAAAGAAAATAAATAATTTAATCTAAAAAACTAAGGAATTTACCATTTTTGTTATTTGGGCTTAAATTCCGAAACTTGGACTAAAGATCTACTAATATCATTGAAAATGACAATAGCAAAAGTTTTCAGCATATTGCTAAACTTTACCTGATCCTAGAAACAGCATCAGCTGAACAGTTCATAGAAATTTCTTTCAAGCTTAATTTTTAACGAGAAAAAGCAAATATTTATCATGTGCTGTTCAAACTTGGACCCATATGAGATATTTGCATGGTGAGAAAATAGAGTAAGTCACATTGGTATATTTTGATTCCCTGCAATTTGTCATATAAGTTTTCATATTGGTATAATATAGCTTTGCTAAGTTAAAACTTAAAACTGTTTCTAGAACATAATATTTTCTTCTTTTTTTACTTTTAATACAACATATTAAAAGAGATATACAAATCAAAAACTTTAAGAACACAAGAAAGAAATTTAACCAACCTTGAGCTGAAGTTTTAAAAACTTTATATAATCGATGACATCATCCAGAACAGATTCTTTTTTACCCTAGATGTGATAAAAAAAAAGGAGGGGAAAGATAAGACTTCCATGATCATACGATGAATACATAGCCACCTATTTTGTATGTTTTACAAACATAGGAATGTTAATTATTATTATCTAATAATTAGCTAACACAGAGTACAAATTTTCATTGCATTAGTGGAGTAGAATGAATATGGAGTAATACATCCCAAGTCAACATCTGATATTAAGAGGAAGTGCCAGAGCAATTCATATATGAGAGTAACTAGTTCAACATCTAGCAAGAAAGAACAAGGAAGAGGCAAGGTAATATTCAAGCAGTTAGTTAGTTATGCTAAGATCATAAAGCACTGTCAAATATTGCAGATTAAACAAATGTATCACCACATACACATACAAACAAGCAAGAGAAAGCTACCAACACATGACAGAAAGTTTGTGCACAGCCAGAAGGTACATTTTGCCCAGGCAACTCGCTGATACCATTTTTGTCTTGATTTAAAACTGCGTCCATACTCCATACTATATAAAATAATTAAAATAATTAGCATGGAAAGATGCCAAATATTCTAATGGAGGAGTTATGTTGGTTTGTTATGAAAAAAGTGGGTTCAACAAATGGCCTTCTGATCATGCTGGGGTTTGGTGAAGAACATTGACAATATAAGATTATAGACTACCAAGCTAGGCATCAAGTGGAACTAAGATGGAATAACATAGGAAAGTTAACAAATTCAAGGTACAGTCCTCATGCCATAAAAATACAATAATTAAGTACAAGTTGAGACAATTATAGCAAAAATGAACTGAAGAACGTATCATGCAGCAAATTAGGAATAAAAGGTAGATTGCCCAAAATTCTCTTAAAACTATTTAAAAATAGATATGCAACTCTGACAAGGCCAGCAAAAGCTACAAAGATAAAACAAAGCGTAGCTTAAACAAAAAAAAATTTAATGCTCATCTATCTTACCTGGCCAGAGAATGGTATACTATTTTGCAATGCTTTAATTCCTTCAGAAATCCTAGCTCTGCGGAGCTGCCATTACCATATTAATAAGAAGCTCATCCAAACCAAAGATTAAGAAATTAAAATATCAAATTATAAAAAAATTTATGTTGTCCATGAAATGCCAGAAAATTAGGAAAATAATCAAAAAGCTAAATTTACTATGATTTATCATAAATCTGCAACTATTTTCATGAACAAGATATTCATTGCAAGAAGTGAAGATTTTAGTTCGAGATACAAACTGATGGATTATTCATGATCAAGCAGTTTGAGAATGACACAATGAAAAAAAGACAAATAACATCAGTTCAAACCACATTCAAATTCGATATACAACAGAAAATAGACAAATAGCAGTGATTAAGTGAAGACTTGGACTTGCAGCAAAATAGGCTACTTCAATGGATGCCATCAAGCTTGAACAAATTGTATTAGTTAAGCTGATAATATGATAGTATACCTGAGCAAGCTCTAAGAGCCATGTTCCATGATCAGAACTGCTTAACTTAATTGCAGTACAAGATATATAAACTTCAGAAACTCGTATCAGAAAAAAAATCTTATATTTTTGTTATAGACATCTTTACCCTGTTCTTTGTAGCAGCTCTAGCTTTGTCTTCTCTTGAGTGAACCATCTCTCTTGAATGAATCTCAATGGCATGTTCTTTCCTTTCATCAGAGTTCTCTTTCATTAAAGCATGACTCTGTTTATCGAAGTCACATCAGAATACAGCAACTATGTATAAAAGATTAACATATTCTTAGACATGGCCTAGAGTTTATTTTCACTACTAGAACATGTTCATATTAAAATATTAACATATTCATTTTTGTGAAAGGGAATATATCAGTATTCTTAGGCATGGTTTCCTTTCCTTCTTCGACACTTGGACATAGAGATGCAAGCTGATTATCTCTTCAAATTTCCAGAAAGTTTTGTTCTGCAACCGACATTACTTGTCTACAAAGAAAGGAAATTCTTACCCTGGGAACTGTGGCACTTGTGCCAACCTCACCATTCTGAACAAGAGACAAAGCTTTGCCAATGTAGCTTGTGGATTCCCTTTTAATGTAAGGAGTGTTTACTACTGTAGTGCTGACATTGTCAATCGATGAGTTATTTGATTGATCCAGAAGAGGATTCTCGATGAGTTTGAAATGTTGAAACAGATTTCTTGTTTGGGAACCATAATATGATTTAGCAGCATCCACTCTAGAAATTGGCAAAACAAAATCGCCCAGTATGTTTTCAGCAGGAATGGTACAAAGTTGCCTTGGGTCAGAAAATGGAGCATCAGTATAAAGCTCATTAACACTGTTGGAAAATACTTGCATATAATGAATCTGAGGTGAGATGAAATGCTGGGAAACAGAAGATTTTTCACTTCCAGGAATAGGCACGATATTTAGTGATATTGCTCTTGCTTGATCTGGCAACAGCATCAAGCTGCTCATCCTGAAAAAATTTAGTTGCTCTCTTGACCAGGGTTTCTCACCACAACTACCTTCACCCATGTTGCCAAAAGGAAATGAAGTCCAATGCATGAAACTACTTGCAATCACTGACTATTTCTGCATAATTAGGTACAACAGAATATTAATTAATGAAAATAGAAATTTGAATATACAGTGAAATTGGTGTTTGATCAAATAAGCACTCTCTTTCATTTCATAGAATTGTTCTTCCCAGGAGAATGATTGAATGAAAAAAGTGGAAGGTTCATAATGGTATACTAGGATTCTCCAATAATATTGCACAAGATACTACCATTATCATGCTATAATAAATTATTTATAATTTGGCAACAGATTGATTTTTTTTTAGTCTAAGGAACCTTTGGAAATTTAGATAACATATAAAAGAATGCAAACTACACATAATTCTGAGGAAAAGCATATGGAGGGATAGAAAATCTGAATTGAAGATATGAATGTAACCCGCATGCCTGTTTAGATATTTGAGCAATTATCCAAGTCAATTGAAGTCAAAATTCACTGAACTTAAATATAAAGTTCAGGTCATTGAAAAATGAAGTTAAGCTCATCTTAAACTTTTATCCTATAAATCTTACCAGATAGCAGACAAGAAAAGTAAATAAACAAAGTGAAATATGCATATGTGGATTTTCTAAACCCTTTTGTTAGTGACACAATCTCAACAAATGTATTTAAGCATTATAAAGGTGGTTCTAGAATCTGCAATCTTCAGATTTATACTACATATTAATATTATTAAGTTCCAAATTTGGCAAAGATTATATTCTAAATTGTGCCTACATTTGTATTGGCCTGATAGTAGCCATCTTATATTTCTTTGCTCTGATTGTGAGTCACAACATGTCATACATTCAATTAAATTACCAGGAGTTCCAATATCCATCATATTTCACCTTTTGCTCAGAATATTTGCACAGAGGATTGCACGTTTTTGATGCATACACATTTTGTAGATATGAAATACATACATAATTGTGCTTGTTTACAACCTTGTTCTACAAGACATCTTCAACCAATGAAGTGCTTCAATGATACTGAACTGACCTTATTTCCAGGATACCTAAAATCAGTTCTCAACATGAAGTTGCTCCTTTAACTTTGATTAGGAAATGTTGAGGCAGAAGCTAGTTAAAAGTGAGATGAAAACTTAAGTTATAGTTAGAAAAAGGGAAAGCCACCAGTCTGCTAATGCATTAAGTTCTTTATCTGGAAAGGAAAATGATTATGTTGGCAGGATTAGCAAATATGCAAAGAAGCATACCCTAGTATTGGTCATCACCAAAAGATTCTTATGCCAATCTATGCAAATGAGTGCCAGCAATATATTAGTACAGTATGCATATACATGGATGCCAACAATAGAAACCATATCCATTACAGAGAGTCAAACCATTCTAAGTCAAAATAGATATAATTCTTCTTTCTTGACTAAGCCACAAACCAGGGAAGGCTGAGTTCCCATTGGTTAGTAGCACCAGCCCCATAGGGGGCTACCGGCCTCTCACCTAGCACATGTGTCAAGAGAAAACTAAGCCCATGGATAACTAATCGAAAATCTATCTTCTTTGGTTGGTGGCTCAACCAAGACTGGTAAGCCAGACAACCAAAATTATAGATGATTATCAAACTTAGGACCTCCTAGCATATGATGCTCTGATACCAAATACAAAGTAAACATCCATATGTAGGATATGCTGCACTGATACCAAATACAAAGTAAACAAGTGAATGAAGGAGTTTCTAGTATGGAACAAAACATATTTTTTCTAAGATTCAATTGTAGAATATTTAAAACAAGCATTACGTAATTTAATTAAAAGACAAAAAAATGATCAACACCAATCGCACTCTCACTCAAGAATTCACTCACAAGAACGGAAGTTAGGCGCACCACGCACGTCTTCTATGTGGATGATGGAATCACACAACTGAGAAATAAACATGATCTCACAACACTTGTACATAATGTGAGGAAAACAAATTTAACTAGCTCGGTCATATTTCTAACTATAAATCTTTTTCTATGTATATAGGCCCCCAAGTACAAAAAAATAAAAATTGAAAATATATAAAAATATAGTCAAGAAAATTCATATCCCTTAGGTTGAGGACCATCAATCATTCTCTTTCTTTGGGGAAGGTGTTCTTCCAAATATATTCGATATATAGTCTTCCTTTTTTTACAAAATTTTTCACTGGCATTGACTACCTTTGCATAGGATCTTCAAAAAGCTTAAAAACCTTATTTGATAATATTCAGTTAAGCTCAAAAGTCTTATTTCTTTCATCCATTTCCATTAGTTTTTTCCTTTTTTTCCCTCCTTGAACAATTAAAGGAGCAAGTCTGTTAGCTCAGCTGGCAAAGTGCAGCCAAGATCTGTCAAGATGAGAGCAAGTGGTCGACAGAATTGCAGTTAAAAGAATTTCTGAAATTAAGTAGATACTGTAACAGCAATGACAGAGACAATCTAGTCTAACACAAAGCAGAAGCAGCATTCAGTTGACAAATCTCCTATCCACAAGACTATCTAATCGAGTCTAACAAAAACCAAATGCAGCATTTAGTCGACAAATTTCCTATGCAAAGAAAAAATCAAGTGACATTAATATTCTAGAGCTAATTGGTTGAAGATCAGTGCCTAAAGTTACTTATTCTTTTTTATGATACTTGTTAGGGCAGGAATAAGAGGGCAATTAGGTAATTTTCTGGTTTCTTATTTTTTAAACTCTCTAACACTAATGCCTACTACTGAGAGCAGCACAAATAAATAAATTCTCGATGCGCATGACGCATATGGACATCAGTCTGATGATGAGCAAGGAATTTGACAAGTTGTTGAGCTGAAAATACAGCAACTGCGCACTACTTATCAGGATTACTCTGAGGTGATTATTTGTGTTGATCAATACATCACCGATGCTGAAAAAAGTCATCGGTATTCTCGATCGTAATCATCTCCCGTAAGCACCAACAAAACCTACATTGCTCCGATTTCAAAAGAATCCCCAATCAACAGTCAGTAGGTCCAGAACACTGTAATGATCGAATAAGATCTAGAAATCATCAGAAGTTTTCATATAATATAGTATTATATTCACAATCTCATATCAAGAAGCAAACTCAACATATAGATGCAGTCGGTGTCAGGCATTTCGTTAGACATTAATCACCAGTAGAGTATAAAAGAAGCACAAAGCATCTCCATCAGATAGCTTGGTTCATTTATCAAACTGGAAGAGCAATAAACATCATGCATCGGAAGGCAAGTGTTCAAAGAGACTGATGTATCCTTCGAAGAAACCCAACTACAACCAAGGAAAGATCAAGAACAGAGGCAGCACATAATCCGAACGGGGAGAAATCTTCGGTTCACTGAGAACAAAAGACCGGGATGAGGGAAAACAAGGCAAGATGTGGATCGATGCCATACGAATGGGAGAGGGGGACGACTCCGATGGCATCACCTTTAGGGTTTCGAAGAGGAGGACGAAGAGACGTAGCGGAGCAACAGCATTTGTTGGTTGCTCGCTCTCACTTTGATTTGGTTTCTGAGCGTAGCAGTCGCGTGCCTGCTCTTATATGAGAGAAGAGATGTTTTTACGAAATTACCCTTATCTTTCGAGGGAAGGCAAGCAACAACAATATGCTTGATCATTGATCATTTACTTGCTTTGTTTACTAAAAGATTCAAATCGGATCATATTTGAATGCAGGATAGGATTGGGATCATAAAATTTACTCTATTTTGTGCTCGAATAAGCAATATCTGCCTTGCAATCGGCTTTTGATTTTATATAGTTCTTCGCCTTTGGAGAAGAAATTTTTACACTCAAAACCAATATTTTTTTACACTTAACTATTCGTTTAGTGATGCTGTATCAATCTCATTCTTTAACTGTTAATAATAATAATAATGCCATGAATTCACATCTCATCTACAATTTATCTTTTGTAAGAAAAAAAATATAATAATTCTAGTATAACCTATCATCTTCCAATATGAGTTTTGAATCAGAACACATCTTCATCTCCTCTACAACTTTGCTACAATTTGATAGGGAGAATAGTTTTAAGACTCTTTGAGTTTTGAATCTACCTTCAGCAGCACCTTTCTTCAGTTCTCTGTATTTATTTAATGGCATCAGTATAGAGATCACTTTGACAATTTAATGCAGCTAAAATATCATAACCTCACAATTCAAGCAGAAAGATTTTATGTCTGCATTACTGAAAGGAATTCGATCCACAGAAAACACCTTATGAATCTCGAAGTGGTTTAGGCCACATTATTGATGTTAAAGATACATAGATCAGACTAACAGAGATCCAACCATTACAGTCACAGCTTCTCCCTGAATGCATACACGCTGAGTCTCCTCCACAAGTTGAAGGTCCAATCTTCCACCTCTTGGAGAAGCCTGGTTTGGTTTACAGTAGAGATTAAATACATCGGCATGAACAGTTTCTATTTTAGAAAGAGGATGATACCATGTAAGCGATGAGGTTTGTTTTCCCCAGCTTTTTGCTCCAGTAGGGGGCTAGAGCACAATGTGCGCTTCCACAAACAGGATCCTGAGATGTGAATTTATATGAACAAGAGAGAGAAATTAATTTCTTATACATCATAAAACCACACAACCCAAAACCAAGATCATATCTCAGTTAATCAGATTCATTCTTATGTACATGCATGTGCAAATACATATCAATCATAAGCAACTGGACATGAATGCTATCAAATTCAACCAATGCATTGAAACCTACAATGAAAAAGTTATTTTCTTCCAGAGAAAAAGAATCAACATGTTAACAACACCACATTGCAGGAACAGTTCCATGGTTGTTTGAACATGCTGGTTTATCATTTAAATTTAAATCAAGTTTGAGCAAATGATGAAATGGAAATGAAAAACAGGTCCTTTACTTACAGAGAAAGTGAAAAAAGGTCAATGGGCATAGCATGAGCACGGGCTAGTCACTACAAGAAGAACAAGAAGAAAAGGAAAGATGATGCATTTCTGAAGAGGTCAGTATTAAAAGTTCAAATCGATACTTCTCAAAAACCTACATGTGCAACCTCCTCATTATTTATATGAGTGTAGAATGAGGCTACCTCAAATTTGATCTACATTCTTCCAACACCCTCACACCAAATCATGAGATCTGAACTTCATTTACCTATACAATAACTTGTTCAAAATATGAATGAAGTCATAAACTATTATTGTATTAGTTCATGTGTTTTTCTTATTATGAGAACAGAATCAGTGGAATATCATATCCTTTTAATGCCTAAAATCCTCAAAGTATGTAGAACAGAATCAGTGGGGTGAGTCATTGATTTTCAACATGTCAACCATCATAACACATATGGATTCACCTTTAAGCACATAAGACATTAACATTAAATTACAATTTCTACAAGTTTGACATGAAAGAATTGTCGAAGAAAAAGATTGTTTTGTCATCCTCTGTTGCCATCAGGACTGTTCCTCAATTGTAAGAGGAAGATGATAGTTTCCCCATTATACATGACTTCCCTCGGATTGTTTTGTCATCCTCTATTGCCGTCAGGACTGTTCATCAATTGTAAGAGGAAGATGTTAGCTTCTCCATTATACATGAGTTCCCTATTAATACTTCCCAAGAAGACGCTTTTATGCATAAAATGTGCAGCCTTCTAGTATTTATGACGTGCTCTCATTTGCATATGCCCACTATGAAGATTCAGATTCTAATTTCTTTATTCATAATCACATCACTACACTATCCTTTACAGTCTCGCTTAATCAAGATCATAAGAGAAAGGTAAAAGATGTGTAAAAGGAAATCATTGGTGATCTATCCAACATAATCCAGTTCTACTCAAGGGCAAAGCTTGCTAATGTTCACAATCCTCATTAGTAGATCAACCACATATGATGGTTAACAAGTAATTTAGTGAAATGTTGACTAGAGAGGATTTAGAAGTCATAGGATAAGAAAAAAGGAAAAACAAACATGAGGAAATCACTATGCCCTTTAAATAGCCTCTCTCAAGTACATGAAGAAATAAAATCCAAACATAGAAGGAAAAAGGAAATCCTTAGTTTTCATTTTGTTAACTGAATGAAATACTGATCAGAAATTGACTAAGGATTATTATAGATATTCCATAAAGGGCTAGTTTAGAATCAATCATGTCATGACCTATTTCTCGAGATTCTATACTTTCTTTTTCTGTGTGATTCTTGAATAAGGATGATATTAATGTGCAAATTGGTATTAGTTTCCACAGTCGAAAAGGCATCTTCACCTTAACATTACTAGATGTATTGTTGTAAAAAGTCAGAGAAGTGGTTGCTAACAATTAATATGATTCTGAAATGTGGTCATCAGTACTTGCTATCAACACTTGTGGCTGGTGGATAGGATTAGAAGAGAGAATCCAGAAAACGAACACAATGCCAATATGATGATGCTCTTGATGTATTTTATCTTCATGCATCAAAGCTGAGAACAAAATGGCATAGATATGACGACCAAAACCAAGCATAAGTGCAACTAATAGCCTTAATAATCTTATGGTATATCTATAATGTGGAGAACATGAATCTTGTAACTAGTTTGCATGACATATGCAAAATTATTGAAAGTTAATGTCATTATCGGTTTATATATTGGTCAAAGAGGAATGAATGATACAAAATGCCACCATATAATGATGGTGGATGCACAACCTACCATATAATGCCACCATTTTTGGGCCCCACATCCACAAGAAATAAAACCCTTTCTTGCTTCAACCTTAAGAGAGGAACCAATGACTTGGAATACAGCATTACTTCCATTTTTTCTTTTTTTTATTCTTCAGGTGAGAAGCATGCAAAGACAATCAATTTCTATGATGAGCTTCAAGTATCTACCCAGTAAATCTCAGACATATAGAAACTCTGGCAACAAATACATGTGCCTCTAATTGTGTACAGACATAAAATGTCTCAACAGTAAATGGCAGCAATATGCAGTTGCATTGACCCCAATAGTAGTGTTCTGAATCAATCAAACAAGTGGATAAATTCACATGTCTTTACATCAATTACCTCATTGATTCCAAACTTTGGGCAGAAGAAACGAGTAAAAATGTCATATTCAGATCCTGGAGGGGCAGGTGCAGTTACAATAAGGCCTCTTCCAGCACACTTCTGTATCTCATCAAAGTTTGGATGTAAATCAACGACTTCCTTTCCTGAAGAAAGTTCTACCTACCAAGTGAAGTTCAATTCTCTATGTCAATGAAATCTTTTCCAATATACCATAACTTCCTTAAGTGAAACAGCAATTAAGCATAAGATACATTCGACAACACCAAAAAAAGGTGGATACAAACCTAGCATAAAATTTCCAGAAAATTTGCTTTTATTGTATATAAAGCATGACAGATTTTAGAGGTAGTTCAGTCCTGCAAGCAATGGAATTGTTCTTAATAACAAACAGACAGGTGGTCCATTGCACAAGAAGCTCCTGCCAATACGGGATCGGATCAATGTATGTCAGCCTTACCTCTACAAGTAAATAGGTTGTTGCTATGACTCAAATGAACTACAAAGGAGCAACCATATTATTGGACAAGGCTTGCTGTTAGTTGTTCAATATATAAGTGTAGCAATTCAATATCAAATTTTAAAATATGACAAGTGATGGTTACTAGGTATCAAGGAAGGTTACTCAGATGTCTATCAAGAGATAAAAGAAAAGATGCACACAATGAGATCATGACTGGTCTCTGTTTTCTGAACGTTGACTATCGATGCACCATTTAGTGTCTCCGTAATTGATGGCATCTCTGCAGCATTGCATCCTCCCACTGGAACCACCGGAAAATCCAATTCAATAGAAAACTTCTCCCCAGCTTCGTTTATCGCCACATTTGGTGTACCCAAAAGATTGGATCGGATGACTTTCTTGGCTGTCAAAATTCCAGATTCTGTCACAAACTCAATCACTGTGCTGCTCACAAGACCAGATGTCCAAAGAAAATGTGCAGCTGCTAGAGTTGCATGTCCACAAAGCTTCACCTGCCAAAAAGGAAACACATATTAAGTTATCAAGAGAGAACATGTCTAAAGCTGCTTAAGAAACTCAAAATTTCTAAGCTGCTTAAGAATTCAATGAGTAGAACACGTCTAAAGCCTAGGCCTTTTACAAATCAAACCTTGCATCACTGTTGCACACTTACATGTTGGAAGCGTGGAAATCTGAGTTTAGTTTTCAGCATGAACGAGCATCATTTCAGAGAAAATCATGTCATTTTTCATACTCAAATTGAATGCAATTGATAGGATGCATGTGATTGATGGATCATATGTGATACATGAAAAACCAATTAATGTTGAGGGGTTAAATGTGCAATTAATGACTCCACGAAGACACATATAAAGACTAGAAAGGAATGTGTTGATAATGAACACTTCTTCCACCCGTGGACGGTCTCCAGCCCTTTACCTGACTTGTAATTGGATGAAACGGTGGCCCCTGAATCGGGTCCCACAGGGTCCCATCACCAGAAGACAACCGAAGCATCAAATGCGTAGAAAGAGCATGGTATAGGACAAAAGACCAAGGGCGAAGAGTAACCTCGGCGACGGGAGTGAACCACCGGAGACTAAACCGGGGAGGGGAAGCGCCGTTACTCGGACCATCCGATCCAGCACCGACGGCGGAGATGGCGCGGGAGAGAAAGCAGGTCTCCGAGATGTTGAACTCGCTGGCGACCGACTGCATCCACTCGTCGCCCACCTCCACCTCCGGCGACGAGGAGTCCAGGAGGCACACTGCTGCGGGATTCCCCTTAAACGGTGACCTAGTGAAGGCGTCTATCTGAACAACACAGTAATCGAGTTCCTTGATCGCAGCAGATTGCGAGCATCAAACTGGGACTGGGGAAAGAGAGGATGGAGTAGCTCACCACAGCGTACCTCACCGCTCTTTTCGCCATTGGAGCAAGAAACGGAGGCGTCGTCGAAGCTGGAACTTTGAATTGGGAGCCGAAACGTGAAAGACGAAACGTGCTTGAATCTGCGGCAGCGAAGTCAACAGCTTGGCCGCCAAGAAAGTAACCCAAATGTGGCCGAGTTGGCACAACAAAATATAACTTAATATAAGTTTTAGGAATTTATGATCATCTAATTAAATATATTAGAGGATTATATAATAACTATAACCTAAATCGACGATTAAAGCGATTTCGATAGAAAAACCGATTCGTAAATCACTTTAACTTGTGATCAAGCAGGATGTAGTTAAAGCAAGTCTATGAAAGCAGTTTGCAGTTATGATGGAAATTAGAATGTAAACGTAAACTGAAATATGATGTTCGTACGATAAAACTGATTTACGTCTAAACGTCGATTCGGAAAATACTGAACTTTGAAACACGATCGTAAATCCGTAGAAGGCAGTAAGCTATTGAGGAGGTTTGCAATAAAGATAATATTCTCAAAGTAAATGCAAATCAGAGAGCACCACAATTTTAGAGTGGTTCAGTCAATCTTAACCTACATCCACTTCTGGCTTCCTCCTTTGACAAGGTCATCGACATCCACTAGAGGCCTTCCTTCAATAGGCGAAGGCCAACCACCTTTTTACGGTTTCACTCCGTTTGACGGGCTTAGGAGACAACCCTTACAAACTTTTCTCTCTTCTCTTGAAAGATCAAAACTTGGAAGAAAAGAGGGAGGAGAACTTCTAGACTTTACAACACTTTTGAGCTCTAAAATCGCAGAGTAAGATCAAGCTTTCGGTGTCTTTTGGGTTGCCCTTTCATTGCTAAAAGGGTGGGGTATTTATAGGCCCCAACCCAATTTGAATTTCGAGCTCAAAACTATCATCTCCCGGAATTCTGGGGTTTGGCGATTGCACCGCTTGACTGGGGCGGTTGCATCGCCTGGCAGAACTCGAAGACTGAGCCTCTAGGCGGTGCCACCTCCTGTCAGGGGCGGTTGCACCTCCTGCCAAAGCTCGGAGACCGAGCTCAGGCGGTTGCACCTCTGTCAGAGGCGATTGCACCGCTCAGCTAGAGCTCGGAGACTGAGCCTTGGCGATGCCATCGCCGACCTATGCGGTGCCACCTGGCCAAGTAATCTGGGTCCGAATGGGCTGATCCATTCGACCCAATTGCCCCAAGATTAAGTTAATGGGATCACCTCCCATTTCTAACTTAATCATCGTGCTAACTACGAATTTCTTAAGGCATTTACTGTAACTTGCTCCGGTGCGTCAATTGCTTCTTCCGACGAGCTTCCGGCGAACATTCGGCGATATTGACATCATCGTCAAAATCCAAGATTAACAACTTAGAGAGAGAGAGCTTTCACGACGTGCCAGAGATTATGATTTGACAGCATTTACCTCCTGATCTGGTTATACTTATAATTTTTTATGTAAGAAGAGATTTTTGTATCTGATTTAATTAATAAATTCATTTTTCTTTTGAAAAAAACATACTTGCAAAATGCTTACAATATAAAATAAAGAATAACATTATTACATTTGTGTATAAAATGGCCACTTATCAGATCCTAATCTTTTAATCTCATCACTTGCACAAGTATTATAACACCTTTGATTACATGTTAGCCTCTGAAGATTCTTATCTCTTATCAAAATCATGTCTGATTACATATCGTTTGGATTCTCATATATTCAGTCAATGATCGATTAATCTTTAGGGCAAATATATGTGATTATTCAATTCGTATAGAAAGGACAATTGTTACTTTAAATGGGCATATTGGACATTAGATTAATGACTTGTGTTTCATGTAATAAGAACTTATATAAAAATTAATCTTCATTCAACCTCCAAAACGTACGTAAAAAATGACTTAAAAATCATGTAAAATCATTTTTTATCATAAGTAGAATAATTCTTACGGGTTCATTTAACTCCTTGCTGATATGTATATGTATACATATACATATATATATGTATATGTATATATAGAGTATTTTTCAAACAATTATCCCGTTTTATTTTTTCCAAAACCATACCCTATTTCACAAAATACCAAAATTACCCCTCTCTCACTACCCTTCACCGCCACCGAACCTGTCGCCGCTCATCGCCACCCACTCTCCACCCGCCGCCGACCTAGGAAAGGGGAGGAAGGGGGAAGGGAGGAGACGACAAGGAAGGAGGGAGGAGGAGAAGGGGAGAGGAGGAGAGGGTAAGCGGCCAGGAAAGAGGGGAGAGGAGGAGGAGGGGGAAGAACGGGTGACATGAGAGAAGAAAGAGAGGCGGGCAACGGGTGAGGAGGAGAGGATGGGCGACAATAGAAGAGGAGGGAGGACGGAGAAATGTGGGATGCGAAGGCAGTGGGGACGGTGGAAGAGGGACGGAGGGGCAGTTTGGGTAATTTCTGAATTAAGAAATATGATTTGAAAAAAATCAAAATGAGGGTATTGTTTGGGAAATACCCAAATACGAAATTTTTTTAAAAAAGTACCCATATATATATATATATATATATAAGAGATTTTTTTAATTTAAAGTATATTGGATATTAGATTAATGTGTTGGCCTCTAAGCCTATAGTTCACTCTGCAAAAGCTTCATTCCCATTCCTTTGCTTCCATCTCCAAAATTATTTATACTGTACGGATTTTGTTACATGCAAATTGACTTATATATAAATAAACTATTTCCAAAAATATAACTGCAGACAACCATCAAAGTTGTTTAGATTCGTGCAAACATCTCGAACTGATACAAACCACATTTAATAATCCAAGTTTCATTTAAAAAAAATAAAATTTCTATCATTTCATTAAATAGTTTACAACATAAATTCGAATCTAACATTTAAGATCAGATAATTGTGCACTTATCATCAAAATGTTAGAGACTTGCCAAAGATGAGGACGGAAAGGGAGAGTGTAACCAACGATTCAACAACATGATGCAAACTTGAAGACAAAGATTTCTAATCAAGGGGAAAAAAAGAACGACAAAAAAAAGAATATAATGGAAAAAGAAGAGCAACCGATTGTCATACACGAACCTCAACAGATTCAACGAAGACGAAGACGCTCGAAAGATCGATCGACCGACAATCGCCGGCGGATCCACTTCAGGCGGCCGTCTCTTCTCTGGCGTATACCGCACCAAGCCAAGAAGCAAATGAGGAACCCTAACGCCACAGCCCCAATACCTCTACTCCAAGCCCAAGCCCTGTTGTTCTTGAACCCCAGAAGCGTGACTCCAACCGCCAGCTCCTTCTCAGGGGCCATCCCCAGTGCCGCCGCTACCGCCATGGATACGAGAAGCCCGATCAGACCTCTTCCTCTACCCCTTCGTCGCCGGCCCCATCCCCCAAACCATCCGCCGGATCCGTAGCCCCAGAGCCCTCGCCGTCCTCCGCTCCCGTTCCCTCCGCCCGCCACGAGTTGTAGGATCAAATCCACTGGATCCGCCCGCGGAGGCCCGAGGAACTTTGCGGCGAAGGAGACGGCGGCGCGCCGAAGCGCCTCTGGTCCGGTGGCGATCCATCGCCTTCTGCTTCCTCTTCTTTTTCGGCCCTTCGCTCCGCCGAGTCCGAGGACGGCGGGAGGCGCCACATTGCGGAGGAGAAGCCTGGGTTGGATCGCGATGAGCGGCGGCGGATGGAGCACGGAAAGCATCGTCTGGTGTCGATGGCAACGGTATGTTTTGAGTTTTACGTTCTACTATTTTCGGTGGTTCAAAAAGGACCTCCAAAGGAAAGGAAAGGAAAATAGAAAATAGAGGAGAAAGCGGAGGAATTTGATGACCCAAACGTGGTTCCCCACCGCGTACCCAAATTCCTACCCGTTTCTGGTCGGCCACTCATGAGCCTGATTAATGGATCGGAAAATGGGACCCACTTTGGGACCACAAAAATCGTCAACAACAAGGCAGGTGGCGTCGTGGGCGTTCTTACATCAATGTTATTATATGAATTAATGTTTTAGTATTACTAGTTCATGAGCGAACAGTTACTAAAGATTCAGGTATTTCTACGAGCACTACCTGCCTTATCATCGGGTCCATTATAGAAAAGCTTATTATGCTGGTGATTCTGAATAGTTGCAATGAGTTCGTTTACAGGTTGCCAAGTTTTCATGTATGGTTCGTTTTCCTTAATATTATTTTAGTGTATGTGAATGTTTCATTTGCATATTCTGTGCTCAGGTATGCTAAGCCTCTGAAAGCTTGCTTGCTCAAATGTTACATTGTTTTGATAAATATCTGACTGATAATTATTCACATTTATGTTCTCATAAGTCATAAAGACCATAATCTTTTCCTCAAATAATGGAATTCTCTATAACATGCTGAACATTTATACATAAATAAAAACAATTGGTCTATTTGCTCATATTTGTATATGGATAATATAAGTTAAATGTTAATAAGCATTAATGTGAAATTGGTGGATGTAAACATATTTGAATGTATGATTAAATTATGTGCTGGTTGTCTAGATAGAGTGTAAGTGTAGTGCTTGCAATATTTCAACATTCTTAATCTGCATTTTGCTTTTCAGCATGCATTTCTTCTTTTATTCCTCTATAATTCACTGGGTGTCCAGATACCTCTTCTTGTGATGCTTTGTATTGCCAATTTGAAATTCTTAATATTATCATGATGTAATATATTTCTCATGCATAAGGAGTTTTTGTGTTTTAGAATTCCTGATAGAACCTACAATACTGATGCATGAGCTTTTGAAATCCACAAAAAATTCAAATCTTCCAGGTGAAATATATAATTATAGTTACCATGTAACTGTAAAATTCAGATTGCTGTGTGATTTGTATTACATGAAACGAATCCTGAAATCAATAAAAAATTTTGGATAAATCCTGAGTCTTTTGACTTGTTTTCATCGTTTGATGGTTATAATCATATATATTTAGAAGTTACAATGTTAAGCATCTTCTCATTATAATCATAGAAGTCTATGAGTCGAGGTATTTATTTCCCTCGACATGCTTGAGTCTAGTTTTCGACATTTTACTAATAAATTATCCTGTATTCTTTTGTATTTCTACAGTAAGAATAGAAAGATACATTTGATTTTCAGGCCATTTTCTGCCTATGCAATGCAATTTAGTTACAATTTGAGTATCTGCTTAAAGGCTGCTCTCCTCCTTCCAGATATTGGTGTTATTGTTAAATGTGTATCTCTTGGTTTACTAGTCACAAAACAATTGATGTAGTGGAGCTTTTGGATAATGTCAATTTACTTTCCCATACACTGGAAGTGACTGTTTACATTGACATGTAGAAATTTCTGGGTGAATGCTAGGTTTCTTGTTTTGTTGAGGAATTTGAGAAAACCATGTTCTTCTCCCCCAGTATAGATTTTGAATGCAGGAGAAAGTGCATGCAAGTATTGCATCAACCAAGGTTCTGCACATCCATCTCCTGGAGAACAAAATATAAGATGATTCCCACAGCCCACATGCATGCATTCTGCCTATTCCAGCCTCTTTGTTCCTTCTTATTAATGTTAGTTTCCCTTGCAGGGCACTGATGGCTGCTACTTGACTACTAGGTTTTCCAGATTCCATGCACTTTCTCACCACTTATAGCTAGCTCAGGAACATAAAAGCAGTTTCTCCTACCAGGAGAATATCAAGCTTTGTTGGATGGAAATGTAGCTCTCAAGACCCCATGCACCATGTCATATACATACCAGGAGGAGCACACTTTTATCCACATGAACGCCATGATTGATGACACCCCAGTTGTGATGATGAATACCTTCCTTCTGATCTACCATGAAACAGACTAAATTATCCATCACAGCGTGTTTTCATAATCCCAAGGCGCTGCAGACACTGAAGCTAAGCCTCATGCATGCTTGTCCAGTACAATGCTAGCCTAGCAGCTGAATTCTTATTCCTTGAACACACCAGGTAACAGCACAACTTCAGTACCTGGCAAACATGATGAGAGATGTAGGGTTTTATCTGTCTGGGGATCATGCTTGCCAGGAGACCACCACCACATTAAAAGACCAGAAATCCTGGTCCATGTTCTGATGCACGCAAGTGTTGCAGCTCAGCTGTCCTTCCTATATGCCTAATGATATGATAAAATACCTACTGCAACCAGTTGTTCAGGATAAATGTGATGTGTCAAACAGCACTTTCCAATATCTTCATATTAAATTACGATTATGAAGCAAGGCATTGTCCGGTAACAGTTGATCTAACTTAAAACTATGCCACTTGGTTAAGTCTTTGCTGGTTATACCAGAAACCTGAAGATGTTATACTGAGGAAGATAAGAACAGTAGATTTGCATATGCCAGTTGTTCTTAATTATAATGAGTTCAGGTCACCTTATTTTATATATTGTGAATTTTCATAGCATGTCCTTTTAGACTGGAAAGACAAAGAAAGAGAAATGGTTCTCTCACCCACTTTGTTACATGTTATAGTGCTCACAGATTTTAGGTGATGATTTCATGAAATTTTTAGCCACAGTTGGTGAGAAGATATAGGGAAAAGAAGTCTGGTTTGAGAAATACTTTCAATGGAATTTGGACACATCAAGAGGGTGGGTGACCTGGTGTTTGACCAAATGAGTGCCAACAGTGTTTCCCAATAAAGTAGCATCATCATATTTATAATGAGATAGCAGACAACTAATCCTCCTAACATTTCAATTTAGATGATGAATTCAATGATTCAGTTTTGTGTCCTGACATTACTGACTTCAATTTTGAGAAGGAAGTGAAGTTAGTGGTCAAGAATTCCACATCACTTAATTAGGGAGCCACCAAACTATTTCCCAAGAGAAGAAGAGAAAAATTGGCATACAACAGTTGTTGGAGTGGAGAGAAGCCCTGCCTTGCACCCTTTCTATCACATAGTGAAGTGGATTGGGATAAGCTAAAAGGAAAAGAAGAAGTTTGAAGGACAACCAGACTGGCAGACATCTGACCACTGGATATGTTTCAAGTCTATCTTGGATTTCAATCCATCCCCTCATCCTTTTGCTTGCAACTTTTGCTGGATAATCTCATGCACTTCTCCTCTCCACCTATTTATTTTCTCTGGGGCCACAAAGTAGTGGATTGATCAGCTACCATTGGGGCCCATATGCCTGTTTTATGCACAAGCCTCTCACCTGCTCCCATCCCTTGCCATTGCCTATTAATAGGCAAAGAAGTTGTAAAAGAGAGCAAGAATGAGCACTTGAAACAGAGAGAGAGCTGTGGAGTGGATCGGGACTGCTGGTCCCTACCTTGTTTTATTACTTCAACAACTTGGTGCTAGTGCTGATGGCTGTGGAGGTGGAAGATGATGTTTTCTTTGCAGATCTTGCTAAGCAGATTGCTCTGCTAATTATGGATGATGAGGAAGAGTTCCTAGTGCATTACCCTCAGCTTCCTGTTCAGGTTGGTTGCCTGTTTCCTCACTAATCTTTTTGAGCTGTAACACCCTCAGGTGATCATAGGAGGATAGCAGAAGATGTCTGCCGTGAGATCTTTCACTGCTTTTGCTCTTTTTTTCCCTTCTTTCTCTCTACTTCTCTCTCTTGTTTCACTAATTGTTAAAAAACCACTCAAACCAGGAGTTTTGAGGTGCTCGAATCAGTTTGGACCAGCCGATGTTATTCTCAATCTATTACTCAGGCAAGCATAGTATTTGAGTGTAATGTGCATGATGCTAATAATAAATCTATCCTTGTGGTTTGCTTGGGGGACTGTATTGTTGCTCTGGGCACCAGAAAGAACTTGGTTTCTCACTTGCAGACAATGCATCGAGTTGTCTATATACTTCACATCCCTCCTGAGGCATGTACTAAATTTGGCATGCCTCAGTTGTTTCTGCAAACTATGCAGTCCTCATCCTACTACTCACTGGATGTGGATCCTTTTTAATTACTAATTTTCATTTGAAAGATCTAATTTCCAGATTGTAATCTTGTGTAGGTCATGACAGAGACCCATCTGAAATAGAGCTGGATAATAATTGAAGATCTCAAATTGGATAACTATTGGAAATTTAATACTGTAGCCAATACACATCCAGTTAAAGCTCTCTCTCTCTCTCTCTCTCTCTCTCTCTCTCTCTCTCTCTCTCTCTCAATAAACAAGTCACCTAACAGTCCATGTTAATGCTCTTATCAAGTAATACTTCAAATATTTTGTATTCACCAGTGATTCATAGTTATAGTAATTAAAGAGGATCTCAATTTTGACTCTGTGACCAACACAAATCCATCTTTAAGTTTTCTGTCCATGTGAATGCTCTTATCAAGAATTAGTCTATGTTCTATATTCAGCAGGAGCTTATAATCCTTTACCTTTCAGTCACCACCTGTTCAATCACTTAGTCTTGGAAGTATACGATATAACCTCACCACAAATCATATGTTAATAAATGCAATTACTACAAGATGATGAGTTGCTGTTCTCACAGGAGCATCCTTGCATGCCTCAAATCATGATTCCACCACCGCAAAGCTATCAGATGGCTTACAGAAGGGAGAGCAAAGGAACAGGAGTCTTCATCCCATGCTCTACTGCACCAAGAAAGAAGAACAGGCCAAGGAGGCCCTCACCCTCTCCACCTGACAGTAACCCCCATAGGCAGCTGGGCAAGTCTGCAGCTGTGGTTTCTCATGTCACCGGCAACAATCTCATATACAGCAATCATTACCGTAACTCAAGTGTGCTAAAGAAGCAGACACAGAAGTATCAAATGATCTCTGGCTCATACTAACTTCTCTACAATGCCATGGTACAATGTGAAGCTAAAAATAACACTATTCCATCCGGTGATCTACTAGTGAAGAAGGCTTAAAATAAGCTTCCAGCCTCTTCAATGAATTGTATAGTGCCTGAAACTGATGGAGTGTAGCTTGGTGGAGTGCAGAGCATGGCAATGATCATGTTTTTGAGATGCTGCTGTTGTGATGAGGGTCTTCAGGACCTCCAGAACTGATCAAATCAACAGTGATGTACCAAAAGCTAATGATGCACTCCCTTTTTAATCCAAGTGATGAGTTAGAGACAAGAAGACATCAAATGTGGTGTTCTACTTTAAGATGTCATTATGTATAGAACTCCTGTTCCCATTTACACAAACAAAGTGAAACTTGTCCATATTGATACTTGGAGAATGACAGAAAAGCCTTTCCTTGCATGATGTGGAATGTAGAGGAGATCTTCCACACTGTAGTGTGTACAAACATCATGATATCAAAACAGCAACTGCAGATAACATTGTCATAGCCACCAGGCAAAAGATAGCTTAGTTTATTGTTTTCTTTTCTTTTTCTTTTTTTTTTGTTTTATCACAGGGAATCCATTTGTTTTTGTTCCTATTTAACAAAGTACTTTAAAATATTATTAATTTAAATAAAGATCACACTAACCTGGGAAAGACCAAAGCCCTAAAGGTGTGACATCTCTCAAGGTATTAATGATTTCATGTGGAAAAAATATTATCAACAACTTGCATGACTTCATGAAGAACATGCGAAGGAACAAACCAAAAAGTATACTTCAAGGTATAAAGAATTAATCATAACAAAATCCTTTGTTTGATGACTTCATCTAATTTGGTTCCACCTCTTTGTCTTGCTTATAAAGGTTCAGTTTAAGATATACCAATTGGTTCAATCCAATTGATTCAACAATACAACAATAAGAAGATTAAGAAATATAAATTTCAAAATGTGATAAAACATCAAAGGATTGGTTGAAATGAATTGAAAACAAAAAAATTCAAATCTTTGTGATTCTTAAGTAATATTTGAATTACATCCTTTGCCTTCGAAATGTTTTACGATTCAAGGATACAAAGAAAAGAGAATCAAAAATATAAAATTTATCTTTTATACTTTTTTTTTAATATCATTGAATTTTATCATTTTAAGAAATATAAAATTTTATGTTTCATGCTTTTCTTTTTTTGTATCATTGAATTTTAAGATATCAAGAAAATATATTTAATATAATCAAAATTTGATAAAAAAATGGATGATACATACATACATACATATATACATATACATATACATATATATATACACATATATATATGTATATACATATGTTTATATATATATATATGTATGTATATATATGTATATATATGTAGATATATGTATATTTATATATATACATATACATATATGTACATGTATAGATATGTATATATATACATATATATACATATATATATGTGCATATTAAAAAAAGTGATTTTATGATATGCATTCAAATATTTTTCTTCAAATTATATGGATCTGAATTATCATGAATTCTTTTAATAAATTCGCTCATTTTATCTCAAATGTTAATTAAATTATACATTTTTCCTTAAATATTCATAAATGAAAGGTTGTATTTTTGATGAAATAAATTTGATATAATGATTTAAAAATGAAATTATATACAAATATTAATATTATTTTAAGTTCATAAAAAAGGTTTTTTTATACATATTTTTTCATTTAAAATTCCTCAGTTTCGCCCGTCGTTACCGTCGTTGGAACAAAAAGCAGCTGTCGTTGTATCTCGAGCGCACGCATCTTATAGCGCCCGCGGTGCGGCGTTCCACCGCTCTCCCCTGCCCTTCCTCCCCCCGCTCTTCTTTTCATGATCGGAAGACGGCGCTGCGGACGCCCGGTCGGTCGCGGGCGATCAATTCTCCTTCTTCTTCCCGCATCCCCCCTGGTACCATCGCGTCCTCCTCTTCCCCTTTGCTGAGGGCCACGAAGGCCATGATCCCGGGTACGGACTCCGGTGGCGGTTCCGCCGGCGAAGAGGATCCCTCTCTAGCGAAGCGCGTCGCTGACCGCTACCTGAAGCGCGAGGTGCTCGGCGAGGGCACCTACGGGGTCGTCTTCAAGGCCATCGACACCAAGGCAAATCGGTTAATAGTCTTGCTTTCTAAATTGGATCGTCGATCGTTTAACCGATCGATGTCAACGAACACTCCATTTGATCTCTTGGATCAGGGTTTAGAATCAATGCTTTATCGTCTTGATTGCATAAGATTTTTTGTGTCTGAACCAAAATCTGAACTTACTATACTGAAAGTAAAAAACCACCATTTCCATCAGACCCAACCGAAGCATCAAGATCTGGAGGCCAGATTTCTCTCCACAGACAAGAATACTTGGTGGCTCCAGCAAATGAAGCAGCCAATCATCGATAATTAGGTTTCATATGATTGCCAAGCTAGCACAATTGGGTTCACAGGCTATAACAACAATGAGCCATAATGTCCACCTATTTTAGTTTGGCTATATGGATTTCTTCCCACCATTGACAGGATATTGTTATATTAAGAGCAGTTAGAATTCATTTTATTGTCCCTTAAAAAGGTTTCTCAGGATTTCTTATTCTTCTCCTCACCACTAATCCTTATCTATTCACCACATCCAATTGGGGCATCAATAGGTCTCCATTGTAAATGTTCATATTTATTTGAAATGGTCTTTCCCATTTTGTCTGTTACTAGAGTTCAGGAATTTAAAAGCCTTTTTTTTTTTTTTTTCTGGTACTCCTACACATCCATACCAATATCCTCATCTAAAAAACACTGATTTTTTGTACATTTATTTCATCATAATTTAACTTTGCAAACTGTGAAGCATGGTCATACACTTATGACCTTTAGATATCATTTGTCAAAGAATCCAACAGTTCTCGACTTCTTATCTTATAAGCATTATGCATGGAAGTACTAATAGACGATGAACTTTTACAGACAGGGCAAACAGTTGCAATAAAGAAGATTCGACTTGGACAGTACAAAGAAGGTGTAAACTTCACTGCACTTAGGGAAATTAAATTGCTTAAAGAGCTTAAGGATCCAAATATTATTGAGTTGATTGATGCTTTCCCTCACAAGGGTAATTTGCATCTTGTGTTTGAATTCATGGAGAGTGACTTGGAAGCTGTCATTCGTGATAGAAATATCGTCCTGTCTCTAGCTGACACAAAATCATATCTCCAAATGACCCTAAAAGGACTTGCATACTGCCATAAAAAATGGGTTGTACACAGGTAATTTATCTTCTCTATGTTTTCAATTTTCCTTTTTAACAACTTCTAATCCAAGTGTGCTCATGTATCAGGGATATGAAACCCAACAACCTACTCATTGCTTCTGATGGACAGCTTAAGCTTGCGGACTTTGGTCTGGCACGCATCTTTGGAAGTCCAGATCGCAAATTTACTCACCAGGTTTTTGTTTATTTTTTTCTATGTTCCTAATTGTTTAGATAATGCATTGCAAGCCATTCATATGTAACTATCTTATATCAAATAGATAAGACATGTGTATGGAGACTTAAAATAATCGTGTTAAGAATGAAATGTGCATGAGATGAAGCAAGAACTCCATTTTTGTTTTCGTGTCAGTATACATGTATAACAGATTATGATATTTTTAATCTTGGTTTCTAAGCATGAGTGACAAACTTTCACATTTAACATATGTGGTGTCAAATTCCAACTATACCTCAGATAGATGTATGACATATAATTTTTTTCCTTTCTGGGGTTAAAATTATTTGTATGTCATATAGAGTTTCTAACAGGAGATTATATGGTGACCTTTGTCTTTATATTTGACATCACCAATTTTGACAAAGTACTAAACTTTTGTGCTAATATGCAGTTGTGTGCAACTGTGCATCATATGTGCTATGGGCATGCCTGCTCATCGGGCAGGTTCAGAGAAATTACTGGCTCACCGCAATCGTTTGTTGTTCTTTTTCACCCATAGTTTCACTATATGTATAATGAATCAACTAGACTTACCTGGATGCTTATGGAAGTTCGAATGGAAGACCCAGTCAATCAACTTATAAAGCTCTTTGTTTGGTTACAAATAGGTGATTCCATTTGCATCACACTCATCTCCAGTGTCCTGCCTAAGATAGTGACTATGGGGAATCCACTTTACTACACTACTTGTGCTATCTGTCTCCACTCTCCAGCTGCAACATGCCTATTACCCAGGGTGCCTTCTTCTCATGTGGTTCCCTACACGCACATGATTGTGCTTCTCACCTGGTCCGTACCCACATCCAGGCCATGTTAGCGACTGACTGCAGTCTCCGCCAGCACCATCTGATATGTCTCCTGCGACTCATGTGGTGTTTCTTCAGAACTTAAACCAAAGGGCTGAATCAGATTAGGAATTGCTGATTCCTCAAACTGCAGGAATAGGGTTGGTGACCATGTTTCCCAACCAGATGTGGTTTTGTGTACCTATTCTCATTGTCACAAGCCTGGGAACCAGTGAGAAACATAGTAACAACTGTAATCTAGTGACAAAATTATCTTTTTACTAATATTTGGGCCTATGCAGGGTTTAGGTACTGGAATTGTGTGAATAAAAGGAGCACGAGAGCCCCAAAGGCATGTCAAGAGTGGTATTATTTTTTGTTATTCTATCTGCAATCTGCAATTCCTGGCAAGAAAATTGGTTACATTTCTTTTAGATTAATCCTCGGAGACTTCTTGTCTTCTTCAAACTAGAGACACTTGACAATTTGGCACTAGAACTTGGGTCACTTGACATCCGACAAGTTTGTACTATGGCAATCGTTGTTATGAATTATCCATTGAAAGCGGATCTGAGCATATCTTGTTCATATTATACATTTTGTTTCTACCTGTTGAGTAGAAAATGTATTTTACAAAAGTAATAATCTGTTCACTTCTCTACAGTCTCAATCCAAATATCATTACATATGCTGTTCATATGTCTTGATCAGATCAACTTAACATATGATACCCATTTTACTTTGTAGGTTTTTGCCCGTTGGTATAGAGCACCTGAGCTATTGTATGGGGCCAAGCAATATGGGGCAGGGGTGGATGTGTGGGCTGCAGGTTGTATATTCGCCGAACTTCTCCTTAGACGACCCTTTCTGCAGGTCTGACTAGATTCATTTTCGTTTGCCCTTATTATCTGAATGTGGATTTTTTTTTGAGATACTTCTATTTTACAAGATATATAGCTACAAATTTATTTCTTTTCTAAATCATAGGTTTAAATGAGATTGTGATTCTTTTTTTGTTTGCATTGGCAAACAAAGATCAGATTCCTTCAAATTTTTGCTTCACATTCTTGAAAGTAATGAGGAGGATCCTATCCTTTTTCTGTTGAAGATGTATAAATATGAAAGAACGTTCTTTAAGAGCCAACAGAATGGAAAGCAAAAGAAAAATCCAAACTACAACAACACATCACTATCCAGATCACTATAACCAACTACACACTAAAAAGTGTGAACATATGCTTACACACAAAAAAGAAACCAGCAAATAGATGCAGAATTTGTCATGGCCCAAAGTAGCATACCTCATCAATGAGCACATATTCAATGGAAGATCCAAAAAAGATCATACTATCAATTTTCTTTCCACCAAATCTGGATTTATAACTACAGGTTCTTGGAGATGATCGAAGGAGGCTCTTCTATATGATTCTGTTACTGATATTTGATATTATGCTTTTGTACCCTTTGTTCATGTGATGAAATTTACCTAGAGTCACATTCATTGAAAATTTAGCCATTCAGAATCAAGTTCCTTATGTATAATGCCTGAGTGGTTTTTATTTTCATACTGTGCTGATAAGTTTGTGCTGGTGTGTTGATGGTGTTTTCATAACAAACAATTTTTTTCTCATTTCAGTTATTATTTTAAGTTGGTGTGTCGTGGCACACCGTATCAACCAATACATGCTAATCTGTTCTGATTTTGGTGTAGGTACTAGTACCAGTGTTTTTTATTTTTATTGTATTTCTCTGCTTTTCAAGTAAAATATTATTAAAACAATCATCTTCTTCAGTCATCTATCTATTAGCCTCTTCAACTTTAACAGTCATCTCAGGGATCAAGCATATTGATGGTTATGCACATATTGACTCTTGAGAGGACCTAAAATTCTGGGCCCGTGCAGGTCGATCATAAAAGACAGTATTTGTTTTTCAGGGCTCAAGTGACATCGATCAACTGGGAAAGATTTTTGCGGCTTTCGGGACTCCAAAGCCTTCTCAGTGGCCTGATATGGTGTACCTTCCTGATTATGTTGAATACCAATATGTTCCTGCACCTCCATTGCGGACACTTTTTCCAATGGCTAGTGATGATGCCTTGGATTTATTATCAAAGATGTTCATTTATGATCCGAAGGCAAGAATAACGGTTCAACAGGCTTTAGAACACAGGTGTTTGTGGTTTCATTTGTTGCGGAAGGGATTATACAGCTTTCACTGAGAACTATTTTATCTTGAAATCAGGTACTTCTCATCAGTACCTGCACCAACAAAGCCATCCTTGCTTCCTAGGCCACCTCCGAAGGGAGAATCACAGAATCAGAAGCCTTCAGACTTCAATCCACAGGAAGGGCCTATCGTTTTGTCTCCGCAAAGGAAGCTGAGGAGGGTCACCCTCGACCACGATGGATTGGCGGGAAGCACATTCCGATCCGAAAAGGCTGGTGAGAATGTGAAGGAAGTCAGACATATGGATGGGACTACTAGTCAAAGTGGTAGTATGCCGATGTCAATAGACTTGGGAGCCATGTTTGGCTCCAGACCACCTCCTAGACCAACTTTGAACAGGTAATAAATATTTGTCTTGAAGTATTTATTTCGTACCGTTTAAAGTTAGCAGCTTTAAGAAATAATCATGCAAATATCTTCTTGCTCTTATATTTCTGTGAAATCTCTATCGGCTTTGTAGTGTTGATAGGTCACATCTGAAGAGGAAACTTGATCTGGATGCTGAATTTGATCACCTGTAGCGAGAGCAGACGCATGTGGTGACTCGAGGAACAGTGTTGTAAGTCAAGTTTGAACTTGTCCAGATAGCAGCAGGACCAACAATGGCAATGCAAAAGATGCAGTTGGAATGAAGAGCACTGTTGGATGATACGGTTTCGACGGTGAGTGCAGAACGGAAAAAGAAATATAGGTTTGCATTGAGATGGGTAATTAAATCGATCACGGAGAACAATATAGTTGAAGCAACTTGCTGCTTATTTCGAGCATGTAATTTCATCCAATCCAATTTTTTATCTGTTTTTTCTTTTGACATCTGATAATAGGTCGACATTGCGGTGCTGTGATTACAACTCGTGCTGCCGAGCATAGCTTTCATGGTTAAATTAATTTGATTATTGTTGTGCCGCATCGGATGTATATTTTGAGTTTGTCGTTCGGTTCAATGATCTACTGAGTTAATTATCTCATCATCAGATCGTCACAAGTGGTAGATGTGGACGAGCTAAGAGTGCATGTCGCATCGAATCATCGAGTGGGGCTTCATACATATCATTTTAGGGTTCGATTTTGCTTTATATTGCTGATTATATTGGTCGACGTCATGCATTTAAAGGAGGAAAAATCATACTCTCGCATCGGAGAAGTCGGTAGTGACTTGAATCACATCTATTACCAATTGATACAAATTTAATAAGTTAGATTACTCCATCAGATCATGATAAATGTTATCAGAACTAATATAATATTATCATATTGAGTAGGAAAGGATTATGATAGAATAAATGGAGCCATCGCTGAGTTGGAAATTACTTAAAATATCTCATGCTAAAATTTGATTTTGGAAATAACTTTAATATCTCATACTAAAATTTTGATTAAAATGTTGATTCTCTAGGTTTTAAAATAGGGAAAGTTGTTAAATCTCGAATTTTGACGATAAAATAAATTGATGAAAATATGATATAATGTGCATTTGAGTAATTTATGGTTAACCTCAATCAAGAAAAGGTAAATCAATTGATGCAAGAAGAATCAGACGTTGGGTCGAAGTAGAACATGTTAAAAGATTGAACGTCGGGCCGAAGGATCGGTCGACGTGCCAGAAGAACTTCGTGCCATGAGTTTGGGCATCGGGTCGAAGGATCAAACATCGAGCTAGGGAGATTGGAAGTTGCGAGAGTCAACATACTGATTAGGCAATATACTGAAGGAGAGGACGATGCGCCGAAGAATCGGATGAAGCACCGAATGAACCAATGACATACCAGACAACATAAGATTTGAGTTTATAATCAATTGTATATAGATCGAGTTAGTTTAGGTCTAATTGAGTTGGTATTGAGGTGAAACAATACAGACTCAATTAAAGGCCAACTGTGTTGGGAAATCATGGGGGGCGACATCATATGCGCAGCGGAAGAACAAGAAAACAAAAATCCCCGATTCCCAAAAAGATGTTCGTCGTCGTGCGAAGATTGGTGCGCAAAATCCGCAAAACACAAAACTGCGTATAGAGATTGTGTTACCTAGGGAGATCGTATATCCCTGTTTCCTTGCAGATCCTCAGGAGAGGGTGAAGGAGGTCAAGCGTCCTCCTCTCTAGCGGTGATCCACACAGTAGGGTTGCGACGACGCTCCTCAAAACTCCAGGCCTACTCTGAGGTGGAGAGGGAGAGGAGAATAGGAAGGGCAAGCAAAGACTCTTGCCTATGAGGCTGTGAATCCCTCCTATTTATAGAGATCCCGTGTCAAAAACCCTAATGGGTCCTTTTCCCTAGTGGGTATTGGATCTGCATCCAATAAGACAAGGGCTCCGTCGGATATCTCATATCCGAACCTCTACTCATCGCAATGCCTACCATATGTGTGTGACCCTCTAGGCCCAATATCGAGCTGGCCGTGAGTCATACCTGTCAGAACTCTTTCTAACTAAGTGAATTATTATCTCTGTAATAATTCACTCGACTCATCGACTACGGAAGTACTAGGCCACTACGCCGTAGTCCCCAAACGATACAGGGGAATCCAATCCATTGGACCTGTCTGTCCTCAGTTACCATGTACCTATAGTCCCTCATCCATCTAATATCCCAGAGACCGTATATCGAGCATGGTGCTGTCAGACCCATACGGTTTCTACTTGAGTCTCGCTCTAATCGGATTCTCCCGGAGAACTCTTTCTCTCTCAACCCGAATGACCCTGGCCAGGGATTTGTCTGAGCAAGAACACATGGGATATTCCTCTCATGATACCGAGAGTGGATGATCCTCTATCGACACTCAATAGCCCTCGTAAGGTCGACTACCACTCCCAATGACCAGCTGTACTAGATCTGGGAACAGCCAAACCTATAAGTCTGGTATCAAAGAGTGGAGCACTCATACAGGACATCCTTGGTGTCTCAAGTCTAAGAACCAGATACACCACTAGGACTACGGAATCGTTGTCTGACAATAAGGCATCATCAACCATCCAGCATTCCGTAAGCGGATCAATCAGTGAACTCATTCTCCAATGAGCACCTGTACTGTATCCCTAGTGTCCCTACACGAGCAGCTATGAGACCAGCTGCATCCATCATATGGACGGGTATACAGCACACCAGTCTATCCGGTTATCACGATGTCCCTCTCGAGTAACCTATGACCGGGATTATTTAGGATATGTGTTTAAAGGTGAATCGATCTCATTATCGTGATCTCATCACGATCCGATTCTCATTGCACAAATCCAAGGACATCACTATACATATGCATTTATGCAATAGTTATAAAGTGATATACGCCAAAAATATAATAAGCAAAAAGATTCTGTATCAAGTCACACGTGCCATCACTCACGTGATTGGCTTGCTGGGCACTTATGACTGGCAATCTCCCACTTGACCTAAAGCCAATCACCTATGTGTCTGATCCCCATCAGACCCCTGTGACGCTCAAAGACAATCTGAGACAATGGCTTTGTTAGTGGATCTGCAATGTTATCTTCGGATGGAACTCTTTCCACTGCTACATCTCCTCGGGTCACGATCTCTCTGATAAGGTGGAACCTCCTCAGAACATGCTTAGATTTCTGATGAGACCTAGGTTCCTTCGCTTGAGCAATTGCCCCGTTGTTGTCGCAATATAGGGAAATCGGCTCCTCACTATCCGGCACGACTCCCAAATCTGTGATGAACTTCTTTAACCAGACTCCCTCCTTTGCTGCATCTGATGCAGCAATGTACTCCGCCTCTGTGGTCGAGTCAGCAGTGGTATCTTGCTTGGAACTCTTCCAGCACACTGCTCCTCCATTCAAGGTGTACACATACCCTGAATTCGACTTGCTATCATCGACATCAGACTGAAAACTTGAGTCAGTGTAGCCTTCAACCTTAAGGCTATTACCTCCATATACTAGTAAAAGATCCTTAGTCCTTCTCAAGTACTTAAGGATACACTTTACTGCTTTCCAGTGCTCCAAGCCTGGATCCGCCTGATACCTGCTCGTGACACTCAGAGCATGCGCTATATCAGGCCTAGTACATAGCATGGCATACATGATAGACCATATTGCTGAGGCATAAGGTATCATATCCATGTTCGCCCTTTCTTCTGGAGTCTTTGGGGACATACTCGTAGAAAGCGATATCCCATGTCTCATCGGTATGAGACCTCTTTTGGAATTTTCCATGCCAAACCTTTTGACAATAGTTTCTATGTACCTGGACTGGGACAAGCCAAGCATCCTTTTGGATCTATCTCTATAGATTCTAATCCCCAAGATATAAGATGCTTCTCCTAAGTCCTTCATGGAGAAGTGTCTAGATAACCAAGCCTTTATTGTGGATAGCATTCCTATGTCATTCCCAATGATGAGGATGTCATCCACATATAACACCAAAAAGCTAATAGCGCTCCCACTTACCTTTCTGTATACACAAGGCTCATCTTCGTTCTTAACGAAGTCATAAGATCTGATTGCCTCATCAAATCTTATGTTCCAACTTCGGGAAGCTTGCTTTAGTCCATAAATGGATCTAAGCAACCTACACACCTTATCTAGGCAGTTCTTGGACACGAATCCCTCAGGTTGCATCATATACACCTCCTCCTCCAGGTTCCCGTTGAGGAATGCGATTTTCACATCCATCTGCCAGATCTCATAATCATAGTGTGCTGCAATAGCCAATAGAATTCTGATGGATTTTAGCATTGCTACGGGTGAGAAAGTTTCGTCGTAGTCAACACCTTGCCTTTGACGATACCCCTTAGCCACTAGCCTTGCTTTATAGGTCTCTACCTTTCCATCTACTCCGATCTTTTTCTTAAAGATCCACTTGCAACCGATGGGTACAATACCTTCGGGTGCATCAACTAGGTTCCAAACCTTATTGGAGTACATAGAATCCATCTCAGAATTCATGGCTTCTTTCCACTTCCCGGAGTCTATACTCATAATAGCCTCCTCGTAGGTCTGAGGATCAATATCCTCTACATCCTCTGCTCTAATATGTCCCACATATCTCTCAGGAGGATGGGATACTCTATCAGACCTGCGTAAAGTTGAAACTTGTGTATTAGGTACCTGAACAGACTCGGGCTGTAGAGTGGTGCTTGAGCTTGGTTCTCTAACTTAGCTCAACTCTATCATTCTCCCACTGTCTCCGCCAAATATGTGTTCCTTCTCAAGGAACACTGCTCTCTTAGCTACAAAGACCTTTTGGTCCTCGAGATGATAGAAGTAATACCCACAAGTTTTCTTGGGGTATCCCACAAATATGCATCGCTCTGTCCTTGATTCTAACTTATCGGGGTTGTGTCTTTTAACGTGGGCTGGGCAACCCCAAATCTTAACAACCTTAAGATCAGGATTCTTCCCTTTCCATATCTCATATGGTGTAGACACTACCGACTTAGTTGGAACTCTGTTCAGAAGGTAAGCTGCGGTTTCTAGGGCATATCCCCAGAATGAGATGGGTAGGTCAGCGAAACTCATCATGGACCGTACCATATCTAATAAAGTACGATTTCTCCTTTCAGAGTCACCATTGAGCTGAGGTGTGTAAGGAGGTGTCCATTGGGATAATATCCCATGGTCCTTGAGGAACTGAGTAAACTCTGTACTTAAGTACTCACCTCCTCGATCTGATCGAAGAGTTTTGATACTCTTTCCAGTCTGGTTCTCCACCTCATTCTTATACTTTCTGAATTTCTCAAAGGCCTCGGACTTGTACTTCATTAAGTACACATATCCATACCTTGAGAAATCATCAGTAAATGTAATGAAGTAGGAGTAACCTCCAATGGCATGAGTTGACATAGGTCCACATATATCACTATGTATGAGTTCCAACAACTCAGTGGCTCTCTCTCCAGTTCCACTAAATGGAGAGTTGGTCAATTTTCCACGAATGCAAGGCTCACAAGTTGCATAAGACATATAGTCGAATGGATCTAGATATCCATCATTTAGTAACTTTTGAATCATTCTTTCATGGATGTGACCTAGCCTACAATGTCATAGGTATGCACTGTTCAACTCATCTCGTTTCCTTTTGGACACATTTATATTCATGATATGTGGAGTGGTGTCTAACATAAATAAACCATTATGCAATGTTCCTTTCGTGATGATCTTATCATCTAATAATATCGAACAACCATTGTTCTCAAAAACAAATTTATATCCACTAACTGTTAAACATGAAATGGAGATAATGTTTTTGATAATAGAAGGAACAAAATAACATGCATCTAATGCAATAAAAGCTCCACTAGGCAGATGTAGGGCGACCTCGCCAACAGCTAATACAGTAACTTTTGCTCCATTACCCATCTTGAGGTCCATCTCGCCTCTCTCTAGTCTCCTAGGCCTTACCAGAACCTGCAACGAATTGCATATATGATAAGCACTACCGGTATCCAATACCCATGTGTTATCATAAGAGTCTGACAAATGGAGACTGATCATGAATGTACCTGAAGCTTCATCAAGCTTTTGTTTCGCCCTTTCTGCAAGGTACTCTTTGCAGTTTCTCTTCCAGTGCCCATCTTTACCACAGTGGAAGCACTGGCCTTTGTCCTTTGTTGGGTCTTTCTTAGCAACCTTTGCTTTACCTTGTTTGCCCTTGCCCTTTCCCTTCTTAAGGGACCTTTCTGCTTTCCTTTTCTTTCTGGTCTCACCAGTGTAGAGAACTGGCTTCTCTTTCTTAATAGTACTCTCTGCCTCCCTCAACATATTGAGGAGCTCTGGGAGAGTCACCTCAAGCTTGTTCATATTAAAGTTCATTATGAACTGTGAAAAGGAATCTGGTAGGGACTGAAGCACAATGTCCACACACAAGTTATCCTCTAGGACCATTCCTAGACCTGTGAGTTTCTCTATCCACTCAATCATCTTTAGGACATGGTTCTGAACCGGTGTCCCCTCAGTCATCCTAGCGCGGAAAAGGCTCTTGGATATCTCATATCGTTGAGTCCTTCCCTGTTCCTCAAACAATTTACGGACATGTAGGAGAATGGATCTGGCATCCATCTTTTCATGTTGTCTCTGTAACTCTGGAGTCATAGAGCCCAACATATAGCACTGAGCAAGAGTGGAGTCATCAATGTACTTCACGTAGCGAGCGATCTCATCCTCGCTTGCCCCTTCTTCGGGCGTAGGCATCACTGTATCAAGGACGTACACGATTTTCTCCGCTGTGAGAACAATTCTCAAGTTACGGAGCCAGTCCGTATAATTTGGACCAGTGAGGCGGTTGACATCAAGTATGCCACGTAAGGGATTTGAAAGCGACATTTTCTGAAAATAAAGATGTAGCAAAAATGAATAACATGCAGATTTTGCAAGAAATAAACAATCAAGATATGGACTTCTATCTTAATATGCTCCCACTATTTTACTAACGAGTCACGCGACACCCTCAGCACGTGAAACGGAAGTCTCCGGCAGACTTCTAGTGGGGATCAGGATCCAATCAGCGTCTTAGTGTAACCTCGAGGGACTCGACCAATCACACTAAGCCTAAAAGGTAGACAACTCTTGCCGATCACAACTCCTTGTGATTCCCGTCCTGTTCGGCCTCCGAATCACCATGGCCTCGAGGGACTCGACCAACCATGATGCTCGGTTAAGTCAACACCTTCGTTATAAGATGAGTCTGATTTGATGATATACCCTCGAGGGACTCGACCAAGCATATCATGACCTCAGGTCACCGGTGACATCTCTATGTCGTAAGCAAGATAGCGAATCGCGATATAGGTGAGTCTCGAGGGACTCGACCAACTCAACCTACACCGGGATTCGGTTCCTACTCATAACGATGGAAGGCCACGTGGGTCATTCTAATTGCCTCACGTTTACCGACTTAATATTATCGAGAGATGTTTCTATGATTTGGTCTCCTATTATGACATGTCACACATGTACATATTTAATATATATCTACATCGCATGCAAATATATATACATATCTAGTATGTGTATAAGCAATCACACCAGATGATCATGGACCACAACCTAATATGATTAGGCCCGAGCCAGTAGGCCTAATCACTCACATCAAGATCTATGTGTGCAACGGTGCATCTCCATGCCTTGTGATCGTCCATCTCGTCCTCGTTGGTTCCGTCGACATCTTGATGCATCTTCATGCATCACGATCGTCCGTCTCGTGGGTCCCGCTATGGCTTCCACGCTCCCGCTGCGCCTCCTCATGTGATTACAACTTAATCATAGGCACGCAGGCCCGACAATAAACGAGAAATATAATAGAGGTTCCCAGACCTCAATAATAATAATCACAAGTACACACATCACACGGTCCATGATCATCCGTCCACTCATCATACATCACATGTATAAATAATCGTCATTATGTAGGACTACTAGATAATAAAAATAATAATCAACTAAACCTTTTAATTAATTAATATTTTCTGAAATCAGGGATATATAGGGAATTTCTCAATTCCTAAGGGTATTTTCGTAATTTGGACAAAAGACAGAAACTGGAATTTCTCAAATTCCGAGGGGCAAAACTATCTTTTGCGCAGAAAACCCTAATACCCTTTCCCCTTTTCGCTACTGCGCCGCCGCCGCCACCACCCTGCTGGCGGCGGCCTGTGCGGCGAGGGCGAGGGCACTGCCCTCGCCTGCAGGTGGCACGCCCGCTGGGGTCGCTGCCGCTGCAGGTGGGCGCCCCCGCGGGCGCCGCCGCCTTCGCGGGCGGTTCTGCCCGCGAGTCAGCGCCCGCAGGTGGTGCTGTCTCGCTGGCGGCCGCCCCTGCGGGGTTTTTGCCCGTGGGAGCAGCGGCCACAGGCGCCGCTGCCCTGCGGTGCCTCAGCCCGCGCTGCTGCCCCGCAGCGCCTCTGCCCGCGGGCTCAGTGGCCGCAGGCGCTTCTACCGAGCGGGCTCCCAGCCCCGCCGGCCGCAAGCCTGCTGCAAGCAGATCACCGGCCGGCTACTGCAGGCACAGCGCTTGCGCATGCGCCGGCGCTGTGCTGCCTGGCTGCGGCTGCGGCTGGCTGCAGGCATGCAGATCGAGGGCAGCAACTGTTGCTGCCCTTCCTTGCTTTTGCGTCAACGAATTTGACGTCAATATTCTTCCTAAACACAACACACGCAGTTCAAAAACCAATCATTCGCACGAACAACCTGGCTCTGATACCACTGTTGGGAAATCATGGGGGGCGACATCATATGCGCAGCGGAAGAACAAGAAAACAAAAATCCCCGATTCCCAAAAAGATGTTCGTCGTCGTGCGAAGATTGGTGCGCAAAATCCGCAAAACACAAAACTGCGTATAGAGATTGTGTTACCTAGGGAGATCGTATATCCCTGTTTCCTTGCAGATCCTCAGGAGAGGGTGAAGGAGGTCAAGCGTCCTCCTCTCTAGCGGTGATCCACACAGCAGGGTTGCGACGACGCTCCTCAAAACTCCAGGCCTACTCTGAGGTGGAGAGGGAGAGGAGAATAGGAAGGGCAAGCAAAGACTCTTGCCTATGAGGCTGTGAATCCCTCCTATTTATAGAGATCCCGTGTCAAAAACCCTAATGGGTCCTTTTCCCTAGTGGGTATTGGATCTGCATCCAATAAGACAAGGGCTCCGTCGGATATCTCATATCCGAACCTCTACTCATCGCAATGCCTACCATATGTGTGTGACCCTCTAGGCCCAATATCGAGCTGGCCGTGAGTCATACCTGTCAGAACTCCTTCTAACTAAGTGAATTATTATCTCTGTAATAATTCACTCGACTCATCGACTACGGAAGTACTAGGCCACTACGCCGTAGTCCCCAGACGATACAGGGGAATCCAATCCATTGGACCTGTCTGTCCTCAGTTACCATGTACCTATAGTCCCTCATCCATCTAATATCCCAGAGACCGTATATCGAGCATGGTGCTGTCAGACCCATACGGTTTCTACTTGAGTCTCGCTCTAATCGGATTCTCCCGGAGAACTCTTTCTCTCTCAACCCGAATGACCCTGGCCAGGGATTTGTCTGAGCAAGAACACATGGGATATTCCTCTCATGATACCGAGAGTGGATGATCCTCTATCGACACTCAATAGCCCTCGTAAGGTCGACTACCACTCCCAATGACCAGCTGTACTAGATCTGGGAACAGCCAAACCTATAAGTCTGGTATCAAAGAGTGGAGCACTCATACAGGACATCCTTGGTGTCTCAAGTCTAAGAACCAGATACACCACTAGGACTACGGAATCGTTGTCTGACAATAAGGCATCATCAACCATCCAGCATTCCGTAAGCGGATCAATCAGTGAACTCATTCTCCAATGAGCACCTGTACTGTATCCCTAGTGTCCCTACACGAGCAGCTATGAGACCAGCTGCATCCATCATATGGACGGGTATACAGCACACCAGTCTATCCGGTTATCACGATGTCCCTCTCGAGTAACCTATGACCGGGATTATTTAGGATATGTGTTTAAAGGTGAATCGATCTCATTATCGTGATCTCATCACGATCCGATTCCCATTGCACAAATCCAAGGACATCACTATACATATGCATTTATGCAATAGTTATAAAGTGGTATACGCCAAAAATATAATAAGCAAAAAGATTCTGTATCAAGTCACACGTGCCATCACTCACGTGATTGGCTTGCTGGGCACTTATGACTAGCAAACTGGGCCCGAATTGGAGCCGTTTTATGCCAAGTGGAAGGCTCATTCGGTGACCCATAACTAGCTCAAGCGATGGTACCGTTAGACTGGGCGATGGTACCGTCCAAACACAATCTCCTAAATAGTATCAAGCGATGATATCGTCCAAACGGTCTCCCAAACTGTGTCAGACAATGGTACCATTAGATTGGGCGATGGTACCGTCCAATGTTAGTATCAGTGTCAGTGCTACAGGTGGTAGTACTGCCAAGACCCGAGACCTTTTTTGGCTTATTTTTTAAGTCATTTGGTGTCTATAAATACTCCAGCTATTCATGCTTGGATAAGCATGAAATAGAGTTGAGAAATGAAGAAAGAATCATTGTGAAAAAAGTTATAAATCTATCTTAGTGTAAAGTCACCTCTTTCTAGTATTTAGCGAGGTCTAAGTTTAAAAGAGAGAGGTGTAAAGGTTCTCGTGAAAAGGAAAAAGAGTTGTAAGGATAGTTGACCTTCGCTCGTTAAAAGAAGCTCGGTAGTGGAAGCCAATGACCTCGAGTGAAGAGGAATTGGGAGTAGATGCAGGTCTCCATGACCGAACCACTATAAAATCGATTTGTATTTCTTTCATACTTTTCATTTATATTAATAATTGATTATCTTGGTTACTACTCTCACTATGCTTAAGAACGTACTCTCTAAGTTTAAACACTTTCCAATATCGATATGATCCTATCATCTTTCTAACCAAATTAAACTTAGGCTTGGTAGATAAATATAATTTGGGTGTGATCAAGATTGCTAGGGAAATGGGTGAGATGTCGAGAGAAAGTTAGGGTGATCCAACTTAACAACTAACATGAGAGTTATGCCATATAAGCTTGACAGATCAATTCATCACTTTCACCTATCGGCATATTATCTCCATATGGTCAACACATTAAGTGGGACCGAGCTTACGAGATTAGCACTATGGTGCGAACAAGAATATCGACTCAGCCCTACAAAGTCAACCATATTGTCACGACCTTAGCTGGAATTGCCTAAGGCGTGAGGCACCCTTGCGGCCAAAGACGCGAACTTAGCTTGCGTTGCCTAAGTCGCGAGTTACCCTTGTGGCAAAGACGCGAACTTAGCTTGCGTTGCCTAAGTCGCACTTTGCCCTTGCGATATTGCTCTGCAAGGATCAGCCCACTTTGTAACCTCTCGCAGGTCCCGAAGGACCTGTAAAAGAGAAAGTTGGTTAGTTCAAAAGAACGAGCAACGAACAAGTCCCGAAGTCTCGCGAAAAGGGGAAGCTTTACAAGCAATTCGACGAACACCTTGTGTGCACAAGAGAAAAGAGGGAGAGGGAGAAAATAAGGCTTTAGAAGGATGAACGAACAGCTGCAAGCCTACAAACAGCCGCTCACCTGGTCCCGGGTGTGAAGACAAGTTCCCGTAAAGGTCACGTGCGAACTTGCGAAAGAGAGTTCAACGCCTGGTATATAACCGAAGCCCCATCCAGCCCTGTGCCACCCGGGGGGTTCAAAGGGGCTGAGATGGCTGATGTTTTGGTGAGCGGAGGCAGTTCTCCGCAACCCTCCCGCGGCACGCGAAAACGGAGCTGTTTTGGGCTGTTTTGGGGCTGTTTTGCTCGGTTCGATGAGCAGTCGCTTTGTAACGCTGCAGCTTGTTCGAACTTACATATTTACAAGCAAAATGACCCAAAACCAAGAGAAAACATGCTGTCAAGCAATTGTATATGTAGGTGTGAGCGACGAACGGTTCGTTTAACGGAGTTGTTGTGGGTGCGCGACGACCGTTCGTGACATTCTCCCCCACTTAAACTGTCGACACCCTCGTCGACGCTTGTTGGTAGTTGTTGATGACTTCTTCTTCATGTCGCAGGGCGTCATCAGGCTCCCAACTGGCTTCAGTTCGGGGAAGCTTTCACCACTTCACCAAGTACTCTGTCTGCTTAGCTCCGTTGGGTAGCTTTATCTTGCAGTCCGCCAGAATGGTTTCCACTCGCTTCTCGTAGGAGGCAGTGATGGGAGGTAGCCGAGTTGGAATACTTCGGGAAGCATCTTGCGGATCCGAGTGGTAGGCTTTTAGGTTGCTGTCGTGAAGAACGTCGTGAATTTGAACCACGCCGACAACTGCAACTTGTAAGAGACATTGCCTACCCTGCTAATAATTGGGAAGGGCCCTTCATACTTGCGCACCAATCCTTTGTGGACTCTGTTCCTAAAGAATTGGAGTGATGCTGGTTGGAGCTTTACCAACACCAAATCGCGAACTTTGAACTCTTGCGGTCGCCTTCCCAAGTCGGCCCACTTCTTCATCCTTTTTGCCACCTTCTCCAAGTAAGCCCGCGCAATATCTGCATTTCGATGCCACTCCTTTGCGAAATGATAGGCTGATGGACTACTCCCAGTATACCCAATTGCCATGGTGTGCGGAGTCGACGGTTGTTGTCCTGTGATAATTTCGAAGGGGCTTTTGTTGGATGCAGAGCTCCGCTGCAAGTTATAGGAGAATTGGGCAATGTCCAATAGCTTCCCCAATCTCGTTGATTGGCACTCACGTAGTGTCGGAGATATTGCTCCAAGAGCGAGTTTATTCTTTCAGTCTGGCCATCCGTCTAGGGGTGGAGGCTTGTAGAAAAGTATAACTTTGACCCCAACAATTTGAATAGCTCGGTCCAGAATCGTCCCAGGAACCGAGCGTCTCGATCACTAATGATATTGTGCGGGACTCCCTAATACTTCACTACATCCTTCATCATCAGCCTGGCCGCCTCTTCTGCTGAACAGTGTAGGGGAGCAGCGATGAAAGTTACATACTTTGAAAACTGATCGACCACCACGAGTATCGATCCGAGTCCCCCTATAGGTGGCAAGCTTGATATGAATTCCAAGGAAATGCTCTCCCACGGCCTTTCTGGTACAGGCAACGGCTCCAAAAGTCCCACCGGCTTCCACTGCTCCACCTTGTCTTGTTGGCAAGTAAGGCATGTTCGAACATATTCCTTCACATCAATCCCCATCTTCGGCCAGTAGAAGGCCCTTTCCACGAGAGCCAACGTTCTGTGAATGCTTGGGTGTCCAGCCCAAAGGGAATCGTGACACTCTTTTAAGAGCTCACGCCTTAAATTGTCCACTCGGGGAATATAAACTCTATTCCCTTTTGTGTAAACAAGTCCCTCCTAGACCCAAAATCACCGTGCCTTGCCTTCTTTGATGAGCTGCATTAGGATAACTGCCTGGGGATCACTATAAAGTCCATCCCTGATTCGGGAAAGGAAGTTGGAGTGCAACTGACTTGCTTGGCCTCTGCTCTCTAGTTGTACAGCATTCACGCATTCCACTTTCCGACTCAGCGCATCGGCCACGACATTTGCCTTCCCGGGCTTGTACTCCATTGCCATATCAAATTCAGCCAGGAAGTCCTGCCATCGCGTTTGCTTTGGGGAGAGCTTATTCTAAGTTTGGAAATAGCTCAGGGCGAAGTTGTCCGTCCTCAGCACAAATCGTGACCCGAGGAGGTAGTGTCGCCAAACTCGTAGACAGTGGATCACTGTTGTCATCTCCTTCTCATGCACTGGATACCGTCGCTCGGTCTCGTTGAGTTTGCGGCTCTCGTAGGGCACCGGATGACCCTCCTGCATGAGTACCCCCCAATAGCAAAGTCCGAAGCATCTGTATGGACTTCAAAGGGCTCTTCATAGTTCGGCAATTTGAGCACCGGTTCTTCCAGAACAGCAGCCTTCAGGTCTTGGAATGCTATCTCACATTTGTCCGACCACTTCCAAGGCTGCTCCTTCTTCAACAACTCCATCAGTGGGGTTGCCCGCTTCGAATATCCTGCTATGAAGCGTTGATAGTAATTGACGAAACCAAGGAAGGATCTTAACTCTGGCACCTTCTTTGGAGTTCGCCATTCCGCAACTGCTTGCACCTTCGACTTATCCATCCGAATGGAGCCATCATCGATTCGATGCCCCAAGAATAAGATCTCAGTTTGAGCAAAGTAGCATTTCTCCCTTTTCACGAACAAAGTTTTCTCCCTGAGAACCTTGAAAATCGTTCGAAGGTGCTTGACGTGCTCCTCGAGCGTTTGACTGTAGATGACGATATCGTCCAGGTAGACGACCACGAACTTATCCAAATACTCCTTGAATAGCTGGTTCATGAGAGTACAGAATGTGGCCGGAGCATTGGTTAAGCCGAAAGTCATCACCAAGAACTCAAACGCTCCATACCTGGTCACACAGGTAGTCTTCGCTTCATCGCCTTCAGCAATGCGCACCTGCCAATACCCCGACCGAAGGTCGAGTTTTGAGAAATACTTGGCCTTGCCCAATTGGTCAAACAAGTCCGCGATGAGCGGGATGGGATACTTGTTCTTCACTGTTACTTTGTTGAGGGCTCGGTAGTCGACGCATAATCGGAGGCTCCCATCTTGTTTCTTCTGGAAGAGAACTGGAGCTCTGAAAGATGCTTTAGAGCTGCGGATGAGACCACCGCTTAGCAGTTCACCTAACTGCTTCCTAAGTTCTACCAACTCTGGCGGGGGCATGCGGTAGGGTGGTCTCGCTGGAGGCTTCACTCCTGGCTCCAGCTCGATGCTGTGATCCGCGCCTCTGCGTGGTGGAAGAGTCTTCGGCAACTCGGGTGGCATAACGTCTTTGAACTCTTTTAGGACGTTCACCACCATAGCAAGTTCTTGAATGGCCTCCTCGTTGAGTGGCTCTAGCTTCATAGCAGCTACGAATGTCAATTCGTCTTTTTGCACCCCTTTCTTCAGTTGTAATGCCGAAATGTGTTAGGGCTCCTTAGTTCCTCTCCGTGAGACGGGAACCACGCAGGGGTTATCGCCTCCCATCATACATATGGAGTTCAAGAACGGCATCGGCACCAACTTCGCCGCGTGCATAAACTCCATTCCAAGAATCACTTGGAAGTCGTCCAGTGGCACAGCCATCATGTTGGTGTTTCCGCTCCATGTCCCAATTTTGATGGGAACTCCCTTCGCTAATCCGGAGATTCGCCTGGCCTCCGAGTTCACCGCCTTCATTCGACTTGGGCTCTTCTCCAAGGTCAACCCAAGTCGCTGTGCTTCACGATCGGCTATGAAGTTGTGGGTAGCGCCCATGTCCACCATCGCACAGGTCGTTTGGCCATTTAGCTTGATGTCCACATACATCAGCTCACTACTTCCTACTTTTTGTACCTTTGTCTTCATGTTCTCCCCCACTTGACCCCGCATAGCGTTCAACAAATGCATTGCTCCCATTCGGGGTCCTTGCGACTCTTCGTCGTCGCTGCTGGATTCAAAACTGCTCGAACTAAGAGCAACAGCTTTGCCCTTGTCCGATCGGGGGGGTGGATGGAAGCCGTCAAAGCATTGAGTGCTTGTTTTTGTGGGCACTCCCTTACCATGTGCGACCCTCCGCATAAGAAGTATCATCCAGGTTTTGAGGCCTTGCCTTTCGGGTTCGGCCCTTTGTGGGAGCTCTTCTTCTTTTGTTCGCCCCCGAGCTCCTTCCCTCAAGAATGTTTTGGAGGGCGATTGCCTGAAGATTGTTTCCTTCTTGCTGGGTCTTCAGAGGAAACAAAGTCGGTGAGCCTTTCTGCAGCAGCAATTGCCCCGACCACATCGGTAACATTCCTTCGATTTAGCTCCTGTTGAGCCCATGGTTTCAAACCATCGAGGAAGCTGAACAACTTGTCCTTCTCGGACATGTCCTGTATGTCCAGCATTAGTGCAGAAAATTGTTTCACATAGTCTCGGATGGTGGTACTTTGACGGAATTGTCTTAACTTCCTTCTTGCGACGAACTCTGTGTTCTCCAGTAGGAACTGAGTTCTCAACTCCCGCTTCAAGTCCTCCCATGTGTCGACTCGACACTGACCTTGTTGGATCTCCTCCCAACGAGTTCGCCACCAAAGTTTCGCATCTCCGTTCAGATACATTGTTGTTATAGAAACTTTGGTATCTTCAGAACCAGGCCTCGTAGCTCGGAAATATTGCTCCATGTCGAACATAAAGTTCTCAAGTTCTTTGGCATCTCTGGCCCCTTCATATCCATGAGGCTCAGGTGCCCTCAAGTTTTGTGGCGGTGCAACGCAGGTGTTGCTTCCTCCCGCATTTAATGTTCTTGTGAGCATGGCCACCTTTGTAGTGAGTTCCGCCACAACATCCTGTAAGTGTTGCACGGAGTCTTTGGTGTCATCAGACAGTCGATCGACTAGGGCCTCGACCTTGTCGATCCTGGACTCTGCTTCCTCTTGCGAGCTCTCTACCCCAACAAGCCTTTGTTGGCCATGGTAGAGTTCCTCCATGCTCGCTTCAAGAACATCCAGGCGGGTTTCCGCCATTGTGAGTCACTCCTTGTGACTCTTTTTCCCAGTTAGAGCACCAGATTGCGCTTCCTCCGCTCGCGGAGAGTAGCCAACTTCTCGCTCATCCTGTTCGCTACCGCGCTCCTCTTGAGCGGCTCCAACAGCATGAGAGCGAGTGTGCACATGCAGCCCACCTGCGGCTGCTTGGGGCAAGGGTCCGGCTTGCCCCGTCTTGATTGATTCGCCACGATGCTTTGCCATGGCGAAGTTGCGAAGTTAGTTCGATGTTCGCTCGAAGTGCTTGCCCGCTCTGATACCATAATGTCACGACCTTAGCTGGAATTGCCTAAGGCGTGAGGCACCCTTGCAGCCAAAGACGCGAACTTAGCTTGTGTTGCCTAAGTCGCGAGTTACCCTTGTGGCAAAGACGCGAACTTAGCTTGCGTTGCCTAAGTCGCGCTTCACCCTTGCGATATTGCTCTGCAATGATCAGCCCACTTTGTAACCTCTCGCATGTCCCGAAGGACCTGTAAAAGAGAAAGTTAGTTAGTTCAAAAGAACGAGCAATGGACAAGTCCCGAAGTCTCGCAAAAAGGGGAAGCTTTACAAGCAATTCGACGAACACTTTGTGTACATAAGAGAAAAGAGCGAGAGGGAGAAAACAAGGCTTTAGAAGGATGAACGAACAGCTGCAAACCTACAAACAGCCGCTCACCTGGTCCCGGGCGCGAAGACAAGTTCCCGTAAAGGTCACGTGCGAACTTGCGAAAGAGAGTTCAACGCCCGGTATATAACCAAAGCCCCATCCAGCCCTGTGCCACCAGGGGGGTTCAAAGGGGCTGAGATGGCTGACGTTTTGGTGAGCGGAGGCAGTTCTCCACAACCCTCCCGCGGCACGCGAAAGCGGAGATATTTTGGGCTGTTTTGGGGCTGTTTTGCTCGGTTCGGTGAGTGGTCGCTTTGTAACGCTGCAGCTTGTTCGAACTTACATATTTACAAGCAAAATGACCCAAAACCAAGAGAAAACATGTTGTCAAGCAGTTGTACATGCAGGTGTGAGCGACGAACAGTTCGTTAAACGGAGTTGTTGCGGGTGCACGACGACCGTTGGTGACAATACGGCACAGACCAGAAAGTCCAATACATATAATCACCCATATAAGAAAGTCAAATACATACAAGAAAGTCAACCATACAGCCCTACACAATTACATGATCCATTAATAGTCAAATACATATAATTATTCCTAGTATTTACCACGATCTCAAATCAGTAATCACCTATCACATATAATTATTCTTAGTATATGAGAGGTCTTGTCAAATATACCTAATATAACTTTTTGTAGGATTCAATTGATTCGAAAGTGATTTTTTGTTTTATATATACAAAAAAGGGTAAGCGATAAAGACATGATTCACATGTGCGATGAAGGACCGAAGATCCTTTATCAGCTAAGTTGACACCTTCGACAATCAAAATTTAACTTAACATCTAATAAAAACGTTAATAATTAACAACAAAATCTTGAGATGGAATCGGTATTAATAAATTACCGGAACCTGTATTAAATTAAATTAAATTAAAATAGTACTAGTTTAGTTGGATATATATATCCTCCAAAAACATTGATAATGTCGTTATTATCATTTTACCAACAGGTAGAACATTTACAAATTCAAACACTTGCTAATCACTTACACGAAAGCGACTCTTTAAGTTTAGATTCGCTGTCGTGCTAGAGATTTATATATTTGCACCCTTTAAATTTAAGTTTAGCTTCGTCCATGTATTTTTCTTTAACCATTAAAAGAACACCATATGTTCACTACTAGCATCATTTAAAGAGCATGAAGAGAAATTATCATTTACTATATTAAGAATATTAAAGATAAATATATATATATATATATATATATATATATATATATATTATCTTGAATTACTAAAATCACCAACCTAATCACGATTCCCAATCTTGATGCGCACCGAGAATCATCCTCCAACACCAATCTTAAGGAGATTGCAGATGACAAAAGCCAAGCCACCTCTTGTAGGAGCAGACACACCCACCGCCGGAGAGAAGAACCACGCCGAGGTCGCTGCAAGACGACCCTAACCGCTTGCGATTAAAAGAATATTATTTAAAATCAATATTATGCTATTATTCCATCAACATATTTTGTCATTTTTTTGACAGCTAACAGCCAAGTTTCAAGTCTTTACAAGAAGATCCAAGTGCAACATCAGATGCTATATCAATACTTGATTGCCTTGCCAACTCAGATGCGTATATATACAGAAACTAAATATAACAGATCAAAATTTGGCTATTAGAAAGAGTGATGTGAATCAATGATAGATAATAACCATGCTACTTTACTAATGATTGCATCGCCTTAAACCCTGTGGCCAAGTTGGAAAGGAGAGAAGCCAGCATAGGGTGGTAGAGTTGGGGGGGTGATGCCAAACTGCAGGGTTTTCTAAAATCGAAGGACAGTTTTTTTTTTTGTAATAACAAGTGAGTGGAAATTTCAAGTGTCATTAGCTTCAACTCCGATGCTAGTGATGTACCGTACCAAACAGCATCCAAGAAAAAGGAGATACAGGTTCCAGAAAGTTTAGAACATTCTTCCCCAAACCTGCTCTTGGAAAATAGAAATCACTCGATGCAGAAGGCTTTTCCAAACTGTATACAGTCCCCCCAGCAGCATGAGTTAGCAAAGATGGTGTCAGAAAAGAGTAGTTAGGATCAGGAGTTTCTTGGATTAGGTCGCAATGCTTTTGCGAAGTAGTTGCGGATCTCCGGGATGATCCGTTGAATCAGATGGGAATGCCTACAGAAATCCATCAGGGACATGGCTTGAGTTCGTGCAGACCAAGTTAAGAAATTTTGAAGAAACAGCTGAGTAGAAAGTACCCTGGCTGAATGCTTATTTTGTCGAATTGCTCCAAAATAAACAACACACAAGTGTGCCTCAGGGACATGGCATGGAATGCCTCTGACAATTCATACATGCTAGAGATGTTGTCTATGTTGACATCCTGCATAAGCAAAGAATATTTCAGCTTTAATACATAACTACTATTACTAGCCGAACAAAATTTCCGAAAAGAAGGAAAAATATATCATCTATTCACCTGAGCGATAGCATATTCACATAAGCGTTTAAGACCCTCCAGAAGATACTGATCTGCAGCTCTTAGTAGGTCTTGTGCGATATTAGTAGTAACCTCGACTGATCCTGTGTATATAAATCTGCAAACGAACACCCAAATGTCAAACCCCATAACACAAAGCATCATTAGTATGAAGAGTAACTGCACTTGCCTCATCATCAATTCAAAAACCTCCCATCTTATATTAGGAATCTCAATGTCTCTAGCATCCTTCTCCTGAAACAAATCAGTAAAAGTAAGACATTTTTAATCAGATCTTACTAGGCCAGAACAGGTACTACGATATCTTGCTCTTTCCAGAAGCGACTTGTTAAAAATAATATAACTTTCGTCATTCATACTCTGACATTGTTTAGTAGAAAAAGTTTCCGAACATATCATACGCTGACATTCTTAGGGCTTGTAAATACCCTAACTTTGCAAGAACACTTATTTATCCACCTGAATGTGAGTAAAGCCTAATTATAGAGGAAAAACAAACAGGGTAAGAATTAAGAGTTTCCTTACCCTGTATCCACCATCAAACATTGCACGAAATGCATCTGAAGAAGCAAGCAAAGCAATTCTGTGTGCATAGAAGCGCTTGCCTGGAAGAGAACAGGAAAATAAAACATTTTAATATGTAGCAAATAACTGATAGCATCCTCATGAATGGGAAATGAAATGTGAAAAACTTCATGAAAATTTTAAAGGTTATCCACATTTTTTGATGGAAAATAACAGCATAGTAAGAATATTCTACAACCTTCAACCAGAAAGGTAACATCTGATAGCGTGGAGCTATTCACATACTGCTCACCCAGATAAACCTGCAGGAAACAAATGACTAGTAACACATACAATGCATTGATTGGAAACAATAACAAACGTTACTATTCTGTTCTCACAAAAGCAAATCCAAACAACATAATTGAAGTTTTTCTACCAGGCACTTTAGAAGGAGGATGTCACCAAGATAAGATATAGTTGCTTCTATATTCATAGATATATACAGCTGTCTGTTCTGAGTCTTCTGACAAACTGGTAATTAGCTTTTAGGACCTTTGCATAATTCATGCATTTCTCAATATCGTAGCATGAACAAGTTCCAATATGAAGTTAATCCTTGTACACTGGGATGTCCAGTGTAAGAACGCCAATACTGAGAATCCAGGATCTTTAAATTATTAAAATAATAATCATGACATTCGATGTGAATAATTTTCTTTCCTTCCTCAATGTGATCAGGAAAATAAAAAGATAAAGGCACCCACATTAATTTCAACAACCATCTCAGTGTGAAAACTCAAACACACATGATGGCACTTATATAAGAACAATAATGCTGCATTAGTAACTCCTTTTTAGCTATGAAAATGCCAGTTGTCTATCCCTTACCTGAAGGAATATATTTATCACCTAGTTTTCTTATGATTCCAATTATACTCCAAAATCATATTTTACATTTGTAGCACAGATTTCTTGTAGAAGAAATGATATTTTAGATAAAAATAACCATTTTCCCATTAGAATAAAGGCTATACTTGTGAAGTAATAGTTCTTTGCTTAATAATACCTTGATAGTGACAACTGTGAAATTCGACAAATATAGAAGATAATTCCATCAATTTAAATAAAAGATTATTTTTTAAGTATACAAGTTTTAAGCATTGAAATCCCGACCCTTTTTATTTGTATCTCCATGATTATGGAACAAATTTTAATCATTAAAACTCGTAGCAAAGCTAACTAATGCCTGTTTTAACAAACCTGAGGTGTGGGGGATGGAGGAGCTGCATCCATAGAAGAGAGTGTCATGGCTTTGTTAGCCAACTTGTAAAGAGCAACTGAACCATCTTGTTGCTGTTTTAGATTAGTAGACCCCAGTAGATCTAGAAGTAAATCAAGCCCTACATTGAGAAATTGTTAATTAACAAACAAAGATATTTTCTTAAAGTACAAAAGAGAAATGAAAAGGATATCGGTGGTGAAAGGACGATATGGATAACTGGACATGTAACAGTTACCATTGTTATCAACGAAAATTGTTCTTTGATCCCCAGGTAAGCATAGATGAGCAAGAGCCAGTGCTACACGCCTTTGAACAACCTTCTCTCCAATTCGCATCAGATATAGCAAATGCATTAATACCTGAAAGAGCAAAAAAGGAAGGTACAGGATGTTACTATCAGAAGTAAACATGATTTAAAACTTGGAAAGTCAATGTTTGTCAATCAATTTACAATGCAAAGGACCTAAGAAACAAAACCCACTCGTCCAATGATCTTCTCTTCTAATCTTTTCAATGTCTTTGCTACACAATCCTTTGTTGCCTGCAATTGAACTTATATATCTTGTTAATGCACGATTTAAAACAAAACAAGATTGACACTCACAACCGAAAGCATTGATCTGAAGCATCACATCAACATACCTGGACAATGAACTCACCATCTTGGAGCTTTTGAACACCTCCTACCTTGATAAAATCAGAAACATTATCCTGAAAAAAAGACGAGTAAGCCTATCTGAACTTCTAGCATTATAAAAAATAACAGAGAATCAAGTCAGAACAAAGGAACATTTGATGTAGATTCACCTCATTGTCTGCAATTCCATAAAGAGCAAATGCAGCATTGTGCTGCAGAGATCCATTTTTTGAGTCAAGAAGTTTCAGCAGAGGAACCAAACCACCATTGTAGACAATACCAGCTTGGTTGTGTGAGTCCTATAAAGAAAAAGGGTCTTTGAGACACGCCAGAAATTAGGTACTATTGACCACATGGAAGCTTAAGAAACAAATCCAACCAGAACAAATTCGAGAGAAATTATTAAACAGGAAAAAGAGAAGTTTTTTATGACCAAAGGATATTATCTTAACTACAAGCACAAAAGATCATAGAAAGCATTTAAAAGGAGCATGTCGAATAATTTCAAAATGTGGCAAATATCTGTTATAGAAAGATTAAACTTAATCCTCCTTTTTTTCTAAGAATTTAATGAAGAATTATTCAAAGTATAAATGAAAAATCAATCTAAGCAGAGAATCAGAGGAAAAAACTTAAATTTGTTGTCAACTCATTTGACACCAAACTAGACTTGTGAAACAGTGAGAGTAAGGGTACAAATATTCTACAATTCGGTATATCCAATGCTAGAAAGTGCACAATGGAGGCACAGCCCAAACAAAAATAAGCCATGGCCCAATGAACCACATTGCTAAATAGCAATAGTGTTCTTGAAACTTCAAATTGGTAAGCAGTGCTATGACCCAATATATTACAAGTCTTATGTCCGGAAGCTCTATCTGAAGTAGGAAGCTTTCTTTTCCCCTGAACATTCCTTCTCATGGATTTCAAATTTTCAAATTAATGCTTTAACCTAGAACTATAAGTGTGCTAAAGAAAGCACATAAAGCTGCAAAAGCATGAACATACATGAAAAGAGAAATGAAATAACTGAATGAGTTATTCTTGATAATAGCCTATCCTAATCTTCCATATACAAAGAAATAGTAACAAAAAATGGCAAGAATAGCAATGATGAACAGAGCTAGCTTTAAAATAAACACTAGTAAAATAGAAAAATTAAGATATGATAGGTATCAGATTGAACGGTAACATATATCAATAACCTGGGCCAGCCTGCCAAGAGCAAAGGCAGACATCTCTTTAAGTTGAATATCTGGGGACTGAAGCATCTCAATCAGTGGCCGTACAGCACCCCTCTGTACAATGTGCACCTGCAAGAAAGTCAAGGTAGCAGAACCGGTACATGGATAAGATTATAACTTAACCTATATCAATATTATCCTTCAGATAGAACAAAGAAGAAAAGCGTTCAATGAAGTACTTTGCAATCTGAATCAGCTGAAGCAAATTGCCCTAGTAATAAAGCTGCTTCCCTTTGGCTCTCCGTGCAGCATGAACTGTAATTAATTACTTGCTCAGTTTAAAGGAATGCAGAAAGAAGTATTTAACCAACCCAAACATTCTATGATGAATCTAATTTGAAATTACAACACGATGTACGTACTTATCAAGCACATAAGTGCACATTTTGCCATCATTATCACACAATTATATCTTCCCACTTGCAAACTAAAGTCAAAGATCTGTAGCAATAGTGTCAAAGGCAGTGTGTCACTGGCATCTGCTTCTGTTGAGTACTTGGGAAAGTTAAATCCCAAATGATATGAATGATGACACCTCAGGTCATTTTGCTTGTTCAGAAATAGCATAGCAGTTAAACATATGATAACTATTCGCCCACAGGTGTCAATTAAAGAACTTGGCATCATATACATCATAGCATGCTGAACACCATCGAACTAGCTATGCCAATCACCCAGGCCAAACTGAGCGGGTAGCTTTGAACTGGCCTAATCCAGTTGGAGTTGATTATGTCCAATTTGAGATGAATTGGGGTCATATACATCATAGCACTTACCTATCAAGACTACAATTGCACTTCAAGAAGACACACAACTCACACAATCAATCTTCACATAATTCACATGATCATTCTTCAAATTTCTCTAATTGAAATGAGAAATCAAATAACTTGGCTGATCAGTTATGGGTAAATGACATTGCTAAAATTTATCAAAATTTACACCCATGCATCTGTTTAATGCAGTATGGTTTTCTATTCCATATTCATCAGGAGAAGCAGGAGGGAAAAGTTAAACAACCGAAAGATCCTTTTATTCTAAAGGAATCAGTATTGGGAAGTCAGACAGCTAGAGTCTAATCTGTTGAAGTAAAAGCAGAAAAGCTGATTGTTAAAGAAACAGAACACTAGGTTGTTCATTCCAATGTTAACCATAGCAAATTCAGGAGGCCAACTTGAAGTGGGCAACACTTCTTCCTCCATTTCCTACTAGTGGTACCATAACCTACATTAGTTTTTAACTCTATTTCTGCAATCACATTGCCAGCCATACCAATGATCAAAATACAAGCTAATCTTTAGATCTTTGTTGACCCTCACCAGCTCAGAACACTGCTTAAATTAATTGAAAATTCACACCGAAAGAGAATTATAAGCTTGATTTTTCAGAAGGAAAAGAAACCCTTTAGTTTTCTTTCAAAAAATATCATAATATGAAGAGCACAATGTCCTTCCTTTATGACCAGGAGCCAACTCTAACCTTTTATTTTCAATCAGATATAAAGTTCAGATTTCCTGATCTCGTTCTAGAATTAAGTTTAATCCTACCAGCATAACAGCTTTTATTGAAAGTCAAATCACCAACTTATAAATGAATAAGTTAAGATGCAGTTCAGGATTGTTCACCACTTTCTTACAACAACTAAGGAAGCACAAATTGAAAATAATAAATGATAAAATAACAAAATAGGTTTCACAATCACCTATTGACAAATGAGTCATGCTACCTTAATCAGGGCAATGAAGTCCAAAGATATACCTTAATAAGCCAATTACAGGTTGTAAAGCTCCTGCAAGAAGAACTTCTTTCTTTATGTTAGGTGATGAATGAACCAGATTCCCAATTACACCTACCTGAATATCAAGAGAAAATCAACTGGTTAGCTGGACATTGAAAAAGAATAAATCTCAAAAAATTAAGAAACATGAGTACCTTTAAAATATAGATAACATGTGTTTGTCATGACATCCAAGGAATAGATAATAATAATTCAATGTATTTTTTTATTCAAAGCTGGATGAATCATCCACCGTAAGTCTGTAAAGCTGCATGAGCATTATTGCAGTGAACAACAGTTCCATTATGTACTGCATCCCCAGAAGATTGTCACATTGCATGAGCTAATTCATAGCTTTGTCATCAGCTTGTCTCCAGTAAGTGATGCATCTCTAAATCATGATTTCAGGAAGATTATTCAGCAAAATGTTCCTTCCCAGAGACACCAATATGACAATTTGTTAATCAATTTGAACTTCCATCATAATTTAAGGGAGTGTCACTTGTTGAGTCTATTAAATCATTCACCTCTATATGTTACAATGTAACAATGTTTTAGACTACAAGTATGCCACTTTCCACAGTAATTATGTAAACAATCATGATTCTGAAAAATGTTGTACTTCTCCAAAACTTATTATAATGGAGGCTATTACATAAACCTCAAATACCTACATGACTTCCCTCTACCTACTTTAAAGATTAGGCATTGCTTGATGACTCATGGAATCATGAAGGTTATCTAGATGTGTGATATTCTCTTGTAGATATTGTTGACCTCCATTACTTTGTCACTGTTTCGAATTCCAACTACTGTTTGATCACTGATTAGGAAATTTACTATATTGCAAGTTATAAGATTCTACCTAACAAACTTTGCTACACACTGTTATCAACATGTCAAGTTACAATACACTTATGAATTAAGAAAGTTCAGGATGTGAAAAGTTTATACGTATATTAAAAATAGTTGCACATCTATGACATGGACCAGTCAGCTCAGATGTACTGAACTGAAAAAACATGATTGACACTAATCACTATTTTTCTAACCTAAGCATTACCGGTGCAGCTCTGAAATACCCAATTTAATAAATTGATTGTACTCATATTGGAAGCTGGAACCAACTGGTTCTAGAAAAGCAATGGGAGAATAGGGAGGTACAAGAGAGACATGGATCAACATGAATCCATCTCTCATTAGAAGAGAAAGTAATATCATCTGAAAGGTACTGCAAGCCTAATGTCACCCTCCACAATATAAGCTAAGTGCTCTTCCTTCTCAGAAACTGATATGTAGCACTATCATTGACAGAGTCATCAAGAGTAGGAAGTGTGAAGCGGGGAAGGAAATTGTAAATTAGTTGATAGATACTTGGTGGCAAAGGAGGGAATAAAAGTCCAAAACTAGAAAGGAAAAAGGGACAAAATTATCAAGATCATAGAACAACAAATGGAGAAGAGAGTGAAGCAGATGGCACTAAAGAGTATGCAACTAGATTACATTGTTGTTGAGTATAGGTATACTTTTCTTCAATACTCTAATGGTGTCCAAACTATAACATAGTAATAAATAACGTGGATGGATCTCCTTTTCAATTTACTTGATTGCTTGTACAACAGGATGGGGTTAAGCACATTCAAGATCATCTGAATATTAACAGGGCTCAACCCAACAAACATACTTGAGTTGCCAACCCTGATAGGATAATGCACTAAACATTTATATCCTCCAAAAGCACTAGGATTCACCTTACATGCATCCAATTCATCATAACTAATCCAGGTGCAGATCGAGCACTTCATAAATCAAATGCATTCTATTCAAATAAATTAAAATATTTGTCTAAATGTGCAAGATATCAGGCCATGTGTTTCATCTGCATTATCTCACCGCCTCATAATGGATGGCAGCATCCTCTGATCGAAGCATGAGAATCAGCGTGGGAAGAGCATTACATTCCACAATCTGCAAATTTAATTTGAAATGAAATAGCAGCAAAAATATTTCCATATTAAAAGTATAAATTTTAAATCAGTTAGCAGAATGACCTGGTTCTTGTTACCATCATTTTTGAATGCCAAAGTCCGCAGGGCACCAGCAGCTGCTCTCTGTACCTTCAGGTCTGTAGACTCCAGCAATTCAACAAGCGGTGGAATTCCACCTTCAATTCTAGAAACCATTAAAGACAACAATCAGAAAAAGATGATATGCTAAATATTCAAAAGCAAAACTAAGTTTTGTGAGAAAGAACCTGACATAAGTTTTGATATTGCTATTTTCATGAGCAAGATTAGTTATTGCATCAGCTGCTCTCCTAATAACACTATTAACGGCTCGGCAATTGGAACCTTTTTTGTGCCTTCTTAACAGATTAACAAGCAGACGCAAGGCACCCGCATCAACTATAAGTTGCTGGTGTTCAGGCTGTTAAAATCATTAAAAAGCACTTAGAGCAATATCAAGAAAAGAGTGGAACAACCCCAACAAGAGGAAAATAATATTCATATACTATGAAGTAATCTATCAAAGAAGCAGTAGAAGTTATACATTAGTTGACACAAAATATTGGTGAATTATTTGAAAGCATGAATAACTATTAAATTGTGCAAATACATTATGATTCTGCTAAAAACAAATGCATACAGCAAAATCTTCATAACAGGATGACAAAATAAAGCAACCACTAAACTTCTAAATATCTTCAAATTACAACCTATGCGACTTGTAATGTGCATCTTGGAATGGAAGAGAAGTTTGAACTTAACAACAAATAGTGTTAAGAATGTTTAGTCTATGTAAGAGAGTAGAAGTTGATACAAAGACCAGCATCAGAAGACAATCTAAGGATTATAAACTGATACCGGATGAGTTAAGAAAAGTTCCTACCACAAATACAAAAGGATGTAGGACAAGTTCAAGAACAGAACGCTAAAAACAAATTGACACAAACAAGATGAAAAATAAATTGTTAACCATGCCAACTTTTAAAGAGAAGGCATGTAAAAAACCACTGAAAACTATTTAATCTCATATTATCTTCCCTCTTAATATGCAAAACGTGTAACTCAGTGAAATTACTAACCACAAGCTTATCAAGCAGCCAATCAACTAACATCGAATACAGAACTATAGCAAGTGAACCGGTGAAAATCTACAAAACCCATGTTCGAACACTGAAAATCTACATATCCCTACCTTGCAAACATCTGAAATTGCATTGCTTACCTAAAAACAGGACTTCATTTTTACAAATATTAGATCGCAGTTAAAAAGAGGATCCTTGTCCCATCCTCATAATTTGTCTCAACTAAGATCATAAGAGCTTCCAGGTCTCATGTCCACATGAAAAAGTATAAAAAAGTGCTACCGTGGATACCTTCACTGCAAGAAGTCCGAGAGCAAAAGCGCTCCCTTTTTCGACCTCATGTTCGAAGGGGCGATCTCCTCCGGCGGCACTCCCTTCCCTTACCAGCAGAGGCGGCGGCTCCTCCAGATGCTTTACAAGGGCGGGCACCGCCCCTCCTTCCACAATCACATTCACAACCTCCTCTGCAGAAAGGATCGGCAAACAGATCTATCAACATCAAGCATCAATAAGAAATAAAAACCCTAAAACAGACAGCAACCAGAACAACACAACATCAACGGACGAGCAAACTGATTGAAAGGAAGAAAGGGTTCGGCGGACCATTCTTAGCTAGCTCGGCGAGGATGTGGGTGGCACGCTTCGCGGCGGCGCGATCGATGAGGCGCCAGGAGAAGCTCCGCTCGAGGACCTCGACCTGGGTCCTGACCTCGCGGGCGAGCGTCTTCTGGGACCGATGGCAACAGATCTCGTCCCCGCCCGCCTCCCCTCCATCCTCCGCCTCCCCGTCGTCCCCCTCTTCCGCCGCCGGCACCGAGGCCGCCGACGAAACGGCGGCGGCGACGTCCTCCTCCAGCTTCCGCTTCTGCCCCTTTCTCCGCGGCCGCTGCTGCTCCGCCTCCATCGGTCCCAAGGAAACCACAGAACAGAGAGATGAAGGAATTCGACTGTGAAAAGAGAGAGAGAGAGAGAGAGAGAGACAGAGATGGTGTATATAATAACATTTATTACAATTTGTTTTAATGAAATATTATTGAATGCATGCACAAGAGAGTGGGTGTGTGCCCGGTATGAATGAGAAGCTCCGATCCGCTTCAAATACTCCATGGATAGAATACCAATCGAACCGCTAATATCCAAAGACGCTTCATATTAAACGGTTGTGATGCTCAAAACGTCAACCGATCTAAAACGTGTTTTGGAAAGGATCTGGTCCATGTGATGTGGCAGACGGTCCAGCGTAAAGAGGGGAAACGCTGATGGCCGCTAGCCGGCTTTTTCTTTCTGAAAATATTATGTTCTACCAGCTCGACTATATACCTTGCATCTACCCTCCTTATGATTTGAGATATGTTCGGGACCTACCGATGATAAAGCAGGTAAGCTTGTTAGGTGAACGCGAAGGTTCCGAGAAGGGCGGACGAAGAGGGTTTTCGAAAATTCGTGTTTCCCGCGCCAGCGAAGCGATCGACGGCCCAGATTGCCTTTCGAAGGGAGAGATGGTCCCGTGCCGTACCCAAGCATTAACATCGCGTGTTCGACATACTCTAAATTACTTTTTCCACTGATGACTCGTCGACCCTCTTTCGTACCCGGCTCATCACTGGAGGAGGCGGTGGCCATCCCCATGAAAAGGTCGGCGTGTGAGGACAAGCGGTGTCCTTTGTGTTTTGCGATATGGGAATGAAATCAAAGAATGCTGCGACATATCTATCTATCCTCACGCATCCAATCAAGGTCTCTAAATAACGCATTTAACTCTTAAATTTAATGTAATACATATATCCATACGAATGCTAAGATTTGTTCCATATCTTATCATATATTAATTTTATTAAGAATATTATAATAAAATTTGTAACATCACAGTAAGGCTTTTTTATTTTTATTTTATAATCTCAAACTTTTATTCCACTATTGCATAATATGTGTACTACATGACTAATACTAGATAACTTTTTAAATATATTAATATCAATCAAAATTTATATTTTATTATACTGTATTTTTTTAATATATTTTATTGAAAATTTATTGGGATTGATAAAGATTTTAAATTTCTTAAAACTAATGTCCTATGATGGCAAAGAATCATAATACTATAAGGAGTTATTGTGGAAAAGGAATAATACTCTATCTGGTTTGATTTTTTTATATATTACATATCTTCTTTAGGGTTTGGTAAAGAAAAAGTAAAATATAAAAAATACTTTAGATGCTTTTCTTGTTTAAGGAGTTTGATAAAAATATTTTTTAATTTTTTTAAAAAAATATAAATTCATCGGAGTTATGTGAGAGGACATACATTCGATAACTTTGATTTAGATATAAACAGAAGTTGCTATGCTTTTTGATATATTTTATATTATTAATTATTAATTATTTTTAATTTTTCTCCTCTTCTCTCAATAAAATTTATAAATTAATATTTTGATTCAACCAATTATATGACTTTTCATAAGCTCAATCTCAAACAGTCGAGAGATTTGATATATATATATATATATATATTCAACTTAAAAGAATACATAAAAATATTACAGATAAATATCACATATTTTTGTTGTTGTTTCTGTCACGATATGATTGATGACGAAGGAATTCTAAATGCACGAGCAATATTTACGCACCAATTCGTAATAGGCCACTGGACCAGCCAGGGGGCCACGGAGGCTACCAATCAACCGACAGGTAGATCCGACAACGTCTTGTGGGCAGCCACCACATAATGTAGCAATTGTTCGTACGTACCCACAGAATATTGTCAATGGATGTCGACGAAAGAAAGCATCTGCCTTGGCATAAATAAAAGAGTAACACTTAATGATAGTTTTCATGTTGTAATTTGTGGCACTCACAATTGGAATGCTCGTACCATAGTACGTATCGTTGCCACACATGTCAAAGTCATTACTCAAAATTATAATGAGATATATTATGTGATATCAAAGTTTATAATGAGTAGATATATAAATATATATATATATATTGCTAATTTGGAGTCTTCGTAATACTTGTGGCGTTGGAAGCGGATCGATTCACAGCCAACCAGACTCGCTTCCTCGCTCATGGGAGCCGCAAGGTGTTCGATCTCGGTGAACGGTTCCCCGAGCAACCGCACTGCGGCGAGGAGCAGAACGAGCCGTCTGCCGCCGCCACCATGGCTGCCCTGGCCGAGAAACAGAAGCAATATACCCCATCATCACCGTTCGAGATCGTGGAGATCCAAGTGCCGAGACGGGAAGAGCGACGACGGCGGCGGCCGAGATGAGGATTGGGTGTCGTCGCCATCGGCGTCGCCTTACCAAGTGCTCGGCCTCGATCCCACTTGTTGCTCCCTGGCCCAGCTCAAAGCCGCCTTCCGAGCCCGCGTATGTCATTATCATCTTTCCCTCTTCTTTTCTTCCTGCCAGTTCCCGCTTAGTGTTTTCTTATTTGCTTTCCTTAGGTATAAAAGGAAATATTAATTCTGGTGCTCTGATTTCTGCAACCCTTAAAAAGATTCGACTCATCATGTGTGTATTGTTTTAGCAAAACCAAGCTCAAATTTGGATCTTTAGCCTCGCACAGAACCGTCGTCCTTTTACACTTTTGTAAGGATCATTACTCAAGTTATTTAAGGGTTTACATTCATGGTATGCGATTGTTTAAGTGCATTTTTCGTTTTGGAAAGAGGTGTTGCCTTGTTCATTCATGCGAAAAAAGGTTTGGAGTGTGTTGATATTTTTCAACATTTCCTATGATCTTTTGTCACTATGTTCTAAAGAGTGAAATAGAGAATCTTTATTCCATTTATTACACTTTGGGGCCTCCAGTATCGAGATAAAAGATTAACTAAGATGATTTTGACAATATAAAATGTTCTATTCTCTCTTTATTTTCTTCTTCTCTGTCCTTACTTCTCTCTATCTCTATCAAATGTGCAGTAACATATGTCACTTTGATTACTCAATACTTGAAGTGCACAATCAATGCTCATTTCTTCTTTCAGAAGAAAAAAGAGCTTCGACTTACAGGGAACTATGATCATGCACTTGTTTTCGAGACGTAGCCATGATCACAAACTAGTTACTCACACGAGTGAATTCATCACAGCATGAAATGAATATGTTAGGTAAATTTTCAATTTTATCTCTTCTCATTGCATCATGGAACAATTATTATGTTAACATATTGAGAGTTGTCCTAGCTTTGGTCATTATATTACAAATTTGTACGGGATTAGATGCTGAGTTGATGATTTATTGTATGCTTAACCTAGTCCCTAAAAATCTATGATCGAATTATTTTTCACTTGTATGGACACTATTTAAATTTATGTTGTAGTTTTTTTATATATTGCTATAAGAAAACATCAAGGTTCTTTCCTGTTACAGGTTAAGGAATTTCATCCAGATGTGTGTAAGGACATGAAAGATGCAGATGCATTGATAAAACGTGTAATATGGGCCTATGAGGTAATTCTCATCATCTGGTGTTCACAGTGGCTCTAGAAATATATAGTTTTCCAATTAATATTCTAGAAAAGAACAAGCTAGAATTTATCAAGTGAAAGAATGCATATGTAATGCCTTTGCAAATTGCCTCAGTATAATTGTGTTGATTGCCTGGTATAATTATATCTATTTAAGACACCTTACTTTATATGGGAGAAATCATGTCTATGTAAACCTTGAAAGTGCAGCCTATGAGCCATTTTTCTACCTATGTTTTGTGGGATGCACTGTCAAAAGCAGTCTGGCTTTGGTAGGTTTTCCAACTATGTGTACTGGATGTCTGATTAGCCAATGTCTTAGTTTTCCTTTTTTTTCTGTGCTATGATTGATCAATCAGTCACTGTTATCAATTGTTCGATCATTTCATTCTAGGCTTATATGGTTCTGATCGGTTGACCAGTTTAGATAAATCAAATATTAGACAACCCTATTTAAAGTCTTATGGTTCTACTTTGATGTCATCTTGATGTTTCAAGAAGTGGAGATCTCTGAGATTGTTAAGCCAAGACATTTTTGTTGGATACCAAAGAAAGATTAACAAAAGCATGTCTGTGGTCTTATCTTAAAATTTCTGCATTTTGATATGGGTTCATTTAGTTACAGAAGTGCATATTATAATTGTAGATAAACAACAAATCATAAGCATTTATCTTTGAGTGACAAAGAGGAAATATTTCAAGAGAAACATGTTGCATGACAATGTATTCTTATACATTGTGTTTATTTAGGTTTCTATGGTATTATCTAGTGTGATACAATATATTTATGACATAATTTTTCATTACGATATATGTTTACAAGTGTAAGATCTATACTAACCATAGCTCATTGCTAAATGCAGATATTATCTAAAGACCAACCAGATGAGCCCTTAAGAAGGTAGACAAGAGTACCTAATGACTAAGAGTATTTGTAGTTCGATCATTCCCAGCTGAGTGCCGCACTGAAATTATGCTTGAATTTTTTGATGGTTGGCTGTTGTTCATCGAAAAAGATTTTCTTCTCGTGTTAGAATGCTATCTGTTGTTGGTTCTGTTTGTTTGACAAGCATACTTGGAAATGTTGGATGAAATCAGAAAAATACTGTGTAAAGTAACATCTAAAATCAATATTAACTAAAATTCATGAAAATGCACCATTAGATGTTTGTACTCTATTAAAGTAACATCTAAAATCAATATTAACTAAAAAGTATTTTAGCACTATATGTTTGTACTCTATTTTCTAACTTAGGGTCCAATTCTGGAAATCATAAACAACAAATATTACTTTTAAGAATTTTCTTTCTTTTTCTTGGAGAAGGTTGATCGCTTTGTAGTGATCTGACAAGGTCTTTACCCATCAAGCTAACCAACAAATATTACTTTTTAGATTTTTTCATACATCAATTTCTAATGGATCAAAAAATACACACCTTCAGTGAGATAAACGAGAATTTGCCATGTTAATTTTGATAAACATTCTTGGTATAGAGAATTGCATAATGCTCCTAGAATGCAAGCTTCAAGAAATTTTTGCTTTTCAGTGTGAACTATGTAACCTGGAAGTACATACAAATTCTAAAGCTTTTCTTAAGAAAATTGGCACTAGTGTTCTTGTTTTGTAAATGCAGGTTTAACAGCATTAATATATTAAATTATTGAAGAAATTAATGTCCAAATTAATATAGATATTCATACACTTTTGTTAGAACTAGAGGGGTGATTTTTGCGTCCAGAAAAATCATTTTACAAACCTGCATATCTTTTGCTGTCAGTTCCTTGATCTAAAATATGTTGTTCTGTAGGCCAGGCGTTGACCCCTTCGATGAGCCAGAATGTGAAGCTTATGATCTCTTCATCAATGAGTTTCAGTGCGTCGGTAAAGGTATTCTGTTTTACAACTGTTGCATCAAGCATATATGATACATCTTTTTGTTTCCTTTCTAGTTTCTCGTCTCTTCCATCCTACATATCGAAATTGTTTCGTGCAGGATGTCCATATTCTTGTGTCAAAAGGGCACCCCATGCCTTTTCTTTTTCTCCTGAGAATGCTACAGCTCGTGTGATCTCTCAAGGTCTGTTAATAGTTTTAGTTTCATTTCTTTAGTTACAAAATTTTTAAGATAGATCCTGTATTTTCTATCTTTGAACATCAAGTTTGTTGAAGTTTAACATCCAACAAGTCATTTCCGTTGGTTTATGCACTTATTCAATTACAAGATCAGTAATACCCAGGTACTTCTAATTTGTTCAAATGTTCTCAAGTTACAAGTTATACTTTGTAATATTTGGCCCAAAAAAAAGAAACTTGTGGCCATTGCATCAGAAGTCATCCCATAACCACCTCAACTTTTGGTTTGAGTTTTTCAGTCTCTTATTTCTTTATGCTGCCTTTGTTGGGGAATGGGGATATCTATATATCTTTTTGTGTTTGGAAAGCCTTTTTGTTGCTCATGAGATTATTGTGCTCTTTAGCTTTTGATTTATAAAGTGTTATTTAAATGACTAATAGATTTTGTAGAACACAACTATTAAAGTGCACTTAGTGATTAAAAGGTTCTGCTAGTTTTTATAAACCATGAACTTGAGGTTTAATTTATTTAGTTTAAGAGAATATTTGCTTGTAAAGAATTCCATGAGGGTCCATGTCTTAACTTTGATCAAAAAGTTTTACGTTGGTCATCATTTCCGCGAAACAAGTATTATATATAACCAATGGAACAGTATACTAATGGTACATAGTTCATAAAGAGAAATCCTATGCACAAAACATGTATGCCTGCAATAACACAAGTCCATCGTATCACATTATTTAGATATTATGAGTCATGTTTTATATGTTATATCATCCATCACCTACACCATGTCACATGTAGCATTTATGTGATACATGCCATCATGCTATGTATTATAAAGTATAAACACATATCCATCATATCTTATTTTTATATCCATTTACATCATATACTCATGTCATAACTGTGGAATTACCACTTATTGTTACCTTGGTGGTATAATTTCATTCAAATATATCTACCTTCCCTCCAAAAATCCTATCAAAACTCACCCAAACACTGCAAATGTGTGATCCATGCATACCGCTCACACCTAGGGTGCATGGCAAACAAAGATTGTGACCATGTACACACATCAGTTCCCAGTGAAAGTTCATGCCTGAGTTCTTGGATTTGTTTCTTAACCAACTACTGAGCTACTTGGTGCCGTAATCTCTTCTGCAGGACATAGCGATGATTACCTCGTCCAACTTGCTGTCGGACAGTGCCCAAGAAACTGCATACATTATGTCACACCTTCTCAGCGAGAAGTATTAGAGGATCTACTCCAGAGGTCAGTGATGTGTATAATAGGCAGATCGTGATTGTATCTTATTTGTCTTAAAAGTCAAATAAAGAAACATAGAATGCAGATTTTATATATACCTCAGCTAATTTCATCAGTTGTAAAAATCTTTTGCAGTGCCTTAGCCGCCCCATATGACATAGCGGAGGCAGCTTTGCTCGATTCTCTAATTGCCAAGGCAAAGTTTGAGAACAACAGATATCAGAAGCCAAAAAGAAAGCCGAAGGTTTCAACTGAATATGTTGATTGGGTCTGAGGAGTGGACTTTGCAGAACACCTTCTCGTAAACTACATGGAATGCAATAACATGATGGTTGTACAATAACATGCAAGGAAAGTAATTTAGGGCGTTGGTTGTATAAGATGTGTGTTCTTTTACCTCTGTGGTTTGCTTGCCCTGTCAATGTATATTGATTGAGAATTATGAGACCGTAGCAGCTATACGCAGTCCATGTAGTCTATTTTCACCAGCATAGCACTTGTAGTTGCTGCAAAAATTGACAATATTCTCTAATCACTGTAAAGTATATTTGTTAATATGAACTCTGCTATGCAGTGTTATAATTTTGTTGGTACAAACTGGTGAAATAAATTTGTCCCATATATTGGCATGCAATATATATAACAAAAATGATGACAAGGGGTCTCAAGAGACCTATGTGATTGTCGTATACATTTTTATTTATATGATGCTTGATAAACTAACAATGATTTATAGATTTGAGTGTTCGATTATTAAAAAATAATATATATAAATACTTATGTTCTTGAGATAAAAATACTGAGATGAATACATGAAGTTATTATGAAGATAAAAAAATGAAATATTTTTAATCGTAAATATCACTTTGATAAAAGATAAAATGAGAAATAATCTTCCAAAATGATATGAACAATGTTAAGGAGTGGGATAATTAAAATCAGTGGTATGATAAAAAATATCTTAATATAAATTATTGATAAATATTTAAATACTTTTAATTTAAGTAAAATATATTTCAATGACATGACACATATCAAAGGATTCAATCGGTTCTCAAATATATTTTTCATTTTAATTGTTTTTAACGGTTCAGATCAAATCGATCTTTTGATATCTATTCTTATTCGAATCAAAGCGATGACGACAAGTGATTAGAGGGATTGGTCGTCATTCCGTCCGTCAACCACGTTGACCGTGATGATGCAATAGAGTCAAATGCAGCTCCCCGCGGGTTGTTCATCCACGTCACCGTCAAAACTTACCCAAATTCCGTTTCTTCCTCATAGTGAAGATAGACGTGGACCCACTAGTGGGTCCCACGTTTGTTTTCTTCTGCACCAATCATAGGGAAGTATATGATTGGGTAAGTTGTAGTTGGCATTTGTTTCACATGTGATATAGCATGGATACCTCCATATTTTATCATTTTTGTGCGATAGATTCGATTTAGAAATTATCCATTTTGAATAATCGATATACCTATATAGTTTTATTCTTTCGAAACTCTTGAGCTAAAAAAAAAACATCTTTGAGAGTATGGATAATCCGACGAACTTACGGGTCATTGGTTTCCTAACTTCTCAATTAATTAATGTGAAACTAAAAAATATCTTTATCAATCAATAATTAAGTTATTACAAATTACTTAATGACTTAGATGATGTAATCCTCAAAAGTCTTTTATCAAAGGAATTGGATTAATTACTTAGACGGTAAAATACCTTTGTTGTGGGCATGATATGTCATGTAAAATGTTGTATAGACAAGCGTTACTCTGTCTAAATCTACAAATAGATTAAAATGCCATGAAAATACGCTTCGTCGCCTTCTCTAGATGTCCATTCTACATTCACATCTTCTTTGGTGGTGTTCAAGAGAGTAAATCTATTAGTGGACTTGATGGCAAGGAGTTAACCGAGGAAGAAGTCGAGACGTGTTGGTAAACAGATCATGTGATTCGATTCATACCGGCACTCATAAACACAGTTTGAGACAACAAATACTAATCTAAATTAAGAATGAGGCAAGTCTATTATTAGTCGCAGAGTTGCATAATTTCATTGATGAAGGGATTTTGGAATGAGAGAATAGAACACCTGATCTACTTTACATTGGACTCTGTAGAACCTCATAACTTGTCGTTTCTTTTCCATCTGGAATACTAATTTGGAATCATTTCTTATTGTCTTGTTTCCTTCATGTTTGAATCCCTCTCTCTCTCTCTCTCTCTCTCTACAACATTCTCTTCATAGAAATATGTAAAAAAAAGATTTGCAGCAGATGTTGTTGTCAAGGCGGATAATCTCATAGATCACATATGATTTTGGTATATCTTGGTTTGATCTCGCACTACCTAACCATGAAAGAAAAATTGAAGTTAATCAGTATCACAAGGCAACTTTAGGATCCCTTGTCAAATTCAGACTTCTTCAGTAAATTTACAGTTTGATGTATGATCATTTTGTTCTTTGCTCTTGAATGCTCTGCTCAGCAATTCAATGAATAGTAAACCAAATAATTTTTGTCTGATGAAACTTCGACTAATGATCCACTAGCGAAAGCAATTTGTACTGCTGTATGGTTCTTGGATTTGGCTACCATTGATTGTTGTTATGCACTTGCATTTTCATAACCATGGATCAAAATGAGATCTAGTAACACCTGTAACTCAGTGAATAGGTAGGTGTAAAGTCATGATGGAATCTACCGATAATGAGATCTAAACCTTTCAAGACGATGGTGGGCGCTTTATCTTCTATACAGCAAAATGAAGGGTTTCTGATTCTTCAAAGGTTTTAAGCTCTCAGCCTTGATTCTCGTGGTAAAGGAGAAGACTTCAAATGCAAATGAACATATACTCCCTTATGGATGATCTTGTTTGAACTGGATAAAGGTAATCACTCTGCTTAAAGAAAAATCAAGAACCGATAAGCATGTAAAACTTTGCAAAGAATTAATTACATTTGCTGAAGAGTAAATATTCATTCAAACACTTCGATCCACGACAGCCTCGACATAACCCCACCCATCTTCAGCATCAGGTCCGACCCAGTAGCCCGATATTGTTGTACGCGTGTGGGGATTTACAGTATCAAAACTCATAACTGAAACAGAAATTTTCCTTTTCGGCAATGATCGATTAGGATGGTTTCCCCAGCTGATGGCCTTCTTCATACCAATCAGATGAATTATATTGAATAGTCTCATTGCTGCAAGTGAAAACAAAGCAGAATCAGCTGAAGCAGAAGCAAAGTTGCACATATTAAAGCAACATAACAACCAGGATTGCCTTAGACCTGTCCTAGAAGCCGTTTTGCCTGATACACTGACTAGATCTGAAGCCCCTACATATAACTCCTGCCATCATATTATGAAAAGCCCACAAATAAACATCTGCATATGAATTTTGCTGCACTTCAAGATTTAAGTTCAGATGGCCACACATGCAAGTATGGAAGATAGTCCAATTGGCTATCACTTAATGCACTAAGACTCACGACTTAATGAAACTTTTTATGACTAACAAGGAGAATAAGTAGATGAATTACAAGCTTAAGGCTTCCACGGTGGAATGGTTAGATTTGATAAATTCCTATGTCCTTTAATCTTTTGTATTAAGCATAAAGTTCCAAAACATAATTGGAATAAACAATTCAGTTTTCATAGAAAGCACAAAAGATGTGAAAAGGCATGCCAATCTTTCACTACCTCAATCTTTCCGTAATTTGACTAATCCACATTTTATTGATCATTGTAAAATGCCAAATATGTAAGTGTGCCAATAATCCCTAATCTGATACAAATTTGGGTGGATATGCATTATTAAGAGCCATCACAACCAGAGAAAAAATTCACCAAGTAAAATAAATTAAAAGACATAGACCAAATGGAAGAAAAAGATAATACATACCGATATGAATACTAAGGAAAATTTGTACGTCTATTTAATGAAAAAAATGCAGCCCAATGCATGAGTCTCCCACCTAGTCACTATCAGTGCAGAAAAGATTACTAAAGACAATCAGGATTCAGGCACAAAGACAACCAATTCGATTATAAAGGAAGAGGATTTTGATGGTTTGAACTTTTAGTTTTGGTTTCAGTTCCATTTTGGCAGTCTCAATGGCTCTCATGGATTGAAGTTAAAGTTCAATGAGGGACTTCTTCAATGCATAACAAGAAAGTAACTTGAAAAGCCCAAAATTAACTGTTAATAACTCCAATGAGAGGGACATTTCTGTTGTATAGGATAGATATATTGGGTTTGATTGATTCTGTGACACAGTTGTACGGGTCCAAGATTTACTGGTTCTAAAGAAGAAACAAAACGAATTGAACTCTTCATTTACATCAATGCATTATAGACAGATACATACCTTTTGTTAATTGGTCTTCAATGGGTCCTCCTATCTCTTTCTTGCCCAAAATCTAACCTCCATTTTGGGCATGTCAAATCATATTTTCTAACGGCCCATGGGAGACTATGAGAAGCTAACATCAGAACACTTGACCTTTGGGTACCTTGTCGATTCCTCCTGTTTCTGAGATGTTTCATATCTAGTAATTCTTCCTTCTTGGTAGCAACATCCAATCTCACAATCCCAAAACATCAAATGCGCAACTAAGGTAGTCACAAGCCATCCTTCCACTACCAAGTGTCTTCAATACACAAATCTTGTTCAAATGTGATCATAGCCACCGACAGCAAAAGCCATCTTAGTCATTTAGTCTCATCAGAACAAGAAATCAGTTCAATTTACCCTAAAAATCATTTGTTGTTTCCCCTTTCATTTTGTTTCTTAGATATGCATAAAACAATGTCCTTCTGAACGGCCTAATGTATCAAGCAACCTTTATCTATTCCATTGTTTTCCTTATCTACAAGAATTCCAACCTCCTTTAACATTGTTATCACTTGGTCTATACCCAATTTATTGAGGGACTAATTCGGTGAAGTCTCATCTACCCACAAATCGTCCCGATTCTCTACTCCTAACTACCGGCATTATCTGCCCACCAGCCGTATGACGTATCGCCTCATACAAAATTATACTGCAAATGAGTTGCCAGCAGGATATACCATAAAAAACAGCTCATACAAATACAAAACTTCCTCAGAAAGAACAAGCATTAGTATATTTGAGGGACGCCGGGAATTAAGAGAAAGTTTCCAGTTTTAGGTTCGAGAAACGAATGGCTTGTCACCTTCTTTGCTAGTGCCTGGCGATAAGGGAGGATCGGAGGTCTTAGCAACATACAGCACACTTCGCAGGCCATCGTTGCTGTCTTGGAAGCTGCTTGAGAGAGAGAGACAGAGACAGAGTTGGGAGGGATATAAAGCATTCGGTCGATAAGGGTTGGGTCTTGTACACCCAGGAACGATCCAACTCGGCCGCTTCGACTCGCGACACACCGATCCACGGGTTCACCGTAACAAAATAAATGTCATAATTATTATATTCCATATTAAGTTAATATCTCACTATTTTTATAATACTAGTTATAATATAATATAAAAAATAAAGTGTCATAATTATTCATATTAAATCAACATCTAATAATTGTTATATAAAAATTAAAATTAAAATTAGACTACTACTATTTTTATTATATATATATATATATATATATATATATATTTCTCTCTCTCTTTTGCTCCCCCTCCCAAAACGAGATACTCTAATTTTAATTAGATCCAATGCTTATTGATTATATTTGAGATGGATGACAAAGAGGATACTCTAATTGGATGAACTCATAAGTTAGTGGATCCTATGCCTAATTATCTCACCTAAGCCAAATTAAGGTACCCTAATGAAGACAGTTAAAAATAAGTAACTAAATTGGATTTCTTTTGCTTAAGGAATTAGTCAAGGATTTAAATCCTTTGGTATGAATGTATTAGGGTGGGGTTCGGATTCAACCTCTAAGGGAAGATCCCACCGTCCATAGGCCTCGGTCCGGATGATCCAAAGCCACTAATCAAGTCTCGGCACACATCGTAAAGCGTGAAGGACGGGTGTTATGGATGATCCACAGCGCTTGCTCCCACCATTTATACTACGGCACACCTGAACACCCCCGTCGCCAGGGGAGTGGGCCCACCATTTAGAATGGCCCAACGGCAGCGTCACTCGCTTCAACTAATAACTAACAAGGTCGATTCGTTGGCTCACAAATAAATCAAGTCGATTCTTTCTGTCACGGTCTCCTTTGAAACCCACCAGCTCTCCACGTTTTGATGTGGTCGACCGAGGGTCCCATAGCGGGGTTGCTCACTTCAACCAGTCAGTGAAAAGGGTATGAATGGAGGTACCAATGTAGGACAACTCTAGACCCGAACCAGAGATTAGAGTTCGTGTCCGAGGACACAAATCAATTCCAAGAAACCGAAGAAGGAATCCCAACCGAAAGCATGAGATCGCCCGCCCTTCTCCACCGACCTCTTCCCTCTCTATACATAGAGAAGGATCCGGGCGTCCTCCCTCCATCGTCTTCATCATCGGCCTCTTCTCGACTTCGAGGGTTTGGGCTTTGGCTTCCCCATCGCCCTTTCCTTCTCATCTCCTTTCCTTTCGTCAGGTACGTCTGCTCTGCTATCTTTACTCTGTTTCTCGGCTGTCATTTTGGTTCGGATTCGGTTTCTAGGGCTCGGTTGGTTCGCGTGGACTGTTGGACTTGTAGGGGTTTGGATCGTTTGGTCTTAGCGTCATGGGGAAGATCGTAGATCTGGAGGAGGGATTGGAGTTGGTACAGAAGGGCATCACCAAGCTGACGAACATCCTGGAAGGGCGGGCCGAGCCGTCGTTTATCACCGATGAGTGCATGATGCTCTACACGTATGATTCCGATCGAACTTCCTTGTTGTTCCCGCCGCATTGATGCGTTCGGTTGTCTTTTGCTTGACATGATCGTGTTCTGGCTTTTGTTGCTGCATCAGGACTATCTTCAATATAGCCTCTCGGAACCACCCTCAAGACCACTCGCAGCTGCTTTATGACAAGTACCGGGAGTTGCTCGAAGACTACTTGACTTCGGAGGTGAGCAAAGTCTCATGTTGTTTTACGGATATAGATCATTCTTTTCGGCTACTTAGGAAATACATGAATCGTCGGATTCTGTTTGCGGTAATTTGTGAACTGCATCAGTGGAACTACCCAACTTCTCAGATGCTATACTTGGTGTATTTATTGATACGATGATGTTGCTGTCAGAGGTTAAATATGATACTAGATTAAAGTAAATTATTTGTATACAGATTGTGCAACTTAGTATATAGTGATTTTATTTATATGTTTTGATTGAGGATTTAGTACAAATGCTGGATCAATTAGTGTGAGTTGATCATTGTTGGATACAAGCATCTTATCTGTTTTTCAATAGAAGCGAAAACATTTTGTCGCCAGTTTCAGGAACTAAAATTGCAAGCATAATTGAAGTTCAAGACACTACTGGAGTACATAATTGATATGTAGAAGTTGTATTTTGTAATATAATTGTTATGTTTATTCTGTAGGGACACATATATGTACAACAAATAATCGTGGCAAGAAACTAAAATTATATGGCTAAACATGCTGTAAGGCAAACCAAGTATGACGTTGTGGCATATACCAGCACTTCCACCTATTACCTCTTAGTACTATTTTTGTAGTTTTAACTAAACATTGTCTCTACCTCATCATCTTCATTATATTCCATAATATCATAAAGCTACACTTCGATATGTAAGCTGGGTTGTTGAAGCATGGGGTGGATAAAATAATAGAGTTGATTGCGTTAATGATCAATACACCGCACCGCTGTTAATTGATATGAGGTGCTCTTCATAATTCGATGGCTGATATACCTAAGGAGACGTGAAGCTTCACAAAGTTAGATGTTTCAGAAGGGCCAAAAATGTTGTTCAGATGGCAAAAATATATGAAGAGGTCTTCTCAAGACACTATTGTTTACATGGGCCATATTGGACTTGCATGCTTCAGAACGTGGATGGTGCCTCTTATTAGCAGGTTTGGTAGATGTTTTTTTAATCGTACCAGCTGCTACGTACCATTGCAACTTGAGTCTTTAATCTTGGAGGTTTAGGATATCTTTGTTCTTGTAATCTTATAACAAATTATCCGTGGCCTGTACCATTGCAACTCGAGTCTTTAATCATGGAGGTTTAGGATATCTTTGTTCTTGTAATCTTGTAATTAATTATCCGTGGCCTTTGTTACGATAGTTTGATACTTTGATGAAGTGAAGAATATTCTTTTTTGTTATATGTGCAGATTGTTGATGTTTCTTTATATATGACTCTTTGTCTTGTTATCAAGTTGTTTTGATACGTTTTCTGCAACTTTTATTTCCTCCCTCAGGCGTTGCCAGCATTGAGCGAGAAACACGATGAGGTCATGTTGCTGGAACTTGTACATCGATGGAAGAACTATAAAGTAATGGTCAGATGGCTAACACATTTCTTCTTCTATATTAATCGCTATTACATTCCTCGAAGATCTCTCACTCCACTCGCTGAAGTTGGACTAAATTGCTTTAGACAACTGGTAATGTCAAGGATTCTTCATAACATGTTGAAGTTTGCGTGCTTCTGTCTGAATCTCTTTGCCTAAAATTGCTAACTGTTGTATTTGATCAGGTTTACCAGGTTCTTAAAGACAAAGTGAGAGATGCTGTGATCTCTTTGGTAATTTGATCTTACTCCATGCATGTGCTGAACGACTCCTTTTTAAACAAGTGGTATAAATCTTTCTTTTTTGGTCCACTGAGCAGATTAATCGAGAGCGCGACGGGGAGCAGGTTGATAAGACATTATTGAAGAATGTCCTGAATATCTTTGTTGAGATTGGATCGGGGAAGACGCATTACTATGAAACAGACTTCGAGGCACACATGCTAAGAGAGACCTCAACATACTATTCTCAGAAAGCTTCAATCTGGATTGTGGAAGATTCCTGTCCAGATTACATGTTTAAAGTAATAACATTAATTTTGTTTGAATTATGGCAAAGGCCTCAATGACTCGATATCATGTCGTGACATTCTTTGATGTCTTTAGGCCGAGGAGTGCTTGAAACGAGAGAAGGACAGAGTTCTTCATTATTTGCATGAGATCAGTGAACCGAAGCTACTACAGGTTTGTCCCAGGTGTTTTTATGACTTTATAATTACTCTGAATAAGTTTATATTTGGCTGCGTACTGTATAATTTATTCCACATGTTGATTTCTTGGCAGAAAGTCGAAGATGAGCTTCTGTCAGCTTATACTAACCAGCTTCTCGAAAATGAAACCTCAGGATGCCATGTCTTGATTCGGGATAACAAGGTATATATATATATATATATATATATATATATATATATATATATATATATATATATATATATATATATATATATACACACACACACACACAAAGTAAAGGTTGAAGTTATCTGGTGGTCAACATTAACCTTTTATTTGGGCTAGGTGGACGATTTGTCTAGGATGTGTAGACTCTTCTACAAGATAGCAAGTGGTATGGATCTTATTTCAGAGATAATTAAACAGGTTAGTACTGAACTTCCATCATATGTTTTACCACAAGTCAAGTGAATCACTATCTGATGTTAGTAGTTGATGTCATTATATTGTTCACCATGCAGCAAGTTACCGCTGAACTTACAGTCTTGATGAAACAAGCAGAAGATGCTGCAAGCAATAAGAAGGTAGAACTTTTCCTTAGAGAATGTCTTTTGTGGTCAGATTAAAGATTTGTCCATCCTTATGTTACATATTTTATAACCAACCTAAATATGGTTCTTTTTCTCTCATAATTTTTGGGATTGATAAAGCTTTTTATGTTCACCTTATAGAAATATTTCGCAAGGAAATTTTTCCTTAAGACTTGAATAAATCCATCAGGATATTATGTCGAATTCATAAACTTGGAACTACAATTCTGTGGAATTATTTTGTTTTTACACACCATCTTCAATATTTTTCTTGTTGCAATGAGGACTTTCTACATTAAATAGGGAGCAACAAACTAAGTACATCTAGTGATTCGTCTTTGGAACAACATACAATTATTCCTTTTGGACCAATTATCTAAGAACATTTAGCTATGAAGCCTTAGAATGACCAATATTTAAATTCGTAAAAGCATGATTAAGTCTTTCTGTGTATTATGAAGAGACAATGATGATAGTTTCAGAAATCCATCTCACTAGAGAAATGATCTTAAATCTCAGTTGGACATGGATTCTGGCACAACAAGCGGTTAGTTTGTAGTTAGTTTGTGATCAATCATAATGGCGAGTTCGTCTGTAGAAAGAAAATTCAAGCTTATGTTTGTAATGAAGCTTTGATTATTTCTTGCTTTAAAATGTCAAATCTATCAAGTTTTCCTTTAGCAGAAGGTTGATTCTTTTGTTTAATATTCTTTTGCTTCCGACTCCTAAATGTACTTCCCCTTCCAAAATATTCTGACTTAAAAAGTTTAATTTTGGGTAACAATTTTATGCAGCCAGAGAAAAAAGATGAGATTGGATTGCAAGAGCTGGTATTTTTCTCATTTGTATTTTAAAATCATCCTGGCAAATATGAAGCAGTCCATTCCATCTATTATTCCAGGTTTTAGTTAGAAGTGTCATTGAGCTTAATGCCAAGTACTTGGCATTCTCAAATGACTGTTTCCAGAACAACTCACCTCTCCGCAAGGTATGAACTTTGAATATATGCATATATATTCCTTTGGCTACATTTTCAGCAATAGTTATCTAGAATATTGACCATTTTTCACTCTTTTGACAGCCTCTTAAAGAGGTTTTCGAGGTTTTCTGCAACAAGGGTTTCTCAGGAAACTCATGTGTCGAACTGTTGGCTACTTTCTGCGATCATACCTTAAAGAAATGTGCCACTAAAAATTCAAGTGAAGCTGTCGAGGAGACAATAGAGAAAGTAACTACGATTCCCATTACTAGCTAGTTTTTCCCCCCTTTTTTTTTTCTGATCGTCTTTATGAAGACCAAGGACTCATCCTACGGTGACATTACTACTCTTTCACAGACGGTGAAGTTGCTTGCATATGTCAATGATAAAGACCTTTTTACTGAAATCCATAGGTTATTCCCGATCCATTGAATAATGCCATCACATCCATGTTTATAGATTCAGTTTATTGATATTTCCATCATAAATTTAATCTGCAGAAAGAAGCTCGCTCGGAGGCTACTATTCAACAGAAGTGCTCATGATGACTACGAAAGGAGTATGTTAAAAAAGCTGAAGCAACAACTTGGGTGGCAAGTAACCTGGAAGATGGAGGGCATGGTTCGCTCATACTAATCCCCTATGATTAAGCCCAGTGATCAGCTTCTCAATTTTCTTTCTTTCCAGGTTACTGATATGACACTCGCAAGAGAAATCCAATCAAGCTTTGAAGAGTATCTCAAATCTAATCGCCAGGAAAATCCTGGAACTGACTTATCAGTCACTGTTCTAACGACTCGATTCTGGCCAGGCTACAAATCTCATGATCTCAATCTTCCTTCTGAACTGGTAAGGTGAAAGTACTCTTTTTGTTTTCCTCACGTATGATTTTGATTATGGATAATAATTCAATCTTTTACCCATATTGTAGATCAAATGCGTACAAGCGTTCAAAATATTTTATGAAACAACATATCGTCGAAAGCTCACATGGCTTTATTCACTTGGTTCCTGCAATATCAATGCGAAGTTTGGAGAGAGAACCATAGAGCTGATCGTGACAACGCCTCAGGTTTCTTTCTCTTCTCTTAAATTATTAAACCTTGTTGTAAAGATCCTCCTGACAGTTTGTTCCTTCTCTACAGGCTGCAGTGTTGATGCTTTTCAACTCAGCTGACAGACTCGGTTATTCTGAGATCAAGTCACAACTAGGTATGACGGACGATGAAGTGACCAGATTGCTTCATTCTCTTTCACGTGCAAGATACAAAATTCTTAACAAGGAGCCAAATTCCCAAAGGATCTCCAGAATGGATTACTTTGAGTTCAATTCTGAGTTTACTGAAGCAATGAAAAGGATCAAGGTAACGCATGGCTTTACATGCTGCTGTTGTCTTTTCGCTTGCTTGCCTCCTCATGCCGTGCTTACCGAGGTCGAACGTTTTATATTTTCTCTATAGATACCTCCTCCTCCGGTGGACGAAAGGAACAAGGCAATCCAAGATGTTGATAAAGGTAGAGAATATGCAGTTGATGCAGCAATAGTTCGGATTATGAAGAATCGCAAAGTGATAGTTTACCATCAATTAGTGGTGGAATGTATGGAACATCTCAACCACGTGTTTAAGGTACTTGATCTCTGCTGTTTAACTGCATGTTAAAGGTAGTAGTATGCTAATACCTTTTTAAAAAAAGAGAAAAACTAGATTATCTCAGTTCGCTCATACAACTAATGCATTGTTCAACAAAGCACAAAAGACATTCCAATTCCTGAGGTCAACAATTGAGTAGTCTTTGAGGAATTAGCCAAATGAACACAACGATTAGCTTCTCAGTAGTATATATGTAAAATTCTACAAGTTTTAGAACTTGGCCAAAACAATCAAAAAGTTTACGAATATAGTTTATAAAATACTACGAGAATTGTTTTCACTATGACACATGAACATATTTACCTTTATAAAACCTATTTAACATTTCATCATGCTGGAGGGGCAATTAATTTTAAGCCTAGTTTAACCCTTTAATACTAGTTAAATAATACTATCTGGACTGCTGTTTCTCTAGCCTTCTATGACCTAACTTTGACTTGATTTATGTGCAGCCTGACATCAAGGCGATTAAGAAAAGAATCGAAGCTCTGATCACCAGAGAGTATCTGGAGAGGGACCAAAAGAATCCCAGCATCTTTAGATACTTAGATTGATTCAAGTGCTCCAGTAAACTGAAGTTTTTAGATCAAAGACCATCATGAGTCCACGAAAGAAATCTTTAGGTTCCACCTGTATAATGACAAGCCACTATGTCCCTTCATCCTCGTAAGTGTTGAGGGAGAAGGTCCGGGATACAAAAGAAAATTTCTGAGACAAACAATTAAATACAAATCCAAGCATAAGAGTAGTGGTTCCACACTTCCAAGTAGTTATAGTAGTAGTTTGATACTTCTTAACTACGTCTACCTACGAAGAACAAATTCTTCACCATAATCTCTATTTTTTTTTTTCACATCCTTCTAGAATAATCAAATCCCAATCTCTACAATATATTCCATAGTAGTCTTCTTCTATACTTAAGTTCCTTACTTCATGAATCTAAAAATATCTACCACCCTCAACAATTAGAGCTAAAAGGCACAAAATAAGGAATAAACTCCTATATAAACATTAAACTGATGGCTGAAATAATTCTGCTTTGCCCTTTGACTACTTCCCCTCTGCTAATTCTAGGTGACCATTGGATTGCTATCTTGCCTGCATTCCTCAACTCTTTCATCATTAAAATGTAATCATATATAAATTACTACTGCTACATGAATTGTTCTCCGGCGGCCCCATAGATGATTGTAGTAGTGTGGGTGAGATAGAGTCAGCCATAACATGACAAAGGGCCATCTGTTGAGCCATTATTTGCTTCAACTCTTTCTCCAAAGGCAACATGAAAGAACAAAATACTTGATCAAACTGTTGACTTGACAAGTCCTCCTCTCAAGGCAACTCAAGCTCGCTCGATATCCATTTTGCTCAGCCCTCAATGCTGAGAGTGGCCACTACAGAAGCTAGAGAGAGAGACAGAGAGAGAGAGAGAGGATCACAGGGTTCCAAGGAAGGCTTCATTCGTCTCAGGTCTACGGTACCCAGGATTTAGATAGAGGCCATGGCAGTTTCATTGGTGTAAATATTGAGAATAAGGAATATTATGACATCTAAAGATCATTGTGAACCAACAATCCCATCACAATCGAAGATCCCTAAAAATAGTTGTTAAGTCTCTAAGGTCGAACTCGATTTAAATAGGTCAGATAGATTGACATGTGAAAAAAACACTCACCCACTGTCATCCTACATTATCAATATCTACCATTATTTAAAACTTGCTTTAGATGGATTTCAAACTTGTCTCTGCTGCTTATTTTCTAAATCAGGAACCTGAAGTTGGAACAGAACCAAAAAAACAAAAAAACTTATGAAACAAAGAAACACAAATCTTGCAGCCTAATACATTTACCTGGTCATTGAGAGAAACGATCTAAAATTTGTTAATTTTAGACTTGTTAGTATCTGAACAGTTTATCCTTCAAGCAATATGTATGCAATAAATAAAATTGTCACATGATAAACAAATCTACTACATATCTGTTATCAGTTTAATCATAAATACTCTGTCAAAGAAAGACATCAAATTTGCTAATCAGCATTCAGCTTATTGGTCAGTCATGAGCTCTGTCAATAAGATAGCCGAACAAAAATAAACTAAACAGACAACGTCTAAAATAGCTCACTTCTATCAAAGAAAAATTTGGCTGAAACATCAAGAAACAATTGGGTTCTTGGATTGCATCATAAAGCTATCAGTGTTGAATCATAAATGTGAATAGAGAGGGAAAAAAGGCGAATCTAGACAAATGATTAATAAACTAAATTCAAATACTTCATATCTATGCTGAACTGAAAACGTAATAAATTCTTTGATAAAAACAATTAACTTAAAAAGTGTCCAGTGTCTCACAACAGTAGTGTACCTTGTCTCAGAATGGTCTGATCATAAAATTACACTTGGGCCTTCAATATTCTGTTCAGAGAAACTATGAGAAGATACAGTGACAAGTTGGACAACTGGTTGATGCAAAATCCAGCAGCCTTTACATTTGCAGATTAGTTCAGTTACTAGAATCCGATAGCCTGCTATTCAGAGAATTATGCACGGTATGCATGCAAGAAATGAGATGATAAATAAAAGTGAAGCAGGGGAAGACACAAGCCATGAAGCTTGCGATCAATTCTGATATGAAGTTATCAAAGCTGGAATTGATAATTCTAGGTAGAACTGTTGGGCTTTTCTAGTGTTGCTGAAGGGCTCCGTTTATTAAGGGAACAAGAAGAGATTGAATACTATAGGATTTGCTATACCATGTTGGCCATAGCTTATTGTATAGAAAGTTGGGCGAAGGTACTGTGTGAACAAGAGTAAAAAGATCTCAGAAGTGGGAACACCTAGATCAGATCCTGAGAGTTCTGCAACATGAAAAAATTGGAATCTTGATTGAGTGCAAAAGCAAGGCATGCATATGCTGCATTGCCACTTGTCTCAGGACCAATGAAGAATGAGCTGTTTGTCTTACTTTGAACAAGAATCTGATCAAGATTCTCATCTTGAACCAGAGATATCATTACCAGGAACTGGGCTGCTGCTGCTGCTGCTTCTTGAAGTAGAGGTTTGAGGTTGGATAAATGAGTGGGGAAGAAAACCCCCTGTTGAAAAGATTGAACCAATGGAGCTGCTAGATCTGTTCTCAGGCGGCATCCTAGAAGAGAAATGCTCTTTGGTAGAAATGAATTCAGGTTGTAGCTCTGAGGATGATGAGGATGGGGCCAAGGTGGCAACAGATGATCCGATAGGGTAAGGGGCAACTGGCATATCAGAGAGAGACGATGCAGAAGGACTGTAGCTAATAGTTGCCACCGGATGGTCAAATTTGCATGTCTGCCCAAACTTGCATAATCCATGCTGCATGTAGTAAGTGCAAGGTTGAGCTCCCTGTCACAAGACCCGGATAAGAAATTATATCAACTCTTGAGTTGAAAGAAGAGCGACTTAATAAGGTAACTACCAAAACAGACTGATAGTTCAGCTACTTCCTTGAGCAGAGAAAATTATTTAACCAAGAAACAAACACTTCAGCTGTGAGCATATAAAGGCATCTTAGATAGAAATCATCAACACCTTGGTCCATTCAATCTTTGCCAGTGTGTCTTGTGTCACTTTAAATCCTTCTCAGTAATCAAACTCATGGTGTCTTATACACTTTAACATTCATAAAGCTATTATGAAATATGTAGCAACTTAGACAACATTAAAAGTCTATGCCAGAGACGGTGAAATGCAAGTAGACAAGGTTCAGTTCTCTTGATGCAATAATGAAACATAATATCAGAAATAATGACACTTTAATCACCATAGGTTTTGTTAGCCGTATTGAAGCTCTCCGTCCTCTTTCACCTTATATTAGTTCATTTGAAAGAAGTTTGTAACTTAGACGTGCCGTAGAATTACAGCAGCCATCAAAAAGCGGATATGGGGAATTACAACACAAATATGCAAGATCATGAGTTGTGAAGTTATAGTCCTCGTAAAAAGCATGCATATACAGCACAGAGCTAGTCTGAACCTTCACAGATTGATCTTATAGCTGGTATATCAACTAGGCACCCTTGGAATTGCCAACTATACAGGAAAGTAGTATTTATTTTAATATGGGAACTTTATGGAATTCTCTCTCTCTCTCTCACTCTCTCTCTCTCTCTCTCACACACACACACACATGTTGATGGCATTCTAGATTCACCCTGAAAGAATTCAATCAAAAAGTTAATCTTACGTTGATGACGTTCTAGATTCATCCTACAAAATGAATATTTTTCGTCATGCTTATGTCCTTGTTAACTTTTTTTAGCTTACATTTCTTTCAAGTTTTATTAACATGGTACAGAAACTTAACATCAGTTTTGATTGTTCAATCAATCTTCAGGTTTGACTGCAAAGTTTAAATACAGAGGGGAGAATAGATCACTGCATGTCCTGTATGGACGAATAAGCAGGTCAAACAGCAACAAAGGTATCCATGATTGGTTTGGACTTGCTAACTAAATTAAATCTGTGGTGAGGCTGGTCATCCAACTAAAAGCAGGTCTGGTCGACGTTGCAGATTATGACATATCAATTATCCCTAGATTATTTGACAATTTTAGTTTTGGTACAAGTTTATTGACATGATAAACACAAGACAACCTCATGCTTGCCAAAGATGATTGCAAATGACAGTTACCGAGAATCATTGGCCACCACATGTTCAGTACTGACACTTGGTAAAAGCATGAACAACTAAAGTTGCTAGATTAGCATAACAAATAAAACATATCATGCTAGCATGTCATCAATATGAGAGCTCCCCAGAAAAACTGGAAACCTTCAACCATGCCCATCCAAAACTATGTTCTATGCCTGAACATCCTACAAACAGAAACATAAAATTTCCAACAAGCAATAAACTGCCGTAGGATTTTAAGCTGGACTGTATCTTATCAATCAATAAAAAGAAATCACAGGTATTTACACAAAAATGATTTGTATTCTATAAATAGAATCACACTAATCCACCATATTTGTGATAATTCTTTTTCTTTGTAATGGCATACATGGAATAACATGCAACATATCTTGATTGGAGAATTCATCAATACTGGGATAATAAAATCTAATTTTCTTAGTACAAAGTACAAACCATCAGCAATTCTTCATGATAGTTAGTTTTCTTTTTCTTTTTACCATCTTCATGATAGTTAGTTGCTAATGTGAAAATCAACTATATTGACTCTTAAATATCAGAAGTGGCTTGACCAAACATTATGGTCAAATTTTCTACAAAATCACAAGTCCAAAACCATTCAAAAGTAGATACATCTAAGTAAACAGTAACTTGTATCTATGTTTTTTCAAGATAAAAGGGTGATCCAAAGTTCAGTTATTATACAAAGCTAACATAATTTTGAGAAAATTGCCTTATACATACTTGCAGTTTGGCCTGGTTCTCTTGTTTTCACAATATCACAATGAATTTATATAGCAGTTTATTGTTATAGTGTTGCACCGTAGAGGATCTCAATACAGTATGACATACCATCATCGGTTGCCAGGAAAGAATTAAATATTACATATTGGTATGGGATTGGACTGGTATGTACTAGTCGATATGGTCCACATGGAACCAATACCTGATGACATCACTCAACTTGTGATTTGATCCATAAGATACATAGGTAGGGTTTACTCAATACTGGACCTATGACATTGAGGTCATATGCAGATTTATACCCCAAATAAAAACTCAAGCAGCCTATTAGAATGGAGCCAGCTCCAAGCCATTCTGCTAGTTACTCTTCACTATGTTTTTTTGTGTACGTGGCAATTGAATAACACTCAAGTTATTAAGTGAACTGTTGCAAAAATTAGATCTAGATATCAATGAAGCTGTAAAAATAATGCCAATGTATCTTCACTTCAGCATGCATAAGATTCTGGAAACTACTGCAGTTTTAAGGCTTAATATAACCAGGGATATTGCATTAAATATAGCTCAATGACAAGAAATCTAATGGACATCCCTAAATAGCTGGGATATTGCTACTTGTTATTGTTATCGTTGTGTTTCTTGTACTAGCAGTTTTGGGCCTACACAACTATTAGGAACTTCAATGAAAAGAGGTGATCCATCCAAAGCTTCAGAACTAAGAAAGTCACCAGCTCAACTTTCTTATTTATGATAATAAATAATAAGCAATGGAAATGTGTACCGGACGAAGAGGGAGACCAAGAACATTAAGAACAACATTTGTCATTGGCATTCTCCGACCTGGTGGATGATGGTATTTACACTTGGCTCCAAATTTACAATCCCCTGTCTTCATGAAGAACTGACATTCAGGTTGCCCAGGTCTCTCAGGAAAAATGTTCCCCCTCTGGTTGGTGCTTGAAGGTCCCGCTGGTGACAGAGAAGGCATTTGCGGTACAGGCAAAGCTGGATTGATCGAAGATGCCTGGTTCTCTAATCCATAAATTGGTTCCGCTTGAATTGTTTGCTGACCAGCAGGTGACACAACAGGGTTTACAGATGCCTGGCTCGTATGCAATGCCACAAAGGATGACATCTGAAGTTAACCTCTTATGTCCTCTGATATTTTATGATGAAAATGTCTTTTAAGTGTCAATAGTTTTACGAACCGGATAAGGGCTCCAGCTCTGAACTGGAACGACTCCATGAGAGAGCAGCATAGGAGCATAAGACCCTTGCAAATATGACCCAGGCATCACTGAAGGTCTTGCAACTTGCCAACCAGCATAAGGTGGATACTGATGAGATGAAGGAACTGATGGATGCTGCACCGACGGATAGAATGCAGGTGCAGAGGCAGAGGGCACAGAGGCCCCACCAGGTTGTGGGTGATGGAATTTACAGGTAGAACCAAACTTGCATTGCCCAGTCTTCATGTAGTAGCCACACTCTTTTTCACCCTACAGTTTCATAGTTCCACAAACTTAAGTAACAACCTCAAGTCAGATTAGAAAAATATGTGATCATTAACTAATAAATGAAGTATTGATCGTATCAAGAATATCTAGAACAAGTCTAACCGGTCGTAGTGGATATCCATAGTAATTAAGTGAGACTGGTTGTGCAGATCCACCTCCTTGTCTAGGGTGGTCATACTTGCAACTGGAACCAAATTTGCAACTCCCAGTCCTCATATAGTACTACAGAAAAAGATTTCAGTATAATCAAGATTAACAGAATATATATGTAGAACTCCAGCCAAGATATTCTCTAATGCTTAAGTTTCATTTACAATTCACCATTCCGCAAATTCTTGCATTTTCGACTTCGACCAGACACTAATGCTAGATAAGGTAAATACCTCACATACAGGCTGACCAACTCGCTCTGGATACTCCACAGTTCCTGTCCTTCCTGCTCCAGTCAACTAAAGAGGGCATAGATACCGTCAAATTTAACATGACTAGCACACGATCGTGGATAACACGAATCAATTACATCAAATTTCACAGCTTGGTAACTAATCTAGCTCAAAATTCAAACTTTGTGCTACCTAATCATTTTTTACCAAAACCACCAACTAATTAATGGAAGCAACAGAACAACATACATTACCAACACATAAAGCACAAAACCAAAAGGTAGAGTTATTCCTGCTAGACCCAGTCCAAATCAAAGTTTGACAAAACCCTTACTGATCCACGATCACGGGGATGATTGTAGCGGCACTTCTCCCCGTAACTGCACGTTCCGGTACGCATGTAGTAGGCACAGTCCGGCTCGCCGGGCCTCTCCGGGTAATGCGCATCGCCGCCACCTCCAAAGCCCAACCTCCACATGGACTCTATCAGCACAAAAAAGAAAACGCGCAAAACGAAACTTCCATCATCCCAATTCTCATCGCAGTCCCAAACCGAGAACCCAAACACCACTCAACCCCGGAAAACAGAGGGGGGGGAAAGGGGCGAGTGACGAATAAACCGAGGACCTACCTTCGAGGCCGGTGTCAGGATCGGGGCGGGCGCCACCCGGGGCGGAGTCGCGTCCGTACATATCCATTGACCTGGATCGCCGGCGGCGGCGGTGGTGGGTGTCGGAGCGGAAGTGGGAGGGGCTCTGGAAGGTTCCGGAACGATAACCAATGGAGCGATCGAGCGGGGTTACGGGAACCGGGGAGAATTCGGGCCACCGAAGGGATCGATTCCGATTCCGATGGCGATCGCTGCTATTTCTACTTCTTCTGCTCGATTTCCTCTGAGCCCCCTTCTCTGCGCTCCGCTCTCGATGCTCTCGGTCCTGCTTTCAAAACTCTGTCGCCGATCCTTTCGTGGGTGCGCTTGGTTTTATATAGGAGCCAAAGAAAGATGCAAAATGCCGTATTTATTATTTGTCCCCTCAATAAATCATTTAAAACCGTCACATCCCATTCTACCCTCGGAGCCTTCCCTCAATTACGAAATCGCCACGTTCCCAGAGAGGCCACTCGTTCCGCGTTTACTCTCTCGTCCACCTGGTTTGGTATTGGCCGCCGAGATGGATTGCACGTGGGAACCGTAGTGTCTTTGGTCTCGTAACGGAGGTTTGCTAGGTGAGCGGAGGTTAATGGCATCGTCCACCGACGCGTCCCCATGTGGGCGCGTGGTGTCCCGGGGACACGCGTCTACAGAGATTCCGAATTCCATGGACCGACGTTGGTTTCGGGGGAACAGCGGATCCGACCGCACCAAGCTAGACGGAGGTGTGTCGGCGGTGCGAGTTCGACGGTGCGAAGGCGGAGTGCCAGGCAGGTGTTTCTGGGGATTGGCGAGGGCCGTTTTGGTCATCCGAGACGCCGGAAGAGCCCCACCGCGTCCGGATACGGAAGCGGGGGGCGTGACAGTCTGATGCCGCCAACCCGAGATTGACACGTTCGTACGTCGCCGGATCATAGATCATCTTAGGTTGGTCCCCGAAATCGACGGCTCAGATTCGCAGGCGAGGGTAAGAAAAGATGGACAGAACCAGGAGTCGGTGCGTGGGTTCGGCGACGAGCGTACGCAAAAGAAAACCACCCTTTTCTTTGTTTGTAATCTGTGATCGTAAACATGGCTCAGATAAAAAAATAATAATTAAAAGTAACTCCGACCCGTTTTGGGTTCACCTCTGTCACCTCCGTGCCCTTTTCGTGGGGGCAGCGATGGCTCCACCGCTGGGTCCCACATGCCGATCGACAGACGGGAACGGGGAGTAGGTGGGCGGATGCTTTTGCGGTGAGAATTCAGGCATTTGCGTAATTATCCTATTTGGTTAAGCTAAATTAAAGTAGTTAATTAGAAGGATTAGAGATAAATAAGTAATCGGATTTAGATTCAGCATCCCCAATCATTGTCATTACAATAAATGATGGGGATCGCAAGGATGGTTTCCACAAGAATCGCATGCATCATGGTTTACTGTGCATGGCGACATCTTGGCTTCTTGTGCCGTTGCTTGAGACGTTTGATCGACGTCATCCAAGTACGACGACGCACGCGGCGCTTGGTCAACCCAAGCATCTCGCATCAGACATCAGCATACCACAATTGTTGATGCCCCACGTGGCACGTCGTAGTTGATGTGTGTCGGTTGCAACAATAGTGAACCGGTGTGACAATTAATACTCCAAGTCGGAAGCTCGATGAGCCAAAATCAAACAATATTGACTTCACCGATCCATTTCCATGATTAATTAGTTTAACAATATGAAGCCATGGCCTCGGGGCCAACACGACTGGGTTCGGATCCGAATGATTGAGGATCTTCCTGAGCGACCCTTGAGACCGTTGAGGTGGCCGACTGTGATGGTACGATCACAACGGGACGGTTGTTTCCTCTAGAAGGGAACTCCTCGCCTGGGCACACGATGGGAGGCGCTCCGTCTTCGTCCCTGCACACAGGTCGGGTCGAGCCCCTCCGACGATCCAGTCAGTTGATAGTCACAGGGGGCTTTTGTCTTTTTCTCTCCTCCTCCGTTTCCTCGAAGCGTGGGGGTTTTTATAGTAAAGGTTGTCGTTGTTTGATGTGCCCGCTTGCAGGGACCAGGATCGTACTCCTTGTAACGTCTGATAGCGGTGTTGGCGTGACGTGAAGGACCAAACCTGAGTAGGATGTTAATGTGCCTCGACCGACGTTTCGATCTGTTCGATCAGGTACTATCAGATCAACCGAGGCACGAGACGACATCAAACCACGTCCCATCACCATTATTGCCCTCATCAAGTCTCAAGTCGAGTTAGTCACATGATGGATATAGCTCGATGAGCCAAAATTAATATTGACTTCACCGATCCATTTTCATGCCCCTGATTTGATTAGTCTCAAGTCGAGTTAGTCATGATATGATATAACACCTTGATCATGTGAGTACATTTATTTTAAGATATGACACAGCAGCTAAAATCGGTAATGTTCTCGTCCATCATCATCATCATCTTCATGATTAGGTTGCAATCAAGATTATAATTACGATGAAACATCCTCCTCATGTTTAATATAGATATGTTGATGTGAGTGTGTTAAACTAAACGGTTGGATAAGAAAAGATTATGAGAATTAATGTTCCTCAGAGACATGTTCGACAAGATCACTTTGTAATTATATCATTAGAGATGAGTAAACTAAGAGTCAAAGCAGGAGGAGGTGGTCATAATTACATGAGCTTAAGGGAGTATTGTCGAAATCTATTTCTTAGAAATTGGATATGTTGGTTGAGAAGATCAATGTGACACTAATTATTACAAAAAAATATTTTTAATAGGGAATTCAACATGAAACTTCCATTGGATGACCAGCACGTATGTAATATATAATTCTTACTGAGCAAATCAAATTACAGCAATTACATGGACGGAGTCAATTTATTCCCACCATTCCTCTAAATGATCAATGCAATACTAGTAGTAGTCATATCATATCATATTATAGTGCAACACTGTCAGTGGAACCATGAAACTAAATATGATGTTATTAGAAGATCATCTGATGGATTCCTTCTTCCCCACCCCAACACGGCTCTACACCTCAGCTTGTGGAGTGCTCAGCTTCTCAGGGAGTTCGATGTCGGAGCCTGAAGTCACTGCTGTAGCCGTGGCTTCCGCGGGCTGGTTGCCGAGCTTGGTCTTCGTATCATCCTTCTTCGCGTTCTTGTAGACGAGGTAAATGATGATTTGGGCTACCCCGAACAAGAACCCCACCACATTGGGAAGCTGCCGCAGAAGCTCCGGAACATTAATCCATGATCTCATCTACTTCGGCTAGGGATAGAGAGAGAGAGAGAGAGAGAGAGAGAGAGAGAGAGAGACTCACCGCTACGTGCAGATCGCCGAGAAGGAGACCGTAGCTGAGCCATGCAATTGCAGACACGGTGAGGAAGAAGGAGAGTGAGATCGGCATGTACTCCACGCTCTTCGTTCTTATCACCTGCTTCTGCAAGAGATCAAGTTTGCCATGTAAGATGATGACGGTAGCGATGGTGGGTGTCACATCGCAGTTTGCGACGGTGTCAGCTTACTATAATGGATAGCGGAGCCACAAAACAGCTGAAGGCGAAGGAGGCACAGATCCAGCCTGCGATGTTGGTTCGTCGTCCTCCCCGGAGAAATAGCATGGTGAAGAGGACGACCGAACCGTAGGCGCCAACATTGAATAGGGATACCAGCTTCAGCGTGAAGGCCTGCACGAAAGAAGAAGAAGATGGTTTGATTGCACTGGTCAAACATGGCGGTGAAGCAAGAACAAGCAAATTGGTTTCTTATCTTCCTCATTTCTGAGAAATTGGAATTTGAGATGTTCTACTAATGAAGAATCAAACAAGATTTAGATGTTCTACTACTGTAACTTTTGTGCTGTGCTCCCAATCTATATGTGAGACAACAAAGATTACCCTGGGCTTCGCCGGGGCATAAATCAGGAACAGTATGAGATAGGCCGTCTCGATAAGGGAAGCTCCAACATTGATGGAGAGCAGCAGGAAATCCATTGTAAGGGCACCATAATAAATCCACATCATGGCACTGAACAAGCCCACCATGTATGGCACCGAACCAAACTCTTCTGTGGATTTCTTCTTGTAGATCTTGTAGAATGTTGGCCTGCCAAATACCACGAAGAACCCTTTTCAGATACTTGTCAGAAAGAAATGGCAAATGATGCAGACATGGATGGATTGATGATGTTATGAACCACAAATGAATCAAGAACATAAATGTTGGGAGTGGCTTGCTTACATGGGTGCCAAAACCACCAGAAAAGATAGAATATTTCCTGCACAAGGAAGAAAACAAAAGAAACCATTACATACATATGAAAGAAATGTCTCCAAACATACTTACCAGTCTCATTTCTATACTCTCAAAATTCATTCATACAACAAGTAGTACTACTCATGCAAATTTTTCTACATCCTCGTGGCACGTTAAGTTGGGAAATTAATGATCAGAGATGGTCAATCACTTGTTTGCTTGATTGTTATGAGCTCATCAAGATTTACTGAACTATAGTAGAAGAGCTTTCTTTCATCATATATCGTGAACATAGACAAACAAAGGAAACGAAGAAGGATCAGGGAGAAAGAGGAAGAGGCACACTACCGGCAAGGCCAGCTGCCGTAGCCAAAGGGTTCTCGATGGTGATGACCAGCATTTTCGAACCCTTCTCTTGCTCCTGAGGTTAGAACAGAGCAAGCAAGGAAGCTACAGAGTTGGGTGTGGCAATGGAGGCTGGGCTGGTTGTGCAGCTCACCATCTTCATCGCATCCTTATATAAGCTGCGAAAAAGTGCTCCGAGGCAACCAAAATGGTGGTGAAGCAAGCAATCTAGGCATTAAATTGTTGAGACTGTCCTCATCAACTTCCACATACTCGGCATAAATCTTGAACATTATTGGTCACATGACGAGTTCAGGTGTGTTGATTCATCCACATAATGCCAAGAATAATCGCATGCACTCTTCGAGTTCCTAACCAATGGCAGAAAGGAGTTTAAGAGATCCGTGTCATGCAATCACAGGGACAGTAATGCTGATTATATATATATATATATATATATATATATATATATATATATATATTGTTGATTACATCAATTTTCTCTATTGAGACATTATGACTTAATTGTTGTTGGTCACTTTTAACCGAACTGCAAGACAAGAAATTTGGTCTTCGTTAATGGAGTAGATATCGAGAGAAGTTCCATATTTGTAGTAAAGAGAAACTTGGCTCTATGGTGGTAAGCAAACAAGCAATAGCAATATGATAGGGCATGGAGTCAGATCATAGTCATAAAAGATTACATGAATTAAGGTAACCAGAACAAAGTTGGACACGAATACGAGCGAGAAAAGAGGAAGAAGAATGAGAGTATATTTCTCATCAGAAAATTCAGAGAAATCTATGAGAGGCATAAACAAATCTATATATATATATGTGTGGATAGATTTTACGTGAACTTGTGGCGTGGCGTTCGGCATGTATCCACACAGCCAGCGATCCTCATTCATGCATTATTAGGGAAACGTCATTCCTCCATCAAATCGAAGGGAAGCTCAGAGGAGATGCACCGACTCGAGTATCTTAAGCCATTAATGGAGCTCTCTCATCACCAATGGCACGCACGATCCCCAAAGTCACATCTTCTTCATTCGTGATCGAATCAAGCACCCGATGAAAACCTGGAGACGACACCTGCGGATAGCGCACTATAGAGAGCCGTGGTCGTGGTAGAGGAGAGCTGGCATGCAAACACCACATCTTTGATGCCACCATGGCTAGTCAGTCTTTATGAGCATGCATCGCGCAAAAAAGGGGGGAAAGGTTGATGCCGTGTCAAGTTGCTACCAGGAGAAGGAAGGGGGAAGTGCGTTAGGCATGTATCGCATGCAGGGGTTGGGCTTCTTGTAGATGGGTTTGGCTTATGCGTGGGGAAAAGGGCTTTGCGGTGGGCATGCCAAGAACGACAAGGGGATAGGAGATTGGACACGCCTTTTTGATCTCATTTGTAGTTAATAGGAGCAATAGGGGGAAGAGGATGAGATGGGTCGATTACAAAACTTACAATGCAAAGAGAAAAGCTTAAGACGGCAGGTTGAAGGTGACATTCGATTGTCCGTACTTGGCGGCGTACTTGTCGTCTTTTTTTGGCTTCACGGTGAGTAGTCAGTCCACTTGTAGCCGTTCTAAATGCTTGTAGATTGTAGGTAGATATGTCTTGTACAATTATCTACGCATATTTTATGACTTGTGTGTCTTTTGGTTGATTGATTGATTTGGAAGCGACTGTAATGCATTACAACTCCTCCTGTTGTTATTGCATAAAACACCAATGAATGCATCTTTCAATGTCTTACCCTTTTTGTAGTAATTCATGAAATGAAAGAAAGATAAAACCCTTTGTAATGTTTCCGAATGTATTCAATAAAATTCTATCCTGGAAGCAATCGAGAATATTCCTCCTGTCCAAAAACCAAATTTTTCGCTTATAGAATTAGTCTAAATGGAAACGTTGATTGATTATCCAATCAATTCATCTGTATTGATGCATCCAAATTATAAGAAATCCAATAGAAGCCACGAGTACAAATCATTACCACAACATTTCCCTAATGGATGCAAAAGCATACCAATCCAAATGCTTGGTACATATGTGCATGAGTATAAATATTGATGTCTTCCATCCTGCACTAATCCACCCACCGTATCCCGAAATCACAATAGACTGTGTAAGAATGACGCTAACAGAGAGTTAACAGCCTTGGTCATTGGCAAATGAGATTAGATTGGGGCAAATGTTGCATACATCATGAGCATTGTGACCATTAGTACAAACATCATTCGAACAACAAACATGAGGTGGTCGCTACGTGTAACCAGCACATGTTCGCCCAAAGAACCTGACCCAACCTGCACCACAGGCAGCATGATCCAACTGTCGCTGTCGGTGAGATAATCAGATGGCTCGGTCAAAGTGTCCGCTGCTGGATCTTCATTTTCAAGCGAGCAAATTGCATTTGATACAGCCCGCTGATATGCAAGTAGCAAATGCAACTCAGCTGAATTGATTCAAACTCCCTACTTATACTGTAAACCATGACCGGTTCAGAAATAGAAAGCTTACCTTGAGAATATTTCCAAGCTCGTGTTAACACGTTAAATTGTTTGGGGTTAACATCTGAGTACACACAACTTATCCTCCGTGTATATGGGCTGAGAAGCAATTTGCATAGACCTTACATTTAGGCTACAGAAGAATTATGGTTAAATTAAAAGGTAAATCTTTCCTCGTACCAGAGAGTTTCTTGACAATTCTTCTAATACAATTGCGGCCATTTTACAGAACCAATTGCTCGTTTTCTCACGCTCGATGAATCATTTTTTTCAATTTCATCATGCCACACCATTTCCATCTTGTGAATTGCCACAAAATTTCAAAAACAGAGTTAATCAAATCAAATTAAAAGAAAAAAAAAACAATTTCAATTTTGAGAACCCGCTACCTGCTGAGCTTGTAATCATTAAGCAAAAACTTTAACCAATAAGAGGATTGCAAATTGTACCTCTGATATGATGACTGTGTCCCCTTCTTTAATTCCACGTTTAATTAGAGATTTGTTCACGCCACATGCCTCCAAAACATGCTGAAATCTTCTCAAAGACTCCAAATACCTGATCCACATTTAAGGTTATGTCGTATGTTATCAGATAATTTCAACAAAAATAAATAAATCCTCTTAGTACGGGATACATAGAACCACACCTCACCCCCCTCTGAAAAACATTATTAACCAAATTTGATCAAATTAATTTTGTTACATTTTGTACTCCCCAGATTAGATGTGATAGTTTTTAGCAGGTTATCATGCAAGATAACAACCAGTGAGAAAAAAGTTCTTTAATGAAAAAGAAACCTCATTGCACGAGGTTTCCACCACTGCAAAGTTTGTGGAGGGACAAATACATATGGCCCAACCTACAAAACTCACTAATGCACCATGGGTCACTCTCAATTGTCTATAATGACTATGAAAAAAAGAAAAATGACGGTTTCGTAGAGTTCTAAAAATTAAAATATTTGATTATATTCAGCACTATTAAAGAATTTTTAGTCTGACATAACCTACTTCAAATCGAACTTCATCCAACCTTTTCCCCAAATGAAGTTATTGTTTCTTTTTAGTTTTACATTAGCTTGCTAATGTACCTTCTTAGGTACTATAGTTTCATTTTTCCATTAGTGAATTTGCTTAGCTTAAGTTATAAACGTATGTAAAAGTGACATGTAACCACTTAAATTCCAGAATTTTTCTTACAGATATAGTGCAAAAATGATCCATCATAATGTACCTTCTGATAGTGCAATTTATGCAAATACGATACAAAAAAACCATTTTCATATCATTTCCATAATGTAAGTGTTATGGTTAACAATTTTATCAATAAGGTGCTGCATAAGAAACGTGTGTGTGTGCATGCGTGCATGCACACACACACGCACACACACGAAGTTGAATACTTCACAGCAATAAGAACACAAGAATTGGCTAACACCCAATGATAAGGTCAGAATGGTCACAAAGAGAGTAGAATGCATACTGCCAATTTGTCATTTGAACAAAACGTTGTAATCCAGCCCCATCTACATGCCATGTATTAGAGCTGCTATCGTAAAAGATTTCAAATTCATTCATGGAAGAGCTTCGTTGCTTTTGTATGGTGTCGGCAACATGATTTAGGTTCAATGGACCAGTCCACTCTGCAGCAAGAAGCAGCACAACAATGACTATGGGAAATACCACACATACAAAACCAAATAAATTACATGGATAAAGATAACCTTTACAATTCAAACGTAAATCTATAAAAGTAAACAACCAAACTAAGCTACCATATATAATCTTTTTCCAAACTGAAACAACAAAAGGTTAGGAAATGTCAAATCTTAGTGTTTCACTTGCTAGTTCTTGACATGCTATTCAGTTTCTGTTGAGGCCTGAGTATTTATGACCATCATCATGTACTTGGTGTTTGCATATCCTTATGTAGACATTTTGGGAATGCAATAAATTCTTTTTTCTTACCGATGGGCAGTAGTTGGTAGTCCATGTAGTCAGTTACATATCTTATTTAAGCCTTTAGTTATGAAGAAAAAGTAGAGAGAACAGATCTATTTTCTTCTTAGGGGCTTCTTGTCTCTCAGAGAAGCCGAAAAAGGTCAAATTCTAAAGGTTCTAAGATAAGGTAGCTGGCCCTTTTTCATTATAACTTTTCTTCCATTCCAAACCATTGTTGGTGGAGATTTCTTGGTCCATTGTTTCTTAGTTTTTCTGTCAGCTGCAATTTTACTTTGGTTAGGATATTGTGGAATTTGTGCTTGAAGGTGTTTCCTCTCTTGTTTGTTTAGCATCTATTTCTTCTCCCCATCTCTTGGTTGATGTTCTGACCTAGCATTGTACACTTTGTGAAAAGTGCTTGGATTCATGCAGATGGTTTATTTTCCCATCAAGAAGGATATCAGATTAGTTTCACAATATCACCACAAGAAAAATTGCCAAAAAATCTCAGTTATCAGCAACTTATGATGGCCTTAAATAAAACCCAGACTAGTATAGTGATCTTAAAAATAAGAAAGAACACAAAGGTGAAGGTATATGCATAACATGGATAGTTTATTTTCAAGAACCAACTGAAAACCAAATTAGTTTAGGATAACACACAAAGGAATTTAGCTGGGAAATCAGATTACTGGCACAACATCACCACAAGGACACTTCTCACAAAATCTCAGTTATCATTAATTTGTAATGGTCTTAAATTAAGAACCAGTATATAATGAACTAAGAAAAAAAAGAATATAAAATGAAGGTATATACATAACACGGATAGTTTATTTTCAAGAACCAGCTTCACACCAAATTAGTTTAGGATGACCACACATAATTGGAATTTAGGCTTGTTAAGACAGAAAAATACATCAGTACCTAGTCATTGGACAGAAAAAATGCTATGATTACACCATAAAAACAGGAAAAGAAAAGAATAATAAATTAGTTACCTTCAGATTCCCGTTTTGATTTCCTTTCTTCCCTTAAAAGTTCATAGGCAGCAACCACAATATCATGTGTCCCCTGTCTATTCATTGCACTACTATAGAAAGGCTGGATTCCACGAGCTTGCAGACGTTCCTTGAATGAATCCCAGCTCTCATATGCTTCTGGAAGGTCCATTTTGTTATATACAACAATATACGGCTTCTCTGCGAGCCCTGGGCTAAATAATTCCAGTTCCAATCTAACTGCATCAAATTCATACTCTGGCTGCAGCCCTGAACCATCAACAACATGCACCTGAGGATCCATATCACAAGAGAAGTTTTATTAGTCAAAAATGTTAATTGTAACAATAACTAATACTAGAAGTAACTCATCTGCACAAATAAGATTAATTAGGAAATCCTACAGCTGAATAGAAAATTATTTTTACAAATTATTATCATTTAAGCAGCAAACCAGATGGCCCATGAAAATGAACAATAAGTATCACAACAAAGTTCAGCATATGAATTCGTTTATGAGTAGGCATTTAAATGAAGCACCCAAAATTAACCATTAGAACTAATTCAAAAGATTTAACCAGTCTTGCTATAAAAGAAACTTGTTAAAATTTAATGTATTTGATAATATATTGAGTATGAAAAAATTTAAAATAAGGTGCCGAGGTTACCAAAGAAAGAATAGTCACAAATGCCTTGTAAATTTTCAGAAGATAGGATAAAACCTAGGGGATTCATTATCCTAGGAAGTATAGAATTCAAACATGGAACTCACCAAACACCAACATTCACATCTTGATGTATGCATTTCCATGCTGCACTATCAATTCATATCAAAAACATATACCTTTGATAGTTATTGCATGAAACCTACTGCAGTTTTGAGATAATAGAAAGTGTCAAATGATCTTTGAGTCTACATTCTACTTATGGCTGATGTCAAAACCAGTCATCTACAGCTGAAATTTAACATATAGATGCCGAAACTACACAACAGACTAACTGATAATCAAGAGGGAGGAAGGAAGAAGAAAAGTAGATTGGAGGAAGACAAAAGAATAACAAAGATCTAGTGGCTTAAACTGCAGCACGTAGGGTTGACCAGAAGAATTCATGGAAAGATGTTAGAATAATGTAAGCTCATCAGCAAAACGTTCAAGAACTAAAGAAACATGAGCTATGACTATTACTTGTGCTTTAAATCAATTAATAACCATAAATATGACAAAGGGATATTGTCTCTGGCTTGAACATTAAAACACATTTCATATCCGTCAAAATGACCTCTATGGAAACTTGAATAGTTGATGATGATTGAAGTATAACATTGAAGAACAAATTATGTTTGCTAAAATCTTTTATAACGTGCATCATACTCAAGTGAAAATTCATATTGAAGAAGATGGATGCCCGAGTCAGCAGATACAAGAAATGAGGAACAAGGATCATCAACGTGCAAAATAATCAGGAAGAAAAGGTATCAATAGGTACTGAATGTTAGAAACCCTAAAAATTGCAAGTTTAGAATGAGAAACACAAAGGCGCCCACTAATCTTGCTGAAGATCATTTCAGTACTATCACTAATTATGCAAATTCTGAATAAATTCCAAAAGAATTATTGCTTGCATAAACTATGCATACTGTGCCAGAACTTTCTCCGGGAAAAGAAGAAACAACCCAACAACACATCAATATGAAATCAACTAGATACCATCTACTATTAAGTATGAAAGACAAATGAAAGTAACTAGCTAAACACTGATTAAGCATTTTACCAAGACAGAACATCTTTCAGCATGTCTTAGGAACTCATGACCTAAGCCAAATCCCCTGTGAGCACCTTCAAGCAAACCTGGTAGATCTGCAACCACCATCGTGGCATCAAAATCTAATGAAACTACTCCCAGATTAGGAAGCAAAGTTGTAAAGGGATAATTGGCGATGGTTGGCTGAGCAGCGCTAATAGCACTTAAGAGAGTGCTTTTTCCAGCATTTGGAGCACCCACAATTCCAACATCAGCTACAAGCTTCAGCTCCAGATCCAACCACCTGAGGAATATTCTAGTTGGGTAACAAAACTTCTTGACCTACATAATTCTGACAATGAATCCAAGGATCTTTGAACAGATCAAAAAAGCATACATAATTTGGCAGAGAAATTCAATGCCATTGAAACCCTGCTTGCTGGAACTGGGTCTTAAAAATATATAGGTTTAACCTACTTTGGAGGAAAAATCCATTTCATACTGACAATTTTTATATAAAATATTCTTTCTCCAAATATGGTCATTATCTTATGCAGAGCCTACATATCAGTTCTTTTAGCCAGTTCATGAATTTTGCCATATGGTACTGCTATAGAAATCAAGAGAAAGTTTCAACCATCGCATAATTCTGAAGAGTTTATCTAATCACAAGCTTCATGTAAGAACAGAAATTTTATGTTCACTTTCTAGATACAAACAGTAACAAAATTATAGTAAGAAATATATCAGACCCAGTTGCTTCATCAAAGATCTCTTTTTAGACTTCTCGTTAAGCTACAAAAACTTGATAACAAAAAAAATCTACAGAGATGGCATTGGATAGCCTAATCCATCAGCAAACTTGTTTATTCCAGAACATGACAATTTCTACATAATACATGTATCATAATTTATCTCAGGCTTCATATAAATTACAATCTTGGTTTGCCAAATTATTTAATTGATGCAAGATATAAAGCACTCATGTCCTTGTGGAAATAAGGTCTCTTCTTTTTTTTGAAAAAAAAGAAGAAAACTCTATTCCATTACTAAATAATGGTGCCCATCGGTTACAGAGGCCAAAAAACTATCAAAATCATCTCCCCAAGATTGAGATACCGTAGATTCCCTACCAAAATTTGTCAGATTGTGGGCAATTACATTAACATTTCTGCTAAGGTAACTGACCCTCACAGCTTGCAGCTGTCTAAGTAAAATCAAATATCACTAACTAGTGATTTTAGATACAACAGAGTGCTTCTTCTTAGAATAACTCATCCAGCAACATGCTAGAGGTTCTTTTAATTGACAATCACATCAATCCAGGATTTTTATATGACAATCTTTGTGTTCAGTGATGATGATTACAACATCTTCTCTTTAAAATACATAACAACATTTCTTCTGTGAACTAATTTCATTTCTAATTCCCTCAACCTACTGGTTAACTGATTAATTTTCTTAAAAAAATTCAAATCATCAACTATTGTGTTTTGATTTTATAATGGCAACATTGTAGGAGAACCATGCATGTTATCCTTAGCAAGGTTCGCAATACCGTACCTTACCGGTGTTTTGACCTGGGCTCGATATCGATACGTTACGGTATACCGAGCGATACACCCAGGTGTGTCGAGTACTTAGCTCTGCTACAGTGCTACAGTGCATTCGGACCGGTAACCGGCGGTCCGCGTACCAACAACCTGTCGGACCGGTATGTACCGCCCGTACCGGACGGTACAGTTTGATACTGTAGACCATGAACCCTAGTGCACCATTGCCCTTTTATACTCACATAGCTTCAAGATCATCAGTCATCAAGATGAGATATGTTTCCTGCACCGATCGTACACATAATGATGATCATCAAATTTTTGTAGACATTCAAAATCATCAGCCGTCAAGATGACACATGTTTGCTAATCCCATGCAGGGTGGCTATCTAATTGTTTAGGAAGCTTGAGAACCTTTCAGCCATTCCCACCATAACAAAAATCCCTAGATGCTACTCTGTCTCAAAACAAAAGAAACACCAATAAGATAAATAAGGAGCAGTACAATATATATTCCTAGCTAATTTGACTCTCTCAAGAGTAGGTCAATTAGATAAATTGGATGACATGAACTTATTCCCTCTCCACTAAGAATCCGGAGGCTCTAACAAACTTCAACTTCATTGCAGTCTATATTGTAAGAAGTATGTTGACTAAATTAAAAGTCAGTCGTTGGAAATGTTTCTCATTTCAATATGAAGTCATTTCTTAAATATGTATATGCTCTCTTGCAAATTCAAGAATAAACACATATTTAATACATAAAATGAGAAGAAAACAAAAAAAGAAAATTTTAATACTCACATTTCGGCGCCCTCTTCTCCATTTTCTGCAATCTTTGGTACCTTATTAGTCCCTGATTTGAAAGATGCATTTCCTCTCCCACCCCGCCCACCAGGTAAGAGCAGTGCCCGCTGTCCAGGGTGCAATAACTCCAGCAACACCTCACCCAGCATACCTCCTTTGAAGGCCTCTCTGATCACAGTTCCAGGTGCCACCTTCACAACCACATCCTCTCCCTTCGCCCCAGCCTGCTTCCTTCCTTGGCCGTGCCCACCTCTCCCAGCCCTGAAGTGCACATTTTTACGGAATGGGAGTAAAGAATTCATTGCCCCATCGACCTCCACATACACATCTCCTCCCTTCCCTCCATCTCCTCCTGATGGACCGCCAAAAGGCACAAATTTCTCACGTCTAAATGCCACAACTCCATTCCCTCCATTCCCGGCCTTCACATATATCTTCGCGCTATCAAAGCATCTCATAATCGCAGGAACCCCCTTCTCCTTCACTTCTCCATTCCCAAACTCATTGTCCCCATCAAGATAACCCTCCAACTCCCCATCGGATTCAGACTCTAAATCCAAATCCGAGGCCTCAACCTCTGGATGCGTGGATCCATACCCCACAATAACCTCATCTTCATCCGATTCGAACTCCAAAAATTCGTCGTCGCTTCCCTCGATGTCCTGCACAAATATCGAACTGTTCAAAAGATTCTTATTCATCAAATTCGACGCAGGATTTGTTACCTGTTCGACCCTAAACTCGCCCGAGCCTCGTGCGTGGAATCCGAGGGATGGATCGAGGGAGAACTTGCCATCGGGTTCAAACGTCAACAACTCATCTTCGATCACTTCCACAGAGAACGAACCTTTAGCCTTCTTATCGTAGCCTCTACTTCGATGACGGTCCGAAGGCTTTTCCTTAGAAGAATTTAAAGCCGGAACCGGCGACTCACGCAACCTAATTTCACCGGAGGTCGCTGAGGAGAACGGAACGACGGATGGATCGAGGGAGAAGTCGCCCTTGGGAGGGAGGCGGGTGTAGGTCGTGGCCTCCCCACCGCCGCCGCTCGAGGAGCCGTAGGACGGCGGGCCGCCAGAGACCTTCCGGGACTTGAGGTTAGGCTTGGGACGAGATGGCCTTTTAGGGCTTCCGGCCTTAGGGCGAGCCCCGGCGGCGGAGAGAGGACGGAAGCGGAGGGAGGAGAGGGCGACGGCGGCGGTCGCCATTACAGTTCCTTTGGCCGTTCTCTAGCCACAGGAAGAAGCAAAGAGTGAGGCGAGGGAGTTTGCTTTCATATTTATATTAATATTTATTGTCCTTTTTCTTTGGGATGGATAAGAAAGAAACACATGGATTGGCAAAAATATCCTGAACGAAAAAATGGGATATTTTCTTTTTCTTTTTCTTTTTCTTTTTTTATTTCGAGAAGGTATAATAATATAGGGTGAATTCTGAAAATGATTTCTATTTTAGCTCTTGATTAACATTCCTTTTAATATTTTTCCAAGAATGTTCTTATTTGTTGTTATAATAATCTGTGAAACCTTTTCATGATAATACAACTAAAAAACAGTACCTAAATTATAACTTGAACTAATTGAATTTCTCAGTTATAATATTTTAAAAAATATTATAAATTTATGCAAAAAAAAACAATGTGATTGAATATAAATCTCTCTATTTAATTATTTTTATTTACAAATCAGTGAGGATACTTATTTAAATTACTATTTTTATGTGAATAATTTCGAGTAGAATTATGATGATAGAAAAAATAGTAAAAAATCAAACAATTATATAATATCTGTCTTAACATGTTGGAATTATTTAGCTAGTATGTTCATATTCACAGAGGCAATAACGATAAATGCATACTATATCAAAATAATTATGTTGGAGCCGAGCGGTATAGATTCTTATTCGTTATAGCTTACGCCTTTTACGATGAAAATGAGTAGAAGGAATTGGTAGAGAATTGATGTTAATGTCGTATAAACATGAGATAAATAATTTATAGATATACGATTTGGTAAACTCATACGACTCGAATATGACATGGTTTATACGTAAATCTGAGAAATAATTTAAGTTAATATATTATATTTGGATTACAATACATACCAATTTACGGTAATTACGTCAATTTCATATAATAAAAAAATTAGAGGAGTCATATTTCCTTTAATTTGTGTGTAGGAATTGTATTAGGTAGGATAATCCTACCTAAATTTAAAGCTAACTAATATTTTTAGGCATTAAGACCATCTTAAATCCAAATCGTGTATCTATTTACCTATTCCTACTCGATCCAAACCTAATATTTTGTTCATAAATAATAATAATCAAACAAACATGAGACCTATTAACGATGCACTAACCATCAACTGATTAATTCCTACTTAGTCCAAAATAATTAAATATTTTTTCTGAAAGAAATATAATATATATTTCCAAATCAATCTAATATATCTACTACTTTAAATCATGAACTAAAAGGTTTGGATCAATCCTTCACTCCAACAAAAGAAGGGTTTTATATTTCTCGCAAAATTTGTCAATCAATTTTATTTTAAAAAATATCAAAATATCTTTCACCAACTCTTCTCCTCAAAATTTTCACTCTTTTTATTTTTTTGACTAGTTTTAATGTGTTATAGTGTTTTCATTTGATTCATTTACAGTATTTTTAATATTAAATATTATAAAAATATATAAAAATAATATCATATTATATATATATATATATATTATTATCATTACTGGTACACCATTATGATATCATATTTTTAAGCTTATAATTAGTTTGGTCAATATTAAAAGTCTATCAAGATCATTCTTAATATTTTTGAGTAGGTTTTTTTATTGTGATCATCAATGCACTATAACAATTCAAACTTTTATTTTTATTTAGATAATTTTTATTTTTAAAAAATTATTATAATATATAATATATATATTTGTTATAATATTTTTTTATTGTGGTGATCAAAATATTTTAAAATTTAAAATATTATTTAGAAAGAAAAGAAAGATACTCAAAATATAAATATTCTCTAGCAAGATGATATTAAGCATCTTTTAGTGAGGCTTACGAATATTTTATTTAATTCAACTTATATTTTTGTAAAAACTATAAAACTAATTAATTTAGCACTTTGACCGTTTATTGAAAGGTAATCAATCCCTCGTTAATTACTTATCTTAAAAAAACTAATTTAAGATTATTATATATAATTACTTAAAAAAGTTTAAATCGAATTAGGATATCAAAATTTACCTTTCTCGAGTCCCAATCTGATCAATTACTGCCTAAATCTACTCTAAACTTGACTAATCACATTTCCTTTTCAATGTAATGTATTATCATCATCCCATTAGTTAGTATGATCCGATTTAAGCGGATCGACGCACACAAAAATGAGTTCGTGTGAAGCACGGACGGATGTGGTGAGAGTCGAACAGTCTCCACACGGTAGACCAAAAGATACCAACGTCGGAGTTAAATGCCCTTAGTGAAATGCTTATGTGATCTGTCCATTCACATTTTGACGGTTATGATGGATACAAATCTTTATGAGCCGTGGTCCAGATCTTCTGATGGACGGCGATAAGAAGTAGACTATGTTGGGGATTTGTTGCTTGAGTTGGATAAGATCCCACATTCTCGTGATTGACGGCTATCTTTGGCTATCCCCGTTTGCCCGTGTTGGCTTTAATCCACAGCGGTGGTTTTATTCTCTACTGTTTGCTGCTAGCGCTGTTCGTCTGGGAACTCGAGAGATCGCTGGAGGCGTGGGCGTGGTGTGTTTCCCTTCTTCTTCTTCTTCTTCTTCTTCGTGTCGAATTTTCTATTTCTATGTCGACTCGATGATCGATCTCGTGTTTAGGAGAAAGAAAGAGAAAGGAAAGATGTGATGTTTTGGAGTGTTTAGTTTGGGGATCGATCATTTGTTAACGTTGGAGTCGAGGATTAGTAACATAGGATTTTGAATGCTCGTTTTGTGAATAAAAATGTCGGCTTGTTTTCCTTTTTCCTTTTATCTGTTTTTATGTCGGGGTTTCACTTTGGATTTCTTTTGAAGTTTTTCTTTGATTCAATTATATCGTGTTTAGGGAGAAAGGAAAGATGTGATCTTTTGGTGTTTAGTTTAGGAATAGATGAAACATGAGACTAAGTTCATTTGAAGAAAAAACGCGTCTTTTGAGGAGACAAATCGAATTTGATTTCCTATTTAGTGGTTCATGAGGGGATGGGATATTATTCAGTTTGTTTGTTATTCTGCATCAAACATTGAGAAAAAGGGGAGCAGTCTGTACATGTTGATTAATTCAATTTTTCAAAGGACTCCGTGATTTGTTGCTTGGTTTGTGGTTGTATCTCTATATTTTATTTAACTTTCTTAGCCGTGTAGCGTAATGTAGAAATAGACCGGTTAGTCACTGAAGGAATTTGATTTCTCAAGGGGAATGGATTTGATTTGTCCTCGGAAGTTGGTTGTATTCTCTTATTGAGTTTCTCCATTTTACCCAAAAACCTATTTTTATCAAAGACGTAATTTTAGAACTTCAAAAATTAGCCAAATCTTTATACAAAATTATGGACAAGCTGTATCCTCCTCTTTGTATGGAATTTGAAATATTCTGTTTGTGTTATAGCAACTCGACCAGTTTCTCATGCATTCTAACTCTCTCATTTTCAGAACCATCTTTTCCACTTTTGGTGCACCATGGAGATAAAGCGGACTCTGCTGCTGTTCTCCTTGGCCTTGGTCCTATCATCTGTTGTGAGTAACCCCATACCTTCTTTTTCTTTTACCAAACGTTCAAATGTCTGTCTTGGTGGAAGTGTGAATAATTTCTACTTGCAGATTGCAGAAGGTCCACATACATGCCCAGCTAATCTCGAGGCCAAGTGTGATGGTGGTTCTTCAGATGGCTGGGAAGGCGAGTTCTTCCCAGGCATTCCAAAAATCAAATATGAAGTAATATCTTATCGACATTGTATTTTTTTATTGACTTTGTCCAAACATTGGGTCTGCTGCAATATGAACATGGTTTTCTTGTTGATTTGATTGATCAACTAATACAAATTTTGTTGCAATTTTCCCCTTTCACATTAGGGTCCAACCAGCAAAAATCCACTTTCTTATAAGTGGTATAATGCTGAGGAAGAGATACTTGGAAAGAAAATGAAGGTTTGTTTGTTGGTTTACTTATTTAAGGATCAGTCGTCCTGTCATTTGTTGATGCTAATGCTTTCTAATTGTTCTTGTAGGATTGGTTGCGATTTAGTGTTGCCTTTTGGCACACCTTTCGTGGGACTGGTGCTGATCCTTTTGGTGCCCCAACAAAATCATGGCCATGGGAAGATGGTACAAATTCTGTAGCCATGGCCAAAAGACGAAGTAAGATAATGTTATGTCAGCTAGTTAGTTGGACAAAGTAAGATAATATACAATCAGGTAGTTAATTAAAGTTAAGACACTCATGTTATGTCTCCAATCACAGTGAGAGCACACTTTGAATTCATGGACAAACTTGGAGTTGATAGGTGGTGTTTTCATGATAGAGATATAGCTCCAGATGGTAAAACACTTGCGGTAAGCAATGATCATTGTTGTTTCTTATCGTTAACTTTATTCAGACTTTAGCAGTTATATATGCTGATGCAAGACAATGATTCAACTAATTGCAAGAATCAAGTTATGTTGCTTCTGAGGCATGCTTGAAAAGTTTTTTTAGCAAACTCTGTCACTGTTCATCCATAAAAAAGTTACCAGGGTTTGCTCAGTGATCTAGTTAATTTCGAACTTTTTAAGTTTAACTGCTTAAGCATGTGAAAAACATTTTTTTACTTAAACTCTGTTGTTTGACAATTTGGTATTGTCAGGAAACTAATGCAAACTTGGATGAAGTGGTAGCTCTTGCCAAGGAACTTCAGGTATTAATGCTGCATTACCACTTGTAAAACATGAGTAGAGCCTCTATAATGTTGCTATTTGTTATCATCTCTTTTCATTGTTCACTTATTATTATGAATCAACCATAGTAATTTAAGTTTTATCCCCTGACGAATCTCATATGTTTTACAGGAGGGAACTAAAATTAAACCTTTGTGGGGCACAGCGCAACTTTTCTTGCATCCTCGCTACATGCATGGAGCAGCTACTAGGTACTGTGTGATTCTTCTTTTAATAAGAGTCTGTATTATATTTCAAAGTATATATTCACCAACTTTCATCCTTCTGTCTTGCAGCTCAGAGGTTGGAGTTTATGCTTATGCGGCTGCTCAAGTCAAGAAGGCCATTGAGGTGTTAATTTTGAATATTTGAATGCCTTTAGTTTCAAATATCCGCTACATTTGTGCTTCATTTTCTTGTAGGTAACACACTACCTAGGAGGAGAGAACTATGTTTTTTGGGGTGGACGTGAAGGGTATCAGTCACTTCTTAACACTGATATGCAAAGAGAGCTTGATCACTTGGTATGAGTTAGTAAATATATTGGCCAGTCTAACCTGTTCAGAGTTAATCTTTTTCTATTATCAATTTTCTTTTATTTATTATGATAGAATACCTGAACAATTCATAATTGTAAAAGCACACATATTGTTTTCCAGATTATTATTCTTATGCATTTAAAAACAAGGTTTTACTTTTTGTAGGCAAGATTTCTTCAAGCTGCTGTTGATTACAAGAAGAAGATAGGGTTCAATGGTATCCATGTCTTGATCCATATTGGCTAATATAAGTTCATTGCACAATTAGGTTTTCAAGTCATTAGCTTACTAGTTAAAAGCACTCAGAAATTGATGTTCCATATTTTTGTATGAAGTTTGATTGTTAAAAAAAAACATTTTCTTTTATAATTTATCTGATCTGACAACTATATCTAATAGTCTTATCTTCTTGGCATGCTTATTTATGTTTTCTTATTGCAATTACTGATTCACTTGCTATAGTACCTTTAACATCTTGAATTATAGTATTATTCATGATTTTTTCTTCCATACTCCAGGAACTCTGCTGATTGAGCCCAAACCACAAGAACCGACAAAGCACCAGTATGTATTGCAATTAAGGGTGATGGTCTATGATATGTTCATTATCTTAATCTGATTGATTTTTGTTATATCAGATATGACTGGGATGCTGCAACGGCCTTTGCTTTCCTTCAAAAGTATGGCCTTATAGGTACTTTTCTGTCCTCATCTTGCTCATATTCACATAAGTTGGTTACATAAGCCAGAGTACCATGACTTCTTGAATGGATACTTTATTTCTTCTTATTTTAAGTTATTCCATCAAACTAGTCATAGCAAGAGTTTTTGTTTTCTTTAGAGTTTAGCATTACGAAACAATTCAGTGACCATATGTTTTAGTAAAATCACTAGTTCTTAGATAATTTTATTGTGTCTAAGTATTGTTGATGAGAATTACCATGAGGACGGCTTTTTTCTTTAGTTATTTTTTGTGATAAACTTTTAGCATAATTATAGAATTATTGACTTGTTTACAAGCATTGAATTGGAGTTCATGAAATTGCCCATTATGTTCCCAAGTTTTTCTTAGCTTGTGGCTCACCAGCTTTCCTAGTGATATACTGAAACACTATTATGGGTTGCAAATTATCATGGCTTCATTTCAAATCAACCAACAAGATTTATTTATATGAAATTTCATAATTATGAGTTTGAATATGTATCCCTATGGGCTAAGATTTTTTAGTGTCAATTCACCTCACTAAAGAAATGAAAAAAAATAATATATGCTAGAGTTTATGAACTCATTTATAACTATCTCATTTTCAGCTTTGTTCTTTCTGGTTCATCTGGTCCCTGATGTTGTTTTCCAGGTTGATAATTGGTTAATTTTTAGCAATTCTAATCTAAAAGGTGTTTTTTTATGGTCCAAACAAGGAAATATGTTTGTTATGATTATGCTCATTCAACTAATTCAGAAAAGAAGGGAATTTCACCCAGTTTTCAGATTGCTGGCATTATGAAATGAGTTTATACATTCATGAACTTTGGAATCTGCAACAAGTACATGTATGCAAAATTCTATGTTTTTTCATGACCACCAAAATGTCACGCTTACACCTCTTATGGTTGGCCATCTTTAAAGACATTTAATAAAGCAAAAGACAAAATCATGACTGCAAAATCATGGCCCCCCTAAGCCTTTTATATGCATCTCTTGTGGTATCTACCATTTTGTTTATATGCATTCCTGTGCAGATAGACATAGCAGAATGATTATGTTTACATGCACTCCTGTGCAGAGGAACATAACAGAACGACTATCAGATATAAGTGCCTAATAGTTTTGGATTGACTGCCATATTGTATATATGTTTGAACATGTCAATGTGTTTTCTCTGTTGCTCATTTACAGGCTATCATTCTAGGCAGGCTTTATCAGTATATTGTAATATGATTGTTGCAACTAGTTTCAATATTTTCCTGTTGAGGTTTGCATCCCTTGTCAACTCAGTTCTTGATAGTTCAGTCTCTTGATTTCTATGAAGGTTTTTAAGATCACTATTTTTTCTTCATTTTATCACTTGGACTTACCATAACAAGTTCAGGTTCTCCATTCTGCTCAGCAATGCACTTTGAAAATCTTTGCAAATGGAGCCATAGTTTGTAATGTGAATCTTGATCATTAGGAGTCTTAAGCATGTAATTGTTGATTCAATTGAACCATACTTTTCTTTGTTTCTAATAGTTCCTTTCAATAAAGAAGTTTCTGAGTACATTATTCTGATATTTCTATGGTGCAGGAGAGTTCAAGCTGAATATTGAATGTAACCATGCTACTTTGTCTGGTCATAGGTAAGATCTGTCTGTGATGTGGGTTTGGCTAATGCTGACATAGGAAGATTGTCATATGAAGATATTTGTTATTTTTCTTGAAAATATCAATGGCTTTTTCTTGGCTGCAGCTGTCATCATGAGCTTGAAACTGCAAGGATAAATGGATTACTTGGAAATATCGATGCAAATACTGGTGATCCTCAGATTGGTATGTGCAACTATCCCTTAAAGGCACTTGAAGCTACAAATCTCTTAAGTCTTTCCTCATTGCTGGAAAATATATAATGACATGTGTCTGATACCTTCAACTATTTTTGGCACAGGTTGGGACACAGATCAGTTCCTTACAGACATTGGAGAGGCAACCTTAGTTATGTTAAGTGTTGTGAGAAATGTAAGTCGAACTAAAATACTTGTCTGTCTTAATAGTTGAAGTTTTCTCTAGGTAATAGGATATACTACACTTTTCCAAGTTATTTTGGATCTATCACTATTGTTTTATTTGTTTTGATAGGGAGGACTTGCACCTGGTGGATTTAACTTTGATGCAAAACTGTTGGTGCTCTTACTCCTTATTGTCCATTTACTGATCCTAGATCCCTGAAATTGTTTTGATGACTGATAGCCGTATACAAAAGCAACAAGTGCATGTTGCTGCTACAAGTTAAACTAAGTGCTAAGCTTGTTTTTTTTCCTTGGTTTTAGGCGGAGAGAGAGCACTGATGTTGAGGACATGTTCATTGCTCATATTTCTGGAATGGACACATTAGCCCGTGGACTCCGAAATGTTAAAAAATTAAACGAGGTAATATGAGAATTTTATTTTATGTGAGACCACTCCCAGTATATTAATAAGGGTCCTTTCTTTATGATAGGATGGTTCCCTGGCAGAGCTTGTCCGCAGGCGCTACCAAAGTTTTGACACAGAGATTGGGTCTTTAATTGAGGTCTGTTCATCAATACATCCATTTCTCGTACAAATAAAACCAATTGACCATGAATGTGGGATTATCCAACAATTTTAATGCTATGCATTTCATTTTTTTTATATGCTTCTGATCAGGCTGGCAAAGCCGACTTCGAGACACTTGAAAAGCAGGCCATGGAATGGGATGAACCTTCTGTTCCATCCGGAAAGCAGGTATCTATCTCGAACCCAAGTCTGTTTTCCATGCCTGTATGAAGCTTTCTGGTAATCTGAGTTCACCATGACCTTTGCTTTTAACTTTCGATGCAGGAACTCGCGGAGATGATATTCCAATCTGCACTATAGATTATTAGGTACTTTCAACTTTTGTCATGGGAGATCAGATTCGTATGATAAGAACACTTCCATGACTTCCAAGTATTGTACAGCGTAGTCTAGAAATAAAAGTTGCAACCTTTGTACACTCAAATTACCGGCTCCCGGGAAAACAACTTGAATTTTGCCAATCAGTGACGCTTGTGATTTTGCATGAGATAGATGTGATATCTCCATATTAGGGGTTCAATTATTTTCTGTTTACTTTGGTTTAGCTCAACATATTAGTTTATCATGGTTAAGAGATTTATCGCTTGTTATCGTTCGATTTCGGTGGGTCGCCTTAAGAGTTTGTTGAGCAGTCTAATTTGGTTTGAGCTCGAACTTTGATCTTGTCCATAACCTTGATCACTTGATGTGGTGTCGATTTGGAGGTGTCTTTCTTATGCCACAATAAAAAATATTTTGACAATATTTTTTATTTGCGTTCTACTTATTGATGTAACTACCCATGTTTCTGATCTACTCATCTATGCATTCGAATTATGGAGACCTGTGAAAGATTTGTAACAAGTATTACTACAACATTCTTAGTAACAAAATAATTTAATATCTAACTTAGAGCACTCTTTCAACCAGTAAATTGTCAATTCTATACATAGTATGAGCTTATTTCTGCAGTCACAGCTTAGATGTTTTTGCTTTATGTGCCATATTCATATGTTGAGAGAGAGAGAGAGAGAGAGGGATATATATATATATATATATATATATATATATATATATATATATATATATATATATATATATATATATATATATATATATATATATATATATATATATATATATATATATATATATATATATATATATATATCTTTCTTGCTTCCATCTCAAGAGAGGGCTGTTCTCTCTATCAAACCTTCAATTTTTGAAGTATAGTTCATGGAAGGTGGTATAGTCCACCTTTCCTACTCTTTTACTATGCTACTTGAAAATTAGGGTTTAGAGATTAAAATTACCTAAATGAATTTGTTGTGAGTGTGTGTGCATATTGGAAAGAAATATAAAAAAAATTGATTCAGATCAAGAAAATAATAAAATTAATATCAAATTAGAAAGAAAGGAAATAAATGCGAATCAATATTGATTCGTGTATCGATTTTAATCGATCGATATTGATCCTCATAGGCGGACGATCGATCCTAAAAAAACATAGTAATTTTTCTTTTAATACTCGAGTAGTAAAATAGTGAAAAAAATAAAATAGATTGAAGATGGATTGAAAGTTTCGATTATTAAACTTGTAGGTCTTAATTCTTAAATCAAAATTTTCTACATCATTTCTTGTATCAAAGTTCGATTGAAGTTTTATTTAAGTAATAACAACATGGACTAAGCCCATGTTGACCAAGTGGTGCACACACCACAAAATTTGCCATTGGTGTAAATAATTGCTAAAGTCAAACCTACCAATTAAAAGAAAAATAGAAGAAGAAGAAGAAGAAGAAGAAAACATAGTCAACACAAAATGTGAGAAGAATCAATGGGAAAGAAATGCCTGATTGGTATAAGATTGAAGAAGACTGAGATCAATTGGGATTTTCATTTTATTAATGTGAAGTCCAATCTGTCCTAAAAAAATATAGTAAATGTGACACTCTACCTATAAAGTAAAACAAATATAATTAATTCAACAGTGAGGAACAATTATTTTCTGCTCGTTATTGAATTACCCATTATTTACCGTTTGATAGATGGAAAGGGATGGATAAATATATACACACAAAATTAACTCTTTTTATTAGTAAAATAAAATTATTCCCACAACAATAAACAATTGTTTTCCACTCAAATAATTAATTAACAATAAAAAGCAACTGTTTTCTACCCCTTTGAGAATTACATTTTTGCAAGAAATTAAGATATCATTGATTAATTAGTTGGCATGTGAAATATTGAGATAATTAATGGATCTAAAGGGGTATATAAATAGGTTAAAATGAAGTATTTTTATTAATGAACAATATAATTATACAACAAAGAACAATTTTAATTCTACCCGTTAGAACGTTACCCGCATCCCTACTTGCTTTGTGAGCGGAGGATTCCCGTGGGGTTCACATAGGATAAATTTGTGGGGGACAAACTAAGTCCCTCTTTGTTAATATGGAATTTACCCCTAACACTCTCTCGCTACATTTGGTGACTCCTTCCTTCTTCTTACATCACACGCTGCTGACTTCAGCTCTCTTTCTCTCTCATTCGATTTTGACGGAGGTTGTGCATTTTGGTCCGCCCCTCTTCCCTAAATCTCATTCCCTTTGCGGATTTAGGCTCTGATCTGCTCCGCAGGCGGCGAGATTTGATGTAGGCCCGTCGGGATCGATCGGAGGATCGAGGAGGAGCTGTCGCTGGAGCTGAAGTGGGTGGCTTTTGGGGGGGGGGGGGGTTTCTTGGTTCTTCTAATTTATGATGGGCTGTTTTCCCTGCTTCGGATCGGCCAGTCAGAGGGAGGAGGAGGAGGAGGAGGTGAAGAAGAGGAATGAGGGGAAAGGTGGTGGGGGTTTCAAGGGTGCCTCGTTGTCGCACCATGGCGGTTCTGGTGAGAAAGTCGGAATTTTTCATAGGGAAAATTGTTTTTTACGTGAATCTCGTGGATCTGATGGTCCCTCTCTGCTGCGTTTTAGGAGTATTTGTTTGTTTAGTGCTGATCGTTTTTCTTTTCTTATCGATCTGTGGAGCTATTGTTCGTGGCCTCGCTTTAGGACGTTCAACGTTTCTTTTCTAAATAATGCCAATTGATTTCATGATCATTGCATGAAGAGTAAGTAAGAAAAGAAAAAAGAAAAAATTGAAGCTATTTGTTGTGCTCTTGTTCGATGTTCCATTAGATTTTGGAGATCGGACTCCTCTTTTTGTGGCTAATTTTCTTGCCATATGCATTGATCTCTCCTTACTGAGGAGAAAGATGTCTTGTTCTCCCAAAAACATTAGGGTGATGCTTTTGTCATGAAATGATCAGGGTATAGGAAGGTGAATGGGAGCTCATGCAATTATTTGATCATGCCTAAAATTATGTTCAAAAGAAGGTGCATTTATGGTTTTTAACAAAATATACGCAGAATTGCGGAATTCAATAATATTCATTTGTCTCTCGGCTTATGCAACTTATGCTACGAAAGCAAATATCATATACTAAGTCATGTTTTGCTGTCAAAATATCGAGTTTCTTGTTTACTGTTGTGGATTGGTTGTGGCATTAGACAAATTGAGGTCGAGGACTGGTTCAGACTCCAAGAAGGAAGCATCAACTCCGAAGGAAAGCAATGCCGGTCATATTGCAGCTCAGACATTCACTTTCCGTGAGCTTGCTGCTGCCACGAAGAACTTTAGACAAGATTGCCTTTTGGGTGAAGGTGGTTTCGGTCGTGTATATAAAGGAAGGTTGGAGAATGGACAGGTTAGTTTCTGTTTTAGTACTTCATGTGACTAGTTTACCTATAAATGTCTTGATTGCTTTAATTAAATTGATCAGGAACACAAAAATACCTTGTATTATAAGCTTAGAGATATTATTACAATCTAAGATTGCTGCTTAGGAAACATGTGCATCTGTTATGTGAAATATGGTATCTGGCATTTAGCATGCAGCTGATGTAAACCAATGCAGGTTGTTGCTGTTAAACAACTTGACAGAAATGGTCTTCAGGGGAACAGGGAGTTTCTGGTTGAAGTCCTCATGCTTAGCCTCTTGCATCATCCTAATCTTGTCAATCTGATTGGTTATTGTGCTGATGGTGATCAACGATTGCTCGTCTATGAATTTATGCCTTTGGGATCATTAGAAGACCATTTGCATGGTTAGATTTCTCGGTTAGCTTATATTACTGATTTAGCCTTGTTGTTCTTATTTTTCCATAATTCCTGCAGTTGCAGTTCTTCTAGAGTTAGACATGTAAAGTGTTAATTAAGTATTATAAATGTTAAAGGATGATTGATAAAATAATTTACATCATCTTACATGATCTGCAAGGGTTTAGATTCTCTTTTACTTGAATGAATACTTAAGAATGTAGGGTGTCACAAATGAGTCCAAATCGAACTTATGAAGGTTCAAGTTACATTAACCTAGAATTCCATACCCTGCTTGAAATTATTAGATTATGTCTCTGCAAATACTTATTTGGCTTGTTTGGTCGTTTGCTTAGAATAAACTAGTTGGAAATGTTTGACTTGAGATCTTCTAGTTAAACTGTCATATGTTCTTTATAGTTTACATATCACTTTTGTCCATTTTTTACCAACTCCCTTGATCTCATTCACTCCTCTTCAAAGTTCATAGTATATCTGAATCATATAAGTTTAGCCCATAGTGACTAACCACCTCCACAATAGGGAGAGCATCTATCATTTGTTGTTAACAAACAATGGCCAGTTTTTGAGCTAAAGCACCCACCTACAGACAACTGTCTTTTTAGTAAAACAGCTATCATGAAATGGTGATGGCTGAACATGCCAAATCCAGCATCAAATCATAGCCATGGTGTCTGGAGGACTGCTTCCATGGTCTTCATTGTAGTACGTCTTTGAGTTTATAATGCTCATCAGCAGAAACTATACACACATTTAAAATGCTGTTATTGGTGGGACAGTAAGACTTTTTAGAAATGGAATTGTGAACAATGTCCTCTTCTTGTAGTATTGGGTACCAATAAATTTCCACCAGTTCTCTAGAGGAGAAACCCACCATGTTTCACTTGGATGCATGAATGGAACCTGGTTGATATTTTATCAACCCCAAAGACAGGGTGCTGTAAGTTTGGCATGTATCCTTGAGGAGACCTGTATTGGATGTGTTTGAGTAGTATCCTGATAGAGTTACACATAAGCTTAACTCAACAAAATTATTAAATAGCTTTGTTGAGATAATGAGCCAAATTGCACATGCTTACTTGGATATATATCTCATTGTCTTGCCTAAGCTTTCAATTTTGAATTGTTTTTTTCATTCATAAAGTAAATGTTTATTACACAAAGCTTCATATTCCTTGTATACAAATAAAACAATTCACCAATGTTTATCCTTGCTTACATTAAATTTTAGATAGATCATGGTCCAAATAGGAGAAAATTTAAGGGCAATAGATAGCCTAAAAACAAGAACCTATTTTTACGGCTAAAATTAAATTGCTAATCTTAGCTCATTTCATTGTACTAAAGTTGAAGATATATCCAAGCCTGAACCTTAAGAGCTTATAAGCAAGTCTGGTAATAAAGTTACTACTGCCAAATCCTCTAACATAATTGCATTTCTCATCTAGTCTAGAACAATCAATCAAAAAGCATGAATTTTTTTTGAAGTAGTTAAATAATACATCAGATTTCATATATTGCAGCTGATCTTCATCATTGAGTCCTGACTGGCCCTTAATGGGCTTTCACCAAAGGGCATCTGCATAGTTGTACTGATTGCCCTTTCATAGTTCTTACAGCCGGTATAACCTGATCCCAAAAGTGGCTGTGGCTTATATTTTGGTAGGTTGATTAAGGCAGTATGCATGGCTGGTGCAAATTTGTTTCTAAACAGAGGCTGTCAGCCCATATTTTGGTACGCAAATAAGACAGGATTGCTAGTTTTCTTTGTTTGCTATGTGCAAGACCTTGTTCAAGTCAATTTTCTTCTGTACTCCTTGGTCCTCACCAAATTAAGCCAGCTGCTATCCTTAACCATGTGAAGCTGAGTGTACACATCTTGATGCACAAGAAATATTTCTGGTCCCTTCTTCTGAAGCCACCTCGTTCCTAGTTTGATTGATCTGACAGTTTGGATAGGATTTGATATAATCTGTAAGATACATCTAAATTATCCTTTCAACTTGTAATTACGAGCCACGTTTTAAAAAACCAAACGTTTTTGGTAAGATACAATATTTAAGGAGCAATTTTGATATGTCGTGGAACTCAAATTAGGGAGAATGCTAGTCACAGTGTGACCTGCGGCACTGTCTCTTACTTCTTTCTAGAAATGTTTCTACACCAGGTTAATGCTATCGACACCATGGAAACTTATTTTTTTGAATCTTCTCAATACTCCTGTTTGTCAAAGAAATATACGACTCAGGGAACATATTAGTGGAAGGATCAGGGAAAGTTGATTGAGTTACACGATACATTATAGTAATGTCTCTATAATAACTTGGCAATTGGATTATTTTAATGGCTCTTTTTAACTCTGGGTATTCTCTTTGGCAATTCATTATGAGTCATGCCATTTACTAAGCAATTGCCAAGTTAGATTTCTTGACTTCTAAAAGATACTAGACTTCTTCACAAATTTGATTCCATTCTTCTTAACATCTTGTTTTGTTATGAGACATGCCATTTGCTAACCAAAACCAGAATTTATAATGCAAAGATCTTGAATTCCAACAGACACTAGACTTTTCACGAATTTGATTCAATTCTTCTTAACATCTTTTGTCGTGCTTTAACCTGAACGGACAACATTATGAAAATTTTAAAAAAATTGCTTGTAGCTTTTTCTGTGAGACTGGTTATTATTTAGTTAAACTTCATTATTAGCAACTGTATCTATCATTTGCTTCTTCATCCTTTTATGTGGCTTTTGTTGGTTGTCTGGAATTAATGAACTTAATTGCCCCCATTTTTCTGCATGTCAGAGAAAAAGATAATACCTTGATGCTTTTATGGAGTGATGTTATGAGAATATATGACTGATTCAAGGTCCCAGACAAATCAACTTAATTTTTATTGTTATTTTTTTGATTTTATAATAGATATCCCAGCTGATAAAGAACCATTAGACTGGAACATCCGGATGAAAATAGCAGCTGGTGCAGCTAAAGGTTTGGAATACCTGCATGATAAGGCGAATCCTCCAGTTATTTATCGTGACTTCAAATCATCAAACATACTTCTTGGTGAAGGATATCATCCGAAGTTGTCAGATTTTGGGCTTGCAAAACTTGGTCCTGTTGGTGACAAGACTCATGTCTCAACCAGAGTGATGGGAACATATGGTTACTGTGCTCCTGAATATGCTATGACAGGGCAGTTAACAGTGAAATCTGATGTCTATAGTTTTGGTGTTGTCTTTCTTGAACTGATTACAGGGCGTAAAGCAATTGACAATACTCGGCCTTCTGGAGAACAAAATCTAGTTGCATGGGTATGTTGCTGTTTCACTTTTTTGTAATACCACATCTAACCTCTGGCATAGTAGTAGAAATCTTGTGGAGTGATTCAGATTCTTATTCTCAACCTTAGATCCCAAAAGTAAAGATTAGAGATTCATACAAAGTATAAAAGTTTGGTTTTTGTGATGGCCTTGCAAATTTCAGTTTCAGATATAGACGAAAACTGTGACCTCTTATTTTAAATCTTATTTACAGGCTCGTCCATTATTTAAAGACCGTAGGAAGTTCCCCAACATGGCTGACCCGTTGCTACAAGGCCGATATCCAATGAGAGGCCTATATCAGGCACTGGCTGTTGCAGCTATGTGCCTGCAGGAGCAAGCAGCCACTCGACCTTTCATAGGGGATGTCGTGACAGCACTTTCATATTTAGCTTCACAAACTTATGATCCAAATGCAGCTAGTGTTCAGAGAACCAGGTTTGGTTCATCTACCCCCAGGTCCCGAAGTGGGTCTGACAATCAACAGGCTGTTCATTCACCACATCAAAATTCTCCAGACCTTAGGCAAAGGGATCCATTCAAGGCGGGTGGTAAAGGTGCAAAAGTTGGCAGAGGTGGTTCTGCTGGTGGCTCTGGGCGGAAGTGGGGCTTGGATGACTTGGAGACTCAGGAGTCTCAGATGGATAGCCCAGTTCATGTAGGGGTAGCAGAAGGCTCACCAAAGACTGTCGATCCGAATCTTGTCAGAGAGCATGCTGTTGCAGAAGCCAAACTATGGGGTGAAAATTGGAGAGAGAGACAACCGAGAAATACACCAGGTAGCTATGATAGTACACATGGGTAGAGGTCTTGTTTGGATGGTGCTTTTCTTGCCATACTTTCATGCACAAAGGGAAGATATAGGTTGCGTGCTTAGCTGGTCGGGACATATGACCTTTGCAGGTTTCATCATGGTACCACATTCTTTTTGTGAATAAGGTTGATGCTCTGTGACATCTACTTTCTTGTCAATCTGCTATATCCGCTGGTTCCTTTTCCTGAGAGACGTGATGTGCCTTACTGAAGCCTTGTAATGTGGCGTACAAGATGGCACAGCCAAAAAGTAAAAGTTTGAAAAAGCATTCAGAAAGTATAGAGTTTGGATTTAGAATGTATACATGCAATCTAGTACAGTCAACTCGTACGAGCAAATTCGGTGCACATTCTGTGTAGTGTCTTTTTTACTCCGAAGTACAAGAAAATTTTATTGGATTTTTGTCCATAAAATCTGCACATGACTTTTCTGTTCACATCTCGTCTCGTAAAACTATGTTTCTTCAAGTTGTATTTGTCATGCTATTGGAAACTTGCAGAATTCTGTTGTATTTCACTGTGTGAATTTTCTAGCTTCCACCCTTTCTGGTCATTGTTATGTCAGACATTGTTGGTTCCATTTGTTCTTATAATGATGGATGATTATTTCTCCAATTGTTGTTACTATTGTGACACAGGAAAATATGTTGAACAATGCATTTGGATAAATGTTTGGTACAAGAAATATACAGACTTTATGTTGTCTTTTGCCTTTCTTTTCATTATCTTCACCCGAGGAATCCATTTTAACCATCACTAGGTAATTTATGACAGCTTGACTTGAAGTATGTGCTTTTGAGTTGTAGGAATTCCAATCCTTTGCTTTGTTCTATTTGGCTCTGACTTTTCATCAAAGGTGAGAAACAATTCTTATTTGATTAATCTAACAGCCAAAAAAGTCTCTTATTTCTTCAATCTTTGTGGCAGGAGTCCCCTAATTCCCAGTTCAAGAGGATCAAAGACTGTGCATCAGGGAAGTCCTTTTGAGTAAGTTACTATGGTGGACTGCTGTACTTTTAACCACTGGGTACTCTCTCTCTTGGCCTTCATGCCTAAGAGAGAACTCTTTGAATCTATTGTTGCTTTTGTGAATCCACTTGTTCCACTTTCTGATACTTTGCTTTTGATCAAATTCTATGCCTTGTTCATCTTATGTTTTCTTGGATTTCCAGAACAACTCTACTTCCTACCCGAATCATTTTGAGCATGGACTTAAAATGCATACCCAAAACGTTGTCCTTTGTGCTGACTGCTATATCTTGGTATGAAGCTCTTGCCTGAATGGATTTAGGGAGAGTTAATACATGTAGTCTTATCTTTTTAATGTACCTACTTGAATTGCTAGATAGAATTGTATATTTAGAGCCCTCTTTTCCACCAACATCTACAAGAACTAGTTTAAGATGCCTCTTGTGACCTCAAATAGTTGATACTTTACGACTCGTCGACCTGTTCTTCGAAATAGTTGATACTTTATGCTGTTATTGTTTATCTCACATTTATATGAGTTATTCACATGATACTGGTGGAAACTAAACATAAATTACCTTTAAGTTGTTCACATTATAAATAACCTTCACACACTATGATGGCTCGACTGATCAAAAGTATCAGAGAAAAAAAAATTATACATGAAATCAAAGATTTACTTCTCATGAGTATAATAATATTGCCACTTCTGCTGTGTATCGTTATTATCTCTTTGGGAAACTAAGATAAATGGTTCAATGGATTATAATGATTGCATGATGGCTGGAAATGCCTAAATAAAACCCTTGCATCGACATGTGTTTTTGAATGCTTATTAAACAATGATAACACAGGTTCATACCATTCATATAAACTCGAAAGAATATTTTTCTCCGTATTAATACCAACTTAATACGAACGAAGTTGAGCATACATGAAATATTTCTCTAATTATGTGTTCGGTTATTACAAAACGGGGATTGTAATTTTTCATGAATTTTTTATTTTTCAATCAAATTTTTTTCTCTTATCGTAAAATAATGATCAAGTTATATTATTTTTAATAACCATGTAAAAATATAAAAAAAAGGTAAATCCTCTCTTACACAAAATTTAGATGAATGATGAATACCTTATTTAAATAAATAAATAATTTTTTTTTTTATATGATGTGCTATAATGTTAAATGGATTATAGAGATTATTCTGAAAACCCACGAGCAAACAAATCGGAATTATTAAGTAATTCATGATGAAAAGTTCAAACTTTTTGGACTCCAAAGTCGATGCATTATCGATGCGCGACAGTAATCGGATATCCCCACAGAAAATTCAATTTAATTTAATTATTTTTAATATCTTTTACCCGAATCCGATTTAAGTGAGTCGGCGGTGTCCGTACCCGAAAGAACACGGTCCGACGGTGTCCTCAGCCAGCCACTCTGTGGGTCCCATGAAGGGGCAACCAATGGAGAAGCTTACTATGGTGCCAGGTGGCCGGCCGAGAGAGACGCAGGGAGCGGTCCAGGCCCCGCGCAGGCGCACGTTTCACACGACGACTTCGGTCTTTATACTCACGGCTCGGGAGGGAAGCCGCCTCCGACGACGACGACGACGATCGGAAATGGAGAGGGGCGGTGGAAGCTCGGGACTCGATCTGAGGTGGAATTACCTCCCTCGCGATGTCGCCCTCGACATCGTCTCCTTGCTCGAGGTGCTCTCTCAATCCTCTCTCCTCCTCCTCCTCCTCCTCCTCCTCCTCCTCCTCCACCATGCATCTGAACCTCAATCTTCGGCTCTTCACCAATAGGCCTCGGATGTATGCTCCTTGGGCATCTGCTCCAGGTTCTGGCGGGACATCTGCTCCTCCGACTCTATCTGGATCGCGCTCTACGGGCGGCGGTGGTCCTCTGAGGACCGCCGCCTCGTCGCATCGCCCTCTCAGGTCAGCAGAAGATTTCATCGTAATTTCGCCCCCTTTTTGTTCTTTTACTCGTGTTGATTGTGATTCACGAGGGAAGAAACTAGAAAGGCGTTTCAATCTTTAATTTGTGGTTGAAAAGGGCCGTATCTCATGGGTGGGTGGGTGGGTGGGTGATTCACACACTGTTGCTGCTCTTAACTAACAGGCTAAGATATGAAACCTTGTCTTTTAATCGAGCGACAACTTGAGCCAATTTTTCATGTTCTCAGGTTAGTCGACATATATGCTCTAAATGACTGAAATCATACACTTGCAGTACTGTTTTAGCTGTTTCTACATCAAAACATATGTACAACATCATGTACTTGTATTATGTATATGGTTACTAATATATGTTCCAATCATCGTTGGTTCTTCATGGTCTCAAGTGAATCTTCTTGAAACCACAGTTGTAGCTTGTATTAGGAGAGTGGTACCCCATATTTGGTATAATTACAATGATATTTTGAGTTTTGTGGTAATCATGCTAATTTTTTGTGGTTGCTCATCTTAAACCCCAGTGGGCAAGTTTTTCAAATGTTATCTAGGTATTGTAAAGAGAAGAGTTGATTGGTGGTCTAAAGGTTATATCACTGGTCGAAGAACTTCTAATCCCGTAGTATGCACTGTTTTGTACAAAGTTATGCTGGACCAAATAACTACCACCTAACAACAATTCCAGGCTCAAATGAGAAAAATAGATGATTGCATTAGGACACTGATAGCCAACATAAACTATGTTAGATTTCATCGAAATGAATCTTGACTACTTTCATTGTAAGGTTACGCAAGTCATGTGAGATTTCTTCACCATCTAGGTGTCTTAAATTGCTTGTCCGGAAGCGACTCGTTTGGATATAGTGCAAAATAGGTAAGAGTTTCATGTTGTATTGCCAATATATGTTAAAAAAATGAGTTCAAACCAAAGGGTTAAGCTATCAATTTAGAATGTAGAAACACTTTTAGGGAAAGAATTAAGATTGATACATATTAATGAAGCGAAGAATAATTTACATAATCTGTTTATAAGGAACTGAGTAGATAAAATATCTAAAAATATTGATAATACTGGACATAAATTTTGGTTTATTAAAAAATAAACAAAAAAGCGGCATAGGTATTGTTTAGACAGGGATATTGCGAAGTGAAGAAATTTAAGGATAAAATTATAGTTTCAAAAATTATACTAGTAGAAGAGACAACCCTTGTTTAGACAGGGTTGTATTTCACTCATTGCAATTAGGAAAGGAATTCACATCTGAATACTGAGTGACAACCCTTGATATCACTGTAGTTGTATGGCAATGTTTCCTGTGAATTAAAAAAGAAAGGATCATGGCCATGCAATTTCAAAAGTCAAAAGAAGAAATGTTGGTCCCTCTAAAGTTAGAAGTAATTACAGTACAATCAAAATCATCAACTGAATTTTGTACATCTGAGGCATTATTCTCATTTGTCTGTCCTTGATATACTTGTTCAGAGCATAACATCCTTTGCGGTGGCAATGAAGATTTTTTTGGATATTGTATCTCTGTTCATTTCAGTTTGATTTAATTGATCACTGTAATGTATCTTTTACCCAGAAATTAATTTACGTGCTCACTTCCCAATAATCACTTATGGTACAATAAATGTAGTACAGAGAATAATGGCGTCACATAAACTTTTTAACTGTTATTTTATTTTGTAGGAATGCAAAGCTTTTTACATGAACGAGCACAAGAAAATGGCCAGTGCTGTTTCTGCTGTAATAAAATATGTGGAAGGGTCGACACAGAGTGGGTCACTGGAAATTCGTTTTTACATGAAAGCAATTGGTGATCTGACGTCGATGAAACTTGGTTTTAGGGACGTGCAGCTGTTTCTGTTCAGAAGAGAGCAGAACGTGCTATTGAATCTGATTGGGTGTCATTATTGCATATCTTTTCTGGAAATACCAGTCAGTAATCCTCTACACAAACTTCCTGTATTACATTTCCTTGGGTTTTAGATTATTGTTGATTATTCTTTAACCAGGATGATAGGGTTTGTAAAATTAATTATTCCTTGATATTTGTCAATCCCCTTTAACAAGATCTGTTGGTACTCTAAAGTGATTCTTTTTTAGTTTCATGTCAACTTTTAACTTTCACATTTTGGTTTCATGATGTGGCACTTATCTTTCCAGTAAGGAATGATCAAGAAGACATGTAAAGGTCGGCTGTTATTATATTTTGGCAAACATGCTGCTTGCTTTTTCTAGACAATATAAAGCAATATATGGCCTCTTTCCTTAACTAAACTTAGTGATTCCCTGTAACATCTTTTTAGAAGTTGTAATTATAGTGAAATATTGTCAATGTGGCAGATTAGTAAATCTTTCTATTGCAACACTTTAAATGACTGATATAGGTGGTGCGTATTTTAGAGTGAAGACTTGGGACTTCTATGATAGAAGATGTCACAGAATACAAATTGCTGGCTAAACTTTCATTTTATAAATTGTTTTAGATTCTTAAATTTAGCTCTGAACAGAAGCTAAGAATAGCTGATCTTGAATTATACCTGAAAATAAAACACATGGAAAAGTTAATGAGAAAGTAATTTGACTACCACATAAACTTGGTTCTCAACATTGTTTGAGCTATAATCTAAAACATTTTCACTGAGGTCTTCAAATTGATTCCTGGAGATAGAAGTGAATATTCTATCCTGTTGCAGACAGTTGTCACTGTTGAATGTCAATTTGTTCTTGAAACCTTGCCCATTGTTTACAGCATAAAATAGGTCATAGTTCTAATCATTTTCAATAGATGTGAAAAAGAATTGTAGGATTAGTTCAAATGGGGTCAGTCTAATTTATAATGTTCTCGAATTATTTTAGATTAGTCTAGAGATTCTGTATGTAAGGTCAAATCCAATAATTAAACATCAACATGATTGTTTCTTTAGTCTAATTAAAAGCATAGAAAACATCCATAACATAGTATCTTCTATAACAGAAAGCAAGACTGTGCTAGCAACCACAACATTGTGTAATAACAGCATATACTTGGTTATTCTGCGTTGCACGAACATTAACGAATAACATTATCCATGCAAATTCTAGTTATCTTCTATATGGAATCAAATAAAAAGAAGGATCATCTAGTGCATATGGCTCCCGCCAATACTGGATCTGGGATCTAGGGAGGGAATTATGTGATCGATCATTTGGACATAGGTCACAAGGGAGCATCTTTTCTGTGGCATTATGTAGAATCAAATTTACTTAAGGATTCTTATTCTGCATGAATTATTCTTTTTGTGAAGTTCTCTTTAGTCCAAAATCATGTTAGGAATCTTACCTGATTCATCAGTTCAAAAGTTCGGGATACCAAACTAATGATCTTCTCTATGGTGGTGGCATCCCAGACTGTTGATCTAATGGAAGCACTTGAAATCTGCCAAATACTCGAGCGACAAGTATGCGTGAGGTGGTTTATGCTATGTAGGCGGTTTTACGGCTTCCCCATGCCTAATGAGCACCACTCTCACATAGTGTCTCTGGGTGATCTCGCCATGGGCAACGAGGACGAGGTCTTTGATTTGCTCAACTATGGCATAACCAACCAAGGAATGCGTATCCGGATCTCATCTGTTGGATCAAATGCCACATGATCCTGACAAATCATGCCAATCTGAAGGTTATATCTATTAAACTGCATTTTCCATGTAATATATCTAATAAATGTGGATGTTTGTGCATGTGAATGATGGTGGTTAACTGGATGTACCACAGTATGCATGTCCCTTAGTTTGTGAATCTGCAGCACTGCACCATATGCAGTGGAACATTTGTGTTGCCGCTTGTTCATAACTTCTAGGTTTTGATTTCAACTCTTTTCCAGCGGAAAGCTAGTAACTATCTTTCCATAGTAAGATTGATATAGCTTCTCAGATTTGATTATTTGTGTTAAAAAGTGTTTTCAAACACAGTTCGTTCAGTCTGGATTACAACAGAAATAACCAGCAGTTGGAGTGAGTTGCTCGTGGATAAAAACTTAGACTTATAAGGATCTGATGAGTATATTATTATTTATTAATATATTTATTGGCTTAGATATTGTTCGTATGTTTTTTCATTTAAAGAAAAAACACATGAACATAAGATATCATTTTATTTCTCCAAATGACCATCTTGGGCTTTGATTACAATTAACCATACCATTCAGGTGTATGATAGGCACAATTATAATAAAACAAAAATATTACAGGAATAAAACAAAAAGATAATAAATAATATAAAATAATAATAGATAATAGAATTATCTATTTTCTGTAACCAATTTCTAACTATTCAAAAAAAGAAAAAACAAAACAAAAACAAAGTTACCATTTGTCATGTTGTCTTCAAAATTATACTGCTTGGCTTCCCTTCCATAACCATAATATGCTCACATTGATCACATGTCAATACCTTTCTAGGAAACCAGTTAGTCCAACATAATCCCATATTTCGGAGCTGGCATCACAATGATTAACAAGGAAAAATTATATCCGTGCACTGACGTGTCACATTTATAGGCATCATTCATTTTACTCATCTACACTTGTCTAATATATTTATTGTGAACATATATGATTCATACAAAATTATTCTTCTTGCTTTCTTCCTCTTCCTACAAGAAGTTTCAAAGTTTTCGGTTCCTATATTGTTTGATCATTTACTCTTTGTAAAAAAAAAAAATTGTATAACATTGCATATCCTGCCCATAATATATATATATATATATATATATATATATATATATATATATATATATATATATATATATATATATCGTAGAAGATAAGAATTTTTATATTTAAGAACACCGTATACCCTTTTTCTTCATCCCAAATAGTAATCTTCATAGCTTCTTGTGGTTTTATCTTGTTGACCTAATATGAGTTCGAATAGTTTTATAGTTGAGTTTTATCATTTCTATTGAGAGATTTTTCTTTCTCTATTATTCAAGCCTTTAAGGATCATGCTTCTCCTTCTCGATTAGGTCAAGATATTTCTTTTGTCTATTCTTAAATTTAAGAATACCATGAAATAAGAGATTTTAGACCTATTTCGCTTTGCAATATCAACTTTATAATTCTTGCCAAAGTATTGATTAATAGGATAAAGCCTCATCTTAATATTGTTATCTTTCAAGAGATTCGATCCATTAATGATAATATTTTTATTACCAATAAAGTGACATATTCTCTTTATAACTCAAGGATCGATATCTTTTTATTACGATTAAGATTGATTTGTAAAGGCTTACCATAGGATTTCGTGGGATGCCATCTTAGCTATTATAAAACTTACTAAGTTTTTTAATAAGTTTATCTCTTATATTAATACATGTATCTCTATCTTACTTTTGTTTGTCTAGTGAACGAGCACCCCTCTCAAGGGATGTAGTGGTATCCGATACGGTGACTTTATTTCTCTGTTTCTTATATCCTTATGTCATAGATTTTATCATTCTTTCTTAATGATGCATGTGTTAGAAGTGCTATTTCTCTCTTTTGTTTTAAGAGATTATTTAAAATTTATTACATTATATATGTTGATGAGATTTTGTTATCCTTTCATGCAAATAAGTATTCTTGCCATACCACTCAGTAGATTTTAAGTGTATACGAGTCTTTGACTAATTAGAGGGTGAATATGGTCAAATCAAATACCTTTTTTCGTAAGCATATTACGAGGGATATCAAGAGAGAGATTTGTATTTTCTTCTAAGTGAGAGAGGGTCATTTCCTCGTATCTGAGTGCACTTATTGTCCCCAAGTACATTACTAAATCTGACCTTGGTTCCTTGGTCCGACCAGTTATGGATCGCTTAGGGTGATGGCATGGATCCTTATTGTCTTAGATTGGGTCCATCACTTTGATTAATTTGATGTTTAATTCTATTCTCTTTTATCCATTGAGCATGACTTAGATGCAGTATAGCATATCGGATAAGATTACTTAATTTACGATGAATTTCTTATGATCTAACTCCAGTAAAACCAAGAGCATTCATTTAGTGGCTTAGGACAATATGATTTACCTTAAGAACGAGGGAGATTTATGTATAGACTTTATAGAATAAGCGTATTCTCTTATATTTGAACAATGGGGACCTTTGGAATATAATATTAATAGATGGTAAAATTAAATATAATATTATTGACCTTTGGAATATTAATAACCATGTTAATACTAGTTGGTGTTGGATTTTTTTTTTTTGTAAGTGTTGGTTTCCTTCCATAATGGCTTTATGAAATTTATTGGTGGTTCTTCGATTGTAATTTGGGTGATATGTGGATTTCATTTAACTGTTTGTCAACTTTGATTAATGTTTCTAAAATTGATTTGTGTGATAGATTTTCTTACAAACAGAGTTTGGAATATTGACAAGTTTTATGTCACTTTTGGGAAGGACCTAATTTTGAGAAATTATCAATTTAATCTCTCTTTTATGTCATGCGATGATTTTTAGTTTTGAAAGTCAGATCCTATTGAGACTACCACCACAAAATCTGCATATGCTTTTCTCCTTCCTAATTTATCATTTTTGTGTTGCCACTACTTAATCTCTTGAACATTACTTTTTTTTTTTTTACTAATACATTATTTTCTTTTCACCTTTATTGAATCGAAAACTTAATCTTTATGATCCTTCTTTGGTGTAGCCATGGATTGAATTGGTGAGGGGCTTAATTGGAGGGAGAATTGGGCTCACTAGTAGCTGCCTTTGTTGTTGTTATAGGTTTATGGTGGATTTGAAGAGAATGCACCAATGCTCTTTATAATCATTCTAACATATCTGTTTCTAACATTGGTTGTGGGTTCAGTCTTGGCTTATAATAAGGCCAAAGTTTCTGATAGCATTAGGCAGGAGAGAGAATTTAATAGTCCCCTCCTTTTGTAGGGATCATATTAAACTATGATGATTCTAAGAAAGGGGGGGATGTTGATCCCATTTTTACCGATTGATTGATGAGTGCATATAGAATCTTATTTATTGATTCTCATTAATATTTTGAAGCATAATTATTCAGTTCCATGGTTTATTAGAAATATTATTTTGCCGAGTTTGTCAGACTTGATAGATATTATAATCTTTCTCATCTGTATAGGAAAGTAAATTGAGTTGATATATATTATTTTTTTAGTTAGTGAGAAAGGGACATAGTAATATTTTTAATTTTGAATAAATAGTATTTATTATTTTTCTATTTTTTTATCAACTAAAATGAAGGTTCATGCAATTTCTGAGATGATGATAATGATGATGATGATGATGAATTATCTTCTTGTTAACTACATGTTTATATTAGCTACAATTTGATAGATTCCATCACGGGAATAATGATCTTATAACGTTTCTTTTCTCTTCTTTTTCCTTGAAAGAAGCACTTTCATTAGCTAAAAAAAATCAAACTGCATGTAGACAAAACATTTGTTAGATTATTAAAGTCAATCATTTCAGTGAATTAATTATATGATAATGCAGGATGCGATTAGAGGTGTTTATAAATGTTGGACATGATCACAAATTAGTTCTACCCTTTTTTTTCATCTCAATTGTATGTTTGCTCTAATAAAATATATATTATTATTTTGATTAATCTCACATCACACAAGTTTAAGATAACTTTTAAGGATTCGATGGGTGTATTACTAGTTTAGGTCAAACGAAGGCAATAGGCCGACTATCCCCGACCTAATTCATGATAAGTCCATCAACTTCCTAACGAAACAACTAACATGTCAAAGACCACTATGTTCACACTGACGATCCTAACATGTCAAAGACCACTATGTTCACACTAGCGGTCCAACTAATAATGGTCTTTTTTTTTCTTTTTACATTATGAACAACACGTTCTGCATGTTCTCTTCCCATGTCTAATAGTGCTCTTATCCAAAAATCAAATATTTAATATCAGAACCAACATAATATTTAAAAATGAGGAGAGGAAAAGAATTATTCATGAATAAAATAAGAATACTCGTTAATACTCTAATAGACTAAGATAAACTTAGAAAGATACGATTGTGATCAAATGAATTGATAGGCGTATCCTATCATGTCTAAACTTTAACAACATGATATTTTTGGCCTGCGCCATATCAAATTTACGATGGTTTTCATAGAGACTTAAACTCCAAAATCTAATCTTTATATTCATGTCCTCTTTCTCCCCTCCAAGTTGTTAGGAAAAGATGTGCTAAACATTAAAGTTTTCTTTCTCTTTTTTTAATGGATCAACAACTACTATATCTTTTAACACTAAATAGCAAAATAATAAACAAATCACAAGCCAAAATTTACATTACAAAAAAAAAAACCTTCAATGTGAAGAGAAAAAAAGTTAGATCAATTATTTTACTTTTAAAATAATAAATTTATAAACTTTTTATATCAAATATCATGATAAAATAGATACTCAGATGTGTTTCAAGAATATCAAAAATAAATAAAAAAAAATTCAAAAATTACATTAATTGATTCATAGATCAATTATTTTGCTTTTTAATCTCTTGTCATCTAAACTACAGGATTAGGATTATGGTATTAATTACCCATCTGACTCACCCGTGCGTCACCAATGATGACTTAGGAAATCCAATCTGATGGCATAAAAGAGTTGGCATTACATACACTTAATGGAATTATGACATTTTTCCTAAAATATGTATTGGCATTCCGTTCGATAATATTATTATTGCCTTCTTAAACGGTAGATCTCGACAACCATATAAACCAAAGGAAACAATTAGAGTTCACTGCGCCCGTCGTTCACCCAAGACTCCGAGTAAAGGCCACATGGAGAACACGAGAGTGATGGGGGAGGAGGTGGTGGTGATAGTTGGAGCTGGGCAGTCCGGGCTTGCGGCGGCGGCGTGCCTGACGGAGCTGTCGGTGCCGTGCGTCATCCTGGAGCGCGAAGATTGTATCGCCTCCCTCTGGCGCAACCGCTGCTACGACCGCGTCTCCCTCCACCTGCAGAAGCAGTTCTGCCAGCTGCCGCACGCGCCGCACCCGCCGGAGACGCCGATGTACATTCCCAAGCAGGACTTCATCCGGTACCTGGAAGACTACGCGGCGCGGTTCCGCCTCCGGATCAACCTGCAGCGCAAGGTGGAGTCGACGAAGTACGACGAGGAGGCGGGGAGGTGGCGGCTCGTAGCGACGAACGGCGAGGACGGGAGCATGGAGGAGTACGTGGCGAGGTACGTGGTGGTGGCGACCGGGGAGAATGACGAGATGGTGGTGCCGAAGATCCCGGGGCTGGAGGGGTTCAGCGGCCCGGTGGTGCACTCGAGCCTGTACCGCTCCGGTTCGGAGTACAAAGGCAAGTCGGTGCTGGTGGTTGGGTGCGGTAACTCCGGCATGGAGGTGGCGCTCGATCTGGCCGAGAATGGCGCCACCACTCACATCGTAGTAAGAAACAAGGTTTGTATCCACCAACCCATGCACGTATTCTTGACGCCTCATGCGTGCGTCAGCTGCAGCCAAAGCAGACGCCCAACGACTCATTTACCTCCGTGCAAGAATGCAACTTTCGATTCATGTTACAATGCTGATCTCAATTTGATCTAAAAACATGACTTGTTTGATGCAGTTCCACATTGTAACCAAAGAGATATGGGTAAAGGCCATGATTCTAAGCAGATTATTTCCATGTAAAGTGGTGGACACCGTCATTCTCCTACTATGCCATCTAGAGTTTGGCAGTCTGGCCAAGTATGGCATCCGCAGACCGGCAAAGGGACCGTTGTATCTCAAGGAGCACACCCCAGTGTATCCTGTCCTGGATTGTGGCACAGTGAAGAAGATAAAGTCTGGAGACATAAAGGTGTGTGGTTTTTTTTTTGTCTTTGCTGTATCTTACTTATCCACGTGAATCGACCAAACCCTAATCCCTCAACTGGATGCGTTACAGGTTTTACCTGCGATAAAGCACATCGAAGGAAACGACGTGACGTTCTCCGATGGAAGGACTCAGCACTTCGACGCCATCGTTCTCGCTACAGGCTACAGAAGCACAGTGAAGAGATGGCTCAAGGTAATTAATGTTCTTGCACTTCACACACATGAACACTGCATGCATGAGAGCATACATGTATATTATCATCTATTTACGAGGTGGGTGCAGGGTGATGACTCTCTTATCGACGAAACTGGAATGGCGAAGCAGACGCACCCCAACAACTGGAAAGGGCGGAATGGACTTTACTGTGCTGGGCTTGCAAGGAGAGGGATTTATGGGTCTGCAGAAGATGCATTAAAAATAGCTAATGATATTGGTGACGACTACAAGCATACACAATGAATAGGATCCATTCATCTATCAATAAGAAAGAATATGCATCTGTCAATAAGAAGATGGAGACGATGAATTAGAGTTTGAGAAAGAGTTCCTGGATTCCTCTTCTTCGAATGAACAAGAAACATTTAATGTCTGCAATGGTGCTTCCTTTATCATCAAGATGTTGACGTTTATCCTCCATATTCTGATTCGTCGCACGTTGGGTGTGGAGCTTTGGTTAGTACCTGAGTTGTTATCCAACCTTAAAAGGCACTTTGTGGGCACGAAGGTCCTCACAATGTGTCTGCCATGCACGCACACAAGGATGACATATATTATGCCAAGATAATAGGGGAATGTTTGACATGCACAGAGTACGGTGACAATAATGTGATGGATAATAATGCTTCGGAATTCTAAAATTTCCATTTTGAAATCCTAATGGTCCAATAACAGGTAAAAAATATATATTTTTTGGATTTTTCTTGAGAAACCCACCGAAGCATCCTACGTTTTTTTAGAATTTTTAAACAATATCTTTTTTTAATACCTGAAGCACTCTCTGCTTATCCTTTTTTTTTTAATGGACCGGTCTATAGGGTAAACTGGTCCAATTATAATATTTTTTATATTTATAATAAAGTATTTTCAGTACTATTAAAAAATTATAATATAGTATTGTGTCTTTATATTGTGTAATAGTATTTTTTTAGTATTATTAAAAGTATTATAATATTTTTATAAAATTTATATAAAAATATTATTTTATAATATTTTAATATTTTATTATAATTTTTTATATTATTAAAAATAATATAATATTATATTCATCCATTCATTTATGTATGAATCCAAGATGTAGTATGATAACATATCATGAGGGATCATGCTTCATGTATAATCTTCTTAGATTATGTCCATTGGTGGCTTCCTATTACGATGAGTCTGTAGCTTCTTTTATATGTTACACTTATAATGTGAACCACTTAGTATAATCATATATATTATATGATAATAATTATATTAATATCATTAATTTAATATAAAAAAAAAATATGAGAATACTAATAATCATTTTTAAATAAAAAATTTAAGTTTATCAAATCATAAATATATAAGACATAAATATCTAAGAGTTTTTAATCAATCAAAACCCTGGTTGAAATAGCTGAATTGGTTTAAACCAAATTCAATTTAATTAAAACCTAATGAACCAACATCAAATACTTATAGAACTAGTCTAGAATCACCTTAAACTAATTTAATTTAGATTTAATTAGTTTCAATTAGGTCTAATAAATTGATTAAGTTAGTTTGAAATCACCAACGAGCTCAAACCAAAGAGAAATTTGGATTATATTGTATGGTGCTAGTTTAGGCCAAACCAACTCACGTAAGCTTTGGGCGGGTCACATGCACTACACATGCTTGTCCAATATAGCATATTAGGTTAAGGTATAATGGATTAGATAGAGGGGCGATATGTGTAACACTAGTTACATAGTTAAGTTAATCTTTACCATTGAACTACATCATGCTTGGCTCGTGGGTCGGAGCATGCCTAGTCATATGGGTTGGACCATATCTAACCATATAGATTAGGTCATGTATGATCGATCACATGGGTTGGACTATGCTTGTCCACATGAGTTGGGTCATATTTATCCTTATGGGTTACTTTGTATCTAACTATATCGGTTACATCATACCTATGGGCTAAGTTATGCTTAACCACATAAGCTATATCATATTTGATCACATGGGTTAGGTTATTCCTTGCCACATGGGTTGGGTCATGTTTGACCACATAGATTGAGTCATATCTGACCACATGGCCAGGTCATGCTTAACCACATAGGTTAGATCACACTTGACTATATAAGCTAATTTATGTTTGATCATATTTGCTAGGTTGTATATAGCCACATGAACTAGTTTCATCGATCTAACTTAATTTAAATCAGATTCTAATTTGACCCTTCCCGAGAAACTATTTTAAATATTATTTTATTTTTTTAAAAAAATTATAAAATAATAGTTAATCTTAAATCCATTCTTTTCATGAATTAAATAATTTAAATTTATGATTCTAAATTTAAAAATTAATGAAATCATAAAAATTCATATATAATTCCTTGAAATATAAATATATCTAATTAAATGAAATAGAATTATTATTAAATTAACTAATTATTCTAATATAATAATTAAATAATTATAAAAAAATTAAAATTCAAATATTATTATGCATCACATAAATTATAATAATTTTAATTTAAATATTTTAAAATATAGATAAAAACTAATAAGAAAAGAATAGGATATCGTACTTTTCGAGAAATCCTTTCTCTAATCCTTCCCCCGAAAATGAGAGAGGGGAAGCCCATTTATATAAGAGAAAACAAGTTCTTTTTTTGAAGGGTAACAAATAATTTTATTTTTATTTTTATTTTTATTTTACTTTCACATAAAAAATAGAATTATAATATTTATTTCTTATGATTCGTACACAAAAATAAATTTTAATTATTTATTTTTCAAAAAACACAACATTCATTAGAAAATAAATAAATTAATAATTTAATTAATCGATAAAATTCTTAACTTATCCATACAATTAAGAAAATCTATTTGATCATTTCTTTAACCATACTACACAAATAAATAAATTAATAATTTAAATAAAGTAATATATTATTTATGATAATTAATTTATTTTTAGGGAAAAATTATCAATGATTACAAAAATATAGTTGGAAAATTTAAAAAATGAGAAATACTTTTTGGGAAAAAAGCCAAAAAGTTGAGCTTTTTCAGGAATTCGTTCAAAGATATATCAAATTTCTTGTCGTGATAAAAATGGCTTTGATATTTTTTGAATAAATAAAATTTCATATTGTTCATATTAATCTAATTAATCTAATCCATTGTCTTATCATTCCCCTTCACACCGTGGACCACTTGAAACGCTCCCATGTCTCCTTGCAATCTCACAACAACCATGTGATGGACGCGGGTCTGTTGCGTCACCCTTTGCTGTCAGTATCTTCTCCTGCTATTTCAATTCCCATCTCCGGCCATGACAACAAGAGCGGGAACCCGGAGGTGACCGCACTGGAGAGTGAGTGGACTCGACGGGCTCCACTCTCACGTGTGGACCGAAGCCAGCTCACAGCGCCAGACTGGCAACCTTAGCACTTTGACCGACGTTTTCTCCTACAATTACGACGCTGCAACTACGTTCGCCGTCTTCGGCAGAGACCATCTGGGCCCGTACGATCGAGAACGGACGGACCACGTGAATCCCGCCGCGGCCGACGGGGTGTCCCCGTTGAGCAAGACAACGGTTCCAATCGGGTGAACGGTTCCCGGACACGAGACCGCCTTCCGACTGCCGCTGATCACGTGCCACGTGGCAGTACCGGACTTCGAGTCCTATTAATTTCTAACCCACCCTTTTTATAGGTTACATAAAAAAGAAAATAAAAAGCAATTCTAGTTTAAAATATAAATTCTAAAATTTGAACCTGCTATTAATTTGCGCCAAAATTGTTAATAATAATAAGAAAAATAAAAAGAAAGGGATTAAAGAGGTTGTGTGTTTGTATCTCTCTGACCTCAATAGAATAATAATTACCATTATTAGATCGCCACCATCAAGAACAGGGGGAAGGGGAAGAAGAAGAAGAAGAAGAAGAGGAAGAGGAAGAGGACGAGGAGGAGCGACCAAATACTGTGGATCGCGGAAGTAGAGAAAGAGGGATCTCCAGGAGTAGGAATGGCGGAAGGAGAGAAGAGAGGAGGGGAGAGGGGAGAAGAGAGCGTGAAGCTGTTTGTGGGACAGGTACCTAAGCACATGACGGAGGAGGAGCTCATGAACCTGTTCAAGGAGGTGGCTCTCGTCGACGAAGTCAGCATCATCAAGGACAAAGTTACCAAGGCGTCCCGAGGTCCTTCCTCTGAGATCCATTCTTTGTTATTCTCACTATCCTTCGTTGTGGATTTCTGTGGGTTGCTAATGGTGTCAACCTGGAAGTTTTCGTTGTAGTTTCGGATTTGTTTGGTCAATTGTGTTTGATTTCGTTCGCAGGTTGCTGTTTCCTGTTCTGCCCGTCGCGGCAGGAGGCCGACAAGGCGGTCGCGGCGTGCCATAACAAGCGGACGCTCCCCGGTGTACGGCATTCCATCTGATTTCTTTCCCCTTTTGTTTCTGTCCTTAATACAGCTTAAATGTGTCGTGGATCTGCATTTCTTCTTTCTTTACCTATTGAGGAGGGGGGTGCTGACTTCGTAGAATTTCATCCCTCTGTTGTGTTTGTATGCATTCTGGGCTTTTTTCCTTCTTCCTTTTCGATATCTCATTCTCATATCATGTCGTGGATGTCCAAATTGTGTCATGATCTGCCGGTAGGATTTTTAACAGGGAATCACTGGCTACTTTTCTGGAGTTGGATTCTTGGAGTAGTTTAAGTTATACCACCAGAGAGGAATGGATTGTGCATTCACATTCATAGCATAGTGATTTGGCCATGCTCCAAAGAACACCGTTTTGAAAGTTTTGTTTTGAGTTCTTGAGTACATGGTAGGACTCTTTGCCGTTGGCATGAATGACGAATTTATGTATAAATCTAATGTTCCCCTTTCTTCACTTGACCAATAAATTGGGATTCATGAAATGTGCTTTGACAGCTATTTTATTGGAAACACTAACTGGGAAACTTGCACATACGATTAAGAAGCTACTGACAACAATTGATTTTAAGTTTGTGATGCTACAATTTTAAATTATATGACTAATATTTACAAATCTCTTGAAAACTGTATCATTTATGGGCTCACTGTTTAATTATATGTTCTGATGACTTATTTCGGAAGCTCTCTATTGTTCCTTTTTCATTGTGGTTGTGCTTCTGTCATGGGAATGATTAATTTTTTAGTCTCTTGTTTTACCATGAACTAAAGCATCACCTTTGAAAGATTGGTAGACAGAGACAGGACAGTCATCCAATTAGGTAGCAAAAATCATCAGAGCCAGGTGTCTCATCTGGGAATGTAGCTTAGCTTTATTATTGGAAAAGGGAGTTACAAGCTTATGTTGAAACTCAGAGGATTTGTATGTTGAAGAGCATCAGGTTATCGTTTTGAACCCCAGACTGAAAGCAATAATTTTCCTTTTAAATAACACATTACTCTATGTGTCTCTTAAGTTTTTTTGTACACCTTAATTAGAAAATAGCAGTTTCTTTCTTTGGTGATTAACCATTGGAGCATCTGTTAGATTGGTGTATTTATTAATATTTTTAAATGAACATATAAATAATTATTCACTCAACCAACATAATCTATTAGTTTCTATAAAGTAACATCTTCCTGCACACAGGATAATATTGATCTACTATCCTATTGCAAATGCATGCTGCTACCAAGTATAATATCTGAATCAATGTGATAATAGTTTATAAGTGCTTCAAAATTCTCAAGCGAAAAATGTTCTTTGAAAGTTCCCTGTGTTGCAAATGCATGTAATGAGATGATATGGACCATGTCCAGATATACTAGCATATTTGGTTCTAGACTTTAGGTTGTCATATAATAGCATATGAATGGACATTGGTAGAACCACTACTGTGCCATTATATCCAGAAGCAGACGATATACATGTGACTTAACAGCTTTGACCTATTCATACAGCACTGTGGGTTACTTTGTACTTTCGGTATGTCAAGATACTGAAATCTGAGATGTAGGTTGTTTAAATAGAGGTTGTCTTGTTCTTGGTTTGTAGATACATTTTCACTGCACTATTGTTCTTGGTTTCAGACAAGATTTTGCCTACTCTTTTCTAAATTGTATGATGAAGTATTGACGATGTGCAATTCCTCTATGATTGCTTACTACTTCTTGCTTCAGTTCATAACAAAATTTGGGGGCCTATTATTGCTATAGGTTTTCCGCAATCCTGATTGAAACATGCTTTGCTTTTGCATCTCAGGCTTCTAGTCCAATGCAAGTGAAGTATGCTGATGGTGAGCCGGAAAGGCTAGGTAAAAACACCAAAAAAATCATCTTCTAGTGATGTCAATTATTTAATTCTCTTTCCATCTTCCTTTTTTATCATTTATACTTTTCCATTTTAGATGTTAAATTGAAATTTTGCCTAAATTGTGTACTAGGATGTTGTAACTCTTTTTATGATTTATGGTTTGAAGTAATTGCTCTTCTCATCCAGAGCACAAGCTTTTCATTGGAATGCTTCCAAAGAACATATCTGATACTGAAGTTGCAGTGTTATTTTCAAAATATGGTACTATTAGGGACTTACTGATCTTGAGAGGTTCTCAACAAATAAGTAAAGGTACATTATGACCTTATAATGCTTAAATTAGTATATTATATTGCCTTCTTGCTTTCTCCATAAAGTGAATTTTACTTAAGACTTATTGGTCTCAATATTAGTATTAAATGTTGTTTTTCTTTTCCCTTAAATGTAGCAGGCTGTGCATTTTTGAAATATGAAACAAAAGAACAGGCTTTGACAGCCCTTGAAGCCTTAAATGGGAAACATAGGATGGAGGTTTGTGTTTGTTGAACTTCTGTGCTTCTTGAATATCTTTGTTACCTACCAATCCTTTTAATTGTACTTACGTTAACAAAATCAATGGCACCAAGGAGGACTGAGTAATCAATTGAACTATGTTATGTTTGAATGTATGATCAACTGAGGCTAAGATGGAAAGAATTATTTGACTTTGTTTTAATATGTCCAGAGGAGGACTATCTAAAACAGGTTGAGCAGGGAAATGATAGGAAGAAGCACTAGTGGGAACATGGGGTGCATTTATCCTGGTTAAGGCTTCTAGTAAGCTTCCATGTAATATATTGAGTCACTGAGAATGTTGAACTTTTTCTAAATTAACTGATGCATGTGAATCATAAGAGATTGTCAGGATAACATGATACCCTATTGTCTCAGGTACTTTTTGAAAAAAAAGTTGTTGATATGGGATTAACATGCAACGTTGTTCTATTTTAAGTTTGATAACCTTGTGAATCCTGATTTGATTGTATTCATCCCCTGTATGATGTAACAAATGTACTGACTAATGAATTCGGGAAGCTATTTTAGAGGCCTTACATCTTAACAAATATGCTAAGAAAAATATGACACAACTGTAAAAGCCAAGGTTATATAGAACAATTTCAAAGCTTAGGTACTGGTAATAGATCTCAATTTGATTTACTTATTAAAATTTAACTGCTGTGGCTATATAGCAAATGCAAGAAAAGTTGAAGTGGACATCATTTTCTGAAATTGTTATTAGCAGACATTTTGACACTATGTAAACCTGATTCTGCACTTGTTTTCAGAATATTATATGTTCTTTTTGTAGATCAACAGTCGAATAATTATCTCTACTAATTATACTGAAGCCTGATTTTTATAGAGGAAGAAACTTGTAGAAAATGTTATTTTCTTTGTGATATGAAAAGTTATGAGAAAATGTTATTCTCTTAGAGGGACATATATGTTGCTATGAGTTTCGTGCCCTAGTCTTGCAGATTGAATATACATTGGAATGTGGGTTCTATTTTCCTATTCTTCTTGCATAGTTATGAGTCTCATCACAATACAGGGTTCAAGTGTGCCTCTGGTTGTTAAGTGGGCTGACACAGAAAAGGAAAGGCAAGCTCGAAGGGCACAAAAAGCTCAATCTCAGGCATCTAATGTTTCTAATCCCAGTTCAATGCAGCAGCCATCAATATTTGGAGCATTACCAATGGGGTATATGTCTCCATATAATGGATATGGGTATCAGGTGATGCCCTTTTTCTAATTTTTTTATGCTTGATTATAATCTTCCCATTAGTAGAGCCCGAAAAACTTCGTTTGTCTTCTTAAATTTTTTCTTGTTATGATTATGATAATTTCTGCATAATGATTTTTTTATAACCTATGCGTTTATTCTTCTGAACAGCATAAACCTTGGAATAACTAATATTCAGGAGTTTATGGGTTTTTAGTTTTTACAATTAAAACTTTTCATATACTCAAGTAAACTGTTGAACTTGTAATAGGGGGAAGGAAGTCCAAAAGATCAAAGCAAGAGCAATAAGAATAAGTGTAAAGAACAAACTATGCAAGGGAAGAAAAAGCAACGTAAAGAACTGGATACGAAATTACTTAAAAAGATAGTCGGCAAATGGTTGCTTCAAATGAATGTGAAACCCTATTTGAGTAAGTTGGTGCACGTAGCTGATGAAGGCATGATCAAATCGTGTTGTTTTCGGATCTGAAGGCCTGTAGGTGGTGGAGCAATAATCTTTCTTAGATTAATCTACTGCGTCTCCTCTCTCTGGTCTTGGATCACTGAAGAAGGAGCACAAATGGGCTTTATGTGGTATGGTGCCGCTGTAGCTTGTTTATGCTCCTTGGAGTATCGTTCCAGAAGCTCTTGTTTGTTCTCCTGACTTTAAGTTAGAATAGAGGCAGACTGGAAACTCACTTAACTCATTTTAGCACTACGAAACTCATTGAATTTGGGATAGAACAATAGAAGTTTCTTGTTTGAATTGAATCTGGATATAGCGGATCGGCTGCATGCAATTATTAGAAATATAAATGAATCGGGTATAGAACCCAGCAGACAGAAGCTGTCAACACCCAATACTGGACTATAGTCTGAGGCAGCTCTTTAGAGTTTAGATCGAAGTTACTCGATGTTAGAATTTGTCTACTTAACCGCTCTATACGACAAGCTAGGCACACACAGGAATAATTGATGAATATCAAGAATTCAATCACAATTTAAATGGTCCACATTTTGTCAAACATATCCATTATTTTTCATTGGCCAAGACATAATGGCACATACCTTGATTTAAAAGGAAAGATAGGCTCCACAACTTGAACCTTTCAATTGAATTGGCACATCCTGTCTTCCAAGTTATCTTAATTATCTTAATTTTAGGATATGCTCCAAATAACAAGAATGACAAGCAGAGTAACAGGCCGATTCATCTAAAAAACTAATTAATGGCATGGTTTGTGATTTGACCAGTTATCTGAATAACTACAATCCCTTGTGTTTTTATAGATGTAATAATTTCTATAAGGTGTAGCTAAGAGAAATAAAAAGATTGCCCCAAGGTTTAAGGCAGCATTTTCTTTGCAGACACTAAGAATTTTAATGCTATCCAAATGTATGGATCATTGTGTATAAATATGAAAGAGGCACCCCAATGATGTCTACTTATAAAAAAGGTAGACATCTGATATTTATTTGAATAATCTTATGAAGTATAATAGAAACTTTCCTATATTTAATACTATAATTCCTAGATCACCTCAGGGAATTCTGAAGATTCCTTCTTCCCTGTTAGATTCTCACTGGAGGATGCTAAGGGTATAAATGAAGATTATAACAACAGAATCAAGAAAAGCAGTTTTATAATTGCTAAAGGTGCTCTAGGCTTGCATGCCATTGTGCTTTACAAACTCAAGTACATTGAATATGGTGGCCAGAAGCTAAATTGATTGTGAATGAACTGCAAGTTGATAGTGTCAAATTGCACTTCATATCATATCATATCATTGAAATCTAACTTTCCTTAGATGTTCCTGTAACTTCTCCTGCACCTAGTTGATGTTATTGTTCTTGGGATTAATATGTAAAACAACTGAATCTTTTGACATCCTTCATTTTCAAATTTCGCTACTCTTCTTTGACAAAGAAAATGAAGGAAACCATATCAACCTTGTCCAATAAGAGGAGCAGGCTGTTCACCATTTCACTACTCTTCTTTGACGAAGAAAATTAAGGAAACCACATCAACCGTGTCCAATGAGAGGAGCAGGCTGATCACTGGCTAGTCCTATTTTACGTTTTAGGTGTAAGATATGACTGGACATGAATCTTGTGTCATTTTTTTTCCAAGATTGCCACTATGCATTTTGGCGCGAGGACAAGCGATACTGACATATGAATACAATTGAAATGGCTATAGTAGTGTAACTGTAACACTCTTGTTTCAGCACTTGTTTCCAGAGTGAAAATGTTCCTCGACTTTTCTTTTATGTTTATCAGAATCGGTGGTCTGTGTGTCCCATATGTATTTTGCTTTATGGTTATTGTTTTTAAATTTATAAATAATTGATATGGCAGCCTTATGTTCTGATTCTCTTTTTTAGAGTACTTTGAATTGATAAAAGTCATCAATGTTACTGTTACTATGTCCTTGATTAACCAGAACATTTTTATTCTTGATTCTTGTGCAGCCACCTGGAACTTATGGACTTATGCAGTATCCTCTAGCTTCAATGCGAAATCAAGCTGCATTTCATAATATGATCCCATCAGTTAATCAAGGTAATGCAGTGCGTGGGATCAGTTCAGATGTTTCTCCATGCACAGGACCTAGAAATTTAAATACAACGCAACCCGGTGGCTTCATAGGTTCACCATATCCCATATTGTCAGGTCTTCAATATCCATTGGCATATCCAGCGGATAGTGGGCATTTGGGTGATTCTAATGGTTCAGGCCATCCTGTTAATATTAAAACCAACCCAGCAAAATCTTCAAGCCCTACCACAAATTCTGGAACTCAGATAGAAGGTTAATGTGCTTCTTAATCTTGTTTTGATTTTCCTATTTCCTCTATCTGTGTATATGTTGTTGTTGGTGCTTGGTAATCCTCGTAGCAGCGATCTTAATCTACCTCTAGTAATCATTTGTTTGTTGGTTCATTATTGATATAGGCCCTCCTGGAGCTAATTTATTTATATATCATATTCCACAAGAATATGGCGATCAAGAGCTCTCAAATGCCTTTCAGGGATTTGGCAGGGTTTTAAGTGCTAAAGTGTTTATAGACAAAGCAACTGGTGTTAGTAAATGCTTTGGTAAAACCATCTACTATCACTCTATACTTCTTGAACCAAATCTACCATATAATTAATTGGCCCCTTTGCATGCAGGTTTCATCAGTTATGACACGCCTGCAGCTGCCCAGGCTGCCATCAATGTGATGAATGGCTTCCAATTAGGTGGTAAGAAGTTGAAGGTACAACTTAAGAAAGAAAACAAAGTAAACCACATAAATGGTGAAATTCGTTTATGAGGAAGTAACATTTCCTACATCATGTAATCTCTGGCATATACCAAAGCTGTGGCCTTTGTTGTCTGTAATACAAATACAAGATGAATGCAAGATAATTGATTATTCTAATTTGCTCATTTTATCATGTTTTAGAAGTGAAAACTGGTAGCTTCTTTACCAGAATCATTCTTGAAACTGTAGAAATGGTGTATTCTACTTCATTCTTTTTGTAATTTATGTACCATGGGAGTTCCAATAGACAGTTAACAATTTAATTCATTCAGTTTGTTTCTATCAGAAATGAACAGTAGCTAGCTGGTGCATACTGGTCAAATTTGATTCATTATATAGAAACCTTATTATAATATATCTTTTATGATGGGCACATTTTCCATACAAGTATTTCCCTTCCTCTTTGTTCACTACACAGTTTAATATTTAAGATTCTTGTTGTCTATATGCTTCTTATGTCTCATTTTCTGGGAAAGTTGCTGAAGAATCTTCCACCACCATGATGGTTTATCTGCAAGAAACATCCTTATCTGCATACTTGTAAGGTTTTAGTGTATACAATGTGCTTCCTTCATGATATTGTTTCTTCCATGGTCTAGATCAGTTTGCAGCAAATATTAAGATACTATGTATTTGCAACCAATTTTTCTAATTTTTTTTCTCTGATCATATATCTTCATGATTTTATCATTACCATTTTGGTGGTTCATAGAAAGTGCTGTGTGATTTCATAGTGCATACTTTTATGTTTCTTTTGATGAATGGATGAAAAATTCTTCTTTCAGAAAGCTTTCACATGCATTGTTTTTGGTAGTTATTCGGCATTAATGAAGTTCTGCAGTTAAACAGAGATCTTCATGCGACTCCTGATTGTTCGTTTCCTCAGAATTTTTAAAGAACAACCAGGTAATGTTCATGTTTGTAGTGCTTAATAATTTGCAAATTTTTTTTCCAGTAACTAACTCATCTTAAAACAATGGTGCACAACATACTTTACATTAAATTATTGAATTATCTTCTCTTACTATTGTCTGCTAAAAACACATTGCCATTCTGTATCTTCTGGGGTTGAGCATGTATCTTTGAAGTAGGTATATGGTTCTGCTACTGTGCTACATTTTAGGAATCCTGTATTAGCCATCATGACATCCCTCCAATCAAATAGCTGATCTGACCATTTCTGAATTAGCCACATTGGAAAGTAAACAGAAATCTATGTACAAGTCCTTTTTTGTTAAACTCGTTATCAAATTAAAAAAATGGTTCTTGATATTTTGTTTTTAAGCACGTAAGAATCTTGATGACAACTGGGATTTCTCAAACACAGGTAATACCGTAAATTTACATAAGGATAACATAGTCTGCTTAGCAAAAAGAAAAGATGCGTCAGATAACCTCAAACCTTGATTGAGTTTAACTGCTTAACTGTTTAACTTATAATCAAGCATGCCTACTTGTATCTATCTTAAGATATAAATAAATATCATGTTTGTGATCAGCTCATCTAATCTTTTGTACCTTTGACTTGCACTCTGCTCTGGTGCAAAGGTTGTTATTTCTCCTTCTGGACTCGTTCTAGCTGCAGTAGAATTACAGAGGTTTGCTACTTGGTTTCATAGGCTTAAGTTGCAATGTGTAGGGAGATATTTCTACTTCTCACTTGACTAAGAAAATGGTACAGGGTTGAGAGAGATCATAAGATTTGCCTGCTAAATACATGTATCATTCTTCAGTTATCCCGTATAGCTGATCCATATTGGTGGGCTTTGATGATCTTTAGGATGATATATATAGTCTGGCTATAAAATGGTCAATCAATCACTTTTGGGCAAATATGTTTACTCAAGTTCTTTTTGCAGTGTATTTATTCTTGCCTATTAATATAGTTATGTAGGATACTTTAATTTTGCAACATACATTTAGTGGGCAACAAATCCTCAAAATTTATGATTATGACTATGAGTTCTTTGGTAGGTGTGATTATGCTTGGATGTTTGTTCAATTGATGATCTAGGACCAAGGAATAGAATATCATCATCATATTAGTAAATATCGATTAATATTTTCTAGTGTAATTAAGGATAGGTATCTGACCAAATGTGGTAGTTTTTTATGATATTACACAGTGTAAATCGATATAATAACTAATTTCCTTGTGGCAAGCTTGTCATAGATCAATTGTGATAAAACTTAAATGTTCATATTCTATTATACTCTCGTGATTTTTATACTTCAATCTTGCATATATTCTGCTGCATATACTTTCAACAACTATAGAAAGTTATAACGTTCTTATCATTTGATATTGGTTTAACCTAATTTAAGATTCATGCTTGTGAATCATAGTCTGATAAGATTCATCCTTCGTTTCTTCTTCCTTTGGATTCGTCGATGTCTGATATTTTTTATCAAGAAAATGTCTTATTGGTGGTTATTATCAAGTAAACATTGAGCTAATGCATTGTTTACTCATACAAGTATTTTTCTGTACTTTAGGACCAGAATAGTTTGAATGTATAGTCTTAGGAATCAATAAAATCATTAGGGACGAATATGTAATCATAGTTGGTAATATATCGAGATGGATCATATAGTAAAAACCTAAACACTCTTGCAGATTTAATATATAATTTATCAGTTTAATATTGAGAAGACAGAGATGACTTCACCTATTTAGAAAAAGTATGTGAAGGTCAGTAGCATTATGAACTGAAATGCTAAAAAAAAAATAGGAGACGGGTAGAAGTAAATTGTCATATGTGATGTTAAATAATAAATTCGAAAGGCCTTCCGTTCCGTTCTGCTGTTCTGTCCATCTCGTAAAGAGATCTAAATTATCATCCACGCATAAAGAATTAAGTTGGCAATGTAAAGACTTTTGTTCCTAAACACTTGTTCAGCTTCATCCAACTTCTTTATCATATAATACAATTCTCGAGGAAAGTGTATATTTTTGTGATGGCAGATGCAGTGCAAGGTGCTTTGCATATGGAAGTCATAAAATCTCACTCACACCGTTAATCAGATGGCCTTATGTTGAGGTATATCCTATTTAAAAAGTGCTTTCTATTTTATCATCATTCAGCAATACAGCAATGTGGTTGTCTATTTCATGCATACAGGGTGATATTGTCACAGATTGTTTGTTGACGTATCAATAAATTATCAAAGAATACTTCATGCGCAACCAAAGTAAGAAAATTATTATTTTATAATATTAATATTTTTAATATTATATTTAATAATTTTGCGACACACTTGTAGAAAAATTATATAGGTATACTTTACACAGAAAAAACTATGTTATCCTATAGCCAATGTAAACAACAAAAATTATACAAGAAAACTGAAGATATCACATAATTTTACATTTGGGAATATCAACTTATACAATCGATGAAAATTTGTATGATCATTGATTGTGACCTAAGTATTGACACCTCAAACACTTTCTAGGGCTCTTGTCATTGTGTTTTGATTCAATCCTTACCTTCTTTCTTCTGTCTGGTGATTTTATGCTTTTCAATGGTAAAATAATCTTATGGTAAGGTGTTTTAATGTAAAACTGGTTCCTTCTTGTTGAGAAGATAGTATTATTATAAATATTCTATAAAAAAGTAATCATCACAATAGTCATATAGATTGGACTTTAGAAACCCAATAGCCTATTGCATGAGAGCATGAAATACCAAATATATCAAAATATACTATTGATCATACCATTGGAAATTTGACAACATAAATGAAATCATTCGATAGCTTTCTTTCGTGTCATCTCAATCATAGTAAATTCATGTTTTCGGAACCATTTGTTAACATTGCAGACCCTGAAAAAAAATGTAATAGCCCACTTCTCTCTATCTAATTCTGAAATCCAACGATAAATTTTCATATGTTTTTCCATCAGTTTTTTCATATATTCATTAGACTTGAACTCAATAGACGATACGGTGGTAGTCCAAAAAAACTCTAGCAATCGTGATGTGACTCTAAAAATATTTCTTTCACTGCTACGAGATTTCAATCACTAACGATATTTAAAGAATTATAATGTGCACCAAAGTATTTTCTCAACTTAAAAAAAAAAAATTCCCTCGACTCTCCTCTCAATCTCTATTATTCCAAGTACGATAAAGAATAAGTTATTAGATTTATCAACAGCAGTCACCATCATCAATCCACTAGCATATTTTTTAGATGTGTTGCATTTATGCTGATAATTAGATGAATGTAATGAAAAAAACTGCACAAACATACACTAAATGCTCAAAATAATTTGACAAAAGCCATTAAACAAATAATTGTTACATAGTCATGAACTTTTAACTCACGTAGAAAAGACATTTAACTCATTATAAAGATCCATCAAAATTCCCCGGAACTTCATTCAATGCAATTTCATATTGTCACATATACTTTTCTATATGAAACTACCACTCTAAATCTCTTTTATATATTTGTGATGATCATCTTCAGTGTATAATATTCATTTGCAAAAACTTGTTCTTTAATTTCTTCAACTATAAACTTGCTAGAGTAAGAAAGAAGATCTCCATTTCCTCTAGATATATTATATTAATGTTTATTGATAAACTTTGTAATTCGACATATATCATCTCCATTAGCAACTATCATCCATTCATTAAGCTTGTAACTTCTACTTGAATTTTTATTTCAAAATTTTGTCTTATAATATATTCTTATAGAGCTCTCTTAAACTCTGACATATCTTTTGTTGAATTTCGGATTTTGATGATAAAATTAATTGATAAATTAATGATCTAATCTATATGTTGAGATAAGTGTTGGAGGATTAACTATGATAATGGATAAGACATAAAGTAGATATTGGGTCGGAGGCAAAGATCGGATGATATGTCGAAGATTCGAACGATGTGATGGAAGCTTGCTGAGAGTTCATTAGGAGCTCGTCGAGAGTTCGTCGGGAGTTCGCTAAAAGCTCGCCGAGAGTTCATCGGGAGTTCATTGAAAGTTCGTCAGGAGTTCGTCAAGAATTCGTCGAGTGTTCGCTAAGAATTCGTCAGGAGTTCACCAAAAGCTTACCGAGAGTTTACCGGAAGTTCATCGAGATTTCGCCAAAAGAACAATTGACATGCCAAACAAAGATTGTTTAGTAAATGCCTTAACTATAATAGTTAGAACTTAGATTAAGTTAGGATTGGGAGATAATCCAACTAACTCAATTAGAGGTCAATTGGGCCCAATTCAGGTTTGGGTTAGACCGATAGCCCAAACAGTAACTTAGAGCCACGTCAGGTAGTGGCACCACTGGAGCTAGCGGTGGAACTACTTGAGGCTTAGTCTCCTAGGTGGTCTAGGTAGTGGTACCGCTCAGACTAGGCGGTGATATCGCTAGAGTCTAGTCTCCGAGGCTCTATCAGGCGGTAGTACCGCCAGACTGAGCGATGGTACCACCTAGTGTCAGTTTGTCAAGCGATAGTACTACCAGACTAGGCGATGTACCACCCAATATCAATCTGTAGGCAGTGGTACCACCCAATAATGATGATGGTATCGCTAGTACTTCGAAAATTGGGGATAAGACACATTTGATACCTTTTGGCTCCAATTCTATAGCCATTAGGGCCTATAAATACCCCACTCCTTTCTGTATAAAGAAGTAATAAAAGAGAAACAAAGTGTGAAAAAATCTTTTTAAGTGTTGGGGTGTAAAAGTGTTGTAAAAGTGTTGTAAAAGTGCTAAGAGTCCTCCTCCTTCTTTAGCTTTATAATCATTCAAGAAGAGGTGTGAGGCTTGTAAGGATTGTCTCCTAAACCCGTGAAAAGGAGAAGGCATTGTAAGAAAGCGGTTGGTCTTCGCCTATTGAAGAAAAATCATTAGTGGACGTTGGTGACCTCGACGGAGGAGGAATCGGAAGTGGATGTATGTCACAACGACCGAACTATTATAAATCGGGTATGTTCTTTCCTTACTGCTTACTTTTATTATTTAGCTGCTCACTTCACTTTACATTTACTCTAAGTCATTACTTTCTGATACGGGCTTTGTCGAAACGATTTTATTGAACAAAATTTTTCAAATTGACGTAATCCCCCCCTCCTCCTCTTAGTATCGTATTGATCCTAACATCTTTAAATACCTATAATGAATAAAATACTTATGTGTCAAATATCACAAATAATTTTTTATATTAAATAATCATATGAATAGTCATAAATTTTTACTTGTGCAATATAGGTCATTGTTGATAAGTTTATCTGGATAGAGAGCTAAGGCATTAAGGTTGAAGTTATATTATTCTATAGCCCTATCGATACTCTATGAGGTTTTCTTACTATTCAATTATTATCTTCTTGACAATATCATGTGCATAAAATGTATTACGATTTATATCTTCTTTAAATTCTTCGACTATTCTCTGCTGAGCCTACTTTGCTTCGAATATCTCATAACATTCTTCGTTGTCATCCATTACAAATGTTTTGTTCAAATAAAAGTTATAAGTTTGTGGTTATGCACAGATGGATCATTCAAGTGCTAAGTTTGATGTTTGAAGTTGTGCATAGGTTGATCATTCAAGTTGGTGAGGTATTGGATGACTACTTCCCAAAATTATTTCTGATTCAAATATTGACAAAGGTGTTATTTCATTGAAAGTTCATTGAAAGTGTCCATCTTATATAGAAAACTAAATATTTTATTTGGAAGAGGATCATCTCTATCCTCTATCATAAGTAGCCTATATGTAAATGACATTCAAAATTAATAATATCAAACTACAAAGATGTATTCATTTAATAATATAACTTTTATTTTATTGTTGAAGCGAATGATTCGATAGTACACCAAATGATATGTAAATGCAACTTATTCTTCAACAACACTATGAAGGACGATGTCGTCGCTTCAACAATATTACGAATACTTCAATAATATAATAATAAGTCATATAGTGATTTAACGAGGCTCGATAATACTAAATAATGATAAGATGATCAATCGTTATTCATTGATGCTCTACAAAGACTTCATCAATATTGACGACGACTGACACCAGTAGGAAGGAGAATGTTGATGTTGGCAATCGATGAGGCTTAATCGACAACCACGATTAGGATGACCAACGAGAAGCTTAACAACGATGGCTAGGCTATAGCTCGATTGCATTATTGATCAACGCTCAACTGATAGCTTCGATAATGATTAACATCGGGAAGGAAGCTAACATACTCTTGGCGGGAAGGTGATGCTCACCTCCTGCCCCATTGACGACGACGATCGCAACCACCATAGCGACCTCCTATGATGGCGATGGGTAGTAAGCCAATAGCAACAGTAACACTACCAAGGCTTAATGGGATCCCATTCCTCTCATCTACAATGATGCTCACCAACTATCGCTTTAGACAATTAGAGCTCTTGATCATGCTATCCCTACTTTATATTAACGATGGTGACGAAGATGGAGATTGTGACGATGGCAACCACAACCAGCAAGAAGGTTGATATTAGTAACTTCTTTGACATTGTTATTGTATTGGTTGAATAGGGGTAGTGGGATGATTTATAAAAAAAAGGAAGGCAATCTAGGATCTAATAAGAACATATCAAATACCTACAGTTTTATGGAACAAATCGATTCAGTAAAAAAAAAAAAAAATAACAATCGACTATGAATAACGAACATTAATTGCATGTTTTTAATTTTATAGAGGATATTTTGATCATAGTTAAAAAAAAAAAGCGCCCCCCCCCCCCCCCCCCCTAAAAACCAAAGATGGGGTGCTATCCAGTAAAACTCTCATTATTAATTTTTTTTTTAATGTTATATATATATATATATATGTATATATATATATGTATATATATATATATGTATATATATATATATATGTATATATATATATATATGTATATATATATGTATATATGTATATATATATATATGTATATATATATATGTATATATATATATATGTATATATGTATATATATATATGTATATATGTATATATATATGTATATATATATATATGTATATATGTATATATATATATATTTATATAACCTAAGTTTTCTATTGGAACTTATAAAATTTTTATAAATTATAAAGAAATGCTTATCTTTCAGAGAATTTAACTTGAAATAAAGTGCACAATGTTTATAGAAAGCTTCATTTTTTTTTGTTGAGGATTTGATCTATTTTTCTACCATAATTCTTATTCTTCTAAAATTCGAATTTTCTCATGAAGCTCCTCCCCCATCTCGATTTCCCTATCGATTCGTCTATTTTGTTATCAATATCCTGAAGAGATAACTCATTATATGTATGAACACTAAAGAAGAATTTCTCGATTAAGTTCCTGTATTGCCTCTGATAGCTGTTGAGGGAAATCCTCTATTCTGTTGAGGAAAATCCTTCCTCTTAATCTTTATAAATAGGAGAGGGACAACTTAATGTATTTAAGCTAAAGTTTCTTTAATAAAACTTCTTCAATAATTCTTATTATTTTCTATTCTATTCTATTCTTTTTATCAGCCTCAACGTTCAAATTCCTGCCAAAATTATTAGATTTTGTGCCCTTTCATCATTTTGATTAATTTGCACATCGTCATCATTTTCTTATATGTATGAACTAATATTAGCATTTTTTTACCCTTTGATTTTATCAACTCCCTTCAATCTATTTGCATCTAAATGCCCACAAGTTCATCACACAAAAGTGAGATTAGAATGCCAAAACAAGCATGACATTATGGTGGAAATATTTCATATCTATACTCTTTTGATTATTATTGTTTTCACATGGTGAGACGATCAGCCAAAGGAAAGCCAGCAAATTAATTGCTAATAGATACACCTAATTCAAATTAGAATTTTTAGCGAAAATTTATTTCTTACGACAAGAATCTTCAGCTTCATTTATTTTGTCATTTATTTAGTATTTTTCCCCATATTTTAAGATGTTTTTCTTGCTAATCGCTCCAAAATTTCATAGGATGATGGAATATATAATTAATAAAAAAAAAAAATATATGGTATTGAGTAATTTGCAAATGATTAGGCTGCCTAATAACATTAAAAACAGTTAGGTTAATCCATTAGATGGTAGCTCACACCACTGCAAGCATTTCCAATCCATCCTCGTTGCCACTCGACACTCGTGACCATAACGGCTGCAACATGTGGGCCATCACCGTGGCCCACATGAGTGTATTACCGAATCCACTTATGACTCGTCCGAGAAAACTATAATTAGTATCCTGATCTCTGTACTTTAAAAAATAGTATCAGAATTTCTTCTCTTATGAAGGTAAAATATTTAATCCAAATTCTTCTTATGTCGTTAACTTCATCGACGAAAAAAAACGTACGTATTGTCACAAGCAAAAAAATCACGAATGAAAAGGGTAAAAATATAATTTCATTATCTTTCTAAACTGCTCCTCGGTATTCTATTGCACCTTTGTGCTCGTCCATCGCACTTGCTTGTTTTTCACTCACTTGTTCGCTTACCCACCTCTTAGCCCATCGCACTTGCTCATGCACCACTCACCACAATCGCACACCACAATCGCTTGATTGTTGAAAATGATTAGGCTGCAAAATAATATTAAAAACAGTTCGATTGATCTATTAGAAGGTAGCATGTGAGGGCGTTGACTTTTCTATACCGATAGGGACAATAGAAAAAGTCAAAGCCAACACATCATAACAAGCCTCGTTGCTACTCTACACTCAACCAAATAAACAGTTATCATGTGATTGGAGGAAGAAGTGGGCCGTCGTCGCGGCCCACATGAGTTTATTACGGAATCCACACGAGGACGGTAACAGAGTTGCAATTTGAACATTTAAATATAAATATTGTTTTAATTTAATTAAAATTTTTTTTTTTCTGAAAAGCATCCTCGTTTCAGAATTTTCTTAAAGAGTATTTTCTTTTTACCTAATGCCTGAAATATTCTCAGTCACATATATATTTTTTCTTCTTTTCTTATGGATGTTCGATCGATCTGGGTATAATATCTTTACACTATTTTAGTATTTTCAACCATGTTAAAAAAATTTTATAGCATAGTATAAAAATAAGATATTATAGTTTTTTTATGCTGTGTTACATTATTTTCTTGATTTCATTCAAAATACTATAATACAATGTAGAAACAGAAACACTATAGATAAATATTTTTATAAAATTTATATAAAAATATTATACTGTAATATTTTTTAGTATGACTGAAAACACTATAATAGTATAAATATATTGTAATTGAACGGTTTACTTTATGAATCAATCCATAGAAGAATATATATATATATATATATATATATATATATATATATATATAATTATATACAAATATAACATTGTTATGTAATTTTATAATGGTATAACTTATTGGAAAAAATAATAAAAAGAGATATTTTTTTTGAAAATTCATCCGGTAAATAATGAGTCTTTATTCGGAAATACGTCATATAAATAGTGACGGTGGCCATTTAGTTTGACACGACCCACTCAACGACCTTGGAGACAAATATGAATTCTATTGGGAGAGATCTGTTCCGGTCTTCGCTGTTCCGCACCGCGAGCTGCGGAGGGGAAACGCCTGCCCGACTGGAACGGCTCCCCACCAAAAAGCAGCGGGCTTAAGGGAGGAGGAAGCCGAGCGATCACGGGTTGAGAGGGAGTGAAGCGAAGCGGCGGAGACGATGGAGAGCTTCTTGAAGAAGAACTTCGATGTGGCGGGGAAGCACCCGTCGGAGGATGCGCAGCGGCGGTGGCGGAGGGCGGTAGGCGCCGTGGTGAAGAACCGTCGCCGCAGGTTTCGCATGGTCCCCGATCTCGACCAGCGATGCGTCGTCGAGGCCAAGAAGCGGAAGATCCAGGTAACCCAAAAGAACATCCCCAAATCCTCTGTGTTTATCTTATCGTCTTTTACGCATCGCGATTGATTCTTGATGCATTTTGCTTCGTTTCCTGCCCTCGATTTACGCATTTCTTTCACTCGGATCGATTCGATCGATCTCGCGCCTCTTTCTCGAGCGGCGGATGTTAGCGTACGGCCCTTCGAGTTTCCACCGCGCGTTCGGTGGACCCAACCCGCCGTCATCAATCGTCGGTGGGAAACGAAGCAAACGGCACCAATGAGAAGCCTGGAAGTTTCCATGAAACTTCTCGGACGACTCACCCCCGTAAAACCGGCGGATCGACCGTACGTCGTTTATCCCGTGGTACACACTGTCTCCTGATTTTAAACGTTAGCTGACTACTCACCTGATTTTGTCCACAGAATTATTTTTTAATTTCATATATATATATATATATATATATATATATATATATATATATATATGGCTTTAGAGCGTTCTTTCCAAAATCTCGATCATGTAACAAAAAAAAATGATTTTATAATGTCATCCAAAAATAATTGAAAAAATATATAGATAAAAAAAATTACAGTGGAGCACACATCAAGAAAAGTACTTTCTCCTGTACTCGATAGGCTCGCGAGGATGCATATAATAAAGCTTTGGCCTCATGTGTATGGCTCACGCAAACGCGTTGACATACTACAGCATGTTCCGGTTGTGGTCGTTGGTGCCGCAGGTCCACCACTTCGAATTAGGAGGATTGATGTATTATAGTGTTTTGTGGGGTCATGGTTGCACTAATCGAGAAAAAGATGGGGTTTATTTTGTGCCGCACACATCGTGTACGGTTCGTCTCAACAACTCCTTTGTGTGGTAACGTAATAGTCAAATAGATTCCTTTCATCCTCTGCGTCATGGATCGCGTCAACTGGACCTCGCTCGACTCAATCGTGAGTCACATAGAGCATTATTAATTTGGCTACATGCAGAAAAATATAATTATTTTTTTTTTCTGAACATATGCTTTGATAACTGGGCTTCGTCCTGCTTTATTGTTTTTGCTTTATTGCTTTATAGGTTACATGTTTGTTGTTTCTTGTTTTTCTTCCATTTAAACATTTTCTTTTCCTAGGAATTTATTGTTCCTGTATATTGCGTGGCGAATATTTTAGCTATAGAACTTCGCCCTTCATAAAACCATAGCAAGCGATCAAACCAGAAAAAGATGGCCTGTTATTTCTTGTTTTATTCCATTTTGACTTTTTCTTAGGGGAACTGATTGTTCCTGTTATTGAGTGCGGAATATTTTAGCCATAAAACTTCTCCCTTCAGAAATCCACAAGCAGAGATCCAACTGGGAGAGATGACCGATGACAGCCTCGATTAAATTCTTTGCTGGTCCACTTGGAAATTTTAGTTAGTCTCGGTCAGGTTTGGATGGCGTTCAACTAAGCCAGGAATCTTCTGCTTTAGTTCGTGGGAATTACGGGGAATGTTTGAAGCTGCCTTCTTTCAACTCTTGCTTCTACCAAGTTTTCAAGATGGGCGTGCAGCGAAAACTCTCAGGATCTCTCTTACTGAGTCAAACCAGGACAGAACTACAATATTAACTTGATTATTTTGTGTACAGCATGTTCATTCGCTCCACTTTAGCTTCTGTTTAGGATTCGAATGAGCTGAGCTAGCTAGGGTTGATAGGTGGGATGCTTATCTGTGGTTCTAATCAAGGTCTGAAATTTCGTACCGTACCGGAGCTTCGACGATCGCTCGGTATGGTACGGAACGGTATACCGCTCAGTATATCGAGCGGTATATATATATTATATATATATATATAAGATTATTTATATATATATTTATATATTTTTTTTATTTATTTAAAAGTCGACGTCGTGTCGTCTCGTTTATCTAAATAATATATAAATATAAAAAATATAGATATATTTTTTATATAAGATTATATATATTTATATATATTTTTTATTTATTTAAAAGTCGACGTCGCATCGCCTCGACGACGTCGCCTTTTCCTTCCTCACGTGAGGCAACGTCGCCTCGTTTATATATATATATATATATATATATATATATATATATATATATATATAATCGCCTCAGCGACGTCACCGAAAAAGACAACGTCGCGTTGCCGAAAAAGGCGACGTCGCGTCGCCGAGCCTTTTTCTAATATATATATATATATATATAATTTTAATATTATTATTCGTACCGTCCGTACTGGGCGGTATTATTCGGTATTGCTTACCTTGGTTCTAATACTGGTAAACCATCACCAAGTCCATTACACCACACCTTTTGATCTCCTCCACCCGTCTTGATCAAATCAACTTTGCAATATATATATATATATATATATATGTATATATGTATATATATGTATATATATATATGTATATATATGTATATATATTTTCTGTCAACAAAAGATGGACAGTTTAGATCAATTATTATGATGTGATGAATGGTCTTGATGGCATCCCTAATAAATTTCCTGTGCAAGGCAGGCCTGCGAGGGATCTCTGCTGGGGCCCATGAGGTGCAACCGTTAAATCAGACAAGAAACTGTCACATTATCAAAGCTACTATTTTTTCGCTACTACTAGCATGTAAAGACGAAGTAAAATAACTGCAAGAGACAACATCAACCAGTATCTATCATCTGCTTGTGGTTGTCTTTTGTCAAGATCATTGATTTGGCTGATTTACTTTGTTACTTCGGTTGGAACACCATGTGATAGATGATGAGACATATAGTACTAACATATTTGTAGTTGATGTCTGAACAGGAAAAGATTCGTGTTGCCCTGTATGTGCAGAAGGCTGCTCTGCAATTCATTGACGGTACGAACTCCACCGCTGCAAGTCTCAAATGTACTTGTCTAATTCTGGTTATCAATCGATCTTTGCCTTCGTGCAGCTGGTGCAAAAACCAATCACCAGCTTTCAGAAGAGGTCAGACAAGCTGGTTACTTCATCAACCCTGATGAATTGGCATCCATTGCACGCGGACATGATAAGAAGAGTTTGAAGAACCATGGAGGAGTCAGTGGGATTGCAAGAGAAGTCTGTGTTTCACTTGATTCTGGTATCAGAACAAGTGACCTGCCTATCAGACAGAACATCTATGGTCTCAACCAATACGTTGAGAAGCCGCCAAGAAGCTTTTGGAAGTTCGTATGGGATGCATTGCATGATTTGACATTGATCATCCTCATGATCTGCGCATTGATATCTGTGGTTGTGGGGCTTGCGACTGAAGGGTGGCCCAAGGGTATGTACGATGGGCTGGGAATTATTCTCAGCATTTTCTTGGTTGTTGTAGTCACTTCGGTCAGCGACTACAAACAATCATTACAGTTCAGAGATTTGGACAAAGAAAAGGAGAAGATCTTCATTCAAGTAACCAGAGATGGCTACCGACAAAAGGTATCTATTTATGATTTAGTCGTCGGAGATATTGTTCATCTTTCGATTGGAGATCGAGTTCCAGCCGATGGGCTATATGTTTCTGGATATGCTTTGTTGATAGATTCATCAAGCTTGTCCGGGGAAAGTGAGCCAGTGTATGTTTCTCATGAAAAACCCTTCCTACTAGCAGGGACTAAAGTGCAAGATGGCTCTGCCAGAATGCTGGTTACCTCCGTTGGAATGAGGACCGAGTGGGGAAAACTAATGGAAACATTAAGTCAGGGTGGGGAGGATGAAACACCTCTTCAGGTTAAGCTGAATGGTGTTGCGACAATAATTGGGAAGATCGGTTTAGCATTTGCAACAATGACATTCTGTGTTCTTTTAGGAAGATTTTTAGCTGACAAGGCATATCACCATGGCTTCAAGTGGTTTCCAAATGATGCTTTGACAATACTAAACTACTTTGCTATCTCTGTTACTATAATCGTTGTTGCAGTTCCTGAAGGGCTACCTCTGGCTGTAACATTGAGTCTCTCCTTTGCAATGAAAAAGCTCATGGACGAAAAGGCACTGGTGCGGCATTTATCAGCATGTGAGACCATGGGATCTGCTAATTGCATTTGCACAGATAAAACCGGTACGCTGACGACTAACCACATGGTTGTCGATAAGATATGGATTTGTCAAGTATCCAAGTCATTTAAAGGCAGTGAAACTGCTATACATTTAAAATCCAAGATCTCTGAGAAAGTTTTAGCAGTTCTTTTGCAATGTATATTTCAGAATAGTGGTTCGGAGGTGGTAAGAGGGAAAGATGGTAAGAACACCATCCTTGGTACCCTGACAGAAACAGCATTGTTGGAGTTTGGTTTGGAGTTTGAAGGACTCGTAGAATCCCAGCATCAGGACTGCAAGAAATTGAAAGTTGAGCCTTTTAATTCAGTTAAAAAGAAGATGTCTGCGCTCATTAAATTACCTGGTGGAAGAGTTCGTGCTTTCTGCAAAGGCGCATCTGAAATTATCCTGCAAATGTGTGACCAGCTAATTAATAGTGATGGAAACACTATTCTGTTGTCCAAAAAGCAGAAGGAGGACATCATGAATGTGATTAATAGTTTTGCCTGTGAAGCATTAAGAACCCTTTGTTTGGCCTTCAAGGATATAACTAATCAGGAGGCCGAAGAAATTCCTGCCACTGGTTACACACTGATAGCTGTTTTTGGAATCAAAGATCCAGTCCGCCCAGGAGTCAAGGAAGCTGTTCAGACTTGTATAGCTGCTGGTATCAAAGTGCGGATGGTAACTGGAGATAACATAAATACAGCCAAGGCCATAGCAAAAGAGTGTGGCATACTGACAGAGGATGGTTTAGCCATAGAAGGACCAGAATTTCGAAACAAGAGCCCCGAAGAGATGAAAGATTTAATACCAAAAATTCAGGTTTCTTTCATAACTCTACCACAGATACAATTTGAGAACTACTAACCTGCATTCCTGTTGCTTATTGAGCCATCAGACAACCTGAGATGTAGCCTCAAATATGCAAGTTATAGTTGTGGCTGTGCCTTATATTTAACATCATAAACTCTTCTCGATCAGCTAGCCTACATTTCCTTGTTAATTACAGGTAATGGCCCGATCTTTGCCTTTGGACAAACATACTTTAGTGACAAACTTGAGGAGGATGTTTAAAGAAGTCGTAGCTGTGACGGGTGATGGCACTAATGATGCTCCAGCACTACATGAGGCGGACATTGGTCTTGCAATGGGTGTTGCTGGCACAGAGGTATGCTTTGTTGCCACTCTCAGGTTTCTTTCCTGATTATGCATGTCACAGTTGCAAGAGACCACATTGTGTTGTATCATATTCTTGAAGACATTAAAAAATGTTTTATTTTGAGAAAAAAAATCATGGGCCACTCCTTGTACAATAAGGGACGGAGATTTGATCTTTCATGACAATTTTACCATGGTAGAATCTAAAGTTGCATATAACCATGCAGAGAATCTAAAGTTGTCTAGTACCAAAATTATCTTCCTCTGATATCTGTCTCTCTGAATTTTAGTCTGTTTGGAAGGTTTTGGTTTAATTTTATCTAACAAATGTAGAGTTTGTATTATCTGACATTTGGTTTTTGGTACTTAAACCATCTTAGTTTAATAAGTTAAGAAGTTGGATTACCTAGTACCAAAATTATATTATATTTGATTTTATGAACCAGATTGCAGTTTCCAATTTCATGCTCCAAGTTTGCAGTATTATGTTTTATATGCAGGTAAAATTTGTGATGACAGAAATAGTTTTGAATTTTGGTTATCATCTAGAGAGGAAAAGATGTACCAGGTGCTCATCTAGTGGCAGTTTATTACAGAATGCAACTTTTTTTATGTACATACTACATAGTATGGGCAGAGAGAAAATTACTTAAAGCAACATGATCTAGACCGGCTTACTAGCTAACAAATAAAAGTATATAATTGTTTGTAATAGTGCAGTGGATTAAGATATTTCCCTCATTTTGTGAACGAGTTGCAGAAAAGATGATATTATGTTTAGACCCTTAAAGTTGAATCCTTTGCTGTTTTCTCCTTAGAATAATGTACAGTGAATTTGCATTACGCATCATGTGCAGGTAGCTAAAGAGAGTGCTGATGTGATTGTATTGGACGATAACTTTACTACTATAATTAATGTCACCAAATGGGGTCGTGCGGTTTACATCAATATCCAAAAGTTTGTGCAATTCCAGCTGACTGTTAATGTGGTTGCTCTGATGCTCAATTTTGTTTCTGCATGTATAACAGGTACTCCTGATCCTCATTACAAATATTTACCTTTCACCATGTATAGAAGATTTTATAGTTATTCCAAGTTAATTATGCAATTTTCATGGTATGCAACTTTAGGGAGTGCTCCACTCACTGCTGTTCAATTGCTTTGGGTCAACATGATTATGGACACATTAGGTGCTCTAGCATTAGCAACAGAACCCCCAAATAATGATATGATGAAAAGACCACCTGTTGGCCGGGATGAAAATTTCATCACCAAGGTCATGTGGAGAAATATAATCGGCCAGAGTATATTTCAGCTGATTGTACTAGGAGCTCTGATGTTTGATGGGAAAAAACTTCTGAGACTTGAAGATCCAAATTCTGACATTGTTCTCAACACATTCATATTCAACACATTCGTGTTTTGCCAGGTAATTCTTGATATTTAGTTCCAGTAATTTATAGTCATTTAGTACATTACTTGATAAAACAATGTTTGGTCTTGGATCTTTATATAGCTGATTACATACTTTTAATTTTTGGTCCAGCTATATTTTGATGATTCTTCAGTTCTAAATGTTTACACCAAGATTATATTGAACCATGCTCTTTCATGCATTAATCGTTGCTAAATCATAGTTGCAACTTATATATTGAGATGGTTCCCTCATATTCTTAAAAAAAAAAAAAATGTTTCTATGATCCTTTTGGAAGTAAATTCTGAATCTGGTGGATCTAATTGCAGCAAGTTTGTGTCCTTGGGTTCGGATTCATTATCTAGTTTTGTACTTGGTTTTGGAGAGTGGAGATATTAAAGTGAATCAAGAACTATGTGCACCAACAGCAGTGATATTAGAGGCTTAATGTTGAGGAAATAATAGATTTTGGAGCTTGGGCTCGCATGGGAATTATCCAAACAAGGTGAAAATGAGACATCTTATATTTACAGGATATCACCACATAGGTATCATTATGGTTCTTTGTGTCTTGCTCCAGATATTTCTCTCTCATGAGATGTAGAAGAGAGTCGTTTATCAGGTGATGTTAAGGTTTAAGAAACATTTGTCTGCTACAAGTCTGGAACTTCCATTAGTTCTCGCCTTATGTTATTGTTAAGGGAGCTGGTAGAACAGGCTTGCAAATCTTATATATACTAAAGGCTTACAAGCTAGTTCACCTATAGAACATTACAGAGTTTTTCCATGGTGGAAAATAACTTAAAAGGTGTTAGTCTAAGTATGGTTTTATGGAAAACTTAACTACATCCTGTTTTCTGCAATTTGTGACATCTTATGCTCTTTAAGACAACCATGACCATCTTGCCTTTTTCATGGTAAGGATACTATGAAATGCAAAAACAATTATTAATTAGTCCCTTCAGGAGGCACTTCATAAATCATTACAGCTCAAGGAAAAATAAAGAGAAAAAAAATGGAGAATTAGTATTTGATGCAATCTGGTCCTAAACTCCTAACTAAGGATTGCCAAAACAGATCAGTGGTCTAGTACCATGAATGTTTAGATCCATGCTCTTTCATGCATTAATCGTTGCTAAATCATAGTTGCAACTTATATATTGAGATGGTTCCCTCATATTCTTGAAAAAAAAAAAAAAAGTTTCTATGATCCTTTTGGAAGTAAATTCTGAATCTGGTGGATCTAATTGCAGCAAGTTTGTGTCCTTGGGTTCGGATTCATTATCTAGTTTTGTACTTGGTTTTGGAGAGTGGAGATATTAAAGTGAATCAGGAACTATATACACCAACAGCAGTAATATTAGAGGCTTAATGTTGAGGAAATAATAGATTTTGGAGCTTGGGCTCGTATGGGAATTGTCTAAACAAGGTGAAAATGAGACATATCTATTTACAGGATATCACCACATAGGTATCATTATGGTCCCCTGTGTCTTGCTCTAGATATTTCTCTCTGATGAGACGTTGAAGAGAGTCGTTTATCAGGTGATGTTAAGGTTTAAGAAACATTTTTCTGCTACAAGTCTTGAACTTCCATTAGTTCTCGCCTTGTGTTATTGTTAAGGGAGCTGGTAGAACAGGCTTACAAATCTTATATATACTAAAGGCTTACAAGCTAGTTCACCTATAGAACATTACAGAGTTTTTCCATGGTGGAAAATAACTTAAAAGGTACATCCTGTTTTCTGCAATTTGTGACATCTTATGCTCTTTAAGACAACCATGACCATCTTACCTTTTTCATGGTAAGAATACTATGAAATGCAGAAACAATTATTAATTAGTCCCTTCAGGAGGCACTTCATAAATCATTAGAGCTCAAGGAAAAATAAAGAGAAAAAAATGGAGAATTAGTATTTGATGCAATCTGGTCCTAAACTCCTAACTAAGGATTGCCAAAACAGATCAGTGGTCTAGTACCATGAATGTTTAGATTCATGCCCTTTCATGCATTAATCGTTGCTAAATCATAGTTGCAACTTATATATTGAGATGGTTCCCTCATATTCTTGAAAAAAAAAATGTTTCTATGATCCTTTTGGAAGTAAATTCTGAATCTGGTGGATCTAATTGCAACAAGTTTGTGTCCTTGGGTTCAGATTCATTATCTAGTTTTGTACTTGGTGAGAGTGGAGATATTAAAGTGAATTAGGAACTATGTACACCAACAGCAGTGATATTAGAGGCTTAATGTTGAGGAAATAATAGATTTTGGAGCTTGGGCTCATATGAGAATTGTCTAAACAAGGTGAAAATGAGACATCTATTTACAGGATATCACCACATAGGTATCATTATGGTCCCCTGTGTCTTGCTCCAGATATTTCTCTCTGATGAGACGTTGAAGAGAGTCGTTTATCAGGTGATGTTAAGGTTTAAGAAACATTTTTCTGCTACACGTCTTGAACTTCCATTAGTTCTCGCCTTGTGTTATTGTTAAGGGAGCTGGTAGAACAGGCTTGCAAATCTTATATATACTAAAGGCTTATAAGCTAGTTCACCTATAGAACATTACAGAGTTTTTCCATGGCGGAAAATAACTTAAAAGCTATTAGTCTAAGTATGGTTTTATGGAAAACTTAACTACATCCGATTTTCTGCAATTTGTGACGTCTTATGCTCTTTAAGACAACCATGACCATCTTGTCTTTTTCATGGTAAGGATACTATGAAATGCAAAAACAATTATTAATTAGTCCCTTCAGGAGGCACTTCATGAATCATTACAGCTCAAGGAAAAATAAAGAGAAAAAAAATGGAGAATTAGTATATGATGCAATCTGGTCCTAAACTCCTAATTAAGAATTGCCAAAACAGATCAGTGGTCTAGTAGCATGAATGTTTAGATCACAAGGATGGGGTTTCCTTATAGATCAAAGTGTGTAAAAGCTTATGTGTAATGGAAAATCTATTCATTCCGATATAGAGATTTGGCAAAGCAATTCTAAGAATGTTAGTGTTGACTCTACTGGGTCATGGTTGGTTTATAGTTGAAATCTGACTACAGTAGAGTGATAATTAGATAAGATACGTGAGTACTTTTCAGTTTGAGCCGATACATCATTTTCTCATGCACTATTCCCGAATAGACACAGCCTAGGAAATTAATGCATCCAACTATTGACAAACAGTATTTCTATATATGTCATATATATCCAAAAGTACTTGAATGTTATATTGCAATTATGAAAGCAATTAAGCACCAAAAATACAGTAATGCAAGCATCAAGCATATTATTGTCAGTATTTCTATATATAACACTTACGTACCTCAGAAGACTTGAACGATATATTGCAGTTCATGAGAGCAACTAGGCTCCAAAAATACAGAAATGTAAGTATCAAGCATATTATTGGCTCAATCCATGTCGTGTGTAAATGTATATATTGCATAGATAGGTATATTTGACATCATGATACTTTCATATATGTATCCATATATAAAAACATGCATAATTTTATAGGTTTACACATGATGGTTAAGGAAACTGTAACCTTATATATTCTGAAACTGAGCAAGCGATTGCCTGTCATAACAATGCACTATGTGACAAGTTCCAACATACTTAAATTGGTGGGTTCCAGCAGTGGCTTTGAATGTCTACCTTTATCTGATTACAGTTTCAGAGACCTTATTCACTTAATTCCATCACTACATCAGGTTCTTGTAAGGTGAACGAAAAAGGTCACTCGAGTACTAAAAGTTGCCAAGCTTAGGCTTTCGTGGTGCGGTGATTTTTTCAGTTCCTCTCTTTTGATATGATAACATAGATTTTGAAGATTTTCAATGTCATTTAGTGGTTATTGGGGTAGTAAAAGAGCTAATGTTTCCATTTAGAAACTAAGCTTTTAGCATCTTCAAAATCACATGAAAGATTTCCAGTTTTCTATGTTGTTCCAGTAAATCAAAGCCGATCCCAGGAAGGGGATAGCTTGCAATTAATCGGATGAAGTATTTTTCCTCTTCATATCACTCAATTATAGTATATCAATCTGAATTTAACTTGATACCTCTGCTTCAGGTCTTCAATGAGATAAATAGCCGTGAGATGGAGAAGATCAATGTGCTACATGGAATCTTAAGCAACTGGATCTTTGTGGCCATCTTAACATCGACAATAATATTCCAAGTGATCATAGTGGAACTCCTTGGTCCCTTTGCAAGCACAAAGCCTCTTAGTTGGCAATTATGGTTGATCAGCGTAATGATCGGCTCCATCAGCATTATTGTTGCAATTATCTTGAAGTGGATTCCAGTTGAATCAAACAAGTGCACCATAGTTCATCACCAGAATGGCTATGAGGCACTCCCTAGTGGTCCAGAAGCAGTATAAAGCACCGAAGAAGAGCACACCGACACTTTTCTGAGTCTGACCACAATTTTTTTCCTTGTTTGGGTTTAAATTTGAGGGTGCTAAATGGTGTCATATTGCATCATTCTCTTGCAAACATGACGATAGATCTTCTTGCACCAGGACAGAGAAACTTCACAGAAAGACCATCTTGCATTTTGAGATCCAATTCTTCAAGAGCTATATCTGACAGAATTTTACTTTTGTTCTTCTTTCAGGAAAATAAACGTCCAGATGTGCTCTGCAGTTAATAAATTGAGTCATCAGTTGTACATAACTCTGATTTGCTTTAGGTTTGAGCTTGAGAGTTTCTGTTCCATGTCAGACAAATGTGACATTTTGGATTGGAAAATATGCTTCATGATTAATAAACATATTGAGATTAAATCCATGCTTTGACACAGATTTTTTGCTTTCAAATTTTGGCTCAGCAAACTTTCTCTCAGGTTATGTGTCATGTACTTCAAATTTTGGGTCGACAACTCTTTAAAATCCATGTACTTTAAACTTGATAGTTAAGTGCATTTGGCCAAATGTTTTTTTGCTACGTTCATTTTGCTATACTCCAACGGTTGATTGCTAATGGTGATGGTGTTCCGCTATGCATCAGTGCTAGGCATACATTAACATAGGCAGAGAGACTCGGTTATTCAACGCAGGTAGCAAATGATGCATTTACAATCCACATCTGATATCCAGGTTCCAACATTAGGATGAGAAACTTGTGCTGTCTTGCACATTAACCATCATAGAATTGTTCAGTTGTTTCAATGGGGGAAAACCTAAAACCAAAAGAAAGCACCAAACAGAACACAAGTAGATCTGTGTTGACAGTAGATTTTCTAGTTGGTAATATTCTTGATGTCGAGTGAAACTGTAGGTCAGATCTAACCTTAAATGCTTGCTTAAGCAGTAAGGAGAAACCTTAATGTAAAGCGTAACTATTGTTTGCAGAAAGAACTTGGACAAGTAAATCACAGTTAAAACTCTCACTAAACAATGTTTTGCACGCTTAAAAATATTGGCATAAGAACACAAATAAGTAAGTTGCTAATAAATTGCTAATCAGATACTTCTACATTCATATTGGATCGTCCATTGAGATAGCAGAAATACCAGCAATTTTATGCCATGCAATCCTCACAAAATTTTCATGTAGTTTTAATCATATAATTGATCTTATGCTTCTCATTCTTGTTTGCATCTTATTCCTCAAGAAACAAGAATTCATGCCAAACTTCTTCCTTGTTATACACTTCATCTAATCATTAAGCAGTATATACTTGGATAAATATTTTTTGTAATATCACATAAACAAAAAAGGCAAAGGTGCACAAACAAGCAAAGATCGTGTTGTTATTGTAATTACAAGTAGGAAGTCTCAGAGGGATCAGATTCAAGCTGGCCTCACATCACAATATGTTGCTAGAGGATCCTCAGGTCAAGGTGTAGGGATGATCATGAACAAAATGATGTCCACGTGTTACCGAGATGACTCTGTAAGTTTGCTGACAAAAAACTTTCCTATATCTTCAGTAACCACATTGCTCCTGTCAAAACCAAAGATAAGTTCCAAATAAGAGCTAATGACTTTTTTATTTAATTTAACCATAATGAGCTGACCCGTGTACACAACTGAGGTGATAGCTTTTCTGATATTTGTAAATCAGTACATTGTTATATTTACACAAAATTGAAAACCATAATAGCTGTGCACTACTTAAACATGGAAAGAGTTGATCGATACTGCACTAAATTTCATAGACGAGTGGGATCTTTAAAAGCAGAGAGACTAGGAGAAAAATGAATTCCCATATCACAGTATATACCAAGCATTGACTGTATTGTTAAGGTCCAACTGCTCACCAATATGCAGCATGTCACTGTTTTGAAAAACATTGACACTTCAACCAATTCTCATTATTTTCCACATAACAACATTTCGTACCGTACTGGTCCAATAGAGATTTGTAAGGGATTGATACCCAAGATTTATTTCATGCCAGAGAGAGTTCTGGTATACCATCGAACAATCTGACAGACCTCATATTGGCTAGGGTCTTATACACTGGACCAACTCTATATTATTCCAGCAATTGGGATAATCTTTTTTGCTAAAAGTTTAGCTACTCAAACTTTTCGTTTATAAATCTTAATATCAAGGTATTATTTGTGAATTTGGCTAATATAGAAAATATATGAGATTACATGTAAAAGCAAGAAAACAGATATCTGAATATGTATGTTTATTCATTTTGCTGAAAGACTGCATGAAGAAACTTTCTTTCTATTGCTATGACTATGTTACACACAAAGTTTCAAGTTTGTTGGGGCTAGTACTCTGACTTCACAATTATTACAGTCTTGTCATGCATGTTATATAAGCAACTTCCAAGAAAAGTAATGTGAAAAAGTAAATGACTCATAATTAAATGAGCAGTAACAAGTTCACAACTAAGTGAACAGTTACATCAAACACCTAAACTCCTTGTGTACTTGTTGATGTCATGAACAGACTCGATGGAAAAATTGACATATTACATCACATAGCCTAAAATTCTCAAGTCTAAGTTAATGGTAGTAGACGCCTTCAATGTCACCAAAAAGGAAGTTCTTTGTCAATACATCTTGATTCTAGCTATTTGTCCTCAGTATTGTGACTTCTAAATTGACAAATCATTCTTGTCAACAGCTCACTTATATCTCATTTTTCCAAGATATGGAAAAGCTTCAATTTGTTCAAACTAAACAGTTCTTTTTGGTAATTACATGCAAATATAAAAAGCAAACGCAAGAGCTTGAGAGAATCAATCGTAACAGCCTAATAAGATATACAAATAACTTCTTTGTTGATAATATTGGAGTATACATCTATATTTTTCTAATTGTATACAATTCCATTACAAAAATGTTTCAACTCATGCCCCAAAAAAAGTCAGGATTTAGCAACTCATTAGTCCTAAAAACGAAGTCAGGATTAACCTTGTTGTATTGGCTTCATATGCAATTTGGCTGAAAGTAGCAGTAAAAAACTACAAATAGACTTTTTTAAGCCATGGATGCTGGAAAACACAATAAAAAAGCAATCAGATCATGTGGAAGTGCTTGCCGACGTCACTCAAAATATCATTTAAACATCATGAAATACCAGTCAATTAATATATATAGCGGCATAAACTTTTGGCCCACCCTACCCAGAAAGAGAAAAATTAAGTCGATAAAACTAACCTCCCACTGAGCTGTGGTGGAACTAACAAGCCACCCTTTGTGTTGGGAACATTTCTTAGACGTCGTAATTGTCCTCTGGAATGCTTACTAGATGGTTGAGGAAAGGTGGAACCATCTGATTCTCTCTTTCGTGATGCAGTTTCTGCAAGTGCAGCAGCAACTCTAGAGGAGTGATCAGTACCAACCGTTTGGCTTGATTGGTAGGATTGAGTAGCAAAAAGAACTGATACATCTAGAAGTCCTTCCAAAGAAGGTAGCGGCAAGGGGGGGACTACATTTGAAGGTTGATTTGCTGCTATGGGGATCCTGTAGATATATTCAGAAAGAAAAGGAGAAAGTTATGAAACTTCGAGAGCAGTAAAACATTGATATAACTATACAAATTCAATTCTTCCACTACATAACTTTGTAATCGCCTACTTAATCCACACTAACAAATAGCGGCCCTCTGCCATGAAGAACATTTATCAGCCAGTATGAAGTTCATGATTGAATCCAAAAGTAGCAGTCATCATGGCATTTGCAGATATTCATTTATTCTAGCTAGATAGTCAGTCATACAGAAATTATATTAGGAGGCGAACTATGATATATTGTTTAAACTTCATCACTCCAACCACCCCCAACACCCCAACCCAATAAAAAACCAGAAAAAAATAGAACAAGCAAAACACTAAGAAAATCATAACAAATGTTAGAGCAAAATAGCCCACCACCTCTAGAAACTCAACTTTTTGTTTCTGTTTACTTAATTCAGAAATAAGTCCACCTGAACATTCAGAATAAGAAAAAAACTGCATCAATGTTACTCTATCTAACATACAATCTCAATATGACAAAGAGCATGAAGATGAACAAAATTTACCTTGTCATGCATAAAGAATAAGTTATTATCTTCCAGTCTGTGACTTAGTTGGCCACAAGGACCAAGAGGTAGACTTATTTTTCTCAAAGTCATACACCAAAATCTAAATCATATAGCTCTGGAAACACTTCAGTGATAAAAGAAACTAAAGACAAACCAACAAGATGTTCTTACACATTCCAGATAGAGTTCTTAATCTACAGTGGCCTTTATATCTATGCAACAAAAACAGTTCCTGCGACGCAAGTTCTTAATTCCTAGCAAGTGAGCTAACATAAAATTATATCATGCGCTCACTCCATGTTAATGAGAACAAATATTATATCATTGCAGTGCTATGCAAGTCTTGCCGTGAAATTCCTGAACAAGAATATAACTTAACTTTTGTACATTCTCTTTGGTCCTTGTTGCATGAAATTCACCTATCTCCAAGGAGCACCTAGCATGCCCACAAGAGTAATTCAGTAATTTAGCATTTTAACCTAGATCACCCAACGTCACTAAAAATTTTATAGAAAGTAACATTGACTGCAATTGAGCTACATTGTCTAATTACTGATCCTTAGTTACACTGGTAACTATCAATCAAATTGCATACTGGTCCATTAATATTTAAAATAATGCTTGTATTTTAACTACATCATGAATGATTGATTATAAAATATTAAATAAACACATTTTTTCTTTCTTGAACACCACTATATTACAGCTTTAGAATTAAATTACAACCTTTAATAAATAGCTTAAATAGACATACAAGTTTTTCCTCCTTTCTTTACATTTCTCCATTCACTATCCTAACATGTAAAGTTGATAGTCAGTGTTATAGTTGATCGACCTGGTAAAAACCAAATTAAACTCAGTAAACATTTGTTTTGTGTTTAATCATCCACTCTAGTAGTCACATAATATGGCCTATAAGTTTAGTTTCATGAGTTTATGTGATTCTAAATATGTCCCTTCTTCAGTATAAAATGGTACCCAAACACTTCTTCCTCCAATATCAATCATTTTTCTTTATTATAATTCATTGGTAAACATAATCAAAGTTCTATGCATTTTAATGTCCCAATAAGTTGTCAAATTTTATGCACTCTATAGTCTATTCTACATAGCTATTTATGGTCCTTTTGCCTCATTTTCAGTTATTTTATAAACTTATCTTTAGCTATTTATGGTCCTTTTGCATCAATTTTAGTTATTTTATAAACTTATCTTTTGAGTTAACGATTCTGTTTTTTAGCTTTAAACTCCATTACTGAAAGGATGTTGATTTATGATTTGTAAAAGTAGCTCCTCTATGCTACCTTATTCTCAACAACATTTACAAGCACCCTTTGATCTTTGTTTCATATGAAATATGACACCACCAAAATCTCCAATATTTCTTTCTCCCATAATTACAAGTTTCTAAACGTTTCCCTTTCCAAATTAGTTAACCCACTAGCTTAAAATAATGATAATGGATAAGAGACAACAATCTTTTTTCAGGGAAAAGTGCTACACATTCCAATCACCTTAACAATGTCAAAGTGGAATTCAGTGACTTAATATGTCCATACTCAAATGCTTAATGATTTATTTAACAGCATCCTTTTTCTTCTATGTTATCTCCTTCTGAATTGTGCTTTAATGTACATTAGAATAACCAAAATGAACAATGCATTTACTGTAAAATTCCATTTCCCGTATTAACACTTCCTCAAGATTTGTACGTGCGTTGTCCTTATTCTTCTCGCTCTCCTTGGTGAAGTAGTAGCACTAATTTGGAATCCTACAGAAAGAAAATTTACGGATTATAACCTATCATCCATTATAGTTCCATGTCATAACTCGAACTGCTGTCTTTCAACAATACGCGTTTGGAAGAATTGCAGACATCGGTAAACATCACGATATAATTACGATGAACGAGTATGTCGAAATATTACAGCACTACTAACTAATTGGAACCCAACGTCGATGTTGTTCGTAGAGGAGAATAGAAGGGTTCAAAACCCATAACTAAAAGAAAGGATAGGTTAAGCTGATTCGCACAGAAATCAAACGGAGAAAGACAAGCAAACGAAAGACGATTACTGGTTCTGGCGATCGGGGAGTGGGATCGAAGGCGGCAGCGGGCGCGTCGACGGAGGGGAGAGCGAAGGAGCAGCAGATTCCATCTGTTGCTTCCCCTTTTCTTCTCCTTTTTCCTGCAAATCGATCGCTTCTTCTTCTTCTTCTTCTTCTTCTTCCGAAGAGGCGTAATCCACGAGCGACATCTCTCTCTCTCTCTCTCTCTCTCTTAAAACAGGAGAGTCGCTCGCTCCCCGTCTCTCTCTTCTCTCTCTCTCTCTCTCTCTCTCTCTCTCGCTCACGTGTTTCCTTTTGGGGGATTATTTGGTGCTTAATACTTTATCGACTACTGTTGAGAATCGGATCCTATTAGGTAGGATCCGAACCCGTTTAAATGAGTACAACTGCGGTGTCACAAGTTGACTTGTATTTCATCAAATCAAATTAACGATCAAATTTTATATTATTAGATTAAAAATATTAAAAGAAAAACTCTTCGGATGGTATCATTGAAAAAAAAAATCTCATAAATATATATATGAGCAAAAAGATCTCTTTATCATCTTTCGTTAAAATAATCAATCTTAGCAAAAGCCTCTATCTTTGCCGTTAGGATCAATCCTACATAAACACGAATAATAATAATAGATCTTAAGCAACGAAGGTTATTATTTTTAATAAAAAATTAAAATTTATGATTATTATTATTAAGGTTATCTTTGGCCTCACCCAATAAGTTAAAGTCTTGGTTGGGATGAAGTACACCGTCATCTCTCTTCTCCTTAGATTAATATGGATCATAGCAACACAACTTTTTAAATTATAAGAATTTTATCGATTACAGTTAATTCCAAGCACCATAGAGAATTCCAAATCATTTGTCCCACCCACTAATTTATTCTCGGGTACCACAAGTGATATCTTATATAAATTAAATTATTAGAAGAAATGGATAAGCATCTCGATATCGTGATACATGAGTTATGAGAGGTAAAAACGCTTGACAAAGTGACTTATTAAGATTAGTCTGTTTCATTCATGAGATTCAAGAGGAATATGTTCTATCCGATTTATGTCTTGAATATACTAATATACTTTCAAGGGAAGGTGCTTTTATGAAAGGATCAATCCAATATGTCATCTTTAACATACTCACATATGACCTTTTCGATTGATTTAGAATAAAATTCTCGAGAATGATATTCTCATATTCCTCTTGATTCAATTACAGGTGAGCTCCGCTTTATTAACAATTAATGCCTGAATAAGGTTGCAATGATATTATTGACCATTTGACAAGTCGAAATGGAGTAGATATTTAAGGGATGTTTTTTTTTACAAGAATTTTAGAAACTTTAGAATTCATAATTATACAATATGGATCCCATCATTTGTAATAAATTGTCTGAAACCTAAAAGGGTATAGATATAGATAAAGATATTTTACATTATATATTGCAATACTGTGGTGATTTAAAAGTAATTTTTTTGATAATAACTTTGGAGCTCAACTTTGTAATGGTTATAGTCTTATTCCAATAATAGCCAATTTAGGTAACTTGAATCATAGAGACATTCTTAATTATATAATGACAATAAATAATATTTTTTGAAATAACATGGGAAATAAATGAATATTAGAATACCATATGACAGGTAGAATGAAGAGTGTATCTTTCATGATTGAATACTGGAAGATTAATCAACGAGTCCCATTTGGTTAAAAAGAGTAAAGAACTAATTCTAATGATTCGTTTCAATGGATTTAAAGATTTGTGTCATCCATTACCTATCAAATGCAACTCATTCATCGAATCCTCAAAATAATTCATTCTATAGATATGCGTTTATAAAGAAGATGATGACTCGCATCTTATCGCGTTTATCATCGGAGGATAATAGAATGGCATAGATTTTTTTTTGTCCCTATATAGATGTCCTTTATGCTATTGAATGGATGGATTACTCTCTTCCTTTGCGGAGAGAAAATAATGGTTCTTCCCGATGGCCTCTCTTTGTGTTTCTTCTATAGTGACTTTGTTTCTTTGGTCGGCAAGTTGAGATCAAAATTTGTGAAGAAGGTGCTTCATACAAACCGAGAGCTCCTTTGGGATGGTGCTATCAATTATATTTTTTATAGGGTGGCAAAATGTTCATCTTGACAAGATGCACCCTTTGTCTTATCTTTTTTGTTCTAGGGATCATCTTTTCTACCTTGTTGTCCCATCCGATGAGACAGTAGAGAAGCATATTAAGAAGCTGAACGACAAATGATCAGATGAAGGTAGTAGAATTCCTTTTATTTAGATATTACTGTCTCTTATTTTATTTTTACTCTAATCAAAGCTTGATAATTCTGTTTATTCATTGCAGATGACAACTTGGCCAACTTACTAAAAGCTCAAATGGCATGCTTGCTTCCATCAAAACATCATTAAATATAAATAGATGAGACACACACTTGTGGCATGGTCCCTTAGATCTTTATTGATGTCAAAGACATGATGATGATGGTTATAGTTGCTAATGCAAAGATGTATGTACTAATTATTCAATTATAATTTCTGACTTTTCTCTTCTATCTCCAATTCATAAGTACTAAAAAGGAAGGAAAAAAAATTTAACTATAATCTTAATTTTATGTTTTATTTTAAGAGATACCAATTTTATAGTGAATTACAAAGATGTGTTGATATATAATTTTTTTTGTATGAAATAAAAAAACGAAATCCATAATTTATTACCTGAATAAAGATGATGTTTTGCATTGTACATTATATATATATATATATATATATATATATATATATATATATATATATATATATATATTACTGTATTGATTAAATGGCCATTTTTGATGCAAGTCACTTTCTTAGATATAACTTTGGAGCTCAAGTTTTTAATGGATCTAATCATAGAGACATGATGCTTAATTATACAATGATAATGAATAATCTTCTGCTGCAATAACTTTAACTCGGAAATAATTGAATGCAAGAAAATGAATATTAATTAGAATACCACCATATGGCGAGTAGAATGAAGAGTCCATTCATTTTCTCATGTTTTGTTCGATGAATTGGTTGTAAACAATTGAATACTGGAAAATGAATCGCAGCATCGGAGTTTGTTAAAAGAGCCAAGTGATAATTATAATGATTTGTTTAGATGAATATAAAGATTCTATCATCTATTAGGCTATCAAATAATACTCAGTTCGTAGAATCCTCAAAACTAATTAGGCCATAGCAATAATCCCTTTGACCACCAAAAATAATTGATTTTTTGGATACTCAAAACGAATTATGTCATATACAATCCATTTATTAAATCCTCAATTCATTTGGTCACTCATTGGACTCAAAATTAAATGAGTCCACGTATGTGTCCACGAAGCAAACGACCCTCATCTTATAGCATTTGTGATTGGATGATCATAGATTGGCTTGGATGTGTTTTAGGATCTTCACTTTTTCCTTCTTTTTCCCTTTGTAGGTTTACACTTTAATATTTTATTATTTAATGCCACATACTCTAATGATTTCTCCCTTTGACGTGAGAATGTAATGGTTCTTTCTTTATATTTATGTTTTAGTGATTTTTTTGTTTAATTAGTTTTCGATGGATCAAAATATGTTACTATATTTATTATACAAATTGATAACTTTAAGCGTTAGCTTGGGGCTATGGTGGTCAAGCAGTCGTTACGATTAATATCCTCAGCCAGCCATCCAAGAGATCATCGATCGAAGAAGAATAATTTATCTACGAACCAAGATATGGTATCGCTTTGCTATTCCTTTTTATCTTGTTAGAGTCTCCTGTTAGGCTAATTGAGGCAAAAGTAGAATAACAGCTTGCATTATGCCCATCAACATTTCCAACTGTTAGGTGAAGTTCATGAATACCTCAACGGGGATGAGCGGGTGGCTCAGATTGATCTTGTTTTCTTTTTTAATGTGACTTTATGGTTAGAACCAATGGTGGTTGCTCCTGTCATGACCTCTTGCATGTCTCCTTATGCTTACTTGAGACCATTACCTTAGTAGCTATGTTTAGGTTGGTCCTATAGAGGACCTCGAGTGTAGTCACTAGCGACCTTTCCACCAATGACTAGAAAAGATGAGAATGCCTAATTCCCATTATGAAAGTTTGAATCATGAGTAATGGATGAGTTTCTTGCATGTCTCATATTTTGATGATGAACTGGGTGACGAAATCAGAGAGTATCTCTTCCTCCCCTAACTTGAGTATGAGCAACATTGCCATCGATGGCCTCGAGCATACATTCCCACACTGGATCTCTCAACATCATTGAGAATACATGATACATCAAAATGTTTGAGGTGTTGTAAAGAGACATCCGGGCACGAAAAGTGGCAATGTGTTCAATCGGGTTGGTACTACAATCAATAGGCTTCTCTTAGATGTTTCTCTTAGATGTTTTGGGTGAATGGGGATCAACTTGAGGTGGGATCGATCAGATTCTACCCCTTGGACCGCTAGAAATCTCATCGTATTTTATCTAGGCATTAGTCTATTTGCCTTAGTTGGATCTTTAGAGAGTCATCTATTAAGTCTATCGATTGAGTCTCTGATTGGGGCGAGGCAAAGCAATGGTGTGGTGCATTGAACTCTACTATTAGGGAGCAAGATGCTCCATCAATTAGCAATTTTATGGACCTCGAGCGATCTTGAGATGCTGGCATCGCATCAATTAGGGGGATTTTGATGGGTGCTAGTGTTAGTAGTAGTTGAGATGTCATCTATAACTAAGATGACAACATCATTTGTTATGCTAGTTGAGGTAGGAGTGGGCCAACAACTTGCAACATGCCCATAAACGTCTACACCTTATGGGCGAGATTCAGGAATATCTTGGTAAGAATAAGCAAGTGGCTCTAGTTTATCCTTGGGGGTAAGGGGCTTAGATCATTGAATAGATACCAGTGCCTTATCAACATCTATGCCGAGATGAACATATCTACATGTGGGAAGAATGACAGTTGCCTCTCTAGTAAAAGTGTTGTGGGTTGGAGGAGAGACTTCCTCACTAGAGTATTCATTGATAGGGTTGATAGGCGAATATTCCTGTAATATCAGGCCTTCCTTCTAGTATCAAATTATTAAGAAAAAATATCATTAATGTCTTAGCCAACCCAATGTATTCTAGACCTGTGTGCATAGAATTATCAAAAGTATCTTCGAGATGGCTTTGAGATAGTTCCAAAGTGGATTTGAGTTGACTCTGAGATAGTTTCGATGTAGCTTCGAAGTGGATCCAAGATAGATTCAAGGTTAATCTTAGGTGGCTTCAAGGTGATTGAGAGGTGGATCTAAGGTAAAACTGTCGAGGTGAAAGTATTGCACTCCTAAGATGCCACTAGCATGTAGACTAAAGTCAAGGGAGGTTTCCCAATTTGATCCCTCCGATGCTCAAGTTAGTAATCTGATGTCCCTAAACGTAAGCTCAAATAGTTCGAGAAAGGAGAGAGTTCTCCTCTTTTCCTTATTTAGGATATGTTTTTATATCTTGAAAAAGAGGAAGCTTGTGATCGTCTTCCTTATCATAAAGGAAGATAAAGAAGTTTAAAATTATCTTTCATATCATAAAGGGAGAAAATGAAGTTTGTAATCATTTCCTTTTTATAATAAACTCAAACAAAGCTCATGCTTATGTGTTTTAAATTTTCATACAAGCATAAAGGATGAATTAGATCTTAAGTGTTAATATATTTCCAATCAGACATGATACAAGCTTTGTGATAAAAGCATCTCAAAGTTGAGATGGATGCCATCCCATTAAAACTTAGAAAACTTAGATGAGAAACAAAGGCGAAGAGGGATTAGAAAGCATGAAAGCATGATTTCACCCCTTCCTAAAGGATAGGATTAGAAAGGAAAAGAGGGAATCTTTTTGAAGAGTCGTTTGATGCAATGCAATTTGATTGAGATATAACACCTTATGGTTTGACTTCATATAAAATACATTAACCAGACAATTTTTTTTTTTTTTGTCTATTTCTAATAGAAAACTTTGGCATACATAATTAGAAAATATGGATCCTATTATTTTGTATTCAATAGTTTGAAATATATTTTACATCACATATTGCATGATTATATTGATTAAATAGTTATTTTTTATATAAGTCATTTGTTAGATATACCTTTGGAGCTCAAATTTTTAATGGATCTAATCTTACCTCCATATAATCTATGAGTGACTAAGGTAACTCGAATCTCATATTCATTCCTAATTATACAATGACAATGAACAATCGTTTTTGCAATAACATTTGGATGTACTTGAATGCAAGAAAATGAACATTAACATGCCATATGGCTAGTAGAAAGAAGAGTGTATTTTTCATGATTTTGTTCATTGAATTGATCATAAATAATTGAATACCAAAACTAACACATTCATTGAATCTTCAAAACTAATTAGGACGTCACAATAATTTGGCATATACAATCCATTTGGCAAATCCAAAATTCATTTGGGTTAAGTCATTCCTCGGACCATCAAAATTAATTTGGAATATTCTATATAATAAACATATGTGTCCATAAAGCAATCGATACCATCATCTTCATTGCATTAGTGATTGCAAGATGGCTTAGATTCATTTTTGAATCGTGTGTTTTCCTTCTTTTTAGAAAACCTATATAGGTGTGCATCTATCTCAATAGTTAAAGCTGTCCATTTGATTACTTAATGTCATTTACTCTAATCATTTCTTCCTTTGCGGAGAGAATTAATTCAATGATTGTTTCAACGTCTCTCTTTGTTGGTGCTTTATGACCCTTTTTGTTCTTTGTTTAATCATTCCTCCGCAAAGTTATAGAAATTGATAGCTACCTTTTTGGATGGTGTTATACAAATGAAAATCCTTCATTCTGTTGAGGGAAATCATTCATCTTAATCTATATAAATAGGAGAGGGACATGTTAATGTATTTAAGCTTTTTCATTTTTTCAATAAAACTTCTTCAATAAAACTTTTTCAATAATTGTTTATCTTCTATTATTTTTATTATGGTATCAGAGCAGTAAGAAAAGCGAAGCTTCGCCCTTGCTTTCGGCCAGCGACCAATGCCGCTGAGAAAAGCAAAGCTTCACTCTTGCCTTCGACCAGTGACCAACGCCGCTGTAGTCAAATTCCTAAGAGGCTCCGTGGCCAATCCTTATCTTCCTCACCGTGATAGTGTAGTCAAATTCCTAAGAGGCTCCGTGGCCAATCCTTATCTTCCTCACCGTGATTGTCTTCGTTGATCTGCTCTTGCTCTACTCACGAAGCTCCTCGCTCATAAATCATTATCGATCTAAGATTGATATCCTTGATAGGAGCAACATCTTGCGGGGGCATGATAGAAGATAAGATTTTCTCAACTATATGAGGAAATCTCCTCTTGAGGGAAATCCTTCCTCCTAATTTGTATAAATAGGAGAGGGACATTTGTTGAGGGAAATCCTTCCTCCTAATCTATATAAATAGGAGAGGGATATGTTAATGTATTTAAGCTTTTTCACTTTTTCAATAAAGCTTCTTCAATAATTATTCTTATCTTTTATTATTTTCATCAATTCCAAACGTCCATCGCACCTTTTTTGTTTTCTTTATTTTCTAATTATCATCTTTTCTGCCTTCTTCTCCCACCACCCGATAGAACAATGGAATGGGATCTGATCTTTCTTAAGAAGCAAAACAATATGGTCTTCGAAGTTGAACGACAAATGATTAATGGAATGGAATCTTTCTTAAGAAGCAAAACAATGTGGTCTTCTTCTTCATAATAGAGAAATAGATGAACGACAAATGATTAATGGAATGATATCTTTCTTAAGAAGCAAAACAATGTGATCTTCTTCATGATAGAGAAAAAGTTGAATGACAAATGATTAATGGAATGACATCTTTCTTAAGAAGAAAAACAACGTGGTCTTCTTCATAATAGAGAAGAAGAAGATGCATGACAAATGATTAATGGAATGCCATCTTTCTTAAGAAGCAAAACAATGTGGTCTTCTTCATGATAGAGAAGAAGTTGAACGACAAATGATTAATGGAATGACATCTTTCTTAAGAAGAAAAACAATGTGGTCTTCTTCATAATAGAGAAGAAGAAGATGCATGACAAATGATTAATGGAATGTCATCTTTCTTAAGAAGCAAAATAATGTGATCTTCTTCATGATAGAGAAGAAGTTGAACGACAAATGATTAATGAAATGACATCTTTCTTAAGAAGCAAAATAATATGATCTTCTTCGAGAAGAAGTTGAATGACAAATGATTAATGGAATGACATCTTTCTTAAGAAGAAAAACAATGTGATCTTCTTCGTAATAGAGAAGAAGTTGCATGACAAATGGTCGAACTTGAACGAGATGTAGAGAATTGCACAACAAATGATCGAACTTGAACGAGATGTAGAGAAAAGCATATTAAGAAGAAGTTGAACGAGATGTGTTATGGTCTGATTAGGGTAGAATTTTATTTTGTTAGATATAATTATCTTTTTTATTATCATCAAAGGGTAAATGCATTTTACTTTATATTTTTTGTATATTCCTTGCAGATAACAGCTTTGCTAATTGAGTGTGGACTTGGAGTCAACTGTTGAAGCTTATTCAGTCAAATGATGACCGAGTCACTCAACTATTGAAGTGTTCTTTGGTTACCAGAGTTGTTCAAATGTAGAAACCATAAGATTCCATTGATGCAAAGTCAATTCCGATTGACTTATTAAAGGTTCGATTTGAAATTTTTGCATCAAATATTGAACCTCCTATCCATTTGTGATTGCAAAAGATCATTAAATATATAAATATATGACATATTTATGGCATGATTATTATAGTTGTTGGGTATATATATATATATATATATAGTTCGTATTTTGATTCAACTAAAATATAAATCTTATATTTTATTTCCAATCATAAACAATAATATAAATTAATTTAATTTGTATTTGTATTTTTTTAATTTGAAGAGATACCTTGAAGTTCAAAAAAAAAATCATAATGAATGACAAACATGTGTTTCTAATATCACTCAATATTAAACTCTTATGTATGAAAGAAAAATCTTGATTTTAAAATTGAATCATAATTTATTACTCGATTTATGTGGTTCGGATAATGCAATGAGGATTCTAAGACGTACCCTTACAAATACAAATTTATGAGGATTCTTTCACCAATTTAACTTCACGGATATTAATTACTCACTTAGGAGAATAGGATTTGAGTCATAGAAATAATTTACTAACATTTAAAGAGATGATCGTACACATTTACCTTTCGAGTTCTACGTGCAATCGATACACTATTTTTTATTATTATTTAATCTAATTTAATTTCATAAATCTAGTAATATCATAATGCACAAAATAATGAACATAATAGTATATTTTAGCATTTTGCTACTTATAACTATTCTTTTTCGTCATCCAAAATGATATTTGTTTGCACGAATAAAACAGTATGTGTCACCAAATTAAACAATGCATACGTAATATTCATTGGAAACCATTATACATCACGTAAGTAAGAAAAAAGCTAAATAATCCATCCACCAGTGTGATTGATGACATGTATATGAATGTCAAGATCGTTGTGGTATTTAACCTATGTTTACTTTGTGAGCAAAAAGTTCAAATTAAGTTATCCAAAAGATACTAAATACATGAATATTCAACCAACCCTCAACTAGGCCATGTTGGGCCTGGGAAATTGATCATAAATTTATCTATCTATCTATCTTTTCGATATTGATATTGAAATGCAATGACTTATAAATTTATTGGAGGATATTTCAAACCCTAAATCTTTGATAAGTGGATTAAGTACACCGTCGTAAAATCATATTTTAGAAATTAAATTTTAACAAATTGTATAAAATAAGTATTAAAAAAAATCATTTTTTAAAGAATCATTCGCAAAGAGAGCTAGAGAAGAATGATCTTTTAAGTGCCAAAAAGATCCATGAAAGGATATTAATTAAACACAAAGGTAAGAAACAAATTGAACTAATGCCATATTGAATGATTATGATGAATTAAAAAAAAAAGAAAAAAATTATATTTTTGATGATTTATTCTATTAAGACTACATCTCTATTTGAGTCCCTAATTAGCTCAATAGAAACAATATATATATAAATATATTAAGCATTGAATCTAACTCAAAACAAATATTTTAAATTTGTTTTCTAAATCTTGTAATAAAACAATAAAGCCTCCATCGTCTAATGAATAAAAAAAAAAGTATTTTTCAGCTAAACTAATGATGTGAGCAAAGGTAAATAGTGAAGATGAGATTAAATCATTATCATCATTTATTATAATTGATAATGCAAAGATGTCATTTCATCTTTCCTAACAAAAAAGTATGCAACACAAACACGGAAGAGATGAATACTGTAAATCCCTTTCTCAAGCACTCTTTTTGGTCTCAACATCATGGAAGAAGAGCCCAACAATTCATCGAGTTGGTTCCTCTCCGCAGCATCCCTCTCTCCTTGTCGTCTCAATCGGCCTTGGCAAATAGCAGGATGAAGAAGACAACAACATCTCCATCAACATGCAGAACAAATTCCACATGGAAAATTAACCTGGAGACAACACAATCTTCCCAACTCAATCACCAGGATTCTAAGTGCACCTGCTGCCTCTTCACCTCCACAAGTGTGGCTTTCGATGCCTTCCCTTCCACCCACTCAACCATCGAAACCAGCACCAATGTTTGGAACTCAGTTCCTTGAGGGACTCTTACATTGTTGGAATTTTGTTGGTGGATGCATGTTTGATAGCCACACGCTTCGATGTCGATCGCAAAAAAGAGAGGAATATATTCTCCATTTTCTTTGGAACATCATCATGATCTATGAGCGACCTCTCCAATTAGAACGAGCATTAATTTTTTTGGTTGGATAATAATATATATATATACATATATATATATATATACATATATATATATATATATACATATATATATATATATATACATATATATATATACATATATATATATATATATATATAGAGAGAGAGAAAGAGAGAGAGAGGATTATTGATAAATGAATAAATAAGAAAATAGTGCATTAAGGTTGTAAAGTCATTTATCTCTAATTTTCTATGCCACATATGTCCTTTCAATATATTATATTTCATATCATTCATTTCGTTAATCCATGTTATATTATATTACATGTATATATATATCTGAAAACTTCATTCAAATATACACATCAAAATTTGTGTAGCATGATTTTCTTACTAATATTTGTAATTAGTAATTGACTTAGTAATTGGTCATATTTCATTAAAATGTCATTGTGTCATGTGCATATCCTCATCCATACATTTGGCTCGAGACCAAATAATAGATAGATACACTGTGTTTCATTTTATCATGGAGGAGGTGGAATGATCTCTCAGCTCCCATTCAACCGATATATCAATACTCAAAGATATAAAAGATCCAAATAGTCGATCTCAAATAATTAAAATATTTAAATTAGCTATTATTATCGTACGCACCGTTAGGATATTCAAAATCATGAAAACAAAATTTTAGATCATAAAATCATTTAATAATATATTATTTTGATGATAACAGTATTCTAAATATGTCAATGACATTTCAACGTGACTGAGAGGAAACAAAATAAAAGCATAAAAAGAAAGGGAAGGTACAATTAATAATGCATAATATGGCTGTTACTAATGATACGACTAATGCATGATGTGGGTTGACATATGAAAGAAGAGGAACGAGATTTCTTTGTGCCTAAATGCTGGTTTCTTCCCCCCACAAAGCATCCAAAACAAAACACATCATCATTAGGTTGCATTAGGGTTTTCATCAAGCCAGCGTATGAATCATGCCCAAGTATCGCTTGCATGACAAGTCACACCAATCACTGGAAAGCATATATGCTGTGGCCACTTCAATCCATCCATGTCAACAACAGTAAACACTGGTATCTGTCTTTCTCTGATAATTGCACATAAAATGATGCATTGTTTCTTCTCCTTGTTCTTTCTAATTCCTTATCAATTCAGCATCACCCACTTATCTCTTAATAAAGTCGTTTATATTCTTCTTTTGAAGTGTGAAAATGTGGAACAGCTTTAGAGATTGTACACTCTGCAATTTTGTTCAAGAATCAAAAAAGTAGAATAATATATCCCTAGGGAAGAATAATTTATAGAGTTTGTGTTCGAAAGTGACGAGGAATAAAGAGGAAAACGAAAAGAAGGAACCTCCAAGAGTTTCACCCTATCGTTGATAATATAATTCATGCATGTAATAACCATGGGCATAAGCCAATTTGGAATTTTAGTTAGCGTAAGATCTTATAAGTTACTATGGCGTGGGTGATGACTGTAGTCATTTGAGGCTAATAAAAGGACAATTCAATGTATAAGTTTATCTTAGTAGGGGTCTAGAAAAAAAAAAAATCAATAGGCGTAGATTTATTCATGATATTTTCGATATAATTAATGATGTAAACCCAATCGAACATTATTAATATTATACTGACGATGATGTATAAGACTCCTTAATATTCATATTGGACCTCTGAAATCTTGAAAACTTAGAATCATGATATTGTAACTCCAAATAAGATAAGGAAAACGATAACACTTGATCGTTTCATATTTTAATTTTAATTAAAATATAATTAACTATATTTATTTATAATTATATATATATATATATATATATATATATATGTATATATGTATGTATGTAATTATATTTTATTTATTTATATATGTGAGTTTATATTATTGACAATGAATGAATCAAGTCAAATTGGTCAAAAATAATATATGTAAAAGTGAATATCAATGCAATCTAAAAGTTTCTAATCATTAAATACTTAATGGATCGAATCTAATATACGCCACCCGTTTCTTTTGAACTTTACCGGCTGAGGTTATTCTTGATCCTCTTGCAATCTCATACACACACACACATGAATATTTTCTTAACATATATATATATATATATATATATATATATATATATATATATATATATAGTCATCAAAAAAATCTCTTTCCATTTCAACATGGGATTGTTTCCTTCACTTCTGAAAAGGTTCAGATTATTGTCTCCATACAAGAAGTAAATGAGCAATTGTTTCTCTATATACAGGACTCATTGCATGCGCAATAGCATGTAATAAATACTATGATGCATATATTTGTATACAAAGTAGAGTAATTTTAGTTCTTAACGCAGTGATGTGACTATTTTCATATCGATTGTAACCTAAGCTTTGATTGTGTGAGTATTTCTTTTGGCAGTACATCGCGAGTGGTATCAGATTGTTTGATGATTCTATTGGAGATGTGATAGTAACAATAGCATGACAAGGCATAATGTTGTTGGATCTCACATCACCAACACGAATCTTAGTTAAAGGGGGGCAAATTCACGAGAAAAACTCCATTTTTTTTGGGAAAATTTTTTCTCTATTTTTAGAATTTTCTATCTGTATTCTTTTTTTTTAATCTGATATTTGAAATACCCATGCCACTTATCATTATTCCTTTCATTTTTCTATATATCCGTCCATGCGATCAACCGGTCTAGTTATAATACCTTTATACTATATATTATAGTAGTTTTAATAATACTAGAAAAATATTATAATGTAATATAAAAATACTATATTTTTATGAAAAATACTTGATATAATATTTTTATGTTACATTATAGTATTTTCCTAGTATTGTCGAAAACACTAGTAACATATTACAAAAACATCGTAGCATAAAAATATCGCAATACAGTGTTTTCTTAGTATTATTGAAAACGTTGTAACATTATTTTTTGTACTACGTTATAGTATTTTCTTGGTATTGCTGAAAATATTACGACACGATGTAAAACTACTATAACTAGACCAATTCACCCGAGAAAATGAAAAGAAAAGAAATAGATAACTAGTTATCAAATCAAGAATATCTCATATATTAGGCAAAGAAAACGTTGTTAGAGAATTCTGAAAATAAGGGACACACAATTTGGGGAAAACCCAAAAAGAAAATGTATTTTCAAGAATTCACTCCTTTTTTTTTTTTTAAAGTCGGACGTAGATTTATTTTGATTATTTTTAATATTAGTTGTTAGATATATATAAATGAGAGAAACAATATTGATCTTTTTAGTCACACTTTTAAATTTAGATTTGATAAAGTTTATGCTAATCATCATGAAAAATTATTTAGTTCTAAAAAATCAACTATTGTTCAGATGGCATGCTCCTAGTGGCAAGAAAATGTGGTTGAATATTTACACTTTTGGGGATATTAAGGAATTTAACTACTTTGACCTTCCTAGCTATTAGGTCATGGATGTCTAAGAATAATGATCTAAGGTACCAAATTTATACTGTTGGTGTCATTTACATAGATTTCTGAATTTACATGCACTCAAATATGATGGTGTGGGTTTTAAGAAGACTTTTGAAGATGACAAAGGAGTGAAGCCATCCATATCTTGCAAAGTCCAAATTAGATGTAAAAGTATAATCAATAATATAGTTAAAGTTATGAGGTGATGAGAAAAAAATCTGATTTAATATTATCAATCGACGTATTTTCAAAAAGAAATAAGTCATTGGTGGCGAAAATTGTCTTTCTTTAAAGAGTTGGAGGCTTTGGCACGAAGGGTGTGACAACATGAATGATTTTTTGTTTACCTAAATATACCATAGTGTAGTAGCAATAATGCTTTAAAGTAAAAAAAATTATAAGGAATTAAGAGTAGACATTGACAAAAATTCAATCGGGAAGCGACCTAAAGTTGTATCCAACCCCGTAAATTTTATCAATAGTAAAGAATTTGAAGGTTATCGAAGTTGAAGATGTTTAGAAAGATTATATTAGAAGGTAAAAAAGTATCAGAAAAAAAAATTAAATTTTTTTTTTGTTTCCACGTGTCTTGATACCGATTTGTGAGATAAATTTTAATATATTGGAATTCAGAAAGGATAATGTTGGATTATCTTTTTTACAAGTACCTACGCCCAACCTATAAAAGGAAATCACCAATGAATACTCTTTTCGTCGATGCAAGAAGAGAGGACCAACGATGGTACCCTTTTGCTCCTCCTGTCTCTCTGATGAATGCTTCCAAGTGGGGTTGAAACCATGCAGGACAATTGCACATCACATGAGCTTGGATGTAGCAATGGAGGGACAGGAAATATTTTAATTTTTATCCCTATAAAAAAACATATTACTTTTTCTTTTTTGAACGGATTCTCCAAAAAAAAAAAAAAATTAAAAGCCATTTGATTTATCTTTTCCTAAGGAGCACCTTATTGTCATTTTACTTTCTCTTACAACATTTTTTAACTTCCAGCATTGTTCTAAAACCGTTGTGGTGTCTTATTCCTGGTCAAAGATTATTATTTATAGTTAGATTTTTAAAATTTTAAATTTTATATTAAAATATTTATAATTATAAAAATAAAAATATTTAATTTTATTTATCCTAACGTCGTTGTTTTTATCGATGAAAGATACAGCATTAACAATACGTGCGTGAATGACATAAAAACGAATGACAACACGTGCGTGATGGATGTGACGTCGTTGGTGGCTAATATGGTGGTGGTCGATGATAATGGTGCTATGGTCAATTTTACTATTGTCAATCCAAACATCAACGACAAAAAAAAAAGAAGAAGACAAAACAGTGAGATATCTACATCAACATCAGAGGAGGAAGAGAAGGGAGGTGACGCATCTTCATCAGCATTGCATCGCTCTACCTTCTTTTCCTCCTCTAATGATGAGATATCTACATAGACGACAAAAGAGGAAGAGACGAGTGATGAGACATCTGTATCATCGAGAATGAGAAGAGAGAGGGAAGATGGGGTAAGTGAGACAACGCGATGCAACATCATTCATGCATATGCTATCTTGTGCTATATCTTCTTTCTGTAAAGTCGACAATATTAGGATAAATGAGATTAAATATTTTATTTTCATAAGTATAGAGATTTCAATGTAAATTTTTTAAGCTTAGGGAGTGGGATGTTAAATATTTTACGATTCAATAAATTTTTGAATCGGTTCACATAAATTCGAACCAACTTCAAAATTTGTAATTAAATAACCTTAATAATTATTTCCTATAATAGTCTTAAATATTTTACGATTCAATAAAATTTTGAATCAGTTCAAATAAATGCGAACCAACTTCAAAATTTGTAATCAAATAACCTTAATAATTATTTCCTATAATAGTCTTAAATATTTTACGATTCAATAAATTTTTGAATTAGTTCAAATAAATTCCAACCAACTTCAGAATTTGTAATCAAATAACCTTAATAATTATTACCTATAATAGTCTTAAATATCTTCTGGTTCAATAATTTTTTGAATCGGTTCAAATAAATTCGAACCAACTCCAAAATTTGTAATCAAATAACCTTAATAATTATTTTCATTCAAAGTTTAAATTTAAAAAGCATAAATACAATAATTACTCATTCCTTCAGAGCAGAATCGTCGTAAACTGTAATGATGGAGGAGCCAATAAGCCATCGACAACCTACTTCAAAGACGAGATACACGTATAAGAAACTGACGCGTGCATGGATCAATCTTGGATTCGTTCCGGAGACGAGAGGGCGGCGGCGGCAATCTGATCTCTCTCTCTCTCTCTCTCTCCCATATATTCCACTCCCTCTTAGATTTTGCTCTCCCTCCCCCACCCCATCGTGAACAACGTGTTCCAAGCACACCGTTAAAATACCCATTCCCTGCTTACTCTTCTCGTTAAAATGTCACCGAGGCATATGTAATACGATGCAACCACGGGATGAGTGGGTGATCGCGGGTGTGTTGTGTTGCGCAAAGCAAAGGGGGACAAGATATGAATGGGAAGCCAGTGGGTTGTTGGTGGGCACACGAGAAGAAGTGGGCCTCGAGCTTTTTGGGTGGTCCCGCCCCTTCCCCTGTGGGACACGGAATGGTACCGTTGTTGATGATTTAATGACGTGGCAGTTGCGACGATCGGTGTGACAGCTGCCACGTGTTGATATCTAGTGTGTGTGACGACGGCCGGTGGTGATAGCCGCCGCGTGTCAGTGTCGTACTGTGCGACGCCCTCCAATCAAGTGGAGGGAGGACGTGAGAAGCTCAGGCGGAGGACAGCTTTTTGAGGTGGTTCTCGTTTCCTTGTGCCACCATCCTCCTCCTCTCGGAGATGCCTCCATCCCATCTTTGTCCTGCTAGTTTTGTCCCTTCGGATTTCCATTTCGATTTTTTATGCATCCCTTCTTCTTCGATCGACTGATATGCAGTTGCCGATATCAGTATATTTTTTGTTTGAGGGGATCAAACTGACGACCCACTTGCAGTTGATTGGGCGTTCATACGTACCAACCAATGGGAACGCGGCTTTAGACGCCCACCACACCTTTTTTATTTGTTGTATATATTCCATCGTATGTTTCATGTTGCTGCTGCTGCTTTTGACCTCTCTTCTTCCTTTCCTTGGTGGTGCAAACAGCTGTGTAAAGACACCGAATCTTGGCCAAACACATTCCCTTTTTCGCTTGCTGGGTTGGAAGCATGGACGGTGGTAGGCTAAATCTAGGGTGGAAGCATCACCCTTCGCTCGAAATAGATTTCACAGTTGGGTCGCTGCTGACTGATACATACCACCATTTTCATTCGGCGCTACTATACAATCTGATTGTACTGGTGGTCCCCCAATATTTTGGACTCTTATCGGTGCGGCTAAGGCTATACCTCTAAAACGTGATCTCAACCCAACCAAAAAGGCCAAGTCAATCGATCGATCTAATCCGGTGGAACAAATCGGATTGATTCACCCTAGGGAGATCGTAGCATTTAGTTGCTACGTCTAGCCTTTGACTACTGCAGCCAGTAACACCACTCGACGCCCAACTCCCCACCGCATGGAACCTAGAACGGAATCCTTCACCGGCCGTGCTTAGGTGATAGGAAGAATCCCGACGCTTGCACATTTCCCTGCCGCTGTCACTTTAAACACCTTTAACCCTCCCTCGCCGTCGATCCATAAGGTGACATGGATCATCAGACCCCCTCCCCCGTGCCGGTGGTGGTGCCCGAGTCTCTGGCGTCGGAGGGGCCACCGTTCCGACGATTACATGATGGTGGGCTCGGTAGGAACCAGATCGACGGTCTCGAACCGACTTGAGCGTGACCTCACAAAGAAGAACCAAGGACAATGATTCAACCCATCTGTAAAGGAACCATTAGGAAGGTGACACGAGATGTTGGCGTCCTATTATAGCCCGAGCCGGGGGGGGCCGCCACCCGTCGCCCCTCCGACGTCTCGATATCGGGCTCCAACACCACCGCTGGGTTTCTAAGATGTCCAGAGAAAGCTTGCCTTCAGCTAACAAAGGTAGAGCTTCCTCAGACAACGGCCCAAAAAGAAGGGCACGGTTGCGTCCAAAGTCGCGGACATTGAATCGAACACCGGTTGACAATCTTGCGGCCTCTCACTTGCCCCTTTAAATCCCCCTTCCTCCCCCTTCCACTTCCGCTGCTCCTCCCTTTCTCCTCACGCTTCTTCCATATATAACCATGCATTGTCTCCTTCGACAACACAGCGTCGTCTTCCTCGAGCTCTTCCTCGTCTTGGTCCTAGGCGGCATCGCCATGCATGTCTCCGACCCTGACGTGCCTTCCTCGCTGGACGCACTCCGCCTCGAGGGCAACTTGAGCTTCCACGACGTCTCCCTCGCCGCAAAAGACTTCGGGAACCGCTTCCGGTTCCTGCCGTCGGCGATCCTGCACCCAGTGTCGGTCTCGGACATCGCCGTCATCATCAAGCATGTGTTCCAAATGGGTCCGAGCTCGAAGCTCACCGTCGCGGCCCGAGGCCACGGGCACTCGCTGCAGGGCCAGGCGCAGGCCGATGGCGGGGTCGTCATCCACATGGAGTCGCTCCGCGGAGGCGGGACGCGGGTGCACGCCGGGGAGCGCCCCTACGTGGACGCCTCGGGAGGGGAGCTGTGGATCAACGTGCTGCTCGAATGCCTGAAGCATGGCCTGGCGCCCAAGTCCTGGACCGACTACCTCCACCTCACCATCGGCGGGACGCTGTCCAATGCCGGGATCAGCGGGCAGGCGTTCCGGCACGGCCCCCAGATCAGCAACGTCCACCAGCTCGAGATCGTCACAGGTTCTCGTGAGCACGCCGCAAGTTTACCATGCAGCACCATCACCGATCTGTGCATGACTCTGCATCGAAACGTTGGGTGCAGGGAAGGGCGAGCTGCTTACCTGCTCGACCGAGGAGAATGCCGCCCTCTTCCACGCTGCTCTCGGAGGCCTCGGCCAGTTCGGAGTCATCACCGGAGCCAGGATCGCGCTCGAACCAGCGCCGGAGATGGTAGGGACTCCGTGGCACCTCGTCCGGTTGTAGCGACAAAATTCAGCAGCGCTGACGAGTGGCTTCTCACAGGTGAAGTGGATCAGAGTTCTGTACTCCGACTTCTCCAGCTTCACGGAGGACCAGGAGATGCTCATCTCGGCGAGGGAGACCTTCGACTACATCGAAGGATTCGTGATCATCAACCGGACGGGACTGCTCAACAACTGGAGATCGTCGTTCAACCCGCAGGATCCCGTTCAAGCCAGCCGGTTCGACTCCGACGGGAGGATCCTCTTCTGCCTCGAGATGACCAAAAACTTCAACCGAGACGAGGCCGATGTCATGCACCAGGTGATCATCCCCGGTCCACACCCCTGCAATGCATTGTCTGCAGGCCATGAACGTGCGGTAACCTGTGCCTGTGATCGCAGCGAGTCGAAGCGCTTCTGTCGAGATTGAGGTACATACCGTCCACCCTCTTCCAGTCGGAGGTCACCTACCTGGAGTTCCTGGACAGGGTGCACGTCTCCGAGGTGAAGCTGCGGTCCAAAGGCCTGTGGGAAGTTCCGCATCCATGGCTGAACCTTCTCATACCCAGAACCAGGATCAAAGACTTCGCAGAAGAGGTCTTCGGCAAAATTCTCACAGACAGCAACAACGGTCCCATCCTCCTGTACCCACTTCACAGATCCAAGTAATCGAATCGGTTCTTCTTCGATTCATCTTACGGTCCTGGAATTGCTTTATCTCACATCGATTCGTGGCTGCAGGTGGGATAACAGAACATCGGCAGTGATTCCAGATGAGGAGGTCTTCTACCTGGTGGCGTTCCTCTCGTCGGCGCCATCTTCCTCGGATCATGACAACTTGGAGCGTGCACTGAAACAGAACGATAAGATCTTAGACTTCTGTAACAAGGCAGGAATCCAGATGAAGCAATACTTGCCACACTACACAACACAGGAGGAGTGGAAGGCCCACTTCGGTGACAGATGGGAGCTATTTGCTCATAGAAAAGGCATTTATGATCCCCTGTCGATCCTTGCTCCAGGACAAAGGATTTTTCGGAAGGTCGTACGGTCCTCACGACGGTAGCTTCTGTGCAGAGGCCACATCTCGTCTTGCACGGAAGCAACTCTCCACAAGAGCTACACAGGTCGAAAGAGAGGACAGTAAATCCGGTTGACCGTGAGCATTCGAATGCAACGCCGGGAAGAACTAAAGAATCACGAAAAGCTAACCTGGGCAGCTGAAAGTTCTCCTTACGGTGGTGGAAAATGACATTTGAAAGGATGATATCGGGATCGAAATAATAATGATTCCATCAAAGTATCATGAATTTGCCAGAAGACAGAAAAGAAAAAAAGAAAACAAATCAATCATCGAATTGTCTACATTTTCTCATCAAAAGAATTTGATTCTGCTGTACCACATAATTAAAAGTTGAAGATCTCCAGAAACCTGTTGAGCCAAATGGAACATCCAACGCCACAGATTGCCAATTTGTTCTACAACATAACTAGCGAATTTGTTATTGCAACTCGATGATATATATAGCTTCCTACGTCGCATTCTTTTTACCTCATCAATTAATAGCCTCCGCTACAAACTCATCCTCGAAAGAAACAACTTGTCACAAACATCTGTTGATTCTTTGATCTCTTTTCTTCCTGGTTAAACTATATAGCTTCTTTCGCTTCCAGATTAATATATGACAGGTAAATTCTTGCAGGAACGGATTCACAAGGCCAAAGGAACTGCCATGACATCTTGGATGACATGTGGTTGACCTTGTTATGTAACCCAACTCATCCTCAGTTTTCTTAATTGCAGGCTAGGTTTTTTGGCATACACGTTGACATATTGGTAGTCAAAGAGCAGAGAGATCCATGAATAGCTTCCTCACATAAAATTTTCCCAAGTTGTCAGTCCATTATATCAGTCTTTTCAACCAATAATTTTTTGATATTGCACCACACCATTAACTCCTTTCGATGAATCATAGCTCGTTCTTCATCAAGGATACATCAATCTTGTTGATGTATTAGTTTTCTATTGTTCAGTTGAACCATCCATTCATTTCAGTAGCTCATATATCTTAAACGAAGAACAGAGACCATCAACACACCATACCATTAACTTCTTTCGATAAATCGCAGCTTGTTCTTCATCAAAGATACATCAATCTTGTTGATTTATTAGTTCTCTGTTGTTCAGTTGATAGCTCATATATCTTAAACGAAGAACAGACGCCATCAACGGGTGATAACTAATAAGAACATCCTTCACTAAGCCATGAAAAACTGAGTCTGATGTTGATGTCGACAGATGACGACGAAGTATGTCAATGAAAGATATCTTTAGTAATAGTAAGCGTAGGTAGATCCATTGCCATCACCAAATTGTTGAAAGTCCAACCTCTACAAAGCCATCCCTCGAACTTTATAGTCCACCGGCACATATTATTGCTCAATCTACAATAACCCTATAAGTAGTGTAAATGATTGTGAAGAGATGAAAGACTTCAATTCGTTGTATCAAAGAACCATTTCAGGACATACTAATACATTCCTAGATAAGATTGCCCATTGATCGACTAAAAAGAAGTGTTTAGCAAGGAGAATGCTTAAGTGAAAATAGTTAACGAATTAAAAGTAAGAAATTTGTTGTCAATGATAGAAAAAAAAAGAAATCATAAAAGAGGAGTTAGCATATTTCAAACTTCTAAATAAACAATGCATGAGGAGTGGTGCTCATTAGGTCATCAATTTCTTTGACCTAAAAAAAGGTCTTGTGTCTGTGGAAGTTCAATTTATTCTAGGGTTCATTAGCAGAGGATCATTTCCCTGTCAAATCAATTAGGAGCAAAGTTAGGTTTGTCTCCACTAGAGGCTAAGGACTGTGAACCTTAGAGACCAAGCAACAAAAGTAGGCTTAAATCAATCATCTTTATGAACATATGGAGGGCATCATTTTCTTCCTGAGTTCCACAAAGTGCCTAGTTACATTTTAGCTACCCTTTCTGATTACTATCAGCACTGTCATGAAGTCACAGCAAGCCATAGAGATCTTGATTTGCCATTGCTACAGCATTAGTTAGGGACAATAGAAAACCATCATTAATGGGAATAAGATCTTCGAAAAGTAAAATAAATGTGAGCCACCATTAATGTCAGTATGTGAAGAACATGTATATGTTCACTGCTTTTTGTTCCATTGATCATCTACTCTCCCTGAGGCCAAACCAAGAAATCGACTCAATGGAGGTACGGATAAGGGTTGTACCAAAGTTACCTAAGAACAAGGCACATCAAAGAATAGGAACAACAGTTCCTAAGGAAGCAAATGAGTCAAGGCTAGCCCATCGACACAATTGGCCAGCCCATAAAATGCTAAATGCAAAATACAAGGGTTCAAATTAGCTTTTATGGATGTTATGTGTCAAGCTGCATCAGGATTTTTCAAGTCACCAAATTCGGATTAATCCTTTCTCAACCTAGTAAAAAGTTTATTAATATTTTATTATACTTTATAATCTTTATATATAATTTTTTATGTGCTAAAGTCAATTGATGTGTTCAAGTTTATAATTTTAGCTTAAGATATGATTTTAAAACCTTTGAAAGATGATGGATATTGCTTTCAATTGGTTGGGCTGAAGGATGTCTCTCCTCCCCTCTAGTGGGTGGACCTCCAATGAGTGAATCCTAGCCAATGCTTTTTATTTCGGTACGATTTGTGAGAAAGATCAGTGGGAGGCCCCTCTCTTATCCTTGCTTTTCTTTTTGCTCCTCTTTCTATAACAAACCTTCTATATCAACCTTGTTCGAGGGTTCCAAAGAGTTTATCTTGGGCACATATCATTTGCATGTAAGATCTCTGGCTTTGACTCCTCTCTATTGTTATTCTTAATGTATCTAGTCTTCTTCAAACGACTATGCTACTTTTGATAAGAAATAATTAAGAAAGTGTGTAAGTTTTGGAAGTTATATCTAATTGGACTCCTCTCCTCTTCGGTCCTCCTCTCGAGGAGCATGTGCTTCCCATAACCCATGTGGCTCCTAACGATAATTGATTGGATGAGGCTAAGGCACGGTCTCTTGTACTTTTCATGAGAGGCAGGGCTCAAGGCCTACAATATACTAACGCTACCTTATGCTACCTTATGTGAGTCTTCTTTCACCAATCAAGATAAATAGATACTGATGGATCTAAATCCAATCAAATATATGGACGATTCAGATGTGGAGGCATCTTGATCCACTTTAGGTGATGGTGGGTCTTCTCTAAGTAAACCTACAACTAACAAATTTGATTGAATGAAGAAGATATTTATATAGATTGGGACTTGATTACTTAGGACTCATTTCAATCCCAAGTTTAAGAGGTGGGATTGACTCTTGTAACTCTATCTTCTATAGTGGCCTCCATGGAGCAATTTGATGTAGCGAAGGTCTTAACTGGACCTTTTGCTCCCTTAGGTATTGGGATCTCTAGTAGGGTGTGATGGGATATAAAGCGGAATCACAATCAAATAGAACACCAAGATATACGTGGAAAACCCCTCCAATGTGAAGGGTAAAAACCACGGGGCAAACTAGAGATAATCCACTATGAGAATAATGAATATACAAATCTCAATCTCTTACCCTAAACCCTAGCAACAATCACAAGAGAACAACTAGGATACAAGGATCACGTCACTGTCCACAATATCTAAAACCTCCCCAAGTAATCATAGCAAGTGTTTACTGTAGATTTGATCTAACCTGAGATGAGAACACTACTAGATGATGAAGAATAGTCTCTCTATGTTGTCCTTGTTTTCTTCCCTTTCTTTCTCTTATTTTTCTACCTTTTTCTTCTCCTCTTTACTGCTACAAAGATCTCTATGTTGCTGTAGTTTTTCTCTAAAAAATGCAGCCACCACACCCCCCTTATATTGATTTAGGGTTAGGTCAAAGGGGTATGGGCTATGGGCTGATAAAGTCCACCATGGGCTGAACCCACTTTGGGCCGTCAACCCAACAACCTCCCCCTTCAGCTCATAAAGGGAGGCTATCCCATGACTCCTCAATGTGAAGCTATACCGGCATATCTCCTGTCTTTCTTTTGGTAAAGTTTTTCACAATCAATCTAGCTTTGTACTTTGGTTGAGAACAATATTCTTGAGTCTTCAACCTGAAAACCCACTTGTTCTTCAAGGTCTTCATTTCATTTGGTAGTAGCACCAAATCATAAGTGTGATTCTTATGAAGAGCATCCATTTCTTCCTGCATAGCAACTAATCACTTCTCTTTCTGCTCACTTTCAACTTCTTCTTGGTAACTCTCTGGTTCACCTACATTAGTAAGCATTACATACTCATCTGTAGAGTATCTTCTAGAAGGTTGACGTTGTCTAGAAGATCTTCTCAATTGAGGTTCTGCAGGAAGTTGCTCTCCAACTTCTTCTTGCTCAACATGTCCTGTAAGTAGATCAACATCAGACTCTATACTATCTTCTTGCACATCTCCCCCATCACCCTGATATACTGGAGGAGTAATTGGGTCACAATCTGCTAATCCTTCTACAAAAGTATTGGTTGGTGTCTTCTTCTTCAAATCTTCAAAAGTTTGATCCTCAAAGAAGACTACGTCTCTGCTTTTAAACACCTTCTGTTTTTCTCGATCGTGTGAGTAGCCAAGAAAAATACATTCTTTAGTCTTACCATCCAGCTTGGACCTCTCATTGTTTGGAATATGTGCAAATACACGACAACCAAACACTCTCAAATGTATGTAGGAAATATCTTTCCCTGACCATACATGCTCTGCAACATCACCATCTAGGGTTGTACATAGTGATAAGTTGATCACATCAACCGTAGTCCTCAAAGCCTCATCCAAAAACCTTTTGGGTAGCTTAGCCTGTGAAAGCATACATCTGATCTTTTCCATGATGGTACGGTTCATCCTCTCTACAATTGCATTATGCTGAGATGTACCAGGAACTGTCATATCATGTTAGATCTATGTGACCTACAATAATCACTAAATAATCCTGTATACTCACCACCATTATCTGATCTTATGCATTTCAATTGTCTTTCTGTCTCCCTTTCAACCCTAGCATGAAACTTTTTGAAGACATTAATAACCTGATGTTTGGCCTTCAAAGCATAGGCCCAAACTTTCCTGGAAAAATCATCTATAAAAGTGATAAAATAAAGTGCACTACTTATACTAAGAACATCAACAGATCCACCAGGAGTTTTTATCCTCAAAGGATCACATACATCTGTATAAACACGGTCTATGACAGGCATTTTTCTAGATAAAATAAGACTAGCAAATCAAACTCTATGTTGTTTACCAGTTAAACAATCAATACAAGGGTTTAGATGTATACCTCTAAGGTCTGACAACACCTCTCTCTTGGAAAGAGCTCCTTTCTCGCTCATGTGTCCCAGTCACCTATGCCACAACTCCATACTGAAGTCTTTTTTTATAGCATTTAATTGATCACCATAAGCTTTAGCCTGCAACATGTACAAAGTATGACATTTCTTTCTATTAGCTATAACAAGAGAATCCTTACTGAGTTTCCATTGTCTTCTGTGAAATCTACTATCATAGTCTTCATCATCTAGCCTTCCAACTGAAATTAAATTCAACCTCAAGTCAACCACATGACTCACATCCTTAAGCACCAACTTGCAGCCAAGGTTGGTCTTTAAATGGATATCACCCATGCTTGTGATGTCTGCTGTGCTATAGTTGTCCATCTTGACAATACCAAAATTTCCAGACTTATATGTAGTAAAAAACTCCCTCCGTGGTGTAGCATGATAAGAAGCACCTGTGTCAATTACCCACTTAAGATCCTAACACACACAAGAAAAAATATCATCAGAAGGAGACAAAATCAAATAATCACCACTCTGCACTATAGTTGTGATATTATCTTTTGACTCTATAGACTCCACTTCTTTTCCCTTTTTTTTTATTCTTCTTAGGTTGCTTACATTGGTTCTTGTAATGTCCTTTCTTACCATAGTTATAGCAAACAAAATATTTTCTTGATCTTGACTTGCTCCTACTCATGCGTGAACTACTTCTAAACTTTGACCTTCCTCTGTTCTCTGAGATAAGTGCCTGTGAATCATTCTGAGATGTTGCTGAACTCTTTCTTCTCAACTCCTCATTCAATAAACTGATTGTTATTTGACTCGTAGTGACAACACCATCTAGCGCAGAATTACTGAGGGAAACCATCAATATCTCCTAACTTTCTGATAATGAACTAAGAAGTAACAATGCCTGCAACTCATCATCAAGAGATATTTTCATAGAGGATAACTGGTTAGTAATACTTTGCATTTCATTCAAATGCTCAGCAATAGAAGCACCCTCTTTATATTTTAGATTCACAAGTTTTCTAATCACAAAAGCTTTGTTGTCAACTGTTTTTTTTTCATAGAGACTTTTCAATTTTTTCCAAAGAGAATATGTAGAAATTTCAGTAGAAACATGGTGAAAGACGCTATCATCAAGCCACTGTCGAATAAACCCAATTGTTTTTCGATCTAACCTCTTCCACTCATCCTTTGTCATAGTTGTAGGTTTTGCATTATCCCCCTGCAAAGGTCCATATACATCTTTGCAATACAAGAGATCTTTCATTCTTAGTTTCCATATCATCTAATTGTTTCCATTTAAACTAATCATGCGAGAAATATTATTGGCCTCCATGTTCAAATACAAAAATTAAATCATCAAAACCCTTGCTCTAATACTAGTTGATGGGATATAAAGCGGAATAACTTTTGTATATGAATAAATACTAGATATGCAACGGAATTAAATAAAATTATAATCAAATAGAACATCAAGATATACGTGAAAAATCCATCCAATGTGAAGGGTAAAAACCACGGGGCAAACTAGAGATAATCCACTATGAGAATAATGAATATACAAATCTCAATCTCTTGCCCTAAACCCTAGCAACAATCACAAGAGAACAACTGGAACACAAGGATCATGTCATTATCTACAATATCTAAAACCTCCCGAAGTAATCATAACAAGAGTCTACTGTAGATTTGATCTAACCTGAGATGAGAACACTACTAGATGATTGAGAACAGTCTCTCTAGGTTGTTTTTGTTTTCTTCCCTTTCTTTCTCTTGTTTTTCTACCTTTTTCTTCTCCTCTTTGCTGCTACGAAAATCTCTACATTGCTGTAGTTTTTCTCCCAAAAACGTAGCCACCTGCTCTTCAAAACACAACCACCACACCCCCCTTATATTGATCTAGGGTTAGGTCAAAGGGGTGTGGGTTATGGGCTGATGAAGCCCACCATGGGCTGAACCAACTTTGGGCTGTCAGCCCAATAGGGTGGTCAAAGGCCTCAAGCTAAAGGTAGTTGAAAGCTCACTCAAGTGCAAGTAGCAACAAAATAAGACATCTCGTGTCTCCCTTGGTTCTACTTCTCCTCCCACTTATCCTTCTACTTAGGAAGTATCTTCCTAAATCTTATTTATTTTTTAAAAGTTATAATAAAGTGAAATTATCATAATGCTAACCGTATAAAGGTTAGGGGTTTTTTACTAATGTTAAACTTAAGCACAAATCGGATGTAGTACTATTACAGGAAACTCACTCAAAGAAGGATAATGTGGAGCACTTGACATTATACTTTGGCCATGATTAAAAGGGTTATACTCGAGCTTCCAATGGGCTTCAGAAGGAATTTTTCTTGCATAGAATTCATTATGTGTAAGCCCAAGTGATATCATCCCACCCGCAATGTATACTTATTATTTTGTAATCAGATTTCTCTTTTCCTTGGCTTTTGTAAGGTATTTATGCTAGTAATAATATTATTGTTAGGTATATCTTTTTTCATAATTTGGCTTCTCTGAATTTTGATAATATTCCTTGGGCTTTGATTAGTGACTCTAATTGCATCCTCGAGTCTTCTGAAAAGTATGATAGTTCTCCTTTCAAACTTAATATGGTTCTTAGATCTTTCTAAAGCTTAGATTCTTCTATTCTTCTATTGGTTTGTTTAATCTTGGGAGTGATTCTGTTAATTTTACCTGGTCCAACAATAGAAAGAGATTGGCTAAGGTTCTTGTTAAGCTTGATCAGGTTTTAGCCAATTCTTCTTAACTATACTTTTTTGGTAATTCTACCATTACCTCCCTTTCTAGATATCTCTCGAACCATAACTCTTTGATTATTAAGGTGATAAATAAGGCCAAGAGGATTCACTTCATCTTTTAGTTTCAGTCATTGTCAATCGAATACTAAGAGGTCCACAATCTTATAAAGATCACTAGTCTATTTTCTTCTCTTCTTATGGTCTAATGTCTTCCTTATCCTTGAATTTAAAGCATTTTAGGTCCATTCATTATAATTGAAACTGAGACTACCTTGGATAATTGGGGGATATTTCCTCCAAACTTCATGAGCAGATTCTAGCACTTTGAGAACAGAAAAACTTGCACCGATCTTTCTGAGATCGATAACATCAAGATGATGTGTCTTCACAATCATTTATAGGTTGTTATTAGATAAATTAATATCAAATGATAATGTTAGGCTAAAACTAAGTGAGACAACGAGGGAGACCACAACACAAGATATTATTATGAAGACAAAACTTTATTCACTAGCTTAAGGTGAATGACGACATCATTGACCACCCTAAATCTATCATGCTTGAGTTTACTAAGTTATATCACAATCATCTTACAATCATCTTTAGCCGGAGGATGGTTCCTCCATGCACCACTCTTTTGTTTAGTCTTCTTTCAATATGTTTCAAAGTCATATGACTTTTTCCTTAGTTAAACCTTTCTCTTGTGAGGAAATATGATTGCCCATTGCTTCTCTTGGTAAAGGGAAGAGTCTCGGGCTGGATGACTTTACCATTGAGTTTTATAGGTATTATTGGGATATTATGAAAGACTTTCTAATGTATTCTCTCATACAATTTTATAGCTCTTCTATTCTTCAGTAAGATTGGATTAGGACTCTTTTTATCTTCATCTCTAAATGTAAAAATCTCTTGATAGTGGGGGACTTTCTCCCAATATCTCTCTACAATATCAATTATTATATTTTGTTTAAAATCCTTACTAATAGGATCAAACCTTTTTATGATAAGCTTATCTCTTTTGAGCAATTATCCTTTATATGGGTCATACTATTTATAATTATATTTTAGTTGCTTAAGAATTAACTCATTCACTTTATAACTCTAAAGGGAAAACCCTCTTATGTTGATTAAATTAGATTTTGAAAAAGCCTACGTTCATCTTTCTTGGAGAGCTATTAATAAGGTTGTGGGTGTTTTCACCTTTTCTCATCAATTTATTGATTGGGTCATGGAATGTGTCTATTTTTCTTTCTTTTACTTGTTGCAATAAGTATTCCTCTTATTTTAAAGATGAAATGGGTGTTAGGAAAAGGGATCCTCTATCCCTTTATATATACATTTTGGTTATTTAGCTTCTTTCAACTTTATTAAACTAAGCTATCTATAATGGTAATCTCACTCCTTTTTTATTTTAAATATAAATTTAAGTTGACTCACTTAGCATACATTGATGACATTATCTTGTACTTCAAGTTTAATAAAAAATTCTGTCATACCATGCTAAGTTGTTCAACCATTATGAAGTCTTAACCAATCAAAAAAATATTTGATTATTCTATCACGGGGACTATTGCTAAGTTGTTCGGGACAATCATGGAGCTAATAAAAAATTATATCATACTATTACTAAGTTGTTCAATCATGGGGATTATGATTTATCCTCATAGAATGTATGAGGAGATATTTGATTGTTTCAATAATTAAATCTCTAGCAAATTAAGTAGATAGAATGACTTTTCTTAAGTTTATATAATTACATTCGTAAAGTTTATTTATTTTTAATGCTACTCCTATGTATTCTCTAAATATCTTATAGATATTTTAAGCTATCATGAGGGGTATTAAAAGAACCGTTAGGAACTTCCTTTAAAATTTGATTCTAGGTATACACTTGATTACATAGAAAATTATTACTAAAACTAAATCAAAATAGGGTTTAGATATTGGTAACCTTAATATTACTATATCTTCTCTTCAAGTAAAATGCATAGAGTTGTTTCTAAATTATGTTCCTGGCCTTTGAACTAATATAGTCATTGTCAAATACAATTATTATAATCCCTAGGACTCTCTCTCTTCTTCGGGTGTAGCTAGTCTTGGAAATTTTTTATTAGTCCTATGAACAATTTGGGATCAGATTTTTCTCCTACGATGAAAAATGGTGATTCAAACAGTTTAGACTCTCTCCCTCGTATTTTTGAGTTGCCTATCAAAAATAAGTTTACTTTTGTTAACTCTTTTGTTATTCTTGATGAATATAAAGTATCATCTTTTATTTCAAATGAGATCTTTCCTAAAGAAAATCATTAGTTTTGGAACATTAATCTTAAAGGACAATGCTTTCTTTCCCAAATAACCTCGATAATGATTTAATCATATGAAAAACTCTTTAGAATATTCTTACCTTACCTCATGTAATTTTATGTTGTTGGAATCTTTTACATCATAAACTTAACACTTTAGAAAGATCGGCTAGATTCAACATTTGTACTCCTCACCCTTGCTATTTCTACTTGATTGGTCCTGACAACCAACAACATATCTTCCTTGGGTGTTCTAACATCCCTTCAAGTGTGAGAATTTTTCTGACAAAAGCTGCACATCCAATTTTCTTACTTCTCTAGGGGTGAGGGTAGTCAGCTAAGATAGGGGATAGCTTTCTCCTCCTCTTCTTCTAACTCACATGTGAGAATTCTAGTTGCCTATAGCTTTTGGATGATATGAATGATCAGGAATGATTTAGGATCCAAAAACTCTAAATGCAACACCTTCAGTATTGCTTTTAGAGTTGTTGCTTATCTCTGTGATAGCTTTTCATTAGACTAGCCTTCAGGGTTAAAGAGAGATGCATTGTTCAAATGAAGTGGACAAAATCGAATGAAGGATGGACAAAGCTAAATGTTGATGTGCATTTGAGGTCGAGACTGAACTTAGAGAGGCTATATTTATGCTTCGATCCAATAAGGTTGCAGTCCTGATTATTCGCTATAAGTTTCTTCAAGGGAGAAGCTGCTAGGCCAATGAACTTATAGCCATGAAGGATGGTGTTCAAGCTTTCATTCATTTGGGTGTAACAGTTCTTTATAGAGATAGATATTGAATGGATTGTAAAACGTCCTCTTTAGCTGTTGACAAATCCCATTATGGATCTTTTTTATGTACTCAAGGTTTATGTAGAGTAGATGGTGAGTCATATTTTAGAGATAGCAACAAATGTGCCCATTGGCTAGCTAGTCATATCATGTTTTGACTTCAGATTTAGATCCAAAATTCTACCATTTGGAGGAGGGGATACCTTGTAATAGGTTTTTGAAGTAATATATTATTACAATAATATCTCACCTTTATTTTTCCTTCCCTCTCGTAATAGTTGATTATTGGTCTAATGCTAGTGCATTAACAATCGATCCAATGAATAAAAAAAATAAATTATAAAATAAAATAATATAAAATATATTATAAGATTAATAAAATTTTGAAATGTATATTATAAGATTACTAATTTCAAATCGAGTCAGAACCAAAACCAATCTTAGTAGTTCGTCCACTCCAAACCAAATCAGAATAAGATGTTTGGTTCCGTTTCATGGCTTTTGGAATATTGTAAATTCAAAAAAAATTGATAGTAATGAATAATTTTATAATTACATCAATTTAATATTATTTTTTAGTCATTAGGCTTATTACATGTATTGAAAGTTTACTAAACTTTTTAAAGTGGCACTATAATCAAAACTTGAAAATAAAATTACAATTTTATAATTTTAGCTTATTTTTAATTTAAAATTAAAAATAAAAAAGAACCAATGATTTGAATCGACTTGTTTGACTTGGTTTCGATTTTCCAAAATAATAAACGAGAATTATTAGTTTTAGAATCATAATCATGGCTAGTAGAAGGTATAAAAATATATAATATAAGTCATTTTAAATAATATATGAATATTTGTAAATATTAAAAATTATTTTTTAATTCTATAACAATATATAAAATTATAAAATTCTTTTGAAAAACAATTTATATAACCATTATTTTTAGTGTAGATATCATTTTAAATTAAAGAAATAATGTCAGCTTTTTTCGAATTTTTTAGTTCATTTTTAAGGTCGTTTTAATATTTTAAAATATTGTATGTTGATATATTGTAATAAAACAATATTACAAGACATACATATCTTAATTTTATGTATGTATGTATATATATATATATATATATATATATATATATATATATATATATATATATATATCACATTAGTTTATATATATATATATATATTTCACATTAGTTTATATATTTTTACATTTTATAAAATTTAAATATTATTTCTTAAAATTATATTTTAAATTATTTTAAAATTTATCTAATTAAAAATTTTATAAATGGTTGGAATTCGAATAGGTCCAAAACTTATCGAATCAAAACAAACTAAGTATAGAAAAAATAAAATAAAATTCGAAAAAACTACTGGTAAAAGACTCCTCAAAGTTTTGTGGCATAAAATTGAAAAGTAAAAATGGTTTTATGGGACATATTTTAATATATTATACTCATGAAAAAATATATAAAATAATTACATTATGAAAAATAAGGAATAATAAAATCTTATTCCTTTTTAAAATAATATTATTCTAGACATTCTAAATAAACAATAGCTATGGCTCTTAGAATCATATGGTTGATTGTTCCCCCCATAAGCCATAATTTCAGTACATAAATAATTTATAATTCAAAACCAATATCTACCCAAAAATTTAAGGAAAATATATGATCGTCCATCCATATTAGAATCATATTATTATCAATTTCCTTGAACATTCCATATATCTTTATTATCAATTTCCATAGAACCAATCATTATAAGCCAACGAGGATGAGATTAGATCATTAGAACTTGCTATTAGATAGTCAAAATTTTAATCGACTTAGTTAATTGTCATCCTGAAAAATATAATGCATCAAAAGTGTTTCTTGATTCTATTTATTATCCTACGTAAAGTTAGACATCTTATGGCAAAAAAAGTTCAAGTTGCGGATATATAGATGTTATGATCATTACCTATGGTTTGTCCATCACCAATTCATTTTTACGAACCCAACGTGACAATACTTCATGGCTTTCAGAAAATGTCTCCCGTGCAAATTAATTTTAGGTGAATAATTCAATGTTAAATCACCTACCGTATGTATATATGACGTATTTTTCGTATATGATATGATTAAACTTGGTCGTTTGATTGTTAGAATAATGGTGTTAAAGTTTTAATTGATATTTATGTTGTTATATATATAAACCTTTTTGTATTGGTAACTTTCATATTTATCAACTCTGAATTTTAGGTTAGGAAAAAAATAAATAATATATGTGTGATGAATTTTTTATATTCGATGATCGCAATCTTGAGTTCCAATCTCATTTTCGTCACTTATCTTTTGTAAGAAAAATAATAGATGAAAAAAATAAATATTTAAACTAATATATGTCTAATATCTAAATATTTGAAAAAATATCATTGGTGCATATTTTATTTTAGAAACATTAAGAGCAAACGTTGGAAAGTTTTATGGTGCGTCATTTTACATATATATATATATATATATATATATATATATATTCATTTGCCTTTTCCGTGTGTAGTTCTAAATAATGGAAAGTTTTATGGTGCGTCATTTGCCTTCTCGGCGCGTAATTCCGAAAAATGAAAAGGTATAAGGTGCGGACCCTACCCTCGAACGAGGGGGGCCCACGTAGACCCCATCGAAATTTGAACCACGCGCCTCGCCGCTAAGAGGTGCTGACGCCACGGTATCCGCTCCTGTATGACCAGACCCTGGCCACGTGTCAGAGTGGTCCCCACCCTGGCAGCGGCTCGCTGTTTCAAGAGCCCGACACATCATCGTCAGCGTGGCTGAGCTGGAGGTGGAGGACGGTGGAGAGTTTTAAACCCTGCCTGAGCTCATACAGGAGATCCGGCAACGTGATGTTTCCGGGTCGGAGTACGTGCGTGCCGAAAACATTGCTGCTTTACAAAAAGTATTACGCAATAAATAAATACATGGAGGCGACGCCGCTGCCTTCCGAAGCGATTCAAAGCCAAAGCCAAAGCCAAAGCCTCGGGAGTCACACCCATCCCACCCTCCTCCGTCTCCGGCGATCCCACCCGCCGGAGACTGCCGCCGCCGCCGCGTCAACCGTAGTCGGAAGTTGGTGATCTCCCACCAGAGATGCCGCCCGCGATGGTAGACTTTGGGTCCCGCCCCGCGCCTTCCTCCCCTCTTCGAAACCCTAGTAAAGGTGAGATCTCCGCTTCCGGTTCTCCTTCATTCCATCTCCGCAGCGGCATTCCTTCCTCCGGCGGCTCCAATTCAAGTTCCGTGTTTGGTTTCCCGCATCGGAGTGTCCTAGGGCAACAGCCCCCTGCTTCGAGGGGATTAAAGAACGCTGATTTTGATGGAAAATTCGCTGCCCCAGTTCCTCCTGTACCTTTCCCTCCAATCCACCCCGTTCCAGTTCCGGGGAGGCCATTGTCGGCTGTGGGGCTCTCTAAACCTCGACTTGTGAAGGTGAGGAAGCATCTGGCCTCGCCTCGGGTGAGGTCGGCAGCGACTACGAACGCCAATGATGGCTCTGGGTTCAATCCATTCCATTCCGGCCCGGTCGGCATGGAGTCGGATATTTCTGGGCGGCATCAGAGGGACGGAGTTCAGGGGCTTGACGAGAAGTTTCATGGATGGAATCCATTGGAATCTGAGGCAGGTTCAAAGATTCCAGAACATTCAAGTTCAGGTAGTTTAAAGTCTGCAAAACCTGGGAGTGCTGGTTTTGTTATGAGTGACGGGGGAGCTTTTGTCTTTGGAAGCAGTGAAAAGAAAGGTTCAAATTTGGGTCGGAGCAAAGGAAAAAAATTTGTCAAGTCTGAGAACACTGGTTATGGGTCGGACAACAGTATGAAAAATGTAGCGTCTGCAAATGTGGTGGAGGAAACATTTAGCTTCAGTCGTTTCTCAAATAGAAGTTCTGACGATGGTTTATATGTGTTCGGTAGTGGTATGAAGAATTTTTCTTCAGAACAAGGCCCTCCAGCGGACCTGAGTGATCAGAATGTCAGGAATCTTGCATCTATTAAGTCCCAAAGTGATGGTTTTGTCTTTGGCACCACTTCTGTAATGAACCTAGGCAAAGAAGATGATGGATCCGGTAATAACCCAGTCCATAAACCTCATTCTGATGCTTGTATCTTTCAAAGTGATCTGAAGCAAAGTTCAAATTCTTGTGAAAATTCATCAGAAAATTTAAGCGGTAGGAATAATGGCATCTTTGAGTTTGGGAAGTCGGAAAGTGCTGCTTTTGTCTTTGGTACAGATTCTGTGTTGCTTTCTGGTGTGAAAAATATTGGTTCCAGTAGCATCCATGGAGGTCCGTCTAGCTTTGTTGACGGGAATACAGGTAGGGGTATATTTTCTAGTGAGGGTGTTCAGAGCAAAAGTGATAATTCAAGTGGGAATGAGGATTCGAGATTGAAAAATTCTGGATCTATCAGGTCTGAATGTTATTTCTTTGGTGCAAGCATATCCAGCAATTTTGGTAGCAAAGACAATGGTACCAAGGATGTGATAAATAATGTTATTAGTGAAGGTGGTAGGGAACCCAATGTAGGTTCTTCTGTATGTGGAAATGCCACAAGTTTAAATTCTAATTTGGGCCAGGAATCATTTATTGCTTTGGATGTGGGCACAGTCTCGAGGCTTCACGTCGAAATGAGGAAGTTGAACTTGCAGAGACCTGATAATGAGGTTGAGCCAGAGAAGGCAAAGCAAGCTGATTGCAGGGCTAAGATTAATGAGGGTAATACTTTTGTTTTTGGTAGAAGCCAGAGTTACCTGAATTCCTCTGGTGCTACTGACTGTTCCAAGCTCAGGGAAGCAGGTACACCTTTTGTTTCATCATTATCTGGCCATGATACTCAGTCTATTGCTAGTGGCTTAAATTTTGCAAGTGTATGTGAAGAACAGAAGTTACCACACATGGAATTTACAACACCTATACATGTTACTCCTATGTTGTCAAAGGAGAGCTTATTTACTGGACCTCATCAAAATAAGGAATTTAATGTGAAGCGAGAATCTAGAACTACAAGAAAGAAAAGGAGAGAGAAATCTAGACAATCTGTTCCACTGCACAAGGACTTTTCTAAAACATTTGCCTCAGTGGAAAAAGTTGTTGAAACTGTGGAAAAGTTCTCTTCTGGTGGTTACTCACCAATGGATTATTCTCCTTATGACGAGATATCTGATGAATCCCGCCATATTTTTTCCTCCTGTGAGTCAATTGGTACAAAAGAATCTGTTCCTGTAGGTGAAAGAAAAGAAGATCCTGTTTCTGCAACACAGCACTTGTATATTAATAAAGATGGTGTAACACTTAGAGAACATGAAAATAGTGGTTCTAGAGATTATATTGAGAAGGATTCTGTTGACAAGTCTTCGTTTATAGGCGAACAAATTACAGAAAATGGTAGAGAAAAATATTTTTTCAAATCTGACAACATGGATCGTACTTTGACCAGCAACGCTGCTGGAATGAAAGCAGAAACTGAATCCTGTAGTTCAAATTTTGAGCCACAAGCTAATGAGAATGAAAACTGCTTTAATCTTAACTCCAGCTTAGAAAGTTTTCCTGGCTCTGATTTTACCTTTGGTGAATTAGCTTTTAATCAAGGTCTGTTATCAGCGGAAAAACGTCAACACAGAAAGAAAAGTAGGATGAGAAGTTCCAAGAACTTGAATAATTCAATCCCGAAGGTCAGTGTTCCGATGGTTCCCCCTTCTGAGAATTTGTTACCAGAAGCCAATTCTGTGCAACCTGTTGCTGAAAGAGACTTCAAGGGCAAGCTATCTGTTCCTCAAAATGGGGATGATGTCGTAGCTGAGAGACAGAAAAAATTGGAAAAGAGAAAAGATCCCATATCCACAGTTGGAGCAACTGCCACTGAGCAGGAAGTCTGTAACCAGTGGCGTCTCAGGTACCTTTTTATGCATTGGTTTGATTTGTTCACTTATTGAACTACATTCATTCTGATTTGGCCTTTTGTCGGTAAGAGTAGCACTTGCAACATCTCATCTGTTCATTGGTAACTTATAAAGATTGACACATATAGTCTCAGATGCTTGAGCCCAGTCAGTTTACATTTTTGGCATTTGCTTTTGACATTGACTTACTTATGTTCATAAGGGGCAACCAAGCATATTCAAATGGGGACATGTCGAAAGCTGAGGATTTTTATACTCGAGGGTTGAATTCCATCTCTATAACGGAAGTTTCTAGAAGCGACAATAAGGCATTAATGCTGTGTTACAGCAACCGTGCAGCTGCACGAATGTCTCTTGGAAGAATGAGAGAAGCGCTTTCTGACTGTATGATGGCTGCTAAAATTGACCCCAGCTTTCTCAGGGCTCAAGTTAGGGCTGCATGGTATGGTTCTTCACCTCTCATGGTTGACTTTAGCATGATATTACTGCACGTTCTTATTCTAAATTATGTTGTATAAGCATAGAATGCAACTTTTGGTGTAATGAGAACATTAAGTTATTAAGATATAGAGAATGAGCCTAACCTAATGGTTGACATTCTTGGTTAAATTTGTTCTGTGTAACATTGAGGGCAGGCATTCTAGCTTACCTTTGTGATCAAAGTAGTGATAGGATGGCTGTCTGTGAGTTTCACTTTAGTTATTTATGAGGTCTAAATTAGCAAGGTTTGAGAATATCAAATATATATTTATGGATTGTAAAGATAGTAATACCTGGATGTTCTTTGTTTATCAAACTTTGAGTAATGATACTTTGACCTCCTGCTCCATTGGTTACAAAAAAAAAAGTAATCTACATTCATAAATTTTGAGGTCTTAGTATAGGATTATTAATATTAAAATTTTGTAGCATCATAGCATATTAAAAAAACATAATAAAATTTTAAGCTCTTAGCATAGAATTGCTAAAATATAATAAAAATTCTTTCTAATTGGAACACTCTAGCATGAAGCTGGCCTAAGTGGAATATGATATTCACATGTTTCTTGTAAAGTTTTGTTGCATAATTGTTCTTTTTCCCTTATTATTTTTTTTCTGACTAAAATTTATGATATATTATCATTATCAGTTTGATTGTTAATGTGCATCATATGTTCCGTGTTCTTTCTAGCTCTATGCTAGTACTCAATTTTTTGTATGGCCCTAGAGATACTCTGTAGAGGCCAACAGAGTTGGTCCTGTACTAGGTTACAATGACAATATGAATCCCCACTAAAAACCTACAACTGGCTTATGCTATTTGCTGATTCGATCATGCTTTGGAAAAGAGATTTTAAGGTATGCTCTCGTTCAGATAACTATGTAAAATAAGTATAACAAAGGTTTTCAATAATCAATATTGGGTATGGGACCCATGCACGTCGATGGTTGGACTGGTTCAAGTTTGTTCCGACATACTACGGTACAATATGCTGGAATGTACCAGGGTACAAAGAAAGGAGTTAGGTGGAGGGGCTGGTTCGACATTATACCAAAATATGATATACCAGAATGTACCAAGGTACAAAGAAAGGGGTTGGGTTGGGGTGGGGAGGGAGAGGAGGAGCCGAAGAAGAAGAAGAGGGGTAGAGTCAGTGAAGTACAAGGAGGCTGTGACAGAGGAGGATGAGGAGTCCCATCGGCATGTGACACAGGTAGCGAGAGGTGCACGAGGGAAGGGGGGGGTGGGTTTTAGGGTTGTACAACTTGTGGACCATGATGGTCCACGTGTTGGTTCATGCTTGGACTGGTAAATACTAATCGGTCTGTACCAGTGCGGATTTAATTGCATGTATACAAACATTACAAAGGAAAGTTTCTGGAAAAATGTGGTCAAGGGAGATTTAAAGTTATAAGGCATTCAAACAATCAAATTAAGTTATATGGCATTATAAAGGAAAGCTTCTGGCAAAATGTGGTCAAGGGAGGTTTAAAGTTAGAAGGCATTCAAACAATCAAACTAAGATTGACACTTCATTTTTTTCATTTCACCGGTTTGCAGCCCACGTGTCCATCTAGGAGATTAGTTGCCAGCATGTCTCTTGCAACCTTTATTACATGAAACACTATCATCCAGCTACTTCATCTTTACTGAAGCTTGAAACTGCCTGCTGCAGCTGTTTCATTCACGCTTTAGAGCATGTTCCTTGAGAATCAAATTAGTTCTGAAACTGACCAATAATGATAAATTGAATTGGATCACACTGACTCTGGCCCAACTCAGGTGGACCTACTTTTGGGATCCGTAAAGGTCCATCCGTTCCTCTATTAGGATAACAATGAGCTGGAACCCTCTACTCGTATGTGCCCAACCTTCATGCAAAGCACTTAATGTCCAGTGGAGTGGATGTAGTGTCAAGTGAATCAAATTCAAAGAGATTATGGTTTATTGGCCGGTTTATGTTAAAAATGGCCAGAAAATTAGTTTGGATAAAGGTATTTGGATTCATTTATCGGGTTTGCCGTTCGAATATTGGAATCCCGAATCTCTTTTTTGAATTGTGTTGTTAATTGATTGTTCGCTGAGACTATACAATATCCATCGACCTGAGTCGAAGAGAAAGGTCTATCTATTTTCTTTAGTTATTCAGTTAAACCAATGGTTTGTTATTGGAGTAGATAGCAACAAGTATTTCATCGGACATGCATATTTTTGATTGTCCGATGGATGTACATAATTGAATAAACCCGAGATTTTTTCTTTATCTTTTCCATCAAAATTACTTATTTATGTTGTGCCAATCCAACACAAATCCTTATTTTATTTACTTTAGTTATTTGTGAGTGTGTATGTATGTATACATATACATGTATATATATATATACTTATACATATACATATAAATTCATATATATATATATATATATATTAATATCTAGAATTAGTTAATTTGAATCATGAAAAAGAACTGATCTTAAGGTATATTGTCTGTTCTAAGTGATTTGGTCATATGAAATTTAAAATAGTTTTAAAATATTCTTCTCTTGATGTAGTTGTCATCTTGCATTGGGTGAAATTGAAGATGCCTTGAAGCATTTCAAGAATTGCTTACAATCAAACAATGAGGGAAGTTTAGACCACAAAATCTTAGTGGAGGCTTCTGATGGTCTACTGAAAACTCAGGTTGGTCTTAGTCTACTTCTTGTGGTGTATCTTTTAACATTTGAGACTACGCACAGCTGTTTTCTTTAAGCATGGAAATATTTGTTTTTGAATGACTTCCACACCTGTATATGATTGAACTTTTTGAAAATGTGGTAATTCAGAGATATTATCCTATGCCTGCAATTATTTATTGCTTGCCAGATGGTGAAAGTCCCAATTGATAACAATTTTTGCAGGTATGGTTTTTAGTAACTCGTCTGCATAAATTGTTATCATCGCAGTATGTGATGCAAATAATGTAATGCCAAATTTTATAATTACTTCTCCAGAAAGCAGGAATTTTATATTGAATTTGAAGATCTTCACATATTTTTATCATTTATTTGCCAAAATATATAAGGAAAACTAGCAACTCTTCTCAGCAAGTCGATGGTTTTTAACAGTCATGTAGATGCACAATACTTGGATCTTAATGTCCAATGTTAAGTGTCTTATCGATTGCCAAGCGCATGCTATGTTTTACATTTAACAACTTTTTTATTTGAATCATTTGATCGGTTTGCTTGCTAAATTGTTATACGAGGTCCTAGAGAAGCTGAACAATAAACTGAAGGATTAACAATATAAAACATTTTTTTAACAAGATAAGCCAAGTGATTGGATCACTGATTCTATGGACTTGCCAGCTAGTGCAGCTAGTGTCTGTTAACATTCTTGTGATTGAATTTATTAGTATCTCATGTAAATTATAAGTTATACAATAGTAATTTAGCTACCATCTGTTTCCTCTTATTGCTTTTGGTAATGCTAAAAGTTGAAAAATATTTAAATCAAGGTATACAGTTTCGAATGATACTGCCTGGTACGAGCGATATGTATCGGTTTGACAAGAAACCGGTACACGTACCGCTCGCTACCGGGTGGTATTATATATATATATATATATATATATATATATATATATATATATATATATATATATATATATATATATATATATATATATATATATATATATAAGGCGATGTCGTCTCATTTTTCTTGCCCCACTTTGGGAGAAGAGAGGCGACATCGCACATTTTTTAAAATTTTTTATATATATAATAGATATATAAATAAAAGATTTTATATATATATATATATATATATATATATATATATATATATATATATATATATAGAGGCGACATCGCCGAGGCTTTTCTGCGACGTCGCCTCTCTTCTGCGTTGCCTTGCTTGGGGAGAAGGGAGACGATACTATATACGTCCCTTCTCACGTGGGGGAGAAGGGAGGCGATGTCGCCGAAATTTTTTTTTACTTATATATATATATATATATACCAAATGGTATACCGTTTGGTATATAGTACCATACCATACCGAGAGAAGGTCGAAACTCCGGTACGATACGATATTTCAATCCTTGATTTAAATAACAAAAGTAGTACAAAATTAAATTTATAGTGTGTGTAATTTCAAATTCATTCAAGAATTATGACCTAGTAGTTATCGATGTTCTTTGGTTAAACCTGTATTATTGAAGGAGCTAATCCTTAGAATATTGTTTCCTTTGTTTTAAACTGAGTCACATTTGTATTATACATATTCCTACAACTAATTTTGCAATTATAAGATATAAGAGGTCATATCTTGCTTGCATTCAATGGCATATTAAGACTGGATTATTTTGTTTGCTTTTTATGCTAGTTATAGTGCTAACTTTCCCCTCCCTACGCCACCACCACCTTTTGTTCTTTTGTGCATTTGATGTCTGATACTGTCTTTATGAAACAGCAAGTTGCTGATTACATGGTTCAGTCTGAGGAACTTATGCTGAAAAAATCATCTAATGAAGCAGCAAAGGCATTACAGATAATCATTGAGGCCCTATTTATATCTCCGTATTCAGAAAGATTGATGGAAAGAAAAGCAGAGGCTTTTCTAATGGTTTGTATTCCTTCTCTTTTTTAGTATATTAGTTCACATTAAGACCAATTGAATGATAGATACATGTATCAGAGAGCCTGAATACATGAATTACAACATCCTCCATCGACATCTAACAGAACTATGTCACATTGATCTTTTATTAATTCTATTGTTCTTGGACCTGGCAGTTGCGGAGATACAAAGAGGTGATTGTTTTCTGTGAGCAGACCATTGAAATTGCTGAAAGAAATTATGCTTTGTGTAGAGTCAGCACAGATAATTCTGAAGACATGCAAAGTTGTCCCATGAGGCTCTGGCGTTTGAATCTTATGTCCAAGTCTTATTTCTATTTAGGGAGATTTGAGGAGGCAGTTGAGTTACTAAAGAAGCATGAAAAAGTGACATATAAAGAAGACAAGTATTACTCTAAGTCTCAATATCTAATACACCTTTTGGCATTCTTATCATAGTTAGCACATGTTTCTTGAAGTTTTATTTGTAATATACTACATTATAATTACCAGGAACGTTAATGGGTCTTCAGAATCTCTGGCATCATTGTGTGGCACCATAAATGAACTCTTACGTCTTAAGGTAATTCTACTATTTCCATTTTAGCCTTTAAGACTGATCCATGGGATTAAGGCTTTAAAGAACTTCTAACAGTAGTCTACTTGTGTAACTTCTAAGGAAATTTACTTGCGTCAATGACAAAACAAGTTTTTGTTTGTTTTGGTCTGTTGATTTTGTTTCAACACCCAACAGAAATACTAAAACAAAGTCTTGTTTATGTTTTGCTGGTCGTGCCCAAAGAAAAAGTGTAACCTCATGGCTTTCACTAAATGCATCAATTTGGTTTAGTGCCTTTGTGGTGGCGATCATATAATACCATGCATGATGAAGAAAAATGAATTTATTCTTTGCAATGAAGATGTTTTTGGCAGGGAAATGGAGGGTCTAAAGCCCAATGTTAAAATATAAGATGAAGATATGAGATCCATTTTGCTGTGTAATTTCTTCAATGATATTACAGTTTTTAAAACAATTAGCCCATTAATATTGAGGACAGGATAAACTCTTATATTTCTCATTTGCTCAATTTGCACTTTTTCCTTCACAGGCTGCTGGGAATGCAGCTTTTCAAGCAGGAAGACATCTGGATGCAGTAGAACATTATTCTGCTGCTTTAGCATGCAATACTGAATCACGTCCTTTTACAGCAATATGCTTCTGTAATCGCGCTGCTGCTTATCAAGCCCTAGGCCAAATTACAGATGCCATTGCAGACTGTAGTATAGCAATCGCCCTTGTTGCCAGTTATGCAAAGGTTGGTTATGTATTTTTTGCTCACAGATGCACCTTTTATTTTGAAATTGAAAATTTTGGTTGATTTGCTCTGGTGTCCACATCAAGTACATATGCTATTATGTGGACTGGTGCTGGTAGGATATCAGCATGGTACATAGGTTTGTGTCCAACAGTACATGGATTAGGTTGGGCTAATCTGCCTCATCCGTGTAGTGTAGCTAGCACTTGCTGGCATAAATTAGTATGGTTTCATAAGGTATTAACATCTTGGATTCACATGATTCACACAAGTGTGTCTTAGTAGTGCATTTCATCACATAGTCCTATAATAGCATATTGCATTGGAAAGAACAGTACAATCCTCTACCGAGATATCTTGTACTGAAGATAATTTTTGAATTGTGCTTGGTTCCTGGCACTCCAAACTTGCCATTTGTCATTTGTTGGATACATGCTCATTTTGTTGATGGGTTAAATTGTTTACACTGATGTCTTTTTTTTCAGAATAGAAAACATGCTATTTGATTATTAACAAAAAGTAATATAACCTAATAGTTCTGAGACTTCTGACCAAATAATTCTGCCATGGCTTAAATTAATCTCGATCTGATTTTATCTGAATTTCATTGAAAGTTTGGCTTGAACTTTTTTTTAACTTTTCTTTTTTGTCTAACTTGGTAACCTTAAATAATCAGACTTCTTGAACCATTCTCTTCCTTACATTTCATATGTTGTGAATTTTTGATCTTCATGTTTATGCTCTCTTTATTTTCTAAAAAAGAACAGTATTTCAATTAAGGTCTAATGAATAATTGATCTACATTGTTGGCATGGTCATTTAGGAACATAATTGTTTTCTGAGAACTGAGAAAAAGGATAAAGCACCAGGATTATTAAATAAGCAATAAAGTTGAAATGATAAACAATAAAGTTTAAATCAGTGAATAGCTCTGATTTAGCCATAAATCATCACATTGAGTTTTGAAGCACCCACAGCACCTTATAGAAAAAGTTGGTCATTTTCACTTATTGACTCTTCGTTAATATTGCAGGCAATTTCAAGGAGAGCCACCTTGCATGAGATGATCAGAGACTATGGCCAGGCTGCTAATGACCTCCGCAGACTTATCTCGCTTCTGAAAAATCAATCTAAGGATAAAGACAGTCAAGCTGGAGTTTTGGGAATAAATAGTGGCAATAATGATCTAAACCAGGCCCATGTTCGTCTTTGTAGTGTGGAGGAGGAAGCCAGAAAGGAGACTCCTCTAGATTTATACATGATACTGTAAGTGTTTGGTTTATTTTAACTTATAATTTGTTAGTTATTCTTCTGATGAAAGAAATTTTTTTGGACCATCTCAGTTTAACTCTTCTATCTAGATTCTTTGCTGTGCCATTCACAAATGTTAAATAAAAGCATACTCCAGTTTTACTGGAATCATACCTGACAGCAGTTGGACCTTGCACGTGCTTATTTATGTAAAAGAAGCACAATTCCTGCCCAATAATTCTATTATGTAAGTACTTAATAGATAAGTTGAACATCACTTATACCATACAGTCAGGTTGGAAAGGTTGGAAGTCATTACATGAAATTTAAATATTATTTGTTGTGTTAAGTGAAGTTTTAAATTGCTCACCCGCATGGGGCTGTGAAAATATTTATTAGTGATCTACGGGTCAGATAAGAGAAACATGGTTGGACTAGGCTGTAGCTGAGTAAAGCTTGATGGGTTAGATGGGAGTCTTTATCCTGTCTTCGGTTGTAAAGCCTGGTTACAAGCTGGAAGGTTCCAGAATTGGATTGCTAAAATCTAATTGGTTATAACAGATATATTGTTTTTCACTGGTCAAATGTTTTTCAATCAAGTATTTTTTTCCCCTTATGTTGTCTCTGATTTTAACTTATTGATTCTAGCTTTTCTGTAGTTGCATTGGTATCACATTTTGGTATCTTGTTAAATCTTGTTCAAGTTGTCTTCAGTGTCATTAGGTCATCTCTTTTTTAAGGCTATTCATTTGCAAAGTTTTAAGCTATTGGGCAATGTTGCTTACGAGTTAATTTTGGAATAATCCTTATGGTTTCATGTTTGCAATTGCTTGCTTGGCGCATGCAGAGGAATTGAAGTATCTAGTTCTGCAGCTGATGTAAAAAAGGCATATCGAAAAGCTGCATTGAGACACCACCCAGACAAGGCTGGGCAGTTATTGGCCAGGAATGAAACTATTGATGATGGTTTTTGGAGAGAAGTGGCTGATGAAGTTCACAAGGATGCTGATAGGTTATTCAAGATGATAGGAGAGGCATACACTGTTCTTTCAGATGCGACCAAGGTATATACTTAGCGAGTGTTATATGTTTAATATATTCCTAACTCTCACTTTACAAACCTTATGGTAAAATGTCTACTAGAAAACTAACAATGTTTCTAGGAGAATAAAATGTAAGCAGTGGTAACAAAGATATCTATGGGATTAAACCCTTTTTATGTATTTGTGACATGAGATGGCTAAGGATGGTTTAATTGAAGAGTTATTAGGTATGTTGCAGATGCAATGTTGTTTTTTATTGACAGTGCCAACTTTACACATTCAATAGGATGAAAACAGAGGGAAAACAAGGATTTGACAAAATTTAAAGATTGATGATAAATAAGTAATTAGTTTCATTCTATATCCTGCTACATGGAAGTACCAGAGGCTGCATAAAAGTTATTGGACATCATGATCCGATATAGATGACATCCAGAAGGCAATATTGGTGTTAGGATGCCATTGACACTGCTTTCAACCTACACCCAAAAAGCAACTTGATTTAGTAAATTGGGAGAGGATAGAACTATAAATTAGTCTCTCTTTTTTTTTTGGCATGGATGTTAACTGGTTACTCTTGTGGGTTTGTCTTCAAAAGCATATCTCTTTTGTCTTCTCTTGTTGCAGCGCTTACAATATGATGCCGAAGAGGAGTTAAGGACCACCTTGAGAAAAACCTGTGGTGGGAGATGCACTTCAAAAACCCAAGACAATCACAGCAGTCCATCTGAGAGGCGTAGGTGGCGAGCATATGCAAGCACACATCAGAGGTGGTCAGAATCTTCACGATATTACAAGTGATTTTATTCAAAGAATTACTAACAGCCGGGCCCTTACATGCAACTCTGATGAAATTTTTGTTGGGTGCATTCGATCTTTACCTTTGTCAAAGCCAAATCAGTGCTACAAAATGGTGTGAACAAGGTTGGTGAAACCAAAGTTAGCTGATATCTAAATCAGTGACACGATAAAAAGACTGGGTAACCAGTGAATCATGCTGTCTGACTGGCAGCAGAATCCATGGCCCCATAAATAGATTTTTTGGCCGCCCCATCCCAACTCCAGCAATCATTTGATTGTTCATGGCAAATTGGTTGTTGTAGAGAGAGTGATGATGGTCTTACCAAGAAGATGAATGCGGTTTTAGAGTGTTGTTTTTTATTTGTACTGCTTGTTCATCCTCTGCTGGTGAGGTTTTTGCTTGTAGTTCTATCCCAGTATTTTTTTTTTGTTGTTGTTACATCATCATGTGGCAACAGAAATCACATGAGGTGCGAACAAAACAATATAGCATGACATTATTGTAAATCGAGGAAGTATATCCTTGACATTTTTGATGTTTATCAATCCAATCAAGCATCGATGATGGATTAGGCATTTCAATTTCACTTGATGTATAATTTAATTCAGCAGTAGCATTAGTTGTTATGATTTTCCATTTCTCGATATCATCGGAGCCAATTACTTACTGAAATTAACATCATATTTGTAGGGCATTTTGTGAAAGTTAACCCCTCTTTTTTTGAATTGCTGGGAAAGGACTGTTTGTTTTTTTAATTCCTGGATTGAGTTACAAACCTTCAAAAATATTGAAATTCTCTTTCTCTCCACTGTTTTCTTTTTTCCTCGTTCTGGTACAGTAGTGTACATATATTTCTCAAAATAATCTCCACTTCATTAATTAGGGAATACTAATCATATTGCAAACTTTAGTGTAAGCGTCCAACCAGTGAGACAGTCCATTAATTCATTCTTCTTGACGTGTTAGCAAGTTTATGGGCTTGAAAATAGCTATCTTAGAAACTATTTAGCCTTGGCTTGTAACTCATCATCTCATTCCTTGGAAATCCAATTCAATTCAAGAAAAGGTACCTATCACAGAATCAAGCTTGTCCCGAGTACATATGTTTTACTAATTATCACAGAAACAATTACTTAACAACCATCATTTACGTCTGAGAGATCCCACGTTGCCATCCCGTCCTTCAAAAGAAATAGTTGACTTGGGGATTGACATTGAGATTCCATCTCCTCCTCCGGTCCTTCCATCAAGCTTCGAGTTCCGCCATGGCTGCTGCAATTCTGTTGTAGCAGAGTGATACTTGGAAAATAGGTAAGAGCCAAAAAAACTATAAATAGGATATTCAATTGTGATACATGTGCTAAGATGGATTAGCAATTGATCGATTGAAAAAGACACGAGAGTGAATGATAAAAAAAAGTAGGATATTTTTCTCATGACATCAAACCAGATGATCCTCTATCGATACTCAATTACGCTCGTATTGTTAGTTGTCACTCCCGATAATCGACTGTGTTAGATTTGGAACTTCCAGACATATAAATATGATATTAAAGAATGAAGTACATATAGGACATCCTTGATATATCAAGTCTAACGATCAGATATACAACTATGATAACGGAATCGCTATCTGATAATAATATATCATTAACTATCTAATATTTGTGAACGGATCAATCAATGAACTCATTCTCTAAAGAGCACCTGCATTGTATCCCTAGTGTCCCCACATGAATAACTATGAGACCAACCATCTACATCATATGAAAGGGTATATAGTACACTAATTTATCCGGTTATCTCAATATCCCTCTCGAGTAACCTATAATCGGGATTATTTATGGACTATATTTAAAAATAAATCGGTCTCATTTATTAGAACCGTAAATGACACTAAGAGGGGCCGGGGGGTGGGGGGGTGGGGGTGGGAGGGATGAATTAGTACTTTCAAACTTGTATCGAAAAGATATTTAACTTACAATGTGTGTAAAAATAGTGAGGAAGTAAATCAGTAAGTAATAAAAATGAAAAGCATAAACAAAAATGTAAATCTATTTATAGTGGTTCTATCGTTTCAACCTATATTCACTCTCAATTCCTCTCGAGGCTACCAATTTTCACTATTAATCTTCTTTCAATGGACAAAGATCAACTACCATTTTTATAACTATTTCTCCTTTTTAGAGGCCCAGGAGAGAACTTTTACACATCTCTTTTATATTAAGATAAACCTCACTCCTCCGTTAGAAGAATTTCTAGACCTAGGAGGAAGATACTCTATACTTCAAGAGAGTTTATAACTTTTTTTCTCAATAATTCTTTCCTCTTTTCTACTCTTTTTCTTGTTATTCCAAGCAAGAATTAGTGGGATATTTATAAACCCCAAATGACTTCAAAAATGGAGCTAAAAAATGTCTCATCTCGGGTTTTTGGGGTCCTAGCGGTACCATCGCTTGTAGCCTTGACAACTAGCGGTACCATCGCCTGACAATTTAAGAGGCTGTGTTTAGGTGGTACCATCGCTATATTGGGTAGTACCACCACCTGACATTGGCGGTACCACCGTTAGGTCTTCTAAAATCATACACATCATACATTCTAGCTCATAGGCGATTCCACCATCTTGTCACGGACAAACTTCTAAACAAGATGTTCGATGTAACGCTTATGTGTGTCCGTGTCTTTTGGCATGTTCATGCCTTGTACAGCATGTAGAGGGGCGGCCGAAGGCTTGATAGTCCCATTTTAGTTGGGTTGGTGGCCTCTTAAGGCTTGTAAATAAATGTTGTGTCATGTGGACACGTGCGAGAGATTTTTGGTCTATAATGGACCATTTTACCCTTTATTGTGCCACTGTTCAGAGCTTGTAAAGTCTGTTTGTAATTTGCATTGTCTATGAAGTGTTTTTCGGACATGTTTGCTTGTGGATCCCGATTGAGGCGTTCTCTTTAACCCGTTCTCTCTTTTGTTGGTCCTAAGGGACAATGGGAGGCTTCGGGGAGGCTGACCTTTGCGGACGGACGCGCAAGGGTGCTGCACGACTTAGGCAAAACCAGCTAAGTCCGTGACAGATGGTATCAGAGTGGGACAAGCACTCATAGAAACACTTAGCATACAAACGTGGGGGACCTAGCGGGGCTGCGTTGAGGGCAGTCAGCACACGCGCGACCGTTTGGGGGAAAACGGGCATGGAGATGTAGGGAAAAGGAGTCGCTCAGAGGAGCGGGCATTTGAGTTTGGCATTCAGAGGAATGGCCAACCCTTCGCGCAAGAGGCACCACGAGAACAGGCAAGCTTGGAAGAATGTGGAGCGCACAAAGGTTGGGATGGCTGAGTTTGAGCTACGGCTCAACGTTGACAACTTTACTTGATGGTGCTCAAGGCAAGCGAGGCGCTTGGCAAAAGGACGAGACCATGCAAAGTGGAATGAGTTGCTCAGCGACCGAAAGAGTTGTGCAAAGCTCACAGAGGTGAGGGGAATTGCTAACTCAAAGAATTCGGTACTCATGCATGGGCTTGTATGCGGACGATGGATTGTTCGTGGCCATCCCAAGGCGGTCGAGACTTGGCGCCATGGAGCATTGAAACTTTCTCTTCGGCATGCGAAGGATACGTCCGGAGGAGGCTGAAGTGTGCAACGAGTTCAGCATGTTGCTAGGCCTTGAGGGGTGCAGCGGTGGCTGTATTGATGTGGAGGCGCAATCTAGCAAGTGCGTTTGCAAGAGGCAGAACAATGCACAGTTTGTTCAGCAGATCGGAGTAGTCCAAGGGGATGGTGGTCTCCGAAACGAAGAGAGATGTTGCTCCAACGGGACAGTTATCCAGGAGGGATAAGTCTCGGCTCTCCAGAGGGAGAATCATGTGAGATGGACTTCACATGTTGAGGAGGAGTAACTCACAAACAACAACTCCACGAAGCTCAATGGACCGAGCAAGCAGCGAGGAGTTGTCGCATGATCTCGCTCGAGAGAATGCATTGGTGGATGCATTGCGAGATCAAGTGGGGGAGCGACCTAAAGCAACTTAAATGAAGGCACACTTGGAGTCGATGTAGAGATCGGACTCAAGGGAGGGCTGACCCGTGGAATGGTGGGCACGAGGGCCACCATCGACTCAATGCGAAAACGAGGAGCGGAGCAACTTGGGTGTAACTTGGCGAAGTACCCAAGCCGCATGAAGGGAGCCAACAGAGAAGTTGGAACATGGAGCAGAAGCATAGTGCTTTCCTTAGACAGAGGTCAAAGACATGAACTCTTGCAGAGACAAGAGTAGGATCATGTTGTTCCATGGGTCCTTCATTCTGACGGAGCAGACTCATCTTGCATGGTGCCAAAGACGAAGGGAGCTTCTGGACACATGCACCTTATCTCGGAGGAGCATTTGATGGAGGAACTAAGGCGACTCAATTTGCGGAGGCGAAGTTGGGTTCAGAAGGCCTTAGCACGGGGCAAGAGGACGCAGAGGCAGGTACTCTTGAAGAATATGCCATAGTGTTGCCATTCAAATTGCCATGAAGGAAGCGGTGCGCAGCGGAGATTGTGCTGGTAGGGGCAGAGGCCCAGGATCCAGACAATGGTGCACAAATTACAGTGAAGTCGGTGGACTTCGGGAGCTACTAGGCGACGGACTGTCCTAGAGCGGTGCTTCATCTATGTGTGACCCGAGAGTGGGTGGATGAAGGTCGATTGCCAAAGGAGCGAACAAAATCGAAGGTGGAAGAGACCCTGCGATGTATTGGCAGAGGCCACACATGGAAGCTTCACAATTCGAGTTCATCCCACAAGGATCAGAATGCAACAGAGATGTCACCAGGAGGCGACATGGTGCAGCGGATCATGGTGGAACAGTTCGTGGCAATGCGATACACACGACATAGTCCCGGGAGGGACTGGATCATATGGAGGTATGATCGGGAGCTACTGGAAGCTCCACTTCGGTGAACAACACGACGACAAGAAGGGCTATGGATTCAAGGAGTGAAGGCCATGGTACCGCAGAGGCGGGTCTTCCGGGCGTGCATCGAATTTTGCATCGGATAAAAACCTTGGTCATCAGCATATGGGGGCTGTGTTCCACTAAGGGAAAAGTTCGAATGCAAGTACCAGTGAGTTCCATGGGAGGGACTTGATCATGCAGAGGTATGATCGAAGCAGCTGGAGAGTTGGACTGCTCCAGAGCTCATATTCGCTTAAGGGAGCCCGACAAGTCAGAGGACAAGGTCGAGTAAGCGAACATTGCTACCAAGGAAGCTAAGGAGAACAGAATCGGTGCAAACTCTACAACGTGATGGCAGAGGCCATGCATGGGAGTTGCAGTCTGTCTTTCCATCGACAAAACGGACTGCTTGGAAAACATAAAGGTGTTGAAGCAGGGGGTCGAAAGGGGCGAGGAAGCGACGACGAGTCCAGAGGGACTTAGCTACCCAAAATCAAGCATCAGTTAGAATGGAGGTGGACTCAGAGGAGTGCCACGGAGACATCTCTACTGATTGTGAAGAAAAGGGATGCAGATGCGAGGCGACGGATAGTAGGGCTATGGGCATGGCAGCGCCATGGTACCGCAGAGGCGGGACTTCCGTGCAAGTCATTGATCCCTTGCTCTCATGGAGGGAGAGCGCTTGGTCGTGAAAGGGGCCGAGGAGGTGGAGCATGCAAAGGCAATCTCCAAGTACCGAGACAAGGCTGAAGGGCAGAGGCCAAGAAACTTCGTAAGACCGGTGTCAACAAGTTTCTCATCAAGATAGCCGTAAGTGAAGGACTTCGGGTCATGCAAGAGTGCACGACCAAGGAACGAAGCAAGCAGTACGTGGTGCTGTACCTTTGCTACTCAATGGAGTAGGCGGCAGGGTTGATGGAGAAGACGGTACAATCCTAGAGGCGACCTCATCTATCAGAGAATTACTCCAAGTTGGGGTGAAAACTTCCTGCATTCCAGAAGTTCAATGGCATCGAGAAGGTGAATCACAGTAGCTAACTCAACGCAAGGAGTGCAAACACTTCAAGTGCTTCAAAAGTGTGAGCAAAGAGCAGGCGAAGGCCAGTAACCAGCTCGATGCATGAAGTACAACCTCGAGGAGGCGGGCGAAGTCAAGTAACCTTTGCCTTCTCAACTCTTAAGAGAATGGGCGAAACCGAGTACCCCAATTCTCTTATCTATCCAGCAGAGGAGCTCTGCACAAGTTCAAAGACCCTTCGAAGAGAATGGAAGACAACAGTTGTCAAATCCTCACCAATGGTGATCAGTGCTACTGAGAGTAGATTGTCCGCTTCATTTCCCAACGAAATGCCAATCGAAAGCGGAAGTGATGCGAACCTACTTGGATGTGACAACTAACTGAAAGAAGAGTCAATGAGCAGATGTTGTGGAGGAAGGACCCAAAACTTCAGAAGTTTGCGAGACGATGCTCGTTAAAGCTCCAACAAGCATCCACCCAGTTCAAGCAGCATGAGGAATTTGAGAGACTGGCGTAGTAAGGATGGTCTTTTCCTTCATCTGGGGGATCCGCAGGAATCAACAATGATCAACACAACTCAGCCAACCCCACACCAGAGTCAGAGTCATTGGTGAGTTGCAACAGCATGGCGGATCAAAGGTTCGACTACTCAAAAACAACAGCGGAGAGCAACTGGGAGCCAGGAGGCGTATTGCAGCTGGAGCAGATGATTGAAGACTCAGCAAAGGCGAGGAGTTGCAGTGTCGATAAAGGCTTCGACGAGGACGTCGAAGGGATAAGTGGGGGAGAATGTCACGGACAAACTTCTAAACAAGATGTTCGATGTAATGCTTATGTGTGTCTGTGTCTTTTGGCATGTTCATGCCTTGTACAACATGTAGAGGGGCGGCCGAAGGCTTGATAGTCCCATTTTAGTTGGGTTGGTGGCCTCTTAAGGCTTGTAAATAAAGGTTGTGTCATGTGGACACGTGCGAGAGATTTTCGATCTGTAATGGACCATTTTACCCTTTATTGTGCCACTGTTCAGAGCTTGTAAAGTCTGTTTGTAATTTGCATTGTCTATGAAGTGTTTTTCGGACATGTTTGCTTGTGGATCCCGATTGAGGCGTTCTCTTTAACCCGTTCTCTCTTTTGTTGGTCCGAAGGGACAATGGGAGGCTTCGGGGAGGCTGACCTTTACGGACGGACGCGCGAGGGTGCCGCACGACTTAGGCAAAACCAGCTAAGTCCGTGACAATCTGGTATGACGGTGCCACCACTTGACCTAACTTTGGGTCACTGAATGGGCTTCCTAGTGGACCCAAATCAACCCCAACTCAGGCTCAATGAGCCCCTAACTGAGTTAGCATGGTTACACCCAAAATCAACTTAATTTAAGACCTAATGGTCTTGATCTACACATGATTATAAGCATGAATTCCTATATTGTTCGGCGTGTCATTAGTTCATATGTTGCGTCCAATCCTTCGGTGCATCATCCTCTCCTTTAGTGTATTGCTATATCTATTGGCATTTTGATCTCCCACAACATTCGATCTTCTTGGTGCAATATTTAATCATTCTGGTCTGATGCTCGAACTCATGACACGAAGTCCTTTCGGTACGTCGACTAGTCTTCCGACCCAACGTCCAATCTTCTGACATGATCCACTCTTTCTTTTGACAAAAGATCAAGTCATGAATACCAAAAGATCATAATTTATTTTGACAAATATCTTCTTTTGTAAATAGCTAAAAGAATCATAAGTGAATAAAAGATTTTGATTGATGTAAAATATATCTCAAGTTATAAATATCAAGGAATCAAGAGAAGGAACATGATTTGTTAGGATAAATCTTCTCTTTAATGAAAGAATCATATGTGAATAAATAATAAAAGATTTTTATTCATTTACAATAAATCTCAAGTATCAAGTGAAAGATGTGAATAAAACTTATTCAAATCAAAATCACTTTTATAGTTCAAGCTATTCATAAAAAATAATATAAATAGATTCATATTAGCATGTCGTAGTTTTCTATGCTAAAATCATGCATCATCATTTAAAATCAAAAAAAGTTTTATCACAAAAATTATCAAGATCAATAGTATAACTATTAATAAACCATCTTTGATTAAAAGATTTGTTAACAATAATTCTAATTCTAATAATCTTTCTTTTATTATTGTTATTTCGGCTAGTGAGCTTTGTGAAAGTGTGTTGGATCTCTAGTCATATGTCTTGAGCATCTATTATCAAGATATCATTTTTACTCTTAGCTTTTGATTATAGATATTTTCACAAAAAAGGTGGGTTTGCTTTAGGTATTCATTTGATTTTGGGTCCCTTATGGATAGATCTACCTATTTTATCTTTTAGTATTGTCATTCATGGTTCCTTTAGGAACCTAAACTAATTTATGTTAGCCACCATAATTTTTAAAAGAACATTTATAAACATAATAACCACATCCATTACAAAAATTATACTTAATTTTAGGGAAATATATAATGTGGGTCCTTTAACAAATATAGTTAGTTTTTGTTAAATGTTGCCCACAAAGTTAATTCCTTCATGTATGTACATGATCTTTGTTAGTAAGGATCATGTTTAATGATTTATTTTTAATTTTTAATTTTTTAATATTTGTTGTAGAATCACATTTTTCTTTTTGACTAAGTCTAACTCTTCACATTGAGTACAAGAGGTTAACATATAATTATCATACTTATTTTTAATTTTTTAAATTTACTAGAGAGAGAAGCATGATTTATCAAGTAATTCATCATAAGATAAATGAGTTTTGGTTGAATCACTTACCTTATCATTGAAGGCCATTAGAACATAGTTTGTCACCTCATCTTCATTGGTTTGCTCCTCATCTTCGGATGCACTCGATTCGTCCCAAGTCGCCTTAAGTGCTGTCCCTTTTTTTGTGCCAATATCCTTTTCTTTAGTTATGGATATTCACTTTTGAGGTGCCCTAGCCTTTTGCATTCATAGCAAGTTATTATATCTTTTTTAAGTTCATTTTTATTCTTAGATTCTTATTTTATAGTTTTTTAAAATTTTATTATGAGGAGTTCAAAGTCATCATTATCATTTAAGCTTTTGCTCGAGTGGTCTTCTTTTGTTCTAAGTGTCATATCCTTCATGTTCCTTGAAAAGTTATTCTCATGTTCGTCATATGCTTTGCATGTCATTTCATAAGTCATTAATGACCCGAGTTTTTCAAGAGAAAATAGTTTATCCTTTTTTTCTTAAATAGCAGTTACTTTTAGATCTCAATTTTTTTGAAAGAGATCATAAAATTTTATTAACAAGTTCAAGACTAGTAAAACTTTTACTAAGAGCTTTCAAACTATTAACAATATTCGTAAAATGAGTGTATATGTTACTAATAGTTTCATTTGGTTTCATTCGAAATAATTCAAAACTATATATCAAAATATTGATTTTAGACTCTTTAACTCTACTTGTGTCTTTATGTGTAACTTCGAGTATATACCAAATATCATGTGCAGTTTCACAAGTCAAAATATGATTAAACTTATTTTTGTCCATAGCACAAAACAAAGTAGTCATAGCTTTAGCATTTAATGAAAACGATTTTTTCTCAAAATCATTCCATTCATTTATAGGTTTAGAGAGTTTTAAAAAACCAAATTCAATTACATTCCATACATTGAAATCGATAGAAAGCAAGAAAACTCTCATTCGTGTTGTATAATAATATGTAGTCCGTCTTATTAAACATAGGAGGACGAGTGATAGAGTGATCACTTTGATTATCGACAAAAGCTATTTAATCTTTTTTAGGTGTTAAACCAATTGAGAGAAACTTGGTTCTCATACCAACTATTAGGATCGTAAACAATACTAAGAGGGGGGGAGGGGGTGAATTAGTGTTTTCATAAAATTATAGCAATTTAGATAGCTTTCGATCAAACTCATATTTTTAACTTACAATGTGTGTAAAAGTAGTAAGCAATAAGAATGAAAAGTATAAACAGAAATGCAAATCGATTTATACTGGTTCGGTCATTCGAACCTACGTCCATTCCCGATTCCTTTTTACTTCAGGCCACAAACTTTCACTACCGATTTTCTTTTAACTGATGAAGATCAACGACCTATTTTACAACTCTTTCTCCTTTTCATAAGCTTAAGAGAGAACCTTTATACCTCTCTTTTACACTAAGATATATCTCACTCCTCCCTTAGAAGAACTTCTAAACCTAGGAGGAAGAGACTCTATACTTCAAAAGAGTTTACAATTTTTTTCTTAAGGATTCTTTCCCCCTTTCTACTCTTTTTCTTGCTATTTCAAGTAAGAATTAGTGGGGTATTTATAGACCCCAACTGACTTCAAAAATAGAAACAAAAAAGTCTCATCTCAAGTTTCTGGTGTTCTGGCTGTATCACCGCTTGCAACCTTGACAATTGGCAATACCACCATCCAGTCTAGGTGATGCTACCACAAGATAGTCTAGGAGACTGTATCTAGGCAGTACCACTGCCTGACACTGGCAATACCATCGTTATGTTATGAACAAAATTATAAACATTGTATTCGACATAATGCTTATATATGTCCGTGTCTTTTGGTTTGTTCATACTTTGCATAGCATGTAAAGGGTTAGCAGTAGGCTTAGCAGCCCCATTTTCTTTGGGTTTAGTGGTCATTTTAGGTTATAAATAAAAGTTGTATCATGTGGACACTTGTGAGAGATCTCGGTCTATAGTGGACAATTTTGGATCCTTTGTTATGAAAATGTTCAGAGCTTGTGAAGTTTGTTTGTAATTTGCATTGACTATAAAGTGTTTACTGAAATGATTGCTTGTGAATCCCGAGTGAGACACTTTCTCTAACCTATTTTCTCTTTTGTAGGTCCTAAGGGACAATAGGAGGTTTTTGGGAGGCTGAGCTTTACAGACAGACATGTAAAGGTATCGCATAACATAGGCAAAATCAACTAAGTATGTGACATATGGTATTAGAGTGGGACAAGCACTCATAGAAATACTTGACATGCAAACATAGGGGACCTAGCGAGGCTACGCTGAGAGATTGACATTCAGAGGAATAGCCAACCCTTCACACAAGAGACACCACGAGGACAAGTAAGCCGGGAAGAATACATAGCGTATAAAGGTTGGGATGGCTGAGTTTAAGCTACGGCTCGATATTGACAACCATACTTGATGGTACTCAAGGTGAGCGAGGCGTTTGGATTGTTTAGCAACCAAAAGAGTTATGCAAAGCTCATAGAGGTGAGAATTGCTAACTCAAAGAATTCGATACTCATGAAAGGGCTTGTATGCGGACAATGGAATGTTCGTGGCCATCCCAAGATGATTGAAACTTGGTGCCATAGAGCATTGAAACTTTCTTTTGGCATGAGAAGGATAGGTTTGTAGGAAGTTGAAGTGTGCAGTGAGTTTAACATGTTTCTAGGCCTTGAGTGCTAGTCATAAGTGCCCTGCAAACCAATCACGTGAGTGATGACACATATGACTTGATACACAATCTTATTGCTTATTATTATTATTTGATATTTTATCACTTTATATTGCTTGTCGCTTGAATATATTGTGATGTTCATGGATCTGTACAATAGGAATCAAATCGTGATAAGATCACGATAATGAGATCGATTCGCCTTTAAACACATATCCTAAATAATCTCGGTTATAGGTTACTCGAGAGGGACATCGAGATAACCAGACAGACTAGTGTGCTGTATACTCATCCATATGAAAGATGCAGCTGGTCTCATAACTGCTTGTGTGGGGACACTAGGGATATAGTACAGGTGCTCATTGGAGAATGAGTTCATTGATTGATCCGCTTATAGAATACTAGATTATTGATGATGCCTTATTATCAAACAATGATTACGTGGTCCTAGTGGTGTATCTGGTGTTAGGATCAAGAGCACTAAGAGGGGGGGGGGGGGGGGGGGGGGGTGAATTAGTACAGCGAAAAACTTTCTGTGATTAAAACGAAACTGTGTTCGAACGATAAAAACGATTTTGTGTGAAAGCCGATTCTAAGATTACTTTAACTTAAGATCAAGTAAGATGATGTTAAAGTCAATCTATGAAAGCAGTTTGCAATTATGATGAAAACCAGTATATAAGCGCAAACTGAAATACGATGTTCGTACGAAGAAACTAATTTACGTCTAAATGCTGATTCGTAAATCACTTGATTAGGCGAGATGCAGTTTAAGCAAGGGTATAAAGGCAGTTTCCAGTTATGGTAGAAATCAAAACGTAAATGCAATCTGAAATATGATGATCGTACGAAAAAGCAGATTTACGTCTAAACGCTGATTCGGAAAGTGCAAGGCTTGAAACCCGATCGTATATGCGCAGAAAGCAGTAAGCTTTAGAGGAGGTTTGCAGTAAAGATAATATGCTCAAAGTAAATGCAAACCGAGATTTAGAGTGGTTCAGTCAATCTTGACCTACTCCACTTTTGGCTTCCTCCACCGACGAGGTCACCGACGTCAACTAGAGGCCTTCCTTCAATAGGCGAAGGCCAACCACCCTTTTACAGTTTCATTCCTTTTGACGGGCTTAGGAGACAACCCTTACAGAATTTTCTCTCCTCTCTTTACAACTCAGAACTTAGAAGAACAGAGGGAGAAGAACTTTTGGCCTTTACAATAATTTTGAGCTCTAAGAATCACAGAAAATGATCAAGATTTCGGTGTAAGTTCATTCCCTTTCAGTGCTGAATGGGTGGGGTATTTATAGGCCCCAACCCAGTTCAAATTTGGAGCTCAAAACTGTCAATTCCCGGAATTTCGGGATCAGGCGGTTGCACCTCCTGACTGGAGTGGTTGCACCGCCTGGCAGAGCTCGAAGACTGAGCCTCTGGGCGGTGCTACCTCTTGTCAGGGGCGGTTGCACCTCCTGCCAGAGCTCGAAGACCGAGCTCAGGCGGTTGCACCTCCTGACTGAGGCGGTTGCACCGCCTGGCAGAGCTCGAAGACTGAGCTCAGGCAGTGCCACCTCCTGTCAGGAGAGGTTGCACCGCCCAGTCTCGCTCGGAGACTGAGCCCCAAGCGGTGCCACCGCCTGGCTGGAGCAGTTGCACCTCCCAGTCTCGCTCGGAGACTGAGCTCAGGCGGTGCAACCTCCTGCCTTGGGCGGTTCAACCGCCTGGCAGAAATCAGGGTCCGAATGGGTTGATCCATTCGGCCCAATTTGGGTTTTTCAAGGGCCCAATTGCCCCAAGATTAAGTTAATGGGATCACCTCCCATTTCCAACTTAATCAATGTGCTAACTATGATTTTTCCTAAGACATTTACTGCAACTTGCTCCGGTGCGTCAATCGCTTCTTCCGACGAGCTTCCGGCGAACTTCCGTTGATCATCCGATGAACCCTCGGTGATGCTCCTGCGGACTTCCGGCAAACTCCTGGACTTGCGACGATTCACTTGGCGAGTTCCGACGAGCTTCTTTGGCAAGCTTATGGACTTCTCGGATTTGTTCCCGCAAAACCTCCGACGACTGTCCGAACTTCCGTCGAACTCTCGAACTCCCAACGTGATCATTGTCTTGACTCCGGCGCAACTCTTGCTGCATGTCTCACTTTCATCGTAGTTAATCCTGCACACTTATCTTAACATATAGATTAGATAACAAATGACAATTGACTTCATCATCAAAATCCGAGATTCAACATCTGGTCCTTAGACATGAGATACCAAGGATATCCTATATCAGTACTCCACTCTTTGATACCAGACTTATAGGTCTGGAGGTTCTAGATCTAGCACAACCAGTCATCGGGAGTGGTAGTTAACCGTACGAGAACTATTAAGTGTCGATAAAGGATCATCTACTGTCGGTGTCATAAGAGGAATATCTCAGGTATTCTTGCTCAGATAAATCCCTGGCCAAGGTCATTCAGATTGAGAGAGAAAGAGTTCTCCGAGAGAATCTAATTAGAGCGAGACTCTAGTAGAAACCATATGGGTCTGACAGCACCATACCCGGTATACAGTCTTTAGGATATTAGATGGATGATGGACTATATGTATATGGTAATTGATGACAGACATGTTAAATGGATTGGATTCCCTTGTATCATCTAGGGACTATAACGTAGTGGCCTAGTACGTTCGTAGTCGATGAATCTAGTGAATTATTATAGAGATAATAATTCATTGATCTAGAAGGAGTTCTAACAGGCATGACTCACGACCAGCTTGATATTGAGCCTAAAGGGTCACACATATATGATAAGCGTTGTAATAAGTGGAGGTTCGGATATGAGATATCCGTCGGAGCCCCTATCTTATTAAATATCCAATAAGCCTCTAAATTATTAGATCCTATGGATGAGATCTAATAAGAGCCAATGAGAGACTATTGTATAGAGATCCACTAATCTAAGAGGATTGGGTAGTTGGATGGAAATTCAATACCTAATAGAGCATGATCCATTAGGATTAAATTAATATGAGACCTATATAAATAGGAGGGAACTAATTGTTCATAGGCTAGAGCTTCTTTGGGTTGTCATGTCCTATTCTCTTCCCCTTCTCCTTATATAGCAGGCTTGGAGATTTGAGGAGCACCGCCACAACTCTACTGTGTGGATTACTACTAGAGAGGAGGGTGCTTAACTTCCTTCATCCTCTCCTATAGATATTCAAGGATTCATGGATATACGATCTCCGTGCATAAAACACTATCTCACATATGAATTTTAAGTTTCGCGGGTTTTTACGCACCAATCTTCGCACGACGACGAACACATCGATGAAAAATTTAGGGATTTTTTTTTTATGTTCTTCCGCTGCGCATGTGATGTCATCCCCTAGATTTTCCTACATTGAGGGGTGCAGTAGGGGCTATATTGACGTGGAGTCGCAATCTAGTAAGTGCATTTGCAGGAGGTAGAACAATACACAGTTTGTTCGAAGTAGTCCAAGGGGCTAGTGGTCTCCGAAACTTCTAGAAGGAAGGAAGTAAAGATAGAAGTTGCTCCAACGGGACAGATATCCAAGAGGGATAAGTCCCGGCTCTCCAAATGGAGAATCATGTGTAGTATACTGCATATGTTGAGGAGTACCTTAAAATAACTCCACAAAGCTCAACGGACCAATCGAGCGACGAGAAGTCATTGCATGATATTGCTTAAGAGAATGCATTGGGAGATGCATTGTAAGATCAAGTGGGGAGCGACCCAAAGCAACATAAATGAAGTTACACTTAGAGTCGATATGGAGATTGGACTCAATTGATGGCTTGACTCGTGGAATAATGGGCGTGAGGACCATCATCAACTCAATGCAAATCGAGGAGCGGAGCAACTTGGGTGTAACTTGGTAAAGTACCTAAGCCGCATGAAGGGAGCCAACATAGAAGATGAAACATGGAGCGGAGGCATAAAATTTTCCTTGGATAGAGGTCAAGGATATAAACTCTTGTAGAGGCAAGAGCAGGATCATATCATTCCATAGGTCCTTCATTCTGATGGAGCAGACTTATCTTACATGGTGCTAAAGACGAATGGAGCTTCTAAGCACATGCACCTACGGAGGAACCAAAGCGACTCAATTTGCGGAGGCAAAGTTGGGTTCAGAAGGCCTTAACATGGGGCAAGAGAATATAGAGGCGAGTACTCTTGAAGAATATGGCATAGTGCTACCATTCAAGTTGTCATGAAGGAAGAAATGCATAGTGGAGATTATGTTGGTATGGGTAGAGGCCCAGGATCCAAATAATGGTGTACTAATTTCAGTGAAGTCGATGGACTTCGGGAGCTACTAGGCGACGAATTATCCTAGAGTTATACTTCGTCTGGGTGTGACCCGGGTGAACGAAGGTTGATTGCCAAAGGGTGAACATAATTCGAATATAGAAGAGGCCCTGTGATGTGTTAGCAGAGGCCACACTTGGAGGATCACAATCTGAGTTCATTTAACAAAGATCAAATTGCAATTAAGATGTCACCAGGAGGCGACATGGTGTAGCGGATCATGGTGGAACAATTTGTGACAATGCGATACATAAGAATCTAGTCCTGCAAGGGACTATATCATACGAAGGTATGATTGGGAGTTCCTGGGAGCTCCACTTCGGTGAATAACACGAAGACAATAAGAGCTATGGATTCAAGAAGTGAAGGTCATGGTACCGCAGAGGTGGGTTTTTCGTACATGCATCAAATTTTGTATCATATTAAAGGCCTTGGTTATCAGCATATAGGGGCTATGTATTGTTGAGAAAAAAGTTCAAATGCAAGTACCAGTGAGTCTCATGAGGGGGAGGGGGGTACTTGATCATGCATAGGCATAATCGAAGTAGTTGGAGAGTTGGACTACTCTAGAGCTTATATTCGTTTAAGGGAGTCTGACAATTCAGAGGACAAGGCCGAGTAAGTGAACGTTACTACCAAGGAAGCCAAGGAGAATAGAATCGGTGTGAACCCTATAACATAATGATAGAGGCTATGCATGGAAGTTGTAATCTGTATTTCCATCGACCAAGTGGAACTGCTTAGAGAACACAGAGGTGTTGAAGCAAGAGATCCAAAGGGACAAAGAAGTGACGACGAGTCTATATGGACTTAGCTACCCAAAACCAAGTATTGGTTAGAATGGAGGTGGACTCGGAGGAGTGTCATAGTGCCAAACAGGCATATCTACCGATCACGAAGAAAGAGATACAGATGCGAGGCGATGGATAGTGAGGCCATGGGTATGCTAGTGTCATGGTATTGTAGATGTGGGGCTTCCGTGAAGTCATCGATCCCTTGCTCTCATGGATGGAGAGTGATTGGTCGTGAAAGGGGCTAAGAATGTGGAGAATGCGAAGACAAACTCCAAGTATTAAAACAAGGCTGAAGGACAGAGGCCAGGGAATTTCGTAAGACCGGTGTTAATAAACTTCTTATCAAGATAACCGAAAGTGAAGGACTTCAAGTCGATATAAGAGTCCTCGACCAAGGAACGAAGTAGGCAGTATGCGATATTGTACATTTGTAACTTAAAGGAGTAGGCAGCAAAGATGATAGAGAAGATAGTACAATCCTAAAGGTGACCAGAACTACTAGAGACTTACTCTAAGTTGGAGTAAAAACTTCTTGTATTTCAAAAGTTCAATGGCATTAAGAAGGTGAATTATAATAGCTAACTCAACGCAAGGAGTATAAACACTTTGAGTGATTTAAAAGTATAAATAAAGAGTAGGCAAAGTCCAATAACCAGCTCGATGCATGGAGTACAACCTTCAAGGAGTTGAGCGAAGTTAAGTAACCTTTGCCTTCTCAACTCTAAAGAGATTGGGCGAAACCGAGTATCACAATTCTCTTATCTATCCAGCAAAAGAATTTTGCATAGGTTCAAAGACCCTTCAAAGAAATCTAATAGAAGACAATAGTTATCAAATCTCACCAATGGTGATCAGTGCTACTGAGAGTAGATTGTCTTCTTCATTTCTCAATGGAATGTCAATCGAAAGCGGAAGTGATGCAAACATACTTGGAAATGACAACTAAGTGAAAGAAGAGTCGATGTGCAAATTTTGTGGAGGTAAGACCTAAAAATTTTAAAAGTTTGAGAGGCGATGCTTATTAAAGCTCCAATAGGCATCCACCCAGTTCAAATGGCATGGGGCATTTAAGAGACTGGCTCATACTAAGGATAGTATTTTCCTTTATCTAAAGGATCCGCAGGAATCAATAGAGATCAACACAGCTCAGCAAACCTCATACTAAGGTCAGAGTCATTGGTGAGTTGAAGCGGTATGGTAGATTAAAAGTTTGACTACTCAATAACAACGGTGGAGAGAAGCTTGTAGCTGAGAGGCAGATTGTAACTGAAGTAGAAAATTGAAGACTCAATAAAGGTGAGAAGTTACAGCGTTAGCAAAGGCTTCGATGAGGACGTCAAAGGAATAAAAGGGGGAGAATATCATGGATAAAATTGTAAATATGATGTTTGACGTAATGCTTATGTATGTCCGTGTCTTTTGGTTTGTTCATGCTTTGCACAGCATGTAAAGGGCTGACAGTAGACTTAGCAGCCTCATTTTCTTTTGGAAGATCTCAGTCTATAATGAACCATTTTAGACACTTTGTTGTCCGACCGTTCAGAGCTTATGAAGTTTGTTTATAATTTGCATTGGCTATGAAGTGTTTACTAAAATGATTGCTTATAAATCCCGAGTAAGACACTTTCTCTGACCCGTTTTCTTTTTTGTAGGTCCTAAAGGACCATAGGAGATTTCAGGAATGCTGACATTTACGAACGAAAACACAAATGTACTACACGACTTAGGCAAAGCAAGCTAAGTGCATGATAGCTAAGTCTTCTGGAATCATACACTTCATACGTTCCAAATCATAGGCAGTTCCACCACCTAGTCTGGCGGTGCCACTACCTGACCCAATTTTAGGTCACTAAATAAACCTCCTAATGGGCCCAATTAGCCCTAACTCAGGCCCAATGGGATCGTAATTGAGTTGGCATGGTTACACTCAAACCAACTCAATTTAAGACGTAACTATCTCGATCTAGAAACACACAATTACAAGCATGAATCATATATTGTCTAGTATGTTATTAGTTCATCCGATACTTTGTCTGATCCTTCAATGCACCATCCGATCCTTCGACGCATCATTTGATCCTTCGACGCATTGCACGATCTATCGGTCCTCCGGCCTGACATCCAATCTTCTAACATGATCCACTCCGCCCAATATCTGATTCTTCCTACTTCAATCAATTTGCCTTTTTATGATCGAAGTTAGTCCTGTGTCACTCAAATGCTGATTAGATCATAACTTCATTAATTAATTTCATCATTAAAATTTGAGTTTCAACATCATTATCGTGATCTCATTATAATCCAATTATCATTGCATAGATCCATGGACATCATAATATATACAACAAACAACACAAATTGAGAAAATATCAATAATAATAATAAGTAAAAATATTACGTAATATGTCACACATGCCATCACTCACGTGATTGGCTTGCAAGACACCTATAATTAGTAGAGAGTGCTAGTCATAGGTGTCTTATAAGCCAATCACGTGAGTGATGACACATGTGACTTGACACACAATCTTTTTTGCTTATTATTATTATTTGGTATTTTATCACTTTATATTGCCCGTTGCATGAATATATTATGATGTCCATGGATATGTGAAATGAGAATCAGATCATAATAAGATCACGATAATGAGATGATTCACCTTTAAACACAGATCCTAAATAATCTCGATCATTGGTTACTCGAGAGGGACATCGAGATAACCGGACATATTAGTATGTTGTATACTCGTCCATATGATTGATGCAGCTGGTCTCATAGCTGCTCGTGTGGGGACACTAGGGATATAGTGCAGGTGCTCATTAGAGAATGAGTTCACTAATTGATCCGCTCACAGAATGTTGGATGGTTGATGATGCCTTATGGTCAGACAACGATTCCTTCATCCCAATGGTGTATCTAGTCCTTAGACTTGAGACACTAAGAATGTCGTGTATGAGTACTACACTCTTTGATACTGGACTTATAGGTTTGGAGATTCTAGATCTAGTATAGTTGGTCATCGGGAGTGGTAGCCAATCTTAATAGAGTTATTGAGTGTCGATAGAGGATCATCCACTCTCGTGTCATGAAAGAAATATCTCATGTATTCTTGCTTAGATAAATCTCTAGCCAATGTTATTCGGATTGAGAGAGAAAGAATTCTTCGAGAGAATCCGATTAGAGTGAGACTCGTGTAGAAACTGTATGGGCATGACAACACTATGCCCGGTATACAGTCTCTAGGATATTAGATCGATGATGGACTATAGGTACACGATAACTGAGGAGAAATATGTCTAAAGAATTAGATTCCCTTGTAACGTAGTGGCCTAGTACGTTCGTAGTCGATGAGTCAAGTGAATTATTATGAAGATAATAATAATTATTATGGAGATAATAATTTATTGAACCGAAAGGAGTTCTGATAGGTATGATTCACAACCAGCTCAATATTGGGCCTCAAGGGTCACATATATATGGTAGGCGTTGTGACAAGTAAAGGTTCGGATATATGATATATGTTGGAGGCATTGTCTTATTAGATATCCAATAAGCCCCTGAATTATTGGATCCTCTAGATGAGATCCAATAAGAGCTAATAAGAGATTATTGGGTAGAGACTTACTAATCTAAGAGACTTGGGTAATTGGATAGAGATCTAGTACCAAATATGGTAGGATTCATTAGGGTTAAGTTGACAAGGGACCTTTATAAATAGGATGAAACTAAAGACCCATAGGCTATAGGTTATTTTTAGCTACCTTCTCCTATTCTCCTCTCTCCCTTTGCTCCTCATACTATAGCCCCTATTTAGAGCATGTGGATAGCAAGAAGGGCAGCCCCTTCTTGATTGCGTGGTGCGTGCGAGGAAGAGTTTTGGGTAGCAATTTGAGGAGCATCTTCGTAGCCCCTGCCGTGTGAATCATCGCTAAAGAGGAGGACAGTTGACCTCCTTCATCCTTTCCCACAAATCTATAAGTTTTCAGGAATATACGATCTCCCTAGGTAATTCTCTTACGCGTAGTTTTTTTTGGTTTCGTGGGTTTTTACGCATTAACTTTTATATAATGATGAAAACTTATTTTTTATGGAAATTTTGGGATTTTATTTTTTTGTTCTTCCACTACGCATGTGATGTCACCCTAGATTTCCTAATAGAGAGATCATAACTTGTGGTGATATAGTAATGGAAAGAGTTTCATTTGAAGAAAATATTATAAGTCTACTAACAAAATCATTGTCTCAAATTGCTTTTGAGTGTCACAAGGGTATGATGTGGATCGAACACATAAGTGATTAGTAGGTCAAGTGAGAGATTACTAGTTACAAGTGCCCTACAAGTCAATCACGTGAGTGATAGCACATGTGATGCGCTACATAGTCTTTTTTGTTATTATTATTATTATTATTATTATTATTATTATTATTACTATTATATTTTCTTACTTTATATTGACTGATTAATATATTATAATGTCCTTGAATTTGTGCAATGAGAATTGGATCATGATGAGATCATGATAATAAGATCAATTCACTTATAAAAAAAGATTTTAAATATTTTCGGTCATAGATTACTCGAAAGGGATATCGAGATAGCTGAATAGATTGGTGTACTATATACCCGTCTAAATGATAGAGACAATTATTCTCATAGCTGCTTATGTGGGGACACTAAAAATATAGTGTAGGTGCTCATTGAAGAATGGGTTCACTGAATGATCCGCTCACGAAATGTTGGATGGATAATGACGTATTATTATCATATAGTTGTTCCATAGTTCCAATTGTGTGTCTGGTCCTAGACTTGAGACACCAAGGATGTCTTTTATGAGTATTACACTTTTTGATACCTGACTTATATATTTAAAAGTATTAGATCTAGCACAACTGGTCATTGGGAGTGGTAATTAACTTTACGAGGGCAATTGAGTATCAATACAGGATCATCCACTCTTGATATTATGAGACTAATATCTTATATATTTTCACTCAAGCAAATCCCTGGCTAGGGTCTGCCACTTAATCCATCTAATATCATAGTTATCAAGAAGAATCCGATTAGAGCTAGATTCGAGTAGATTCTGTGTGAGCCTGATAGCACCATGCCTGGTATATGATCTCTATGATATTAGATGGATTAAGTGGCAGAAATCTAGGGGTGACATCATATGTGTAGCAAAAGAACATAAAACAAAATCCCAAAATTTCCCAAAGATATTCGCCATCGTGCGAAGATTGGTCCGCAAAATCCGTGAAACTTAAAACCACATGTGAGGTAGTTGTGTTACCTAGGGAGATCATATATTCCTAATCTCTGCATATTTATAAGAAAGGATGAAGGAGGTCAAGCGTCCTCCTCTCTAGCGTTGATCCACACAACAGGGCTATGACGACGCTCCTCAAATCTCTAACCCTGCTATTGAGGAGGAGAAGGGGAGAGGAGAATAGGAGATGACAACCAAGAAAATCTCTTTCCCAACAAGGACCAGATACACCACTAGGACGACAGAATCGGTGTATGATAATAAGACATCATCAACCATCAAACATTTCGTGAGCGGATCAATTAGTGAACTCATTCTCCAATAAGCACCTACATTGTATCCCTAGTATCCCCACATGAGTAGCTATGAGATCAGCTGCATCTATCATATGGATGGATATACAGCATACCAGTCTGTCCGGTTATCTTATTGTCTCTCTCGAGTAACTTATGATGAAGATTATTTAGGATCCGTATTTAAAAGCGAATCGGTCTTATTATCGTGATCTCATCACGATCTGATTCCTATTACAACAGATCCATAGACATTATAATATATTCATGCAATATACAATATAAAGTGATAAAATATCAAATAATAATAATAAGCAAAAAGACTACGTGTCAAGTCACATGTGTCATCACTCACGTGATTGGCTTGCAAGGAACCTATGACTAGCATGAAGGACTATAGATACATGGTAACTAAGGGCAGACAAGTTTAATAGATTAGATCCCCTTTACTGTTTGGGGACTGTGACATAGTAGCATAGTACATCCATAGTCGATTAGTTAAGTGAATTATTATGAGATGATATTTTATTAAATCAAAAAAAGTTCTAACAGGTGTAACTCATGGTCAGCTCGGTATTGAACCTATAGGGTCACACACATATGGTGGATGACGCAACGAATAGAGGATTGAATATGTGATATCCAATAAGCCCATGCTTTATTGGATCCGTTGGGTAAGACACAATAAAAGCTTAGAGTAGATAATTAGATAGAAATCTAATTTCCATTAAACTAGGATAATTGGATGAAGATTCAATACCCAATAAAGTAGGATCTATTAGGGTTAGCAAAGAGGGCTCTCTATAAAAGGAATATTATACTAAAATGGTTATAAGGCTGGACCCATTTAGCCACCACCTCCCTAACCTCCCTCCTTATTCCTCTAATGATCTACCCCCTCTATGGTGCGAGAGGACAACAAGAGAGTTGCCCCTTTGTTGCTACCCCTGTTTGCATGGTGGTGCATAAAAGCGAGGAAAGAATGCCTTACGTGAGGAGGTGTGTTGTCACTTCATCCATCATGTGGATTACCGTTTGAGAAGAGCTTACAAGAGCTCATTTATCTATGGACTTATCTGCAATTTGAGGATATATGTGAGAGCATCTTACGAATCTTATATAGTTTTCGGTTTCATAAGTTTTTTTTCTCCCAATCATCGCACGAAGATCTTATATCGTTCTTTTAGGAAACTAATTTTATTTTATATTTTTCGTTACGCATGTGATGCTCTCCAAGGTTTCCCAATAATTCATAAGTCTTCCTATTGGCTGGCCTAGGATAAGATTAGGTGAACTACCTGATATGATCTTGATAAGATATGACAATTATTATCATGCATTAATGCGGGAAATATTGGGATATAATGCAATATCATTTTGGGGCTAATCACCCTTACTTAAATATTAGCCTTTGTGATGAATGAGCTAACATGAAACAAAATCATCCCTTTTCACTCGTATGCTCGCCCTTCTCACATTCATCTTGAGATATGTTAAGACTTGATAGTCCACATTAATGCACATCATAAACTAATTTGTTAGGAAAACTCCCATCACCACTCATATGATCGCACTTGTCACTTTCATCTGGTCCCGCATCCGCGAGGGAAGGTGATGGAGTCATCTTGGAATAGTTGACTTCCGAAAATCCACATTAATGCACATCGTAAACTAATTTGTTACGACTCCCGTTACGACTCATATGATCGCCCTTCTCACATTCATCTGGTGCTGCATCAGCGAGGGAAGGCGTAGAATCCTGCCATGGCTGCTTCAATTCTGTCTTCCATTGCAGCGACGGCGAGCAGGCTCACAGCTCGGCTTCGAAGCTCCTCGCTTGCTTCCTCGTCCTCACCATCAAGCCCACGCCTCACTGTCCATGAAGATCTCAAGCATCTACAGAGGACGCTGCTTAGGATCCAGTCCGTGCTCACCGATGCGGAGGTGAGGGAGATCCGGGAGGAGTCGGTGAAGCTCTGGCTGCGCGAACTCAAAGCGCTTGCTTATGATGCCGACGACGTGCTCGACGAGTACAACTACGAGCTGCTGCGGCCCCAAATCGAAGTCAAAGTTGGTGCATCAACCACCGGGAAGAGAAAGCGAGATGAGGGGAGCGATTCGACGGCTGTCCTAGCTGGACTAGCGGACAGGATCAAGCGGATCAGGGAGAGATTCGATGAGATAGCAAGGGAGCGGGAGGCCCTCCACCTGAAGGAAGAAGACGGAGAGAGAAGGCAGGCCACGGTGAGTAAGCCTCTCCCTACGAGCTCCCTTGTGGATGATTCGAGTGTTTATGGCAGGCAGGTGGACAGGAAGAAGTTAGTCAATTTACTGCTATCGGAACGTGGTGGAGACAAGGTTTCAGTGCTTGCCATCGTCGGCATGGGAGGCATTGGTAAAACGACACTTGCCCAATATGTTTATAACCATCATAAGGTCTGTACCCATTTTGACATCAGGGTATGGATCTATGTCTCGGTTGATTTTGATGTGATAAGCATCACAAGAACCATAATCAAATTCATTACTGGGAGTTCTTGTGATGACAGTGAACTTGATCTTCTTCATTCGACTCTGACGAAGCTATTAAACAAAAAAAGATTCCTGCTTGTGCTAGATGATGTGTGGAATGAGCTGCCAAGTCCATGGGAATCCTTAAGCTTCCCCATGGCTTATGCATCGAGTACTAAAATCATGATCACGACACAGAACGAATCGGTTGCTCGGGTGATGCAGACAATGCCACCATATTACTTGGGTGCTTTGGATGATTACTCTTGTCAGTTGTTGTTTGATAGATATGCATTTAAGGACAAGGCACCGGGATTGCCCAACACTCGGATGACACTGGAAGGAATCGGTCGTCAAACGGGATTGTCCAACGCTCGGACGACACTGGAAAGAATCGGTCGTCAAACGAGTTTGCTCAACACTCGGACGACACTGGAAGGAATCGGTCGTCAAACGAGATTGCCCAACACTCGGATGACACTGGAAGGAATCGGTCGTCAAACGGGATTGCCCAACACTCGGACGACACTGGAAGGAATTGGTCGTCAAATTGTCCGAAAGTGCAATGGCTTACCTTTGGCTGCTAAAACACTTGGAAGTCTTTTAAGCTTCGAAGATGATGAGGAGAAGTGGCAGGATATTCTAGAAAGTGAATTGTGGGGATTATTTGATGAAGGGAGAAATGAGATCTTCGCCGCTCTGAGATTGAGCTATTATCGTATGCCGACACACTTGAAGCAGTGTTTTGTGTACTTTTCCTTGTTCCCGAAAGGCTATCTATTTGAGAAAGATCACATAGTGAAGCTGTGGATGGCACAGGGTTATATTCAACCCAGAAGGAGAAGCCGACTGGAAGATGTGGGTGGTTCATACTTTGATGAGCTGCTACAAAGACAGTTTTTTCAAATTTCAAAACTCAGTGATGCTAAAGATGAAAATTATGTGATGCACGATGTCATTCATGATCTAGCAAAATCTATTGCAGGGGAGGATTATATAATCACTGAGGACCATAAATTATCTGATATTTCTGAAGACGTGCTTCATGCAACTCTTATACCCAACAGCAATGATAAAAAAGTGCACAACATCAGAACAGAGAGACACACGACGGTGCAGTTTCAGTTCTTGAATGAGCCCAAACGTTTGCGTACCTTTGTGGTGCATAAGTCCAAACAGTGGTTTCCATCAAAAAGAAATATGTTGGAACAAACTCAAAATATTATATGTATTGAGATGCCAAATGATGTTTTCCAAAGTTTAAGGCTCTTCCGCACACTGGACTTGAGTTTTACTATGATTGAAAAATTACCAGACTCAATTGGCAATTTGATACACCTTCGCTACATTGGTCTTCGGAGTACGAATCTTCGACATTTGCCTCAGTCATTGTGTCAGTTATATAATCTGCAAACATTGGATTTGAAGCACTGCGAGTTTCTTTCGGATCTTCCTAGAGGCATCGGGAACCTCATTAATCTAAGGCATCTCATTCTGCCAATATTGGAAGATCTACATGTCTGCATTCCACCTGGACTCAGAAAGCTGACCAATCTCCAGACATTGCCAATTTTCTATATAAAGCCAGATAGATTTCACTGTGGTGTAGAGGAGCTAAAGGAATTGGTAAACCTCAGCTCTCTTCACATAGTAGGTCCTTACAAGATGGACGAGGAATGGGGTCCTTGGTTGAAGAATATGAAAAACCTGCAGAACGTGAGGCTTCGCTGGTTTTCGTACGACTGTGGACCGTGTGGCTATAGTGACGGTACCAATCTGGAGAATGGTGACAAGATGCTACACAGTGAAATTGGACTGAAACAGGATGATTCTTGGCATAGGATAGGTGCTGAAAAGCACGAGGCTGCATGTTTCGTAGAGAATCAGCGACGGATGAGTTTGATGGAATTGGTTGTCGAGGGCTATAATGGACCGAGACTTCCGAGATGGTTGGGTGATCCGAGTTTTTCCAAGCTTGCTACCATAAGACTAGAGCTCTGCAATGATAAGTGTATCCTTCTCCCTTCGCTTGGCCAGCTTGTGTCACTGAAGCATCTATCCATAGGAGGAATGCAGAGGTTGCAGCGTGTTGACCGTGAATTCTGGGGTGGTGGTATGATGGTTGGCAAGGGATTCCAAGCGCTAGAGACACTTGAATTCACAGAGATGCCAGAGTGGGAGGAGTGGTGTGGGGAGGATGGTGAATTCCCTCATCTCCGCGAGCTCACAATTGGTGTCTGTCCAAAGCTGTTCATGTTTGACTGCCTCCTTTTTCCTTCACTCGTCGAGCTGAAGATATACAACTGCGGAGAGTTGACTTCAATTCCCATATGTCCCTCACTAAGTAGTCTCCTGTTGTGGGGGAAATGTAACTTGGAGATTTGGTTTCCATCTCTAAACCTTCCCAAGCTCCATCACTTGGTAGTTTCAAGCTCTCAGGGACTGAGAACTCTTCATGTGCGTCAGAATGTACCTGCACTCAGAACGCTGTGCGTCGACAACTGTCCAAAACTTTTAGAAGCCACTGGACTGCATCATCTTTCTTCCCTTGTAAGCTTACAGATATCCAATTGCCCTCAGTTTTATATCAAAGAGAAACTTCCATCCCATGTTCAAGTATTGTTATATCCATCTGAGCAAATGCAGAGAAGAAGCATATCAGTCTCCAGGTAATAACCGAATTTATCCAGCATTAGTTTATCGTCTGCAAACCTTCACTCTAGAAACGTTTTTGAATTCTAGTCATGTTAAATCATCTAAGAAGATGTCAAATCAAGGATAAAATAATAGTCTTAATAGTGGAATGTGATTGTGCTTTATGGAGGCCTATTTACCACTAGAATACTTCCTTAGAGCTCTTTTTGCCAATAGAACAGAACAGATTGGAACCTTACTTTTGTTTGAACCCTTCAATGACTATTTATATTTAACCAGACATAAAGTTCCACCGTCGTCAGCTAACTCAAGACAGTTGAGCTTATGAGAGATATCCCTGTAGGTCGGGAATTTGATCCCCACTGTGGCACCTCTGTGCGAATGAACGCCTAGGGCATCATGTAACACACGGAGAATTCTTCATCCGTCTTACCACGAGGAAAATGCAACTTGGATGCTAGATTTCCTTCTTTATGCCTTCCCATGCTACACGAGTAGGTAGTTCAACTTCTTAGGGACTGAGAATTCTTCATTTGCATCAGTATCAACCTGCACTCGAAATGCTGAGACTTGAGAATTGTCCAAATGCTATTGGACTGCATCATCTTGTCTCTCTTGTAAGCTTTCAAAATATCAAACTGCCCTCACTTTTTGTTCACTGTCATCCCATGTTCAAGTTTGTTCTTTGTTGTTTGAGCAAATGCAAAGAAAAAGGAATATGCATCTCCACGTAACATCAAAATTTATCCCGCACTAGTCTATCGTCTGCAGAGCATCACGCTGAAGCAAACATGCCACTGTAACCATGTTAAATCATATTAGCGAATGTCAGATCAAGGAGAAAATGTTGTCTTAGTATTTGACTGAAGATTTTACATGGAGACCTATGCACTGCTATGGTGCTTCACGCCTCTATTTGATTATAGCCTAGCTAAGTACTGGAAACAGTATATACTTGCAGTAGCTTTTGCATGAGAAAAAGTACAATCATGATTGAAACCCAGGACGTGTGTAAACTACATATAATTCACAAATCATTTCTAGAACTGAGTTGGAGAAAAGTAGGATTGATCAATCGAGATGTAATTGCTGCATATGATTGATGACAAATCATAGCTAGAGACAGTAGTTATTCAAGAACAACTTACTTGGTGTTACTTTTGCAGTGACAGAACTGATAATTACACACGGGAGGGGCCTTTGTTCTCTGGACTCTCTCTTGTTCTCTGAACTCTCTCGTTGACTACAAATACCAGACTGCCACTTGGCAAATATGGCAAAGATGGTAAATTTTTAATTCCCCTATTACATGGCAGTTCCAACTCATCAACTTGATGGTGCTTTTATAAACTCCCGGGCATATTAAATTTGGAGCCTAATTTAAATTACTGAACACTATAAAAAAGAAATTTATTGAACACTATGATATATCAAGAAGGTTTGTCAACCTAATTTATTTGATGATATTCACAGCTTCTAGGAACAATTAGCCCATTAATTTTAAGGACACGAAAAAACTCTTGTACTAATTTGCAGAATTTACATTTTTCTTGTTTGCAGGCTGCTGGGAATGAAGCTTTTCAAGCAGGAAATTATAGGGATGCACCGGAACATGGTTCTGCTGCTTTAGCATGCAACACCATATCACGTCCTTTTGCTGTAACATGCTTCTGTAATCCTCCTCCTGCTGCTTATCAAGCCCTGGGACAGATTAGACATACCATTGCAGATTGCGGTGGCATTAGCAATCACAATTGATTCCAGTGATCCAAAAAGTTGCTCGTTTGTTGACGAGTGAAACTATTTTGCTGATAAGCCTTGAAGATAAATACAAACATTAAACAATGTAACCAAGTAGTTCTTTCCGTAGCTTTACTTTGAGATTGATCTGATTGTATCTGAATCTCTTTCAAATATTGGCTTGAACTCAGCTGTTTTTTTTTTAAAGTTGTTTACTGATCGGTTAAACAATAAAATTCAAATGATGAACAGTACTTATTTGCATTTGCTTTAAATGCATGGCAAGCAAATAAATTTAACAGTATCATTTGTGGTTAATCTTTATCAGTTGACGGTCTGCGTGATTACGTTCAGACTCTTCAATTAATAAATTTCATATTTATTTATATTTAAGAAACAAGGAATCCAATAATTAGTGAAAGATAGATATGTGAAATGATTGAAATTGAAGAAATAAGGGATGTTTTAAATACTTAAAATTTTATTTTATTTTTCAAATTTATGGATAACCATAGTTGTGGTGTTTAATTTAATTTGTTCGACGAATGCTAATATATATATATATATATATATATATATATATATATATATATATATATATTTGAGTCTTTTTTTTATCAAGTAATGACTTTATACTGTGATTTCAGTCTATTTGATTAATTTCTAGTGTTTTTCTGTAGATTTTTGTATAGGTGAAAAAAACAGTAGCACTCGTATATCATTATAATACCTAATTTAAAATTAATTTGATAATATAATTGGTTTATGAGATTATAAGGCCATATGGGTCATTTACTATACTTTTAAATAGGCTTACAGAATTTTTGTTGAGGCCACAAAAAACACTATAATAATCATGTTTTTTATCCCTATTTGCATCTTGTTATTCCTAAACTATTAAAGATATCTATTTGAATCTTAATTATTAATTTGTCTGTACTGTGTTTTGCCGTTCATTTAAATAATTTATATTATTTTTAATAGATTTACAATTTTTTATAGTGGTGTAAAAATACTATAAATTATTTTAAAAAAAATAAATGACATAATATTCTTCCTATTTTGTTGTTCTTATTCGTACATTATTATGATATATAATTTAAAGATTAATTTGATAATATAATTTATTTGAGTTATTTATAATGTTTTTAAATATATTTATAATATTTTTATTGATGTGACAAAAACCGGTTATTCAAAAGCACATAACAACGGCCGAAAAAGGATATCGTTAGTGGAGACTCACCTTATTCTAAATATATTATGTAGAAGCAGTAAGATGATACACAGACAACTAGAGGACAAAAAGGATGTTGTGTAGGGGTCACAAAAAGGGCGGCGACTAGGGCAACTTGGGCTCTCTCCTTCCCCAGCTGCCATTCCTTGGTCGCCCCTTCTTAGTCCATCCTCCGAAGATTTGGCCTTGCGTTCGCCTTTACCTGAAGGGCGTCGAGATTGGTGGGGTCGTCTTCTGTTTGAGGCAGTGGAGGTACACTTAGTTTATTCTTTTTCCGTCACTTGTCGTGGAATTTATTATTTCTGACCTTCCTTTTGCTGAAAAGGTTAATATCGTCCCACGATTGTCTGGCGGTTGAATGAGTGGGCTGTTTCCAGGAATTTTCCTTCGGCTCACAGTTTGTTTAGATTGAGATAGGATTCTTTTATTATACTTTTTGTTCGCTTCTGTTAGATCAAATTGGGGTGAGATTGATCATTAGGGAAATAGGAGATTGTGATTCTGTTTAGGCATTCATTCTTAGTCTTCTAAGCATTTCTAGCTTTTTTTTTTAATCTGGTGTTGCGGTGTTTGACCAATCTGTTAGGAGTTGTGTTGACAAGATCAAGCAAGATAGATAGTAGCATGGTCTGAGTCCAGTTTGAGCATGGGGTGTCGTGCTCTGACAGTCTGAAGTTTAAGCAAAGAGAAACTGCAGAGAGAAGGATGGACTCCCAATCATTATTGAAACATGAAACAGGGTTCCTCGGGTGGTTGCAGTTTAGATCATGTCCTATCAATTTCTTCAAATAAAGGAAAAAAGCGTCCATGTGGAATGGATTTGCAGAAACCTTCTTCAGCTGAAAAAAAAAAAATCAATATAATGCTGGGTATCAGTGAAGGCCACTGAAATGCAATTTGTTTATGGCCATGACTTTAACGCATGAAAGAGTGTGCTGCTGCTGCTGCTACTGCCTCTGCTGCAAATATATCTGCTCTTTTGGCCATTTTTGAACACTTTTTATAAACATGGATACTATTCTTGATTATCTGAAGAACATTGGCTGTTTAGTGTTCTTCTTAAACTAGCTAACCTACAATGGGCATCTGAGAGATCTTAGGATAACAATCAAATTTGGTATATTGTAGTGTTTATGATGTTTGTTGTTAAAATACTTTGTGACGTGTGGAGATTATGTTGTTAATAATAATGTGTGGTGTGTGCATCATGATATCAAACAAACTCGGTTTTGGAGCCAATCAACATTTTTCAGATCCATTTTTACTATTTGTTTGACTAGGTTAATCTAGGAATAAATTATTGTTTTACAACAATCGTTTCGTTGTTTGGATTACTTCCTAGGCTTTACACAAATCTTACATTGCTTAGGCTACTATATAAATAATATATACACACATATATAAATGTAATTCTGATAAATGCATGTTTCAATTTTATTATTATGTGTTATTTTATGTTGATTCAGCTAAGATTATTTAGTATCTTCATTGTAAGAACTAAGGCATGCAAAAGGCTAATATTGTAAATATAAAATTATGACTCCATGTGTAGTTATGTGTTGAGATTTAGACATAATAACTAACTAAAATTATTATTATGGCTTCATTATGTGGTACATGTTCAAGAAACAACTAGGAAAACTCACAATAATGAAGCCACAAAGTCAAAAAATATAGAGTCAAGTTTACCTAAAAACGCTTTATGTTCATTAACACCATGCCATTGGTCTTGTAGATCCTATTTCGAAGTTAAGAAAAAAATAAACAGAAATTTCTTGCTTTATGAGATTAAACTTTTAAAAAAATCATGTTAAGTTGCATAGAAAGTGATTAGTGTACGCGTGAGCCATTTTGTTCATTAAATTTAGGTTGTGAGGAGTAAATATTTGCTTTTGTTCCTCCTCATTCTAATATTCATCATCCAGTATTTCATCTGAGGAGTCACTTTATTTTTCTGTTGCCTAGTGTATGATTGATTTCTGAAATTTGCAGAGCTGCAGCCAATCTCTTTGTACTTTGGTTCTCAGTTGTTTTAGAGAAACAGCGCCATTAAATAGAATGTAATGTATTGTTTCTTCCTGATCTCAGTATGCTTGGAAATGACAATTTGTATTACTGTCTATATATAATCACAATTGACCTTCGGTTCTCACATCTTGATTTGGTGTGGAGAAGGATAGTAATATAGGATTGCAAGCAAAGATAAATGCTAAGGAATGGTAAATGCCGAGGTATGATGAAAAAATAAATACAAAGTCAACATTGTTTACCTCGGAACAATACTGGAAATAAAATTAGCATGTAGTAGATAAACTGTTAAGAATTATAAGAGAGTTTACAGTGATATCATGATAATAATGAAACTAGTACTAAGAGAAAGATATATAAATACTCGTCAAGCAAGATTAGCCACCATGTGTGCTAAAAATTGTGGATGGATATCTTCAGAAATTACCAAAATGTGTTAGTAATAGGAGACGATTTTGATGGCCAATACAAGTCGAGTGAGGAAATTATGAAATGGTATATGGAGACAAACATGGGAAGAAATGATATGGCAGCTATCCCTTTAGACTTATTACATTATATTATGTTATAGTTACCAAGGTTGATAGAAATATAATAATCTAACAACGTGAAATTATTGTTGAAGAAAAGCAATATTGGAAATATATATGGTTTAGATCTTTAGTTATATATAACAATCATGCAATTGCCAACTAGGATAAGTAGACTAGGATTAGAAAATTGAAAAGTTATGTTACTGATAAGCTTGATTAGATAAAATAGATCTGTGTAATTTAGAGTATCTAGCAAAATAACATGACAATTGGAAATCCTAAGTTTATGGGGTCTGTTACATGAATCTTTTTCCACCATTAAGCTGTGCAACATCTATAGATTTTTTTTTTTTTTTGGTATAAAACTTATTTATTTCATCCTTTTCGAATGAGCCTTTAGGAAAATATTTTGCTTTCTATCATGCTGATGAAACTCAACATTATTAAAATGTACACACAAAACACAATTTGTTTGGTCAGTATTTATGATTGTTGTATAGCTTGCTTATATGTTGGTTCTAATAAATTTTCCCATTTAAACTATGTAGGAAGCACAATCCTTGAACTGAACAACCAATCATAACAGGTTATGTCATCATGAGTTCATTGTCTGGCTGGATAGCTGGAACTAAATTGCTCAGAATAAATTTCAAGTCAACTGGACAATATTTCCGCTTCTTCTCTACTGGGCATGCACGTTCTTCGCCATCTCTGAATGTAAATCGCCAAGAATTGATCGAGGAAAAAGGAGATGCTTTATATGATGTTAGGAAAGGGAATCATGTTGGTCCCTACCTGAGTTTAAGTGACTGTCAATCTCAAGTTAGCTCCTTCGTAATATGCATAGCTATGTGAATTTCTTTTTCTTTAAAATAAGTTATTCAAGTCAACTCATTACCACTGTCTATATAGGAATCTTTTCTTGGATATCTTCTAATGATGTATCTTCAACTTATCCACAACTTTCATATTCTTGTGGTGACATTATTTCTGATAGGTGTTTGAGATGAATCACTGCATTTATGATGCTAGAGTGATCAGCCCATTTAAGGAGGAATCATTCTTCTTTGCCCGTCTAAATGACCAGTGCATTTCAAAGTTGACAAAAGCATGCTGTAATGTCTTTGCTGACTTCTTCATTCTCATTGTTTGGCTTTTTTCTTCTCAAATCATGTCTAGAATTTTCCACCTAATCTTGTTTTTTTGCTTTTATGTTTTTTAAAATGATTTAAATTGCTTTGTAGCTATGGTTTCTGCCTTATATATATGGCTCTAAATTGGCTGATAAGATCCTAGGGTTTTATCGTAGAAGAAAGAAGATAAAAGGGATGATCACTTCGAGGGGATTGGCCTTCTGGGGTTAGTCAAAAGACTGAATAATATTTCATTGTCTACCGAAAAGGAACGGTTATATCACTATTTATAGAGTTCCACCTAGAGTCCATCAGGACTTGGACTTTTAATAATAAATAAATATTAAATAAATCTCTATCCGGCTTTAACTGAACTAAACAGACTTAATAAATATTATTCAAAAGCTCAGAAAATAAAAGGATCCTAACATTGGCCTGATCTTTACCCATTTTGGACCAATGTTCTAGCTTGTAAAAAGTATATTATCCAACATTGAGAGCTTGTAAATTTTGTTTAGATGATTTGTTTTTGCACGTTTGCATTTTATTATGTTATAAAAGTAAAATCAGATTTTTAAATTGTGATTGAAGTTATGCTCAACTAGGTAATTACGTGCATATTAAATTCTAATGTTGTAATCACCAACATTGTTTGATGGAGATTCTTCTTTCTTTCTTTGTATCATTGAAGACCAATTGCATATAAAATGTTGTACATCTTTATGAAGATTTTGTACAAAAATTGTTCTATGTGGACATGGATGTATGTTGCTCTGTTCAAGTGGTTTCATGTGGTTATTGACATATATTCTTTGTTTAAATGGTTTATCAAGTTCTGTTTCTCGAGTGATGCTTGTTTGCTATTAAGCTACAATGCCAGATAACTGTTACCTATGTATCAATTCATGCTGCATTCTAAACAATAGTAACCTGGGTTTCCTGTTATGCTATGATGCATGATTGACCTCTCTGGCAGATAAGTGATCCTCTTGTTAATGGATACCAAGGTTATTCACTTGAGAAAGAAGCGGAGACATATTTTGCTTCCTGTGGATTAAAGAATGCTCTATATTTATTGAATGCAAAGGATTTAAAAGAGGATCTCTTTGGAATCCTAGTTCCTTGTCCTTTTCAGGTACTATATAATTTACCTACATTGGTTGTATTGTAATGCAGCTTACGTATTAAGAAATGCTTTCATTTTCTCAAAATGGAGGAGAGGTTTAGAATTCATTGCAATGCTTTATATCAATAGGATTACAAGTGCATTACATCTTTATTGGCTGTTTCTCTTATGAGAAGTTAGTTACTAGGACTTGATATCTGAATGAGTCAAGTGAAAAGTTGTTTAAAGATATACAAAAGGAGTTGAAACTTGCTGCAGTTTTTTCTCTGGTATGCAGGTCCATCTCTCCAGGTGCTCACTAAGCAAATTCTAAATTTGCCATTAAAATTATTTAACTAAACTGGATGGCTGTGTGAAGAAGTTTAGCTGCTTCCGTGTCCCATTATCCTTCCAGTTTGTTGTTCTAATGCATGTTTCCCATATCAGTGTTCTATTTGTTGGCATTATTAATTCAGGGCAGCCTGCTGGAATGGCACATGAACGTGTGCTAAGCCATGCTGCCACATGGCTACTCTGGTGTAGCATTGACACTGGATATTAAAAGTAATAACAGTAAAAAATATAATGTGGCTCACCTTTCATAAGACAAACACCATGTTGAGATCATACTTCCTTTTTTTTCCTTCTGAGGTTACTGGATCATCCATTTGTGTATTCTTTTTTCCAAGTTCTATTTGGGTATTTTTGTTGTCATGCAGGAACCTACTGTAGCTAGTCCTATCGCGGATTTGCCTGAAAAGATTAGTGTTACCACAGATGAACCAGTGAAGAAACATCTCAAATTGGAGTATTCCAGCCAACAAAAACAACCATCTGATAATTCTGTGAGTTTTTTTTTTTGTAAGGATGCTTAAAGCATGTTGTTCTGTCACAATGTGCTTGGAAGGGCCTCTCTTTCATTACTTGCCATGTCATTCTTTTACTGATGGATGAAAAGTTATTTCTGCTTACATGTTCTTCTCCATAACTTTGTCATTCTTATTACAGATATATGCTCATTGAATGGATATGTAATAGATATTCTAAAGGCGATTTCCCAGAAAAAGCTCTAAGTTTTGGTTTTTCTTGGGTGGGCCTTCTCATTTCCAAAATTCATAAAGTTATCTCAACTTTTCAAAATGACAAAAATAACCTCATTGACAGCTAAGCTACTTTAATTTTTGAAATTACCACTGAAACATAGCTAAGACTGAACCAGCCAAACGGTTTGGTATAATACTTGTATAAAGTTTTTGAATAGTGTTCCTTATTACAGTGTTTCTGAACACTATAACCTTATTTTAATTAATTAGAAATCCCATCAATCTTTATTATCAACCTTATTGTAGGTTTCAAGGGATTTATTTGAGAGTTTTAAATTGGTTTTTGATTATATCACTGAACCAAAATAGTGTAATTCTATTAAAAAACAATGTAAATAAGTTTCAATTAATTGAAATTTTCACTATCGGTGTCCATCAACCTTGTTATAGGTTTTGAAGTATTGTAAAATAATTTGTATGAGAAATTGAATGGTTTTAGATGAAAATTATATTCCAAGATAATGCATGATAAAAATTCTGAAATTTTCATTTTATCTCAAATTTAGGTCTAAATATTTAAGAAATCTTATAATATTTGTGATTGTGAAGGAATGACAATAAAAAAAAGGATGTGACATTTTTTAATTACAATGTTTTTAAATGAAGATACATTGTTTTTTTTTTTTTGTTCAGTATTCAAAAACACTATAAACGGTTCTGCATAATACTGGATTGTTTCAGCCAAAAGTTCAGTTTGGTCCGAATTAGGTTTTGGCAGCAATTTTTCTTTTTATAATAAGGATATTATAATCTTTTTATAAAGAAAATATGCCCTCTTTGAGAAATATAAAATGGGATGTGCGGTCCCGGAAAATCCAAAAGTTGGGGCTTTTCTCGGGAAATCGCCCGTATTTTAACTCATCTTCGATTTTATAACTTGAAATGGCATTTGAACATAAAGACTTCCTCTGTTTGATAATGTTGTGTGGAATACATTATTAAGGTCTAGCAAACAAACAAAAACTAGATTGAATACACGGCGGTGTGCATGGTTCTTCGACTCAATTTAAGTTTGTGAAGGATATGCCCTCATATTCTTTTATTACTGTTTCAAACCAAACTTAGGTCTAAATTTGAAGGAAGACTTGAACTATTTGTGTAGTAATGGTGCTCTCACTCATTCCTACATGTCTTAAGTTGATGCCACGTGATCTTGGAGAATAATGGAGCATCATATGCTAACTAATGCAACCATTTTATTGTCATGTCACTATGCACAATAAATTTAATTTTTTTCATGGTTATCTATTTATATGTTATGGCGGTCATTTTCTAGAGCTTCCAAGTTTAATTACTTCTCTTTCTGTCTTTTCATGTATCATCCAGTAACAGATCAATTTCATCTATTTGTCTACAGATGTCATGTACTCTTGAATTTGATGGGGCTCCAGCAGGAAAAGCTAGTAAAGGTGGTGCTGGTGTAATCCTTCGAACTGAAGATGGAAGTGTGGTAAATATAGATCATCCTCTTAACTTTGTCTTATATTTTAGATGATTTTGTTTTGTATTATATATATTTTTTTAATGTCTGTAAATAGATTTCTCGACTCCGTGAAGGCTTGGGTGCTGTGACCAATGACACTGCTGACTACAGGGCATTAATTTTAGGCCTGAGGCATGCTCTTAAAAAAGGATTTAAGCAAATTCATGTTCTAGGTGACTCTCAGCTTGTCTGTATGCAGGTTTGCAATTCAACATGTTATAGTATTTGACTATCTCTTCGACTGTTTTCTTACATTGGATGGTTAGTCATCTGGCATGTTTTTCATTTTTGTAGATATTTACTTTCAGCTTCTCGATTCTCTCCTCCTTTCCTTTGTATGCATGTAAGAGAAGGATGGACTGATAGTTTGTATCCCCCTTTGTCAAATAGGGTTGACTACCTAACTAGAAAGTAGAAACATTGCTGATGTGGCATAAGTATCATATTTAACGGTTATATCTTCTAAAACACAAAAATATGAAAAAAAATTTAAAGTTAAGACTGCTGCAGTTAATTATAGATCTTCATGTCTAAGCATATTAATTTGAATTGCATCAAGGTTGGACCTTAGGTGGACTGCTGCAGTTAATGGAGATAAAGTCTAGAACAAGTAGTTTACAACTTCCACTGTGCCTAAGCATTTAAACTTGTATTGCATTTGGATTGGATCTTACAACCATCCAGGGAATGACATTTTCTATGTGCAAGCATGCTATCCGCAGGCCATTCTGAATGAAACCATACATTTCTTTGGTTCAGTTTAATCTACCTGCAATCTCATCTTTAGTCTAACAACAATGCTCCATGCTTCTCACAAACAGGTGCAAGGTTTGTCTAAAGCCAAGAACAAGAATCTTGTTGACTTGTGTGAGGAAGCCAAAGCACTCAAGGAGATGTTTGTATCATTTAGTATAAGCCACATTAAAAAGGTATGTAGAATATCTTTTATTCATATATATGTAGTATCATTTTGTATCATTTTGGCATATGACTGTAACGCATAGTTAGTAATCAAATCAGGAAGCAATTCGCCAAGTCTTGGGTCATTGAGTCGTCCGTCAAGTCGATCGATCAATTAGTCAGACTGCATGTTTAATTAATGAATATTTTAAATTAAATAAAATAATTTAAAATTATATGCATTAAAACTCTAAAATACTAAAATTAATAAAAAAGAAAAATCTTCGGCAAATGAAAATAAACCTTCAATTGTACAGAATATGACAAATAATAACATCAATCAACCAACACTATAAGTATAAACCTTTATCCAAATTAAATAACATGTGATAATATTTAAAAGTTAAGAAGTTAATACGTAATTCAGTTACTTGAGCAAGAATATTGATATAGATGTAACGTCCATGTATGATGAAAGTCAAAGTGAAAGTTCCATTAATAAAATGAAGCACAATAAAAGAGACAACAACGAGAAGATCACCTTAGGAACAAGAGCGACACAAGAAGAGGAGCAGACCGTAGAGTACCAAAGGAGAAGAAAAAAATAGAAGATACAGAAAGAAGAAAAAAGAGGGTTTGGGAGAGAGGAGGTGAAGAGAAGACACGGAGAGGAGGGGTAGAAAGAGAGAATGGTGGTGGAGGGAAATGAGGATACAACGGGGGAAGATGGCCGAAGGAAGAGAGGTTGGGGAGAAATGATTACATTAGGAAGATTGTCTTTTTCTCACCTTAATCCTTATTAAATTGTCATGTCCTATAAAGCAAATAATAAGAAAGATTTAAGCTAAGAGTACTTACGTAATATTAGCTAAATTGCATATTCGGATCGGTTTTATGTAACCCAGCCGATTCCAACAACCAACCAGGCCAATTGTTTTATTTCGGTTTTTATCATAATTGATCCAATAAGTGAATCAGATCAGTTAATGATCCAATTCCAATTTTCTCAGTTCGACCATCTGGTTCAGTCAGGTTTTGTTAACTAAGCTATATATTGATACTATGAGACCGTGTCTCATGTTAGTTTTCTTTATCACCTTCCATTGGAGGAGAATGCCATTCTATTGACAATTTAAAGTCAAAGAAAGTTGCACACAAAACAATGCATGATAGTATGAAACAATGTAATTTGCTTCATTCAAGCAACAATATCAATCTTTAAGGTAGTTTTATTTCTGATCTAGGAAGTGCCATGATTAGCTTATTATGTTCTCCGGTAGCATCACGTCAAGCTGCTTTTCTGCAACCTCATGGATGAGAGTTTTGAGTTACAAAAACAGTACCTTGGTCAAATTGCATAAAGATACCGTTCCTAAATACCGTATCATTACATCATGCACTAGGCTATTTCTCCCTAAATTAAAACCGTCTCATATCATGCTTTCTTTTGTCATTGAATGTGTGTAATAAAATTGCCTTTCTTTATTACTGGTGAAGGCAATGAATTCTGATGCTGGTTCCCAGGCAGCTTTAGCTATAGATCTTCCAGGTCTGGAAGCGAGTCAAGATTTTGTTTATGTTTTTCAAAATAAAGTTCTCTGGGGTTAAAAGCATTGACATGATTGATCATCCTGCAGTTGGTGAAGTCCATGAGGAGTCTAGTGAGACTTGCTAATCATGATGCTGAGGACAGTTGTTTCTTCGAGTGCTCCCTTCAGTGAATGTAGAAAAACTTCACAGCTACACATTCTTGCTTGATATGCTGTTCATTAGTCACTCGATTTTGTTTATGTGCAATATTGTAGAGATGCGTGAATACTCACTTTTTTTTATTGCTAGATGATGTGTCGTAGAATGAGAAAAAGAAGTGAAACGTTCTACTTTCAACTGTTGAAGATGAAGATGGGATAATTATGCTGCTGCTGTGGCTGCCTTCGGTTTAGTCACACTCTTCTCTTCTCTTTCTCTTTGAGTATTAATGTAATTTGGCCTATGGGTTGGTCCGCCGAGAAGGTAAACTACTATTCTCTTTCTCTTCTCTTTCCTTCTTCCTCGTGCTTTTATGGAGGGTCTTAATCTTTCTATCAGGTGGACTTCACCACTTTAACATTACTGCCTCACTATTTGGATGCTGTTAGTTCTGAAAGTTTGAGGTAAAATGGAAATACACTAATTTTGTGCCCTTACACTCATAGATGATGGCTGTTACACTCATTTTCAAGATCATGTTGAGAAGATTTCAAATTTGGGTATTAATGTTTTGAATTCACAGACAAAAAAATATTGATTCACTATTTGTATGAAATCAGGGATATTTATTTTTCGAATTTGACTTATTTTTATTATTATTTTGAAAAAGTGTAACAATATTCATTTATAAGTGTGACAGTGTTCAAATAGTGAATCAATAATGATTTATTGAAGATATTTATATTTAAATTTGGCGTGTTTTTAGCATGATCATGAAAGACAAGTATAATAACGGCATAAATTTTATCAATTTTACCTTAAGACTTTTACTCTATACTTATCTTCAATTTGGAATATTTCATTATGATTTTGAAAGCTCTTATGTTGGTATTCATATATGAATATAATGATATAAATCTATATTATCTCAAACTTTTACAAGAGAAAGGCAATAACATCCAAATAGTGAATCAATAAACTTTTTTTTATTTTTTATGAAAATTTAGAGAATAATTATATTCAAATGTAACACATTTTCAGTATGATTTTGAAAACGGGAGTAATAACATGTTTCATGAGCATTACGAGAGGATAGCAAAGGAAGTTGATGGGTTGTTCTCAAGTAAAGAATTAACATCATTTGTGAAGAGAAAGAGAAGAGGGTGAGAATAATGAAAGAAGCCGAAGATGAGAATTATTCTCAAAGAAAAAGTCCAATTATCGATAAGAGCAAAAGATGATAGAGAAAATAAAGAGATCATAAGATATAACAAAGAAAGATAGACATGACATATCAAGACACATATGAATTTAAGATAAAAATATATTTATTAAAAATGATATTGTTTAGTGAGTTTTTCAAGGATCCCAACTAAAAACCTCCTCTGGCCTAAATAATTACCCAAAAATATAGTTCTTCCGGATAAATTACCCAAAAATATATTTAGACACTTGACCTAAATAATTGGACTCCTTTGACTTCCTATTGTCTTAAATGCTAATATTCTTTAGAGAACATTTTTAATCTAAGGAACTAGCCGTTGGCGAAGGGGAATCAGGCAACGGTCAAAATGGAGGACCGACGGCTCTCTCGCCCAATCCCTCCCCTCTTTAAATCCACCCACCTCGTCGCCTCTCTCTCTCTCTCTCTCTCTCTCTCACTCTCGCTCTCAGTGATCCGATACAAAGCGAGGAAGGCAGGACACCCAAAATGACGAGGAGAGAGAACCCAGACGTCCACGACAACATCCCCACCACCACCCCCGCCGCCGCCGCCACTGCTCCCTCGGCCGCCAAGCAGCCGGCTCCTGTCGCCAAGGGCCCCGACGGCCACTCTGTCCTGAAGAGGTCTTACACCCTTCTCCTCTTCCTCTTTCTTGCTTGCTTGCTTTTCGCGGCTCTTCTTCTTCTTCTTCTTTCTGAAAGATCAAGAACGCTCACAAGAAACGAATTCTCCTTTTTCATCGTCATCTTTCCTTGTGTACTCTTGAGCTCTCCATTGTCCTTCCAATCTTGCTGCTTCTTGTGACTCATCTTGCACTATAGCCATCTGTTTTACTCGATCGGAGGTAAAGATGTCATCTTTGACGACGACATCTGGTTCTGGTCGCTCTTTGATCATTTAGGCTGCAGCAAATTTATCTCTCTGCCTCTCACCATCCTTCCTCTCTATCTAATCCGCCGAAAGATCTCTTCTTTGAATTACGAGACCCGGTCTCTGCATGCTTTCTTTTCTTGTATCCTTTTTACTGCACGCTGACCTTGACTCTCTTGCTCTCTTAACAGATTGCAGTCGGAGCTCATGTCCTTGATGGTAAGCAAGAAGAAGATTACTCCTGGGATTCGTCAACCAATATGACACGTCTTCTTGACGATCCCGTTTACTTGCTTGTGTTGTTCAGATGTGTGGGGATCCGGGGATATCAGCCTTTCCGGAGGGAGACAACATCTTTTATTGGAAAGGGACCATTCATGGCAGCAAAGAGACAGCGTACGAAGGCATGGTCTACAAGCTCTCCTTCGCCTTCCCCACTGACTACCCGATGAAGCCTCCAAAGGTGAAGTTTGAGACCGCCTGCTTCCATCCCAACGTCGACGTCTACGGCAACATCTGCTTGGACATTCTTCAGGTACGCGGCAGATGGAAGTCCTCCCCATGTTTTCCTCCTTCTCTATGCAATCTGCATCAATTTCGATGGTTGTTTTGGATCATCAGGATAAATGGTCATCTGCGTATGACGTGAGAACCATTCTGCTGTCAATCCAGAGCCTTTTGGGAGGTAAGCACGAGATCCGATGGATACACACAAGAGTTTTACTCCATTAGGATATGAGAGTGCTGATGTGATGATGATTGTTGCAGAACCCAACAATGAGTCGCCTCTCAACACCCAAGCAGCAGCACTTTGGGTGAATCAAGAGGGTGAGTGCATGATGTGATGATCATCCTCTCCTGTTTTGAGATCAAAGAAATCAATTCCTCGTTTGTGTTTCTGAATGCTGTCCCTGTTTCTAATGCAGAGTTCAGGAAGATGGTGGAGAAGCTGTGCAAGCCAACCTAGTTCATGCAATTCTTGCAACTATGTATCAGTAGTCCCACGTTGGGGAGAGGACAGAGCACTCATGTTCCATTCATTCATTGTTTCACCTCTCTCTCTCTCTCTCTCTCTCTCTCATTACAGCAAAATAGTGGAACATTTACTTGATTTAAATGAATTTGTTTATCATATTTTGTCATTGCATGTTTATCTAAATGAGCTAATAATGTTTATATTATTCTGAATTGCTCTAGAATGGTGTGCTAAGGAGAGTTGCTTCCCACCTGTTAGGGGTTGGGGTGTTCAGATCCAACTAAAAACTCAACTTATTATTTAAATAATATATATATATATATATATATTAAATAAATTGATTCGATCCAATAAATCGATTGAACCTTATCACAATCTAATTACATCAACACAATAATATTTATAAAATTGAGCCTATATCATATGTTACGTCTGATTTGATTATCAACTTATGGAATTCAAGTATCCAAAAAAAATTTATAAAATCGATTTGATCCGAATCGAACAACTAAACTAAGGAAGAATATCTCAGACTAGAATCATTTATAATTTTTGAAAATTAAATTATTGGTTTCAATTTGATTTTATTTTTTTTATTCGGAGGAAGACGATAATAGAGTTGATGGTATTTCATTGGTGTTTTGTACTATTAATAAATACTTTATCTATATTTAAAACTTCTATGAGTTATAAAAAATTTTAAGAATTTTAAATTTGCATGGTAATATAATAATAAATTTACACGCTATGTATGCATGGGATTATTCTTTTCTATAATTTTGTTTTTATAGTTATGACTTAGAAAATGTCCTCAACTTTTGTACATATATTAGTAACGAATTATAACGGCTGTTACAACGAGAAACAACGGATTGTAACAGTCGTGATGATTGCTATATCCGAAAACGATATGTATCATCTCCACCAGTCTGTTTTGCCACTTTGGCTTCCATCTCAAGGCTGGTTCGAGGTTGTCGTCTTGCTTCTCCGACGGCGACGATGGCGGCGATGAGAGGCGCTCTTCTGAGGCACCTGAGGGTGAGGGTGGATTCTCAGGCGGCGCCGGTGGCGGCCTTCTCCTTCGCCGGCCTCATCCGCCGCCGCTTTTCCGACGAAGCGATGGGATCCTTCCTAGACAAGTCTGACGTCGCCGATCGGATCATCACCGTCGTCAAGAACTTCCCGAAGGTCGATCCCTCCAAGGTACTGTGCCATATCACCGTTCTTCCCAAGTTCGATATAAACCCTAGGGTTTAATTTCTGGTTAGCAGCTTTTTTTGTCGCGACGAATACTGTTGAGCTGTACGTTTAGTTTGGTGTATGGGATGGAGCTTGAATCCGGTGATATTTGAGTGAGAATTCTCTTTGTGGCTGATCTTTGCTCGTAGCCCCTTTCAGATCTTGTAGTGATCTTCTGCTCTGAAATGGCTTCACTTTCCGCTGCAATCCGATTTGAGTGGAGGTTTTCTGCAACCAAAGCCCTGGTCTTGCTGTCCTTATCTTCATTCAGAACTCGCTCTAGTTTATAAAATATAAATGTTCGATTGTTGCCTTATATTTCAGCAGCAATAGATTCTGATTTATTAACACAAGTGTAGTATCTCACATATGGTATGTCTCCACTCATCTTGGAGCTAGGATATAGTTTGTGTAATCGGGGGATAACATATATTTATGTTGCTAAGTAGCAGGCTTTCATGTGGAGCGTTTGGTACTTATTTTTTATTGATTTCTCCTATCTTGTGCTAAGAAAGTTACTAGTAATTATGGAAGAAATAAATGTGGAACATAAATATTTGTAACATATTATTTATGTTGTTAAATGTTCTGTAGCTGCCAAAACCATCTCAAGCTTAGGCAATTAGATACATTTGACAGTGATGAAAGTTTAAAACATGATGATGTCACTGTAGAAGGTAGTAGCTTGGATGCTCAAACTACACAATGTTTTGGGCTTGAGTTGTCCGGCCAGTTTACACTCTAGGGGAGTGTTAGGATTGATTAAAAACCTTGTCGTATCTGTTTCCTTAAACTTCTAGATAAAAAGGGAGAGGTTAAGAATTATCTTGTGTTTGAGTTTCCATGCATATAGAAGTTCGGCATGTTGGATCATGCCGCTTCTATCAGCTCAACCATATTTAAATTTTGATATGGGAAGAATGCTTCATGTAAACAAATAATTTATATTGGCAATCATTGATATGTTTGTATCTATCTGCATGGCATAAGATAGCACCTAAGAGGTGCACATCCGGATTTATTTAGATCCGTTCTTTTTCTATCTACATGCCACAAGGGAACCACGTAAATGCCATGTGGACTTCTCAACTTACAAGTAGACCCTATGCGCCAAAATTTCAAAGCACCTGTGTATATCTCTATTGGCCCTCAATGTATAATGTTCTTGTTATTAACTTACAAAATCTGCCATTATATATATATACATACATATATATATATATATATATATATATATACATATATATAAATATATACATATATATGTGTGTGTGTGTGTGTACATGTACTTGTACAGGTATATGTACATGTATTTGTATTGCATAAATCTTTGAATTACCTGAAGATCTTTGTTCAACATGTAAATTTGGCTTTTGTGATGACACGATGCTTCTGACTGTGTTTCTGTGTGAACAGACACTTAAATATTGAATAGTAGGAAAACCAAGGTTTAATATTATTAGCACCTTCTACTAATTTGTTCAAATTAAATTCTCAATCAATATGGCTTGTTAAATGGATATTTGATTGTCAAAATATATGCATGTGTATTCAGTTAAGTATCAGTTCCTTGTTTGCCTTTTGGTTTGGAGACAGTATTATAAAGCATTGAGGTCGAGATTTGTTTGTAGAATTTCTCAGTCATTTTAAGCATCTTACTCTACCAAATATACAGGATAGTGAAGGAATGGGCCTGACAAACTCTAGGCTTTTACATTGTATACAGTGTTATAGATGAACCGACTTTTAGTATTTTAAGTCCTGCTGTGTCAATCTGAATGTGTTGTATTAGTTGCAAATAAATGTAGTAGTTTTAGCTTCAGCCTTTGTTCATAATGATCTAACATTTCCAGGATAAGATGTAATGCCTAGTATGGCCACAGTTGGACTGGCCTAGTATAACAGAGTTCATTTGTGCTATGCTTAAGATTTATGACATGGTATCTCCATATTATGTTTTCTTTACCACATCTCTAGTAACAAAAAGCTTGAGAATATTATATCATGCAGGATGGATAAAGTGAATAACAAGAAAATTGCTAGAAAGTTTTTTGACATCGTACCTTAAATGACTCGAATGGAAATTTCTTGTGCAGAACTTGCTTTGTTAATGTGTTACATCAAATGAGCTTGCAAGGAAAACTTTTGTGAAGGACTTGCTTGTACCTTTCTGAAAATCCACTTTATTGACAGTCATAGGTTTACATTTGTAGGTAGCCTGGTGGTATGATTTCCCACAAGCAACATGAGAATTTCTGTACAAATCCTTCTCAGGTCTTTTGCTGGAACATTAGGAATGGTGGCTTACCCACTCAAATTCTGATATTTTATGTTCTTGAGTGTAGAAAACAGCATTTAGTTCAACTTACTATAACAAAATTTAAAGAAGATGTGAGAAGCACTGCCGAGAGAAAAAGAGAAAACAAAGCGTAGATAAGTAAAACGGTAACATCAGGAAAGAAAGGTATTATTTTTGTGTCCATAGAAGTTCTGAAAGATCATGCCCCTAATCATATTTTAATAGGACTTGTTAACTAATGCGACATTTTAGATGAAACTACAGTGGAACAGAACCTTACTAATTTTACATCTAATAGAAACCATATTTGAGGTGTCTAGTGAGCAATTTGTTTTTGAGGTGCTCCATCACTTCTTTCTTCTAACAAAACTTTGATGTGCATACCATTTTGAAGTTGTACTCTTTTTTGTATGCCTCGAAATTTTTTTATTGGTCATTTTTGTAATTAATGTCACCTTCATTATTAAGTTATACTATTTCTTGAATGCCTCCAAATTTTTTATTGTCATTTTTGTAATTAATCCTACCTTCATTATTTGCTAAATAACATTTAATATAACTGCAGAAAGGAAAGGTGAAAATTGACTCATTTCTGTAGCGTGAGCAACTTTCCAGTCCTTAAGAAAATCAAGAACAGTGGATATGTTTGCAAACTCACTGTAACACCTAGTTCTATGTAAGTTCTTTGATTGGGGTGGGGGAAAATAATCTAAAATTTGCTTTCTTATATGGTGTCAATTTTAATGAATTATGGTAGTTCATTTAATATGATAAGTAGTTTTCAAGCAACTGACCATGGTTCAAACTGGAACTAGATGGGCAATTGACCATAGTTCGGAACCAGAAAATATGAAAGTGTTTACTCATCTCATGTGGCATTCGCTCCAACTGATCTAGTCATTTCTTATTTTATTTAACTTATTCCATTTGCTTATGACATCACTCATTGAGCCATTTCCTTACCCATTATAATTCTGTGCTGTTGGCATTCTGGCCGAGGGTGTTTTGAGAACCTTCATATTTTTGTTCCATGTGAATTTGTATGTGAGGGTACCAGTGTAGAAAGATCCTTTGCTAATCTTGTCTTATATGCTGGTCTCTGTAGGTCACACCAAATTCTCATTTTCACAAGGATCTTGGTCTAGACAGCTTGGACACCGTAGAGGTTGTGATGGCACTGGAAGAAGAGTTTGGGTTTGAGATCCCTGATAATGAAGCAGACAAGATTGACGCAATCAATGTTGCTGTCGACTTCATTGCCTCACACCCCCAAGCAAAATGAGATTTCTACCAATGGGGCATGCTGACTGTTCTCTTCGTAAGATTCTTCATGAGACCTTCTTTGTCTGTCTTAATGACTCGAGTAATCTGGAAGTTGGTTCCATCACATTTTGATGATCACAAGGGTGCTTTGTTTTGAAATAATTTGGTACTCCTGACCTTCCACAGTGGGCTCTTTCCTCTTTAAGATGTCTCACATGCTGGCGATGATTTGCTTTTGCCGCAAGTCTTGTGAACATGTTATGTTTTGTTATGTTTTTTTTTCCCCTTTTTCACTCATTCGTTCGATATACAAGTATTGCATTATCATGTGCATTGACATTTATATCTGGATTTCAAACTGAATGCTTATTTTGATACAAACGTGTAATCATGTTTATTAGGGATATATTATTAGGTTAAGTTCTATTTTAGTTTCATGAACCACTTAAGTGATTTATTCATGTATAAAATAATTTTTATATTTTTAAATTAATATAAGGATATATAATTTAAGTTTTAAAAAGGATTAAAATCCATTGGTTATGGATTAATTTTTATGATTTATTCATGTTTTATTTTAAAAAAATATAGTATATAAGTCTCTCATGTTACATGTTAGAATTTTGAATATTGATTTATAATAAATTATTAATATAAAATATATATAATATGAGTTTAAAAAATAATTAAGGTTCATTTTGTCGAGAAAGAGTAAGCGACGGACAAAAGCAAAGAGTTAGAAGTAGGAGAGGTCGACGGCGAAGGTGAGAGAGAGTTGTATCACGTCGTAGGCGCAGTGGGTGGAAGCGCATGAGAGGATGAAGAGAGAGTCGATGAGGACGAAAATGCCCAAGAGGAGAAAGAGGGATTAAGAGATCACTGCTTAGTGTCGGACTGGTCGATGCACATCTACCTGAGGCAGGATCGGAAGTTCTTGAGCTTGTCATTAGCGCGGTAGAAGTTATGTGCTTACAATGCTCTACTAGGCAACAACAGCTCGGTGCTACTACCGGTGGTCACTTTGTCTTCTACTATTATTGACAGTGCTTTTATTTTTGTTTTAACTTAAATTACATATGTCATTATATTAGTGGTTTATCATGTCACGTAAGAAGATTCCAACGTAACTCTGACTTGACGAGATGGACTTATATGTTACGTTTTTTAAAATATATGAGTTATTTTAGACAAATAAATCATAAGGACTTAAGTAGTTCATAGCCAAAACTAAAATGGTTAAAATATATTTTAATCTTTTCGTTCTAATTTCTGTTAACTCAAATTTGACGGAATGAACTTATATGTTATGTTTTTAAAAATATATGAGTTATTTTAGATATAAATAAATTATAAGAGCTTAAATGGTCCGATCAAAATCATAGGGGCTAAAATAGACCTTAATCCTTTTTAAAACTTAAATTACATATGTCATTATATTAATTATTTATTATGAGTCAACAAATCATGTAAACATACTCTAACTTTTGTTAACTCAAACTTAATGAGAGGGGCTTATATGTTATATTTTTTTAAAATATAGAGATTCTTTTATATACAAGTAAATTATAATGACTTAAATGATCCATGATCAAAATGCTAAATTAGATATTAGCCCTATATTTTTTTTATTTAGCATTGTACTTCCACTCACTTCCAAATCTAGTTTGGATTAAAAAAAATATATATTAATAATAATCTAAAAATAATATCATAGCCCATTAAGCATAGTGGTTGGCATTCTAATAAAATTTATCATAAATACCCATTTGCTTTCAAAATTTGTATAATTATCAAGTTTTTCTTTATACGTATACAATTGGCAAAAGTTAATCTTTAGCTTCATATGCATTTGGAATCGTCACTTACCTTTGGATATTTTTCGAATAACATATATCTAAATATATTTTCATAATAAAAAATATAAATATAATAAGAATTTCATATCTTAGATCATAAGATATATTTTATATATATATATATATATATATATATATATATATATATATATATATATATATATATATATATATATATATATATATATATATACACACATATATATACACGAGGTGCAATCTGTTTGTTTGTTTCTTTTCTTTTCTTGAATCTCTCTCCCTTTCTCTTTTTTGTTACTTTTTCTATTATCATTTCATATCCTTAAAGATTTATATTCAGTTTATTCCTTATGAAAATGAAAGGATGCCATTCCTTTTGCTAAATAAAATTCCCAATATTAGTCTTACTTTGAGCAAATAGTTTATACTTTTCTTTGCCAATGTTTTTTTTTATAGAAATTAACAAAATTATATAAATTAATCATCTAAGTATATGTTCATCACAAAATCTGGAATTAGGCTCACTTTCATGTTTCTTTTTAATCTTTTTTCTTCCTTTTCTTTCTTTACATCTGACTTATATCAAGGATTTTTTTTTCTTTACAAAGGATAAGTGACGAATATATGATTCAAACATAAGATATACTAGTATATATCTTATATGTGGTGATATCTCAGAGCTTATCATATATTATTAAAATCTTTACCAATTAAGTAAATTGGAACCTCTAAAATTATATGAAGGACTTGTCTATATTTCATGATATCTCGGAGTTTTTCTTTTTTATTTTTCTTCTACTATGACTTACAAAATTATATCAATGATATGTAGATTTTTATCCAAAGAACGCCACTCACAAGAATTTAATTGCCTTCATATAAAGTGCACTAACAAAGAAAATTTTAAGATAATAAACAATAGAGCGCAAGGGTTTATGTTCAAATCATCTTCACTTAAGCTGCAAAATTATAAACAAGAAAAAGGAATTAGTAATCGTTTTGGAAATTAAAAATAATCTTGAAGAAAACGAAACAGTTTATAACAATCACAAAATTAAATCAATCAATTAACGGATCGAAACAATTGGAATATCTAATCGACTTAAAAAAGCAAAGTAAATGTGTTAAATCTTGATTATTATTAATTTTTGCACTATAATCTCTACCATGTAGTTCTTACCAACACTTACTTGTCCTTAGACCTCATGCCACAATAAACTATTAAATTCTATCCAATTCTCTCGGTTCATATGTCTAGTTTTCCTGTATCCTAATAGAAATTGCATTCTGCAATCATACGTTCAATTATTAAGATGTACTGTAGACTTTTCATGGAGACAGTGACACACAATAAAATATGATAAATGGAGAGAGGCAGTTGCAGAGACTCAAATTATATTAAAAAAATATTGGTATATTATTAAAAGAATAGATTCTTGAAGGAAAAAAAAAAAAAAAAAACATCCTTTGAGTGTTGCATTCAATGACAATGCAGTGATTTTGAAACAAAGCTGTCCCAAGTGTTCGATAATAAATGAGATAAAAGTTGACGAGAAGAGAAGAGAAGAGAAGAGAAGACTGGCTTATAATTATAGTTGCATCTGCAGCCTGGCTTTTGCAGTGTAAGGAGTTTCGACGTTCCAAATGCTCCTTGCACATGCATGACTGAGTTCCAAGTGTTCGATAATAAATGAGATAAAAGTTGACGAGAAAAGAAGAGAAGAGGTTTTGAAATCATAGTGCAAAAGCCGTCGGCTCATTAATGAGTCGTTATTCAACATTGAATTATTGGGAATCTCCTTCCGCAATGAGTTATCCTTCAACGTTAGCTAGCTAGCTATGAACACCAATCAGTCCGCATTTACCTTTTCACCGTCTCCAGACTTGCAAGTCTTCCGAGCAAGTCAGATTGGTTGTTGTTGGGCTGATGGCCCATATTCAGCCCATGTGGGCTTTATTAGCCCACAACACATACCCCCTCTTAACCTAACCCTAATTAAGATTAGGGGGTGTGGTGGCTGCGTTTTAGAGGTAGATTAAAGCTGTAAAAAGGCAGCAACGAGGCAGATCTTTGGTGGCACGAGATTCCAAAGAGAAGCAGGAGAACAAGACAGAAAAGGAAGAGAAAAAAAGAGAAGAAGACAAGGACAACGCAGAGAGATTGTTCTCAATCATCTAGTAGTGTTCTCATCTCAGGTTAGATCAAATCTACAGTAGGCTCTTGTTGTGATTACTTGGGAGGTTTTAGATATTGTGGGCAGTGACGTGATCCTTGTATCCCAGTTATTCTCTTGTGGTTGTTGCTAGGGTTTTGGGCAAGAGATTAAGATTTGTACATTCATTATTCTCATAGTGGATTATCTCTAGTTTGCCCCGTGGTTTTTACCCTTCACATAGAAGGGGTTTTCCACGTATATCTTGGTGTTCTGTTTGATTGTGTTTCCATTTTATTCCGCTGCGTATTTTGGTCTTCTAGTATTTGTTCCTATACAAAGGTTATTCCTGTTTATATCCCCATCAACTGGTATCAGAGCGGGGTTTTGGTGATTTAATTTTTGTATTTGAACATGGAGGCCAGTAATATTTCTCGCATAATTAGTTTGAATAGAAATAATTGGATGATATGGAAACCAAGAATGGAAGATCTCTTGTATTGCAAAGATTTGTATGGACCTTTGCAAGGGGATAGTGCAAAACCTACAACTATGACAGATGATGAGTGGAAGAGGTTAGATCGAAAAACAATTGAGTTTATTAGACAATGGCTTGATGATAGTGTCTTTCACCATGTTTCTACTGAAATTTCTGCATATTCTCTTTGGAAAAAATTGGAAAGTCTCTATGAAAGAAAAACAGCTGGCAACAAAGCTTTTTTGATCAGAAAACTTGTGAACCTAAAATATAGAGAGGGTGCTTCTATTACTGAGCATTTGAATGAAATGCAGAGTATTACTAACCAGTTATCCTCTATGAAAATGTCTCTTGATGATGAGTTGCAGGCATTGTTACTTCTTAGTTCATTACCAGAAAGTTGGGAGACACTGGTGGTTTCTCTTAGTAATTCTGCACCAGATGGTATTGTCACTATGAGTCAAGTAACAAGCAGTTTGTTGAATGAGGAGTTGAGAAGAAAGAGTTCAGCAACATCTCAAAATGATTCACAGGCACTTATCTCAGATAATAGAGGAAGGTCAAAGTCTAGAAGCAGTTCACGTATGGGTAGGAGCAAGTCAAGATCAAGAAAAGATATTGTTTGCTATAACTGTGGTGAGAAAGGACATTACAAGAACCAATGTAAGCAACCTAAGAAGAACAAGAAAAAGGGAAAAGAAGTGGAGTCTACAGAGTCAAAGGATAATACTACAGCTACAGTGCAGGGTGGTGATTATTTGATTTTGTCTCCTTCTGATGATATTTTTTCTTGTGTGTGTCAGGATCTTGAGTGGGTGATTGACACAGGTGCTTCTTATCATGCTACACCTCGGAGAGAGTTTTTTACTACATACAGGTCTGGAAACTTTGGTGTTGTCAAGATGGGCAACTATGACACAGCAGACATCATTGGCATGGGTGATCCATTTAAAGACCAACCTTGGCTGCAAGTTGGTACTTAAGGATGTGAGGCATGTGGTTGACTTGAGGCTGAATTTAATTTCAGTTGGAAGACTAGATGATGAAGAGTATGAAAGCAGATTTCACATAGGGCAATGGAAGCTCAGTAAGGGTTCTCTTGTTATATCTAGTTGAAAGAAATGTCATACTTTGTACAGGTTGCAGGCTAAAGCTTATGGTGAGCAGTTAAATGCTACAGAGAAAGACTTCAGTATGGAGTTGTGGCATAGGCGATTGGGACACATGAGCGAGAAAGGGCTGCAAGCTCTTTCCAAGAGAGAGGTATACATCTGAACCCTTGTATTGATTGTTTGGCTGATAAACAACATAGAGTTTCATTTTCTAGTGCTGCTTTGTCTAGAAAAATGCATGCTTTAGACCGTGTTTATACAGATGTATGTGGTCCTTTGAGGACAAAAACTCCTGGTGGATCTGTTGATGTTCTTGGTATAAGTGGTGCACTTTATTTTGTCACTTTTATAGATGATTTTTCCAGGAAAGTTTGGGCTTATGCTTTGAAGACCAAAGATCAGGTTATTAATGTCTTCAAAGAGTTTCATGCTAGGGTTGAAAGGGAGACAGAAAGGAAATTGAAATGCATAAGATCAGATAATGGTGGTGAGTATACGGGATTGTTTAATGACTATTGCAGGTCACATGGAATCCAACATGAGATGATAGTTCCTGGTACACCTCAGCATAATGCAATTGCAGAGAGGATGAACCGCACCATCATGGAAAAGATCAAATGTATGCTTTCACAGGCCAAGCTACCCAAAAGGTTTTGGGATGAGGCTTTGAGGACTACAGTTGATGTGATCAACTTATCACCATGTACAGCCCTAGATGGTGATGTTGCAGAGCATGTATGGTCAGGGAAAGATGTTTCCTACAGGCATTTGAGAGTGTTTGGTTGTCGCGCATTTGCACATATTCCAGATAATGAGAGGTCCAAGCTGGATGGTAAGTCTAAAGAATGTATTTTTCTTGGTTACTCACATGATCAGTTTGGTTACAGGCTTTGGGATCCAGAAAAGCAGAAGGTGTTCAGGAGCAGAGATGTGGTCTTCTTTGAGGATCAAACCTTTGAAGATTTGAAGAAGAAGGCACCAGCCAAGACTTCTGCAGAAGGATTAGCAGATTGTGACCTAGTTATTCCTCCAGTATATCAGGGTGATAGGGGAGATGTGCAGGAAAATAGTGTAGAGCCTAATGTTGATTTACCTGTAGGACATGTTGAGCAAGAAGAAGTAGGAGAGCAAGTTCCCGCAGAACCTCAATTGAGAAGATCTTCTAGACAACGTCAACCTTCCAGAAGATACTCTACAGATGAGTATGTGATGCTTACTGATGCAGGTGAACCAGAGAGTTACCAGGAAGCAGTTGAGAGTGAGCAGAAAGAGAAATGGTTAGTTGCTATGCAGGAAGAGATGGATGCTCTTCAGAAGAACCACACTTATGATTTGGTGCTGCTACCAAATGGAATGAAGGCCTTGAAGAACAAGTGGGTTTTTAGGTTGAAGACTCAAGAATATTGTTCTCAACCAAAGTACAAAGCTAGATTGGTTGTGAAAGGCTTTGGTCAAAAGAAAGGTATTGACTTTGAAGAGATATTTTCTCCTGTTGTTAAAATGTCTTCTATTCGTGTTGCTCTTGGTATTGCTGCTAGCCAGGACTTGGAGGTTGAGCAGTTAGATGTGAAGACAGTTTTCCTTCATGGTGATTTGGATGAGGAAATTTATATGGAGCAACCAGAAGGCTTCAAAGTCAAAGATAAAGATAATTTTGTCTGCAAGTTGAAGAAGAGCTTGTATGGGCTAAAGCAAGCTCCAAGATAGTGGTACAGAAAGTTTGATTCATTTATGACAGAAAATGGATACAAAAGAATGGCTTCAGATCATTGTGTGTACATCAAATGGTTTGGTGAGGATTTTATTATTCTCTTACTTTATGTTGATGACATGCTTATTCTTGGGAAAGATATGTCTAAAATTGACAGGTTGAAGAAGGAACTGAGTGAGTCTTTTGCAATGAAGGACATGGGGCCAGCAAAGCAAATACTAGGCATGCAGATTTCTCGTGACAGGAAAAACAAGAAGATTTGGTTATCACAGGAGAAATACATCGAGAATGTATTGGAAAGATTCAGTATGAGCAATGCTAAACCAGTTGGTTCTCCTCTTGCAGGTCACTTCAAGTTGTGCTTAGAACAGAGTCCGTCAAGTGATGAGGAGAAGGAGAAAATGCAAAAGGTTCCTTATGCTTCAGCAGTTTGAAGTTTAATGTATGCAATGGTATGTACGAGGCCGGACATCGCATATGCAGTGGGTGTTACTAGCAGATTTCTTGCAAATCCAGGCAAAAAGCACTGGGCAGCAGTGAAGTGAATTTTTAGATATCTCAGAGGGAGCTCTAAGGTTTGTTTAAGCTTTGGAGGTGGACCACCTGTGTTAACAGGTTACACAGATGCAAATATGGCAAGAGATATAGATACGAGGAAGTCTACTTCAGGTTATGTACTTACTTTTGTAGGGGGAGCTGTGTCATGGCAATCCAGGTTACAAAGGTGTATTGCTCTCTCTACCACAAAAGCAGAATATATTGCTGCTATAGAGGTATGCAAAGAAATGTTATGGATGAAAGAATTCTTACAAGAATTGTGGCTGAAACAGAAAAATTATGTGGTGCATTGTGATAACCAAAGTGCCATCCATTTGTATAAGAACCCAATGTTTCATTCCAAGTCAAAGCATATAGATGTCAGATACCACTGGATTCAAAATGTATTTGAAGAGAAGTAGTTGCAGCTTCAGAAAATTCATACAGATGACAACGAAGCAGACATGTTGACGAAGACCTTACCAAAAGAAAGATAGGAGATATGCCGACAGTTGGTCGGCATGGCTTCACATTGAGGAGTCATGGGACAGCCTTCCTTATGGGCTGAAGGGGGAGGTTGTTGGGCTGATGGCCCATATTCAGCCCATGTGGGTTTTATCAGCCCACAGCTCATACCCCCTCTTAACCTAACCCTAATTAAGATTAGGGGGGTGTGGTGGCTGCGTTTTAGAGGTAGATTAAAGCTATAAAAAGGCAGCAACGAGGCAGATCTTTGGTGGCACGAGATTCCAAAGAGAAGAAGGAGAACAAGGCAGAAAAGGAAGAGAAAGAAAGAGAAGAAGACAAGGACAACGCAGAGAGATTGTTCTCAATCATCTAGCAGTGTTCTCATCTCAGGTTAGATCAAATCTACAGTAGGCTCTTGCTGTGATTACTTGGGAGGTTTTAGATATTGTGGGCAGTGACGTGATCCTTGTATCCCAGTTATTCTCTTATGGTTGTTGCTAGGGTTTTGGGCAAGAGATTGAGATTTGTACATTCATTATTCTCATAGTGGATTATCTCTAGTTTGCCCCGTGGTTTTTACCCTTCACATAGAAGGGGTTTTCCACGTATATCTTGGTGTTCTGTTTGATTGTGTTTCCATTTTATTCCGCTGCGTATTTTGGTCTTTTAGTATTTATTCCTATACAAAGGTTATTCCTGTTTATATCCCCATCAGCTGTGACATCTTAAACTTCATAATAATCTTAATCGTAGCAACAGAAGAGTATGTATATTGCAAGCAGTCTGTGAGTTGAGAAAGAGAGATCGTATAAGACTTTATGCTGAGTTATAATTAACTCAAATGTACTTATAATTAATCTTAATTTCCTCTGTGGCATAAGCAATCAGTATCAAACCACATAAATTTTTTATCAATTTTTCTTTTTTTGATTTCAAAGTCATTCTCTTCGCTTACCAGAATAAAATGATCCCCAACTCTTCTTGATTGTGCATATAGCCACTTGTGTTGTTTATCAACACCATAGCTAGATTACAAAATTATAAAGCTAGTTGGAACGCAACATCAAATAACAAATATTTATAGTTCAAAATAGTTAACAACTTGGTTTAATTATTAGACCTTCCTCGTACAACACTACCAAAAGAAAATGATCGATGGGTAGGATAAATAATATACTGAAAGTGGTGACGATTGAGGCAGTGATGACAACAATAATAGGATATGTATGATCGATGAGTAGGATAAAAAACATACTGAAAGCGACAGACGATTGTGACAGCCACGACAACAATACATCACGATAAATAATATATTGGTAGCCTAGTGGTGTAGCTGGTGATGCTTATAGGACAATCGTGTGGGACAATGATGATAATACTACTGTTGATGATGAGAGTGATAATGATAATGGTGATGACACCTATGATTGTGTTAGTAATATTTGTGATGGTAATAGCAATGATTATAGAAGTAAATATATCTCAAGACACAGTGACCAGAGGATAATAAGACTTCAATAAATCATAGAGAATGATAAGCAGAAAAAACACTTACCCGAAAAATATATTTTCACCAAAAGACTTCAATAAACTATAGTTATAAGATTGAGATCGGGCATCCCATTTTAAGGATCAATATCTTAAATAATTTTCCAAAGTGATGAAGAAGGGATTGGATTGACTACAATCTTAGACAGACGAACTTGTGCTTCTATAAACTTAGGAGACAGATTGGTTGTTTACTAGTAGTTCTTAGTCAGTCGGGTCCTCAAGATTGAATTGCTTTACCAAATCATATTGATCAAACATATCTGTTTAATAATCTGGATTCACCACCCAGGCTTCCTCTGACATGTAATCTAGCTTATACGAGGCAAGTGGACAGGAGATGTTGCACATGGACGAATTAATCTTAAGGCTTCCGTATAACATTGCCATGTGGGTGTTGATTACACTGCACCTTCTCTTGTCTCCCAGCGGCTGTTCTTGAGCTGGTCGAGTCACGTTTGCCGCGCCGTCCCAACTTCGATATGATCCAATTCGTGATCACGTGTTCCAACGTGGAGTCTGTCATCCTCTGCATATCTATAAATGAGGCCCCGTTCTGTCCAATCTTTATCCTGCAGCCAAAGCTTCAGCAGAACCAGTCATGTGCCTTCCTCTCTTGGATCCCTTTATTCACCCAGCCTTCCGTGATGTCTTTGAAACAATGCCATTTTGTGACAAGCTTACCTTCCTGGTAATGATCGACGACCGACACCCATGAAGCTCCATCTCTAACTAGCTAATCTTGTGCTCATCGAGAGAGACCGTTCCTCTCCTTGTCTTGCAGTACGTTCATTCCTTGGACAGGCTAAAGCTGTGGCATAAGTTGCCGGTGTTCCTAGGGTTGACGTACCTGCAGCAACGTCGAACTCTGCATGAGAAGTACAGCCTCCTCAACGTGGGAATGCCCGATACGACTCCGTTCAACCCCGACGACTACGCCTACAGAACCGACGACGGGGAGTACAATGACCCGGAGAACAGTAAGGCTGGGAGCCAGAACACCTTCTTCGGGAGGAACATGCCACCCATGGAACAGAATAACCATGTGAGTGTTTCCCTACACTCGGTGCCAAAACCTGCCGTTGTGAGATTGATGTGGATGTGTTTGTGCAGCTCTTGAGCCCCGATCCAGCGGTCGTGGCGACCAAACTTCTAGCTCGGAGGACGTACAAAGACACAGGCAAACAGTTCAACCTGATTGCAGCTTCATGGATACAGTTCATGGTGCACGACTGGATGGATCACCTGGAGGATACTGAGCAGGTACAAGCAGGAGTTGCTTCACTGCTCAACCAAATCGAAGCTGAGAAACATAGTTTGTTTGTTTCTTTTCTTTTCTTGAATCTGTCTCCCTTTCTCCTTTTGTTATTTCCTCATATCTTTAAAGATTTATATTCAGTTTATTCCTTAAGAAAATGAAAGAATGGCATTCCTTTTGCTGAATAAAATTATCAAGATCAGTCTTACTTTTAAGCAAATAGTTTATACATTTTTCTGCCAATGTTTTTTTTATAGAAATTAACAAAATTATATAGATTAATCATGTAAGTATACGTTCATCATAATATGTGGAATTAGGCTTTCACTTTCATGATTTTCTTTTTTTTTTTATCTTTCTTTCTTTACATGTGATTTATACTGAGAACTTTTATTTTTCTTTACTAAGGGTAAGTGATGAATATATGATTCGAACATAGGAGGAGCTTATGATATACTATCAAAATCGTTACCAATTAAGTAAATTAAAATCTCTAAAATTATATCAAGGACTTGTATATGTGTCATGATATCTCTGAGTTTTTTTTTTCTTTTTGTTTTTCTTCTACTATGACTTACAAAATTATATCAATGATATGTATATTTTTAGCAAAAGGATGCCACTCCTTTTGCTAAATACTTTGAGCAAATGGTTTATATTTTTCTTTGCCAATTTTTTTCTTAAAAATTAATAAAATTACATAGATTAATCCTGTAAGTATATGTTCTTGCACAATATTTGGAATTAGGCTTTCACTTTCATATTTTTCTTTCTTTCTATCTTTATTTTTAACTTTGTTTTCTTTCTTTCTTTACATGTGACTTATATCAAGGATTTCTTTTTTTTTTTTTGCAAAAGGTAAGTCGCGAAGGTGGAATTCAAACACAGAACCTTACGATATACTATCAAGTCTTTACCAACTAAGCTAACCCGCACCTTTGAAATTATATCAAGGACTCGTATATGTGTCGTAAATTTTTATTTTCCTTTTTACTATGGCTTACAAAATTATATCAATGATATGTAATAAATATCATGGTAAAATCCAATGGCTAATAGGAAACTGTGTTTTGGAGTACAAAAGAAAAAGGAAACTTAGATCCTCTACCATACAACATATCCATTTCTACGTCCATCACACTTGCAACGGTTATCATATTTGGTTGAATATAATTGACTCTCTTCAATCTTTTAGTAAGATAAGATTAATTCTTAACTCATCTCATACTCTATACATAAATAGCATGCATGCATATGTCAATTTGTTCACAAAGCAAAGTTTATGATGGAAAAAATGAAAAAAGAAAAAAAAATGATTGGAAGAACTTTTGATTTCTTTGTTGTTGGCCATGCGAATTATTCATTCAGTAAACGCACCTGACATGCCTGCACACAGGTAGTACTCCATGCTCCTCCGCTGGTCGCTCATGAATGCCCGCTGAAGTCATTCAGGTTCTACAGCACAAAGGAGGTGCCCACAGGTGGTGAAGGCATTGAGACAGGCCACCTAAACATCCAGACTTCTTGGTGGTATGTACTCCCGTGCGATCGATTTGCTAAGTGCGATCGATTTGTCATCTAATCAACTGCAGATAGCTTCAATTCGCTGATTCATAGGGTTTCTTAATTGGCCTCTACCGAAATATATTGGACTACACGAGAGGTCACTGATAGGGTGACACAATTTCTCATTCTCTTATCTTCATCAGTTTGATCGAAGTAGCACAC